>NW_024070207.1:91466705-91914789 GCF_014754425.2 Oryx dammah | reverse complement strand
CCATCTTTCTGTCTCAGTCTCTTTCTCAGCGATCGAGCTCCGTTTCCCGTGTCTCCCGGGTAGGGGAAAAACCTTGCAGTGCTGGCCGCGGCATAAAGGAGAACACAGGTAAAATGATATTTTAAAATCACACTTTCTTGCAACCCATGCTTGAATCTATTTGGTCACATTGGTCCAGAGTGGTGCTGAAGGCATCTTTTGTCCTCTCACTGGCCTGAGAAGAGCTGTCATGAATTGGTTTCCCCATTACTTTAACAAACCCATTCTGAGACATTGTGGTTTCTTGGTTAAGTACTTCTGAAGCACATATTCTTTAATTGACAGGTTATTTCAGCTCCTTCAGAGCATTTATATGATGAGAAATCTTAATATTCAACTGTCAGAGAAAGACAAATATCATATGGTATTGACTTTGTGAGGCTGTGGAGTGGCCACAGCATATTTGAAGCAGGATCTTAGTTCCTCAACAGGGACTGAGCCTGGGCTGCAGTGATAAGAGCTCTGAACCCTAACCACTAGACAACCAGAGATTGGCTAGGAGCAGGGCCTGGCTCTTGTCTGCTATGAAGAAAAAAACTCAACAAAGAGACAAAAGTAGTGAGACAAAGTGCTTATTAGGAGAGAGGATAGGTGCAGAGAAAGCACAGGCAGGCTCAGAGAGAGACACGAGCATTGGGGTTCTTCTGGGTTCCCTCTGGTCCATATTTGGTCTGACTCAGGACCCCTCCCTGTGTGTGTGCATATTTTTAGCCAAGACAGATTCAAGCACAAGGGTCTCTGGGAAGTTGACAGAACATATTATGGTCTGGCACCCTGAGAATCCTTTCTGGGCATGTGTAGCTTGGGGGTTTCCTTGACCTTAAGGATGAGAAATATGTGGTCTCTTTATCTTATATCCAACCGGTACTCAACCCCACCTTGGTGCTGCCATTATCCTTATCTTGAAGTATCTGTCCACAAGGAATAAATTCCAGCTGCTCCTCCTGAAGCCTCAAAACATGATGCAAATGAACTTATTTCCAAATGAAAACAGACTCACAAACATAGAAAACAAGCTTATGGTTAACAAAGGGAATAGATGATGAGGGTGGGGGTTAAGGAGAGAAAAATTTGGAGTTTGGGATTAACATATACACACTATTATATATAAAATAGATAAACAGCAAAGACCTGTATAGCACAGGGAACTATACTCAATATCTTGTAATAACCTATAATGGAAAATAGAATCTGAAAAAGAATACATACATGTGTGTATATATATATATATATATATATATATATATGTAAATATAACTGGATCACTTTGCTGTATACTTGAAACTAACATATCATCATAAATCAACTATACTTCAATAAAAAATATTTAACTGTCATTAAATTAATACATATTATATATAAATAGTAGAAACTAAATGAAGAAAAATTACTGCACTGAGGCTTATCATAGAAAAACAAACATTTCAAATCTGTCACAGTATGACTCTGTGGTTATAAGGCATGGCATTTTTGATGAATAATTTAGTGGTCATAAGCTTGCATCTTCCTAAAATAACATAAACTGTTAGTCTTGTTATTGTCCCCCAAATATGTGTTAGGCCCTCATTACTATAAGTATCATTGGAAAAATCCCTGATGCTGGGAAAGATTGAGGGCAGAAGGAGAAGAAGGCGTCAGAGAGTGAGATTCCTGGATGGCATCACTGATGCAATGGACATGAACTTGGGCAAACTCCAGGAGTTGGTGATGGACAGGGAAGCCTGGCATGCTGCAGTCCATGGGAGTGCAAAGAATCAGACATGACTGGGCAACTGAACAACTGATATTAGTATCAGAAGAAATGAATGAACTTTGCCTTCAGTTTGTTTTCTCTAGTTTTCCTTGTTAGGTATATATACCAACCTGAAATACACAAACAAATAAATACAACTATGGACTTCCCTGGTGGCTCAGACAGTAAAAGCGTCTGTCTACAATGCAGGAGACCCAGGTTCGATCCCTGGGTTGGGAAGATCCGCTGGAGAAGGAAATGGCAATCCACTCCAGTTCTATTGCCTGGAAAATCCCATGGACAGAGGAGCTTGGTAGGCTACAGTCTATGGGGTTGCAAAGAGTTGGACAAGACTGAGTGACTGCACTGCACTTTATGTACAAAAGAGATCCAACCAGTCCATTCTGAAGGAGATTAACCCTGGGATTTCTTTGGAAGGAATGATGCTAAAGCTGAAACTCCAGTACTTTGGCCACCTCATGCGAAGAGTTGACTCATTGGAAAAGACTCTGATGCTGGGAGGGATTGGGGGCAGGAGGAGAAGGGGACGACCGAGGATGAGATGGCTGGATGGCATCACTGACTCGATGGACGTGAGTCTGAGTGGACTCCGGGAACTGGTGATGGACAGGGAGACCTGTCATGCTGTGATTCATGGAGTCGCAAAGAGTTGGACACAACTATGTGACTGAACTGAACTGATGTACAAAAGAATTCAGATAACTTCTGTCCCTTCTAACACTCATTCTCTAGGCAGGAGCCAGAGTGATCTTTTTAAAAAGTAAAACAGATCATGTTATTCCCTGGCTCAAAAGGCTTTATTGTCCTTCCACTGACTCTAGAAAAAGGATCTAAATTCCTCCCTCAATAGGTGTTGTATTATTTTGATCCTACCTCCTCCCTCTCTGGCCTCATTTTCACTGTTTCCCTTTAATCACCATCTTGCTATTTCTCCAAATGCACAGTTTGCTTCAGCCTTGGGGACTTAGTATTTGCTGTTCTCTCTGTTTAAAGTGCTCTGTCTCTAATCTTTTGCATTGAAAAGCTTTTATGTCTCAGCCCAAAGAGCACTTCCTCAGTGAGGCCTTCCTTGACCACCCATACTAAATCAGCACGCTCACCCTCCAAACACTCTCTACCCTTCTGATTATTATTGTTTAATACAGCATTCAGCACCACCCAAAATAATGTTTATCTCAATTTTCTCACTTGCTATCTGTGTTTTCCCACTAGTATAAAGGCAGGATCTTATGCCTCCTATTCCTTAGTATATCTTCAGTGCCAAAATCAGTACCAGGCCCAGAGTAGGCACTCATGAATCATATGTTAATGTCTTGAAGAAGTGTTATATCTTTCCTTGGAGCCTGATAAAGTGTGTTATTATCCAAAGGCTGGATCTCATTCAAGTTCTGCATTCATTTAGCTATGTCATCTTAGACAAAGTATTCACATTCTTGAGCTGTACTTGATTCATCAAAAAAAAAAATGAGAAGGATATAGCAGGATCTTTCAAACTAGAAACAAAAAATTAATAATGAATACTCTCTATTCTTAATATTACAAGAATGATGATGAAAATCTGATATTTTATCCATATTGTATTTGTAGAGAGCAAATACAATATCCATTTTTTTGCTTTTGTTTAGAATTATATTAGTCCATAATAATTTGCCTTTTCTTACTGTTCATGTCAATGGACATGAGTTTGAGCAAGCTCTGGGAATTGGTGATGGACAGGGAAGCCTGGTGTCCTGCAGTCCATGGGGTTGCAAAGAGTCAGACATAACTGAGTGACTGAATTGTTAATAATTTGCAATTTGTATCTTTTATTTATAAAAAGGATGAACAAGGCAAGGATAATTTTGTTTTCTAGAAAAATATTTTCAAATGGAAAAAAAATGGGTTATTAGGGCTGAAAAGGCTTTGGAGAAAATGAGCTCTAAATGTCTTCAAAATACTGTGATTCTTAGTGTATAATTCAGAATCCTTTGTTGTAAGCAACAGTGTCCATTCTAGGCAGTTACCACAGAAGAGTATCTAATAAAGAACGGCAGGTACCTCACAGACTCTCCGCATTGACTAAATACAGTTTTGGAGTGCAAAATAGTACCACTCTAATTTTATCACTGTCAGATTAAATTGTTACACAGAATTTCTTGTTTAAAACATACACATTATTTATCTTGATCATGTGCTTGTGCTCAGTTGCTCAGTTGTGTCCATCTCTTTGGGACCCCATGACTGTAGCCTGCCAGGCTTCTCTGTTCCTAAGATTTACCAGGCAAGAATACTGTAGTGGGTTGCCATTTCCTTCTCCAGGGGATCTTCCTGACCCAGGGATGGAAGCTGTATCTCCTGCATTGGCAGGTGGGAAGCTCTATTTGTGTTGATAAGTAATACTAAATTTAGACCCACAAATCATATGACCAACAATGAACTGAAGAGGAAGACCCTGTCCACATATCCTTGTCAAATGCCAAAGCATTGTTGGATTGTTGGCCATCTATCTGTCTGTTCAAGGCCACATTGAGATACCTCATTCCTCTCTGCATGACCCCTACACAACAATTTGCTCTCATAGACCTTGTTGTCACCCTGGGAATCCAAGCAAACTTATACGGTATAAATCCCTTTACCCTTTGGCCCTCCAGCTCCCCACTGGGGCTTTCCAACTCCCTAGAACAGTAACCCAAAATGAAAGTCCCAGAATTATTCCAGCCACTGTTCTTCTCACTTCCCCTCTGTCTCTCCTTCTTCCCCCATCCCAGTTCAGTTCAGTTCAGTTCAGTCACTCAGTTGTGTCTGACTCTTTGTGACCCCATGAATAGCAGCACGCCAGGCCTCCCTGTCCATCACCATCTTCCAGAGTCTACTCAAACTCATGTCCATCTAGCTGGTGATGCCATCCAGCCATCTCATCCTCTGTCATCCCCTTCTCCTCCTGCCCCCATCCCTCCCAGCATCAGAGTCTTTTCCAATGAGTCAACTCTTCGCATGAGGTGGCCAAAGTACTGGAGTTTCAGCTTTAGCATCATTCCTTCCAAAGAAATCCCAGGGTTGATCTCCTTCAGAATGGACTTTGGATCTCCTTGCAATCCAAGAGACTCTCAAGAGTCTTCTCCAACACCACAGTTTAAAAGCATCAATTCTTCGGCACTCAGCCTTCTTCACAGTCCAACTCTCACATCCATACATGACCACTGGAAAAACCATAGCCTTGACTAGACGGACCTTACTTGGCAAAGTAATGTCTCTGCTTTTGAATATGCTATCTAGGTTGGTTATAACTTTTCTTGCAAGGAGTAAGAGTCTTTTAATTTCATGGCTGCAGTCACCATCTGCAGTGATTTTGGAGCCCTCCAAAATAAAGTCTGACACTGTTTCCACTGTTTCCCCATCTATTTCCCATGAAGTTATGGGACCAGATGCATCCCAAGAATTAATTTTCCAACCTGAGTAGGAGTGGTGCTTTACTGTCACTCACATGATTCTTCCAAATGTTATCTATGCCCAGATACACTTTAATTTCCCTAAAAGTCACAATATGGTTGTCAAGAGGCCACATTTGACCACAGATTAGTTGTTTGCTTGGCTAGTATGTTTAAGAGAAACTGAATTTGAAAGATTTTAGATGGGTCAGGTCATTTTTGACCCAGAAAATATTTTGCCACAGAAACATATAAAAACCCTCCATAAATGTTTATAATCTTTTTCTCCGCTTGTGCATTTTCTTCCACCAATTGATAAGTATTAGAGCCTTCAATTCTGGGATCTTCTCTCTTTTCCTCTTTACTCTGCCCCTAAGCCATCCCATCCATGTTCAAGGCTCTAATCTCCATCTATATGCAGTGACTCTCTGGCTATATTTACATCTCTGACCCAGATCATTGATTTCCAGCTTCTTAGTTGGTATTTCTACTTCTGTGTCTTAAATATTTTCAGATGCAGCAACTTCAAAGCCAAGTTCACAATCACTTCTGTCTGGCTTTCCTCTATTGTGCCCTATTTCAGTGAGTAGTACCATAGTAGTGCAAAATCAAGCAAGCAGGCAAATAACAAATACTAGAGTCGTCCTTGACATCTTTCTTTTCTGCATCCCCTGTATCTTATCTATCACTCCTAACTATTGCCAACTCTTTTTTGTTGTCATCTCCAAAATAAAATGAGTATATCCATTCAACTCCATTTCTACTATGACTTCATCAGTCCAATCTATGATCACCTCTTACTTGGACAATCTCCTAAGTGAGCTCCTTGCATCCATTGTTTCCTTCTAATTAGTTCTCCACCAAGGATCCTGATGGCAACTGTGGACCTGTTGGTTGGCGGCCTGAGATGGGGAACCCGGCGCCTGGGCTCCAACTAGGCATCCAGGAATGGACGTTCCCCTGCACGGCCTTTGGCTCAGCTTGGACGGCAGAAGCTCCTCCCCCACAGGCTTGGCACCTGTCGTAACCGTCAGGGCCTGGGAGGGGGCATCCAGGGTTAACTCCAAGCTAGAGAGATGCAAAATATTCCCAGGACGTCCTTACTCCTTCATAGAATTTGTTACTCAGCATTGAATTGGTTGACAGAAATGTGTGGCCATCTCATTTTCTTCGGAATCTGCCCACATTGACTGGCTTAGAAAGTTTTCAAGAAAATGTTTCCTTCCCGAGGAGGCAGCCAAGTGTAAGCTCAGCTGGCAGTGACTGATTTGAATTTGGCTTCCTCAGATGGCAATCGGGCAAATAAGTTTCCAGAATGGAAAGTAAGATGTAAGGGATATGGAAGTTGCCTCTGTACAAAATTACTTTACTTGAAATTGTGAATTGAAGGTAATGAAGTAGTTTCCAAAAAAACAAAGCAAAGAAACTGAGGGAGAAAAATCTGGAGAAAAGTCAAGCCTACAGAATCAAGATGGCAGAGTAGAAGGATGTGTGCTCATTTTCTCCTGCGAGAACTCCAAAATTACAACTCACTGCTGAACAACCATCAACAAGAGAACGTTGGATCCCACCAAAAAAAGATACCCTGTGTCCAGGGGCAAGGAGAAGCCCCAGCAAGATGGTAGGAGGTGCAAAACCACATTTAGAATCAAATCCCATACCCACCAGTGATGCTCAGAGGGCTCAAACAAAACCTTGTGTGCACCAGGTGACCCCCTACAGAGACTAAGCCACCTACCTATGAGTGTTTGAGTGTCTCCTGAAGAGGTATGGGTCAGCAGTGGCTTGTCACAGAGGCAGGGGCTCTGGGTGCAACAGACCTGGGTATGGCATAAGCCTTCTTGGAGGAGATCGCCATTAACTCCACCATAGAGCCACCAGAACTTAAACAGGAAACAGATTTTTCGATGGCACAAACAAAACCTTCTGCACACAAGGACCCAGGAGAAAGGAGCAGTGACCCCACAAGAGACTGGCCTAGACTTGCCTGTAAGTGTCCAGGAGGCTCTGATGGAGGTGTGGGTGGGCAGAGGTGTGGGTTGGCAGTGGCCTGCTGCAGGGTCGGGGGCACTGAGTGTGGCAGTGCATGCATGGGACCTTTTGAAGGAGGTCACCATTATCTTCATTACCCCCACCATAGTTTGGCCTTAGGTCAAACAACAGGAAGAGAACGGAGCCCCACACATCAAGAGAAAATTGGATTAAAGATTTACTAAGCATGGCCCTGTCCATCAGAACAAGACCCAGTTTCCTCCTCAGTCAGTCTCTCCCATCAGAAAGCTTCCATAAGCCTCTTATCCTTCTTCATCAGAGGGTAGACAGAATGAAAACCACAATCACAGAAAACTAACCAATCTGATCACATGGAGCACAGCCCTGTCTGACTAAATGAAACTATGACCCATGCCATGTATGGCCACCCAACAGATGGGTCATGGTGGAAAGTTCTAACAAAATGTGGTCCACTGGAGAAGGGAATGAAAAACCACTTCAGTATTCTTGCATTGAGAACCCCATCAAAAGTATAAAAAAGCAAAAATATAGGACACTGAAAGATGAAATCCCCAGGTAGGTAGGTGGCCAATATGCTACAATGGAGAAATAACTCCATAAAGAAGGAAGAGACAGAGCCAAAGCAAAAACAATGGGGAAATAAAAAGAATGAAGAAACAGAGCCAAAGCAAAAACAACACCCAGTTGTGGATGTGACTAGTGATGGAAGTAAAGTCTGATGCTGTAAATAACAATACTGCATAGGAACCTGGAATGTCAGGTCCATGAATCAAGGTAAATTGGAAGTAGTCAAACAGGAGATGGCAAGAGTGAACATTGACATTTTAAGAATCACTGAACTAAAATGGACTGGAATGGGTGAATTTAACTCAGATGACCATTGTATCTACTACTGTGGGCAGGAATCCCTTAGAAGAAATCTAGTAGTCCTCATAGTCAACAAAAAAGTTGAAATGCGGTACTTGGATGCAATATAAAAAATGACAGAATGATCTCTGTTCATTTCCAAACAAACCATTCAATACCACAGTAATCCAAGTCTATGCCCCAACTAGTAATGCTAAAGAAGCTGAAGTTGAACAGTTCTATAAAGACCTACAAGACCTTCTAGAACTAACACCCTAAATAAAATGTCCTTTTCATTATCAGTTCAGTTCAGTTTAGTTCAGTTCAGTCGCTCAGTCGTGTCCGACTCTTTGCAACCCCATGAATCACAGCACACCAGGCCTCCCTGTCCATCATCAACTCCCGGAGTTCAATCAGTCTCACGTCCATTGAGTCAGTGATGCCATCCAGCCATCTCATCTTCAGTCATCCCCTTCTTCTCCTGCCCCCAGTCCTAGAATGGAAAAGTATGAAGTCAAGAGATACCTGGAGAAACAGCAAATGTGGCTTTGGAGTACAGAATGAAGCAGGGCAAAGGCTAACAGAGTAGCAAGAGAACACACTGGTCATAGCAAACACATTTCTCTAACAGCATAAGAGAAGACCCTACACATGGACATCACCAGATGGTCAATACTGAAATTAGATTGATTACATTCTTTGCAGCCAAAGAAGGAGAAGCTCTATACAGTCAGCAAAAACAAGACCAGGAGCTGACTGTGGCTCAGATCATGAACTCCTTATTGCCAAATTCAGACTTAAATTGAAGAAAGTAAGGAAAACTACTAGACCATTTCGGTATGACCTAAATCAAATCCTGTATGATTATACAGTGGAAGTGACTAATAGATCCAAGGGATTAGATCTGATAGACAGAGTGCCTGAAGAACTATGGATGGAGGTTCGTGACTGTGTACAGGAGGCAGAGATCAAGATCATCCCCAAGAAAAAGAAATGCAAAAGGCAAAATGGTTGTCTGAGGAGGCCTTACAAATAGCTGAGAAAAGAAGAGAAGCTAAAGGCAAAGGAAAAAAGGAAAGATATACCCATTTGAATGCAGAATTCCAAAGAATAGCAAGGAGAGATGAGAAAGCCTTCCTCAGTGATCAATGCAAATAAATAAAGGAAAACAATAGAATGGGAAAGACTAGAGATCTCTTCAAGAAAATTAAAGATACCAAGGGAACATTTCACACAAAGATGGGCAGAATAAAGGACAGAAATGGTATGGACCGAACAGAAGCAGAAGATATTAAGAAAAGGTGGCAAGAATACACAGAAGAACTATACAAAAAAGATCTTTATGATCCAGATAATCACGATGGTGTGATCACTCACCTAGAGCCAGACATCCTGGAATGTGAAGTCAAGTGAGCCTTAGGAAGCATCACTACAAACAAAGCTAGTGGAAGTGATGGAATTTCAGTTGAGCTATTGCAAATCCTAAAAGATAATGCTATGAAAGTGCTGAACTCAATATGCCAGCAAATGTGGAAAACTCAGCAGTGGCCGCAGGACTGGAAAAGGTCAGTTTTCAATCCAACCCCAAAGAAGCACAATGCCAAAGAATGTTCAAACTACTGCACAATTGTACTCATCTCACAGGCTAGCAACATAATGCTCAAAATTCTACAAGCCAGGCTTCAACAGTATGTGAACTCTGAAATTCCAGATGTTCAAGCTGGATTTAGAAAAGGCAGAGGAACCAGAGATCAAATGGCCAGCATCTGTTGGATCATAGATAAAGCAAGATAGTTTCAGAAAAACAGCTACTGTTTTATTGACTATGCCAAAGCCTTTGACTGTGTGGATCACCACAAACTGTGGAACATTCTTAAAGAGATGGGAATACCAGAACACCTTATCTGCCTCCTGAGAAAACTGTATGCAAGTAAAGAAGCAACAGTTAGAACTGGACATGGAACAACAGACTGGTTCCAAATTGGGAAAGGAGTATGTCAAGGCTGTATATTGTCTCCCTTCTTATTTAACTTATATGCAGAGTACATCCTGAGAAACGCTGGGCTGGTGAAGCACAAGCTGGAATCAAGATTGCCAGGAGAAATATCAATAACCTTAAATATGCAGATAACACCACCCTTATGGCAGAAAGTGAAGGAGAACTAAAGAACCTCTTGATGAAAGTGAAAGAAGAGGGAGAAAAAGCTGGCTTAAAAATTCAACATTCAGAAAACTAAGATCATAGCATCTGGTCCCATCACTTCATGGCAAATAGATGGGGAAACAATGGAAACCATAAGAGACTTCATTTTGGGGAGCTCCAAAATCACTGTGGATGGTGACTGCAGCCATGAAATTAAAAGATGTTTGCTCCTTGGAAGCAAAGCTATGACCAACCTAGACAGCATACTAAAAAGCAGAGGCGTTACTTTGCCAACTAAGGTCCATCTAGTTAAAACTATAGTTTTTCCAGTAGTCATGTATGGATGTGAGAGTTGGACTATAAAGGAAGCTGAGTGCCAAAGAATCGATGCTTTTGAACTGTGGTGTTGGAGAAGACTCTTGAGAGTCCCTTGGACTGCAAGGAGATCCAACCAGTCAATCCTAAAGGAAATCAGTTGAATATTCACTGGAAGGACTGATCTTGAAGCTGAAACTTGAATACTTTGGCCCACCTGATGTGAAGAACTGACTCATTAGAAAGGACCCTGATGCTGGGGAAGATTGAAGGTGGGAGGAGAAGGGGATGACAGAGGATGAAATGGTTGAATGGCATCACTGACTTGATGAGCATAAGTTTGAGCAAGCTCCGGGAGTTGGTGATGGACAGGGAAACCTAGTGTGCTGCAGTCCATGGGGGCCTAAAGAGTCCTACATGACTGAGTGACTGAACTGAAGCATCCTGAGTATGCTTTTCAAAAGACAATTCTGATCTTGTTAGTCAAGTCTCTTCCTCCCCAATTACCTTTTTGTAATTTTTAAGATGAAGATCAGAATCTTCACAAGGTCTGCATACCTAGATGGTCTGGCCCCTCATCTTATGCCATGATTCTTCTAGATTTCCCTGTTTTAATCATACTGGCTTTCTTTTGGGTCCATCTGCTGGCCATATTCTCTCCTATCAAAGTGAAAGTGAAAGTTTAATTCCTCAGCTGTGTCCAACTCTTTTTGACTCCATGGAGTGTAGCCTGCCAGACTCCTCTGTTCATGGAATTCTCTAGGCAAGAATACTAGAGTGGGTAGCAATTCCCTTCTCCAGGGGATCTTCCCAACCCAAGGATCGAATCCAGGTCTCCCAAATTGCCAGCAGATTGTTTACCATCTGAGTCACCAGGAAAGCCCCTTCCAATGTTAAGACTTGTCGATCTTCCACATCTCCAATCTCATTCCTAGATAACTCCTATTCCTAGATAACTCCTATTTCTCTTTCAGATCAAAATTTCTTCCTCTGGGAGACTTTCTCCAACTTTCCACAGCTGGAATTAGAATAGAGCATTTAAAATTTTCATTTACTAATGAAAGTTACTTACTTTCATTTACTAATCCTTCATAGAGTAAGTACACACTTAACACTAACATTAAATATCAGCACTAATATTTAACAGATACTCAGTAAAAGATGTGTATTAAACATCAGCACTAAATATTATATGTATATTAAATATCAGCACTAATATTTAACAGGTATTCAGTAAATGATGCATATAAATTTAGGACTGTAAAAAAGTTTGTTTTCACTATTTTACAGAGAAGAAAATGGAGATGTAGGAAAACAGAAAATGATTTGCTGAAGAGTAGATTATTAAAGAGACATCTAGTTGGGATTCAAACTGAAATTGTGTTCATTGCACCAAACAAGGTTGTGTGATATATTGAGGTCCTTTATATCACTTACAAGTTGCGAGACTAGGAGAAAGTTACTTTTTCTTCCTACACTTTAGTTAAAAATTCTATAAAATGAAGGCAATATTTGCCTTTAATATTTATGATAAGAATTAAGTTATATAATGCATAAATCTGTGACATCAATAAATGTCACTGATTCTTGGTCTTTCCTTAAATCATTGATGGCATATTTAGGCATTTGAATGCATTTCTTGTTTGTGGCTTTCTTTCAAGAGCAATCACTAAACACAGAAAGGAAATTTCTATAAAAAGAGACTTCTAAGAAGGATGTAATGTAAGGAGGATTATGGATATTTTAGAATTCTTAAGAATATATTTTTAGGAGCTAACTGCTGACCAATTCTTAGTTGAAATGATTAAAACAGCTAATTTACCCTTATAGCCCAAGTTGTAGAATAACTCAAAGCTAACAGACATAAAAGGTAAAGATTTAGCAGCTTGATTTTTACCTTTAAGTTATTTGTCAAAAAAAGCATCTTAGGGAATTTAGTCCTATCTTTGTCCTTGAGATAGGAAATCATAATTCTATAATACTGAATAAATGTCTAAGAAATGAATGAAATGAATCATAAAAATGATAATTTAGAGATTTCTGTCAGAAGGCCCCTTAATCTTACTCAACACAACACAGAAGGAAAGAAAAGATCATGAACCCCGAGTGACATAACAAAACTTGTCACACTCACAGAAAGCTAAGACAGAGAAATAAGGAGGCCCTGGGAACATCCATCCATAGGCAAGAATGAATGACTGAAAAATAAATAAATATTTTGTGCAGAAAATTAGAACCCCAGACACCAAGAGACTTGTACAAGGATGTTCACTGTCAGATTGTTTATAAAAGAGAACAAAAATTAGAGAAGAGTCTAAATGTCCATTGATAGATGAATGAATAAATTGTCATGCATTCATAGTCTGAAATATGACACAGTTGTTAAAAGCAATGATGTGAGGTCCCTAGGTGGATACATATAGAGAATACAGATATGTTCTTAAGCTGGAAAGCAAGCCACTATTTATGTTCAAACAGAAAATTATTTCAGCTCTTATTAATATAGAAAAACACATAAGAGCCTACATATCATAATGACAGAAGTGATTGATAGTTTCCTTCTTGTTTTAGAGTGGGACAGTTCTGTGATTGGCTGTCAATTTATTAATTAAATTGTTATAGTAGTGACTAGTGGGCTTTCCTGGTGGCTCACACAGTAAAAGAATTCACCTGTAATGTGGGAGACCTGGGTTCGATTCCTGGGTTGGGAAGATCCCCTGAAGAAGGGCATGGCAACCCACTCCAGTATTCTTGCCTGGAGAATCCCCGTGGAAAGAGGAGCCTTGTGGGCTATAGTCCCTGGGGTAGCAAAGAGCTGGACATGACTGAGCAACTAAGTACACACAGATGATTTGGTTGGAATGGAATTCTACTTGAAAATCATTACTTAATGGTACGTTTAAAAGAGTGCTCCATTCTCTTCTGACATTCAATGTGTACGATGATGTTAGGGTTAAGGTAATCCTCATGCTTAAGAAAATCATCTGTTTTTCTCTGGAAGTTTTTAGAAATTTTTTCTTTATTCTCAATATGTTCAATCTCACAGTGTTTTTTTAATTTAACCCAGTAGATCTTTAAATTAGATCTTTAAATTAGACTTCCCAATTAAAGAATCACCTTTGTCCTTGGATTTTGGAAAGTTTCTTATTTATTGATAAATTTTATCCTCTGTACTTTTTGGTATATGTCTCTAAAATATATAAGTGATTTTCTGCACTGTTACATTTTTCATAATTTCATTCACTTTGTCTTTTAGGAATCTGAACTTTATCTAACAGCCATTTCTTGAGCTTGATATTCCAGTAAACATATTTTTAATTTCAAAGAGAACTTTATTAATCTTGGATCATTCCTTTACTATTGCATCCTCTTGTTTTACATATGTAATAATGCTACAAATCTTTGTGCACACTGCTTTTCTTTTAAGTGTTCATATGCTTCTAAAATTATCTCTCTTTCTCTGCTTCTAAAACTCTCTCTCTCTAGAAAACTAGTTCTCTGTTTAATTTTTTTCCACTCATGTGTAGATGTTTCCCCAAATGTCTGAAGATCCTTGACTTTTAAAGCAAATACAAGAATTGGAAGTTATAGGAAGATAATGGTAATGGCTAATTTTATATGTCAACTTGCCAGGGCCACTAGGCAAACATTATTCTGGGGGTGTTCATGAGGATGTTTCTGGATGAGGTTAATATTTGGATCCTTAGACTGAGTAAAGCAGATTATCCTCCTGAATGTGGGTGAACCTCATCCAATCAGTTGAAGACTTGAGTAGAACAAAAAGGCTAGGTAAGAAGGAACTCCTCCTGTTTGACTGAGTTGGAACATTGAGTTTTTTTCCAGTCCTAAAACTTAGACTGAAATATGAGCTTTTGGGCCTTGACCCCACCAGCTTTTGAACTGGAACTTATATCATCAGCTCTCCTGGTTCTCAGGCCTTTGGGCTCAGACTAGAACTACACATCAGCCCTTGTGGGTTTCCAGCTTGCTGACTGTGGATCTTGGGACTTCTCAGCTTCCATAACCATGAGCCAATTCCTCATAATAAGTCTCTCTCTTTACATATAAGGATTACATATACATATAAATCCTTTACATATAAAGGATTTATATATGTACATATACATGCATCCATGCTAAGTTGCTTGCTGCTGCTGCTGCTGCTGCTAAGTCACTTCAGTCATGTCCGACTCTGTGCGACCCCATAGACGGCAGCCCACCAGGCTCCCCAGTCCCTGGAATTCTCCAGGCAAGAACATTGGAGTGGGTTGCCATTTCCTTCTCCAATGCATGAAAGGGAAAAGTGAAAGTGAAGTCGCTCAGTCGTGTCCGACCCTTTGCGACCCCATGGACTACAGCCCACCAGGCTCCTCTGTCCATGGGATTTTCCAGGCGAGAGTACTAGAGTGGGGTGTCATTGCCTTCTTCAGCTAAGTTGCTTAGTTGTGTCTTATTCTTTGTGACTTCATGGACTGTAGCCTGCTAGACTCCTCTGTCCATGAAATTTTCCAGGCAAAAATAGTGGAGTGGATTGCCATGTCCTTTTCCAGGGGGATCTTCCTGACCCAGGAATTGAACCCATGTCTCTTATGTCTTCTGCATTGGCAGGTGGGTTCTTTACCATTAGTGCCACCTGGGAAGCCCCCATATATGCATATATATATGTGTGTGTGTGTGTGTGTATTTATACATATATGATATTATTAACAACTGGCTAATATATATAACATTGGATCTCGTGTATATATTTAATCCTCAATTTCTGTCATTCCTTATTCATCAGATCTCAGGTGAAAAATAGTCCTGTTTACAATTGAAATCAGATTTTCAAACAAAATGAGGCCTTGATTTATGGATGAAACAATGGCAGGCTTCAAGACTTCTCTGGTCCCTTTTTGGCAAGGAAAATAAATGCCTTCCCCTCAGTGGTTATGATCTGATTGGTCAAAATTAGCCTTTCTTTTCACATTTCATAGATTTCTTGAATTTTAGAGTCAAAAGGTTCCTTACTGTACTTGTTTCACAGATGAAAAAACTAAGACCCAGATACATATTAATTTACTCAAGGTCAAGTGTTTAGTTTATCAAAGATCTGGGTCTACAACTATTCAGTTCTTTGTCAATAATCAAAATAATGCTAACAGGCAAACTACTATAGTTACTAAGTGCCAAGCTGACATTTTCACTTAAAATATCTCTAAGTTATATTTGACTATTATCATCCACATTTGACAGATAAGAAAGATAAAGCAAAGATATGTTAAATAATATATTCAAGATCATACAGTTAGTAATTGACAGACCTAGAATTCAAAGCCAAGCAATCTTGTTCCAGAACCTATGTGCTTTGCCTTCATACTATTCTGCCTCTTTTCATGGTTAGGTTCTCTTTTTGGTGGTGGCTGTATTGGCAAAATGAGGCTGTTCTCACTTATTTCCAGTGTGATGAATAACATAAATAACACTCTAAGCACAGAAGTACTTCACCCAAAGCTTTGTCAATCATAAATTGGGCAGGAAAACCAAGAAACTTGGATAAGAAAATAGCAGAAGAGAGAGATTAGGAAGACTTCCCATTTGAACACAGATGTAAGCTGCAGAGACATCAGAGCACAGCTGGGACATTCCCATTGCCAAATGAAATGATCAAACATGGACAGAGTTACCTAAGAGTTGCAGAGCTTTTTGTATTCTCCTTTGCTCACTAGGCACTTTGCCAGTTTCTCTTAGAAAAGCAGGTCATGTCTTCTGCTGCACTCTCAGACTCTGTACATATTAATATAAACTGGAACTGAGAAACATTCATCATCGTAAAACTCTGCCTTTGCAGGCTCAGATGAAAAATTTGGCTTCTACTCTCCTTGTAACTATAGGTCCATGCAGGAGCCTGGAACTGTTAAGTCCAAGTAGTTCAGCCTTGTAAAGGAAGCCAGATCCCAAGCCCTGAAACCTTTACTGATGATAACCATCTCATTTATCTGTGGTCATACTTAATGGCTTTAAACAACAAGTTATTACTTCTCATCATTCCATGGGTTAGTTGGGTGGTTCTCAGGTTGGTTTTGCCTGGAATCACTTATGCAGCTATGTTGAGCAGAAGAGGGCTGGTGGGGGCTGAGTTCTGTTAGAAGAGCTAGGAGGTTGAACTTCTCTTCCCAGGTGGTTTTTCACTCCAGCCTTCTTGCAGCATGATCATCTTAGCTGTCCAAGAGAACAAAATAAGAAATTTTAAGACCTTAGAGGTCTATGGCTGTGCAGAATCACTTCTGTCACATTCTACTGGCCCAAGTAAGTAAGAAAGTCAACCTTCATTCAGCGTTAGACAAGACTCATGGTAGTATAATTTATTGGGGACTATTTTGTGGCAATTTAACACTCAGGACTGATTCAAGCCAAGCTAGCTTTCTCTTGTGTGTTTGGCTGGGATAGCAGAAACTTAAGCGAGAAGAGAAATAAGCATTCATTACTGAGGTACCCTGATGTCCCAGAAAAAGGCATCGTGCCAAGGGAAATGTAAGAAATGTTGCTGTTTATTGAGTTTCCTATTATAAATGATTCTCATGGCATCTAAGTGACTCAGACATGATCACAGCCATCAGAGGGTGAGTCATTGTAGATTTCATTCCAGGATTGTTGTTCAGTCACTCAGTTGTGTCCAACTCTGTGACCCCATGGACTGCAGCACACCAGCCTTCCCTGTCCTTCACCATCTCCCAGGCTTTGCTTAAACTCATGTCCATTGAGTCGGTGATGACGTCCAACCATCTCATCTTCTGTCACCCCCATTTCCTCCTGCTTTCAATCTTTCCCAGCATCATGGTCTTTTCTAATGAGTTGGCTCTTCGCATCAGGTGGCCAAAGTATACATCATTCTAGGATGAAGTGGAATATTTCTGGCTTAAAGTTGGTTAGAGCTGTGAGGAAGGAAGGAAGTTGTGTAGAATACAGTGTTGCCACAGAGCTGTCATATCCTAAAGTCAGGGTTAACAAAATAAATACCCGTATAGAAAAGAGCGAGAGATCAGAATCTGGTTACCAGGCTATTTCTGCTACGTTTGTTTTTGATATTCATATCTGAAATATAGACCAAAGTTCAAGGCATTCCATAAGCTCCTATAGAAAATGCTTCATAACCATTTATAGTAGTTCTATAGCTGATCTCTAAAGGGGAAGGTCCATGAATGTTGGTGGTGGGAAAAGACCTTTTCTAAAAGAAAATATGAGATATAAATTTCATGTCATTTGTATTGCCTAGCAATTCACCTGAGATTAATTCCTAGACACAGAGGTGGCTTGGATCTGTCAAATGGATCTTGAGGCCCACTGTTCATGGCTTCTTGCTTGAAAGAAGATACATTAGCATTCTGACTAATGTGAGTCACATATTCTATTGTCTGCACAGGTAAGTGAAAGTGTTAGTCACTCAGTCATGTGTCCATGGAATTCTCCAGGCAAAAATACTGGAGTGGGTTGCCATTCCTTTCTCCAGGGGATCATCCCAACTCAGGGACTGAATCTGCGTATCCTGCATTGCAGGCAGATTCTTTACCAGCTGAGCCATGCCATAGCTCATAATAAGATTCAGATTCAAAGTGAAAGTGTTAGTCGCTCAGTCATGTCTGACTCTTTGCTACCCCGTGGACTGTACCTACTAGGCTTCCTCTGTCCATGGGATTCTCCAGGCAGGGATACTGGGATGAGATGCCATTCCCTTCTCCAGGGGATCTTCCTGACCCAGGCATTGAACCCAGGTCCCTTGCATTGCAGGCATATTCTTTACCATCTGAGCTACCAGGGAAGCCCAATAGGGGCTCAAAAGTCAATAAGGAAAATCATATGTTTTACACAGTCTCAACAGTACTTAGCAGAAAAATAACGTGATAGGATACAGTTAGGAGTGAAGACAAAGGGAAAAGTAAAAAGAAACACATCTTAGATTTAAAGGATAAGGTTTTTATTTTTTTGTTAAAATTTTAGTAATTTACCAGAGGACTGAAATGGTGAATATCAACCTCCTCGTGAAGTTATCCTGGATGCCTCCAGGCATGATCTCCTCCATGATTTTCTACTACTTCATACATGTCACTGCTCCAGGGCTGATTACATTATTCATAAGACTAGGAGCTACTGGGATTCAGGAACCATATCTCAGCACTTAGCATGGTGTTTGATGCATATGTTTAAAAAAATACACTTGAATGAATGAGGTAAATATAGTGCAATTTGTGAAGCCTTTATATTGCTGAGATAAGCATGTATTGATGAGGTTTATTCATTATTTTAGAGCAAGAATGATTTTATCAGATATCACTCATAAAGATTATAAAATAACAGTTTCCTTTACTGAGAGATCTTACAAAAGGAGAAAGACAATAATGGGATGATAAATGGGAATATTTTATGGTTGATGCTATTTACCAACTTAGGAAAATATAATGGGAGAACTTTAATATTTATAGAAATATGACAAAGATCAAATAACTTATACATTCTTACAAAGATAATAGAATGCAGTGGGGACCCAGTGGAATAGCAGAAAAGTTTATGTGAATCCTACCTTGTCCAAAACCCTTGCTTTATTTTCTTGCTAACCTTTTCCCATGTTAGTAATGAAACAAATTGCATGCAAATGAAGTACATAATAATCAGGGCCAGAGAACTGGTGGTCTAGCTAGCTTCAATTTGAGAAAGGGCTGGGGAGAAGTTTGGGAGGCCATTGTGCTGTGTACAGAGTATTCTATCACGAGGGTAATTGTGTGGTAAAAGAAAAGAAATTGCCAGGTCGCAGATTGGTGCCAAACTGGGGGAGAGGGTGTGATATTAACAGATGAAACAGAAACAAAAACTATTTAATTACCGTTGTGTTGCCAACATCTCTCAGAGTTTCCTCTTCGAGCAGGAAATATAGAGAGAAATGATCATTTAAAGTGAAACTGAGTCTAACAAATAAAGTGAAAGTTGTTCAGTCCTGAACGACTCTTTGTGATGCCGTGGACTGTGTCCATGGAATTCTCCAGGCAAGAATACTGGAGTGGGTAGCTGTTCCCTTCTCCAGGGGGTCTTCCCAACCCAGGGATTGAACCCAGGTTGACCATTGCAGGCAGATCCGCTGAACCACCAGGGAAGCCTAAAGAGACAATAAACATTTAATTAATACTCCAGATCACAGATGATTTGCATTCAGAAAAAAAGACACCAACTAACTATTTCTATCGAGTAGAAGCAAATAGGTAAATGAATGAATAAAAATAAATAAACAAGTGAATGCCATCCTGGGGTAGTCAAGGAAATTTCACTGAATCTATAGATAGCTTTGGGTAGTATTACTATCTTAACATCATTAGTTCAGTTCAGTTCAGTCGCTCAGTCGTGTCCGACTCTTTACGACCCCATGAATCACAGCACGCCAGGCCTCCCTGTCCATCACCAACTCCCGGAGTTCACTCAGACTCATGTCCATCGAGTCCGTGATGCCATCCAGCCATCTCATCCTCTGTCGCCCCCTTCTCCTCCTGCCCCCAATCCCTCCCAGCATCAGAGTCTTTTCCAATGAGTCAACTCTTCAAATGCAATGGCCAAAGTACTGGAGTTTCAGCTTTAGCATCATTCCTTCCAAAGAAATCCCAGGGTTGATCTCCTTCAGAATGGACTGGTTTGATCTCCTTGCAGTCTAAGGGACTCTCAAGACTCTTCTCCAACACCACAGTTCAAAAGCATCAATTCTTCAGCGCTCAGCTTTCTTCACAGTCCAACTCTCACATCCATACATGACCACCGGAAAAACCATAGCCTTGACTAGACAGATCTTTGTTGGCAAAGTAATGTTTCTGCTTTTGAATATACTATCTAGGTTGGTCATAACTTTTCTTCCAAGGAGTAAGCATCTTTTAATTTCATGGCTGCAGTCACAATCTGCAGTGATTTTGGAGCCCCCCAAAAATTAAGTTAACATTATTAAGTCTTCAAATCCAAGAACACCAACTGTCTTTCCATTTGTTTAGGTTCCCTTTCATTTCTTGGAGCAATGCTTTATAGTCTTAAGTGTAGAAGTCTTCTACCCACTTGCTTGGTTAAATTTTGCCTAAGTATTTTATTCTTTATGATGGTCTTATAAATGGAATTTTTATTTTTTATGAGATTTATTTATTTAATTAATTTTTGGCTGCTCTGGGTCTTCATTGCTGCCTTTGAAGGGCTTTCTCTAGTTGTGGCGAGCAGGGCGGGGGATGGGGGAGGGCTACTCTCTAGTCACAGGGCATGGCTTCTCATTGCAGTGGCTTCTCTTGTTGCAGAGGATGGGCTCTGGGTGCCTGGCCTTCAGCAGTTGTGGCACACAGGCTTAGTTTCACCACAGCATGTGGGATCTTCCTGGAACAGGAATTAAATCCATGTCTGCTGGACCACCAGTGCGTGGGTACATCCTGCGAGCTAAGTCACTTCAGTCATGTCCGACTCTTTGCAACCCCATGGACTGTAGCCTGTCAAGCTTCTCCATCCATGGGATTCTCCAAACAAGAATACTGGAGTGGTTTGCCATGCCCTCCTCCAGGGGATCTTCCTGACCCAGGGACTGAACCCATGTCTCCTGTGGCTCCTGCGTTGCAGGTGGATTCTTTACCACTGAGACACAGAGAAGCCTGTAAATGAAACTTTTTAAAATTTATTTTTCAGATTGTTCATTTCTAGTATGTAGAAATACAACTGATTTTTGTGTATTGATCTTATACAGAGAAACTTTGCTGAATTTGTTATTTTAATTCTAATAGGTTTTTTTGTGGTTTCTTTAGGATTTTCTATAGCTAAGATCATATCATCTCTTAATAAAGATAGCTTTGCTTTTTCTTTTCCAGCTTAGATGCCTTTTATTTACTTCTTTTATATCCCCTTTCCTTCTTCCCTCCCCTCTTTCTTTTATTCTTTCTTTTTTTGCCTAATTGCTCTGGCTATAAATTCCAGTACAGTGTTGAATAAAATGGCAAGAATAGACATCCTGGTATTGCTTCTGATGTTACTAGAGAGAAAGCTTTCAGTCTTTTTACCATTAAGTATGATATTATCTGTGGAGTTTTCACAGGTACTCTTTAACAGGGTGAGGAAGTTACTTTTTATTTCTAGTTTGTTCAGAGTTTTTATCATAAAAGGGAGTTGGATATTTTTCCCAATACTTCTTATTTTTTTGCATATTGAGATGGTTATTTTTTAATGGCCTTAATTCTATTAGTATTGTGTATTATACTGGTTAATTTATGGATATTAAACCAATCATACACTTCTGGAATAAATTCCATTGGTCATGTTGTAAAATCTTTTTATATGTTACAGAATGTGGTTTGCTAATATTTTGTTGATGATTTTTGTGTTCATATTTATAAGAAATATTAATCTGTAATTTTTTAATCTGTGTTCTTGTAATTTCTTAATCTGATTAATTTCTTGATCTGATATCATTTGACTACTTTGTCTGGACTCAATATCAGGGTAATTCTGGCCTTATAAAATGATTTGAAAGTGTTCTTTCCCCTTGAATTTTTTGGAAGAGTTTGTGAAAGATTGGTGTTAATGTTTTATTAAATGTTTGGTAGAATTCACTAGTGAAGTCATCTGCTGGGCTTTTCTCTGGGAGAAATTTATTAATTACTAATTCAGGTTTTTAGATTTTATACATCTCTTTAGTTATACATCTATTCACATTTTCTAATTCTTCTTGAGTCAGTTTTAGTAGTTTGTGTCTTTCTAAGAATTTGTTCACTTCGACTAAGTTATTTAATTTGTTGGCATGCAGCTGTTCACAGAATTATAATATTTTTATTTCTATAAGGTCAGTAGTAATGTCTCCTCTTTCATGCCTGATTTAAAACAATTTGAGTTTCCTCTCTTATCTTGCTCAGTCTAGCTAGTGTGTAAATTTTATTGATCTTTTCAAAGAATCAGTTATGGTTTTATTGATTTGCTCTATTTTCTTATTCCAGTCAAATCTGTTCTAATCTTTATTATTTCCTTCTACTTGCTTTGGACTTAATTTCTTCTTATTGTAATAGTTTCTTAATGTGAAAAGTTAGGTTATTGATTTTAGATATTCTTTTTTAATGTAAATATATGTATATATAGGCTTCCCCAGTGGCTCAGATGGTAAAAAAAATCTGCCTGCAATTCAGGAGACCTGGGTTTGATCTGTGGGTTGGGAAGATCCCCTGAAGAAAGTAATATGTATAGATATACACATGTATTTCCCTCTAAGTGCTATTTTTTTTGTATGTTGACTTTTCATTTTTCATCATCTCAAATTATTAGATCATTTTCTTTGCAATTTCTTGGTTATTGATTATTTAGGAGTATGTTGGTTAATTTCCACATATTTTCTTTAATTTTCAAACCATCTATTATTGATTTCTAATTTAATTCATTGTTGTTGGAGAACGTATTTTGTATGATTTCAATCCTTTAAAACTTAAGTCTTCTTTTATAGCCATCACTCCAATCTCTTTTTGGAATAGGGTCCATTCTAATCCAGTATGATCTTATTTTAACTTGATTACATCTGAAAAGATCTTATTTCCAAATCAGGTCACATTCTGAGGTTCCAGGTAGATATGAATTTTGGGGAGATACTATTCAGCTTAGTGCAATGGTTAAGTCAAGACATGTAAGAAACCATCACTGATGCTCATAGCTTCTTGTAGCAGTTTGGCAGAAATGTGAGCCAAGAATATTCTATCCAATCAAATTGTGTTTAAAGTACAAAAGGATAAAAACAAAAAGTTTTGAACATTCAAGAGCTCAGGGAATATCATTGCTATGAGCCCTCCCTGAGAAAATTAATGGAGGACAAATTTAAGATGATAAAGAGATTAATAGAGAAATTATGGAGAAAGAACTCCCTATGAATTATTAATATATTTAACAGTAGAAACAAGCTTAAAACACATGTGAGGAAGGAAGCACAAAACAGAATGTAAAAGTTTTATATAATAATGGAGAAATGATGTAATATGCAGGGGACTCTTTTAGTGTCCCCATTATATCACTGCAGCTTTACCACTTTAGTTTGTCTTAGCTGATTCCATCTAATGATATATGTGTCTTTTTTCTGAGGGCAGCATAAAAGAACTACAATGAAGTTAAAATCCCCCCAGGAGAAACCCTCAACAAATGATTGATGGATTTGGTGAATACATACAACGCCAAGGCATATGTATTACAATCTTTCCCAGAAATTCTTCGTATTATTAGGCTGTAGTCACTTACATAAATAACTGGCATAATAATTCTTGTATTGGTTGCTTTGCCTTTCCTGTATATTTCCTTACTTCTCTACATGCATTTCTTGTTCTTCACAAATAAAGAAGTTACACTTGAATCATTGTCACATGGTCTGCCTATGAGGGAACCCAAATTAAGACAATGTAACTAGTGAAAATTGATTGGGGGAGGGAGAAAGAAACTATACAGTATTACACATATCTGCTTCATCTGTAATCGCTGGGAGTCCAAGGAGATAATTTAAAGTTGCAAATAAAGTCATAGAAGCATAGTTAGCTATAAATGGTAAACAAAAATATAGTATAATTAACTAAAATTGTGTGGTAGAAGGGAAGCAAGGAAATGAAGAGGAAAGAAGACTATACTAAATTTATCATTACTCAGATTGTAGATACTACTTAAGAAAGGGAAGATTAAGGGTATTGTGTGAATTTATATTTATAAAGTAAAAATGGCAAAGTAAGACTTCTAAAAATTCACTCCTTCATAAAAGCAATGAGAAAACTGGCAAAAATGATCAAAATCAGCTTTTTAAGAACTCTGGAAATTAACTATATGGTTGTAGCAACCCAGGGAATATTTCTTAAAGAGAAACAGTTGGGATATCTTGGTGAAAATAGCTAGGCCTTGAAACATTTTAACTTTTCCCAGTCCTATTCACTGATTTCCAGAAGCACAGCTGCCTTGAAATATAACAACTCACACTGATGGTGAAGATTGGCAACTATAGGAGAGAGGAATAGGGCTGGAGTTTTTTCCAAGCATCATTCCCCCAAATTGTCAATTTGTGACCTGCCTGGTGGTCCCCTACAAGACCATATTTGCAAGTTGTCTGTATCTTATCTGACTTTACCAGTGTGAAAAGCTTTTTCACTCATGAACATTTATCAAAAAGCAATTACAGACCATTGCTGAGTTTCATGGCTGCCTGAGGCACTGGATAAAAGTAGAGGCAAACAATACACTAACCAGAAAACTTGAAAGCAAAAGCTGGGGGATGAAATTCCATAGGGGCTTTCAAAATCTCTGATATATTCCTGAAAGTCTATAAGTCCTGGCATATGCCTAAAGCTGTTTTCATGCCTCAGGCTGTTTACACACCCAAGGCTATGCACATTCACAGGAAGGATCTGAGGAGGCCTTAAGCTCTCACCTCTGGCTGATCTTGAGGTTGCAACAGGTAGGAAATGAAGGCTAAATCAAAGTTTTAAACCACTTGGCTTAAGTATTGAAGGCATATTCCAACACAGGCACAGAGCCCTCAGCAAATACTGGGAGAGATTAACTGACCCCGGGCATTTAAGAAAATCTCTGTCCAATTATTAGCTGAGTACTTATCTAACCAAGTTAAGTCTTCAGTGGCCACATATGATAAAGATACAGACTTTACAGAATTAGTTCAGAAAATTTACTAAAAAACAAAAAGGAAAACTACAATTAAACAATGACATACACTTGGGAGAGGAAATAATTTGATTTTCAGAGTTACCACATATGATGGTAATTTTCAATTTTCAACAAAAATTTAAAGTATAAAAAATGAAAATAAAGAAGAAAACTTTACACATACATAGGGAAAATATCCATAGAAAGTGTCCCTGAAGAAGACCAGACATCAGACCTACTGACAAAAGGAACCAAGCAAACCTTTATGGGACCCCCAAGTAAGAAGGCCCCTCTGTGTCCCCTGCCTCTTGTTTGTAGAAAAGCTGAAGTCTCCAAGGCTTCCCAGAGCCACTAAAGAGCAAGATCAAGCAGGTAATGATGAAGATAATAGAGTCACAGACTCAATGTCTCATGCACATTCCTGAGTTTTTTACAGATACTATAACTGCCACCAGAAGGAAAAGGCTAACTGCATAGTGACCAGACTATAACCATAACATAAGCTGGCCATCTTGAGCAGTGATTAATCTATGGCTAGCACAATTTCAAGAACTGGCCTCTAAATACTTACTTAAACTCATGTCCATCGAGTCAGTGAGGCCATCTAACCATCTGGCATCAAAAGATTTGTAGCTTATTCTGCCTAATACATAACCACACAACTAAAATTGTCAGTAAAGAAATTCTACAGACCAATGTCAACATCTTCCACTCAAAGAATATGGTGCCTTATGTCAGCAACAAGTTACAAAAAGTAAACTTTTGCCTCATCCCATAGAAATGGAATGATGCCAAACATCTCAAGTTCTGTAACTGCTCCTTCTCCTTTACCTTCTAGCCAATACATGGCAATGACATGCCCCTCAACTATTTGAGTTACTGTTCTATTTTTTTTGCTTTCCCTCTACTCTGCATATACCATTGTATATCCCTTTGACTTCCCTGGTAGCTCAGCCGGTAAAGAATCTGCCTGCAATGCAGGAAACCCTTGTTCAATTCCTGGGTTGGGAAGATCCTCTGGAGAAGGGATAGGCTACCCACTCCAGTATTCGTGAGCTTCCCTGGTGGCTCAACTGGTAAGGAATCTGCCTGCAATTGGGAGACCTGGGTTCAGTCCCTGGGTTGGGAAGACCCCTTGGAGAAGGGAACAGCTACCCACTCCAGTATTCTGGCCTGGAGAATTTCATAGACTGTGTAGTCCATGCGGAGTCTGACACGACTGAGCAACTTTCACTTTCACTTTATTAAACTACTTTCAAATTATTCAATTTAAGTATACCCCACCTGTTTTCTGATGATATAAAGTCCAAATGCAATTAAAGAGCTAGATCTAATATACACATATCAAACTCTATTGTGAAAATACAAAATTAACCTTTTCTAGAACCCATTAAGCAGTCATTAAAAAAAAAAAAAAAACCCTTGTATTGGTCTATGAAGACTTCCCAGGTGGCACAGTGGTAAAGAATCTGCCTGCCAATGCAAGAGATGAGGACTCAATCCCTGGATCGGGAAGATCTGGAGTATGCAATGGCAACCCGATCTAGTATTCTTGCCTGAGAAATCCTATGGAGAGAGGATCCTAGAGGGCTACAGTCCATAACGTTGCAAACAGCTGAACAGGACTTAGCAACTGAGCACACATGCACGCTGGTTTATGAAGAACAACAAAACAAAACAAAAAGCTCAGTTAATTCCAAAAATAAAAAATAAAACAAAGCCAAGAAACATTCTTTTGTTCCATTGCAAAAATACAACAAATGTATAATCAGAAAAAAACAATCTACTGGAAATTAAGAAAATAAGTCTCATTAGTTGAGTCAAGATAGAAATACAAATTAAAGTTGCATGCTGAGTCCCAGGGAGAATTTTTTTAAAACTCAGTACCTGGATACATTGTAATCTTTGTGTAGAATAACAAAGAGAGAGAAAAAATTTTAAAAGTAGTCAAGGAGAGAGGAGAGCCTTAACTAGAAAGATAGATGGCAAGCTTTTAGTCCGTCATGACAGAAGAATAGCACTTCCAAATTTTTGAGGTTGAAAGTATGTATTTGATACACTAGAATTCCATGTCAGAAAAAGGCATTAGTGTTACATGAAAACCAAGAAAGTTTACTATTCACAGAACCTTGCTGAAAGAACAAAAGAAAATGCTTCAACAATTATCCAGAAGGAACGTGTAGGATACAAAAAACTATGGTGAGCAAAGATATTGGTAAGGATGATAGTAATTCTAAACAATTACAGAATAATTGAGAGAATTGAGAGAAAGAAGGAAAAAAGACTAACTTTGGGGTGTTTAAAACAAGAGGGAGGTAAAATACAGTAATATGAAAATGAGAGAGTAGAGTAAAACTTTCTGAGTTCATTCTATTCTTTGAAAAGAGGCTAGACATGATGATTTTAAATTTTATTTTATATGCATGTTAAAATATAACTGTAGAACCACAAATGCTAATTTATGTAGCATCCAACTGGCATTTACATTTATATTACAGTGAGGCATTAATAGGTACCCAGCAAGTAAAGGAAAAATGGAAGCCAGCACATCTGAGCCATGTTCATTTTTGGCTCCTGTGGAAGATTGATTTTGTACATCATACTCTACTAAATTGCTTTTTTGGTGACTTACTAGGTGTCAAGGTCAGTGGTATAAGGGAGCAAAGTTGGCCACCTCCAAATTGTGTCTCTGGTATGAGTATTAATTTACGATGATTATTTTTAAGACTCAGAGCCTCAAAAAGAACCTTTGACCTTCTTCCTAACTGCCTAAAATAATGTTCCAGGAAGGGAGTGATCAACTATGATATGAATTAGGTATGGTAGACAAGAAAGAACCTAGCAAAGTCTGTTAAAATTTCTCTCTGGATCCCCCTGTCTCTCCATGGCCCAACAAGCATCTGTTTAGCTAACAGTTTAGCTTTTCTATCTCTATGTGAATTGTCTTCTTCCTCTTAGAAGTTTTAAAACACTCCTCCCAATATCCTCTTTTGTCTTTAGCCGAAGATGATATTTAAGGTGAGGATTTTGGCTATTTGGAGAATTATTCAATTCTCCTGAGTTTCTCTCGTGTATACATGTTATTAAATTTTTGTTTGATTTTCTCCTGTTCATCTATCTCATGTCATTTTAACTTTTAGAGCAACCAGAAGAACCTAGAAGGGTAAAGGAAAATTTCTTCTTCTCTAACAGTGCCCTATATGTCATTGGCACATTCTCATTCTAAGCATCTATTTTCAGAATGAAATGAGCAGCCTTGTTGAAAAAATTCAAAGTCACAAAACAAGTATTTGGAGCCTTGAGACATAATAGACAGTTTTTAATATAGTGTTGTCTGATTGTAGCTTATTTTATGGTGGACTTTATTTCTGTGTTATCTACCATTTCTTATAGCTTAAAAAACATAACCTGATTTGGTCTGCTAAGCATACTTGTAGAGTTCCAGAGACCAAAATATGATGAATATTGTGTGTAGCAGCCCAGCATTTTTTACTCCTGGGGAGAAAAGGCCAAAACTGTATTATATGTAGCTTCCCTTTATTCTAAGTGATTATTTAAGGACAGTGGATGAGATGGTTAGAGTGCATCATTGACCCAATGGACATGAGTTTGAACAAACTCTGGGAGACAGTGAAGGACAGGGAAGCTTGGTGTACTGCAGTCCATGGGGTTGCAAAGAGTTTGACATGACTGAGCACTGAACAACAACATTTAACTATCCAACTGCTCAGAATTTCAAAGGCCACAAAAGGCTGGGAGTTGGTGGGAATTCCATTTAAAGAACACTTCCATTGATTTATAATGAGATAAATTGTCTTGCCCCCAGGAATAGATGCCACTTTTAATCTCCAGAGCTTAGACTGGAATTCTCATATTCATTTTAATACCATCCTGGGGTCTCAGACAGCATATTAAAAAGCAGAGACATTACTTTGCCAACAAAGGTCCGTCTTGTAAAGGCTATGGTTTTTCCAGTAGACATGTATGGATGTAAGAGTTGGACTATAAAGAAAGCTGAGTGCATAAGAATTGATGCTTTTGGACTGTGGTGTTGGAGAAGACTCTTGAGAGTCCCTTGGACTGCAAGGAGATCCAACCAGTCCATCCTAAAGGAGATCAGTCCTGAGTGTTCATTGGAAGGACTGATGTTGAAGCTGAAACTCCAATATTTTGGCCATCTGATGTGAAGAGCTGACTCATTTGAAAAGACCCTGATGTTGGGAAAGATTGAAGGCATGAGGAGAAGGGGATGACAGAGGATGAGATGGTTAGATGGCATCACTGACTCAGTGGACATGAGTTTGAGTAAACTCTGGGAGTTGGTGATGGACAGGGAGGCCTGGCGTGCTGCGGTTCTTGGGGTGACAGAGTCGGACACGACTGAGCAACTGAACTGAACTGAACTGAACTGAGGGTCCTAGAAGCTCTATGCTTAAGCTTGCCCAAATTGGAAGGAAAATCAGGGAAATTCCTTGGTCCATATTTCACTACTTTTTTTTTTTCAGATTATTGGTATTTTTATTGAGTCTGATGCTAAGAAGGCTTGTAACCTCATTAACCCACAAATGGGGAAGATCAGCACACATATTTCAGTGTGTGTATACTCATATGCGTTGTCATTGGCTATGCTTAAGAACTAATTAATTGATATATGCAGGAGGGATGGTTAGAAGATATTTGAATTGGAACTTTCATTACAAAAATTGGTTGCCAGACATGTACTTTTTATATTAACAATGAATCTGAAGCTGAATCTGGCCTCTGTACTCTGACACTGATTTAAATCTCATAGACAAGAGTTTTGGGTGAAGTAGAATAGCTTTAGTGCTTTGTCAGGAAAAGGGCGGGTGGGGAAAGGTGAGTTAATACCCTTAAAACTGCGTGTCCCGAACTGACCTGGAGTGAGTAGTGAGGAGTTTTATAGTAGTGGTTCAAAGGGGGCGTGATCAACTTGTGGACCTTCTTCTGATTGGTTGGTGGTGAGGTAAGCGGGAGTCAGCATCATCAACCTTCTGGTTCTAATGTGTCTGAGGTCTGCATGCTTGTGGGCAGCGTAGAGTTAACTTCACCCATCTAGTGGGGGTTTCAGTATCTGCAAAACAGCTAGAAGATATTGTTATGTGTCCCTTGAGGGGGAACCAGGAAGTTGTCCCAAGTCTGTACTATTGTTTCTCTTGACTGTTTCTCCCTCCTCTTCTGTCCCCTCCCTTCCTTGATAAGCAATTGTTTGAATTTGCCTGTTGGAACTCAGGAAAGGTAATGAAGCCTGGATGAAGCCAACAATGAAAGGAATGGGGAATACAGAAAGGCTTTTGTGCCCAAGAGTCCCACATAACCTTGCTCTTTATCCAGTCCACACTTGGAATATTATTGTTAATCAAGTTAAATATTGAGTCAACTCAGGAACCTGTTTCAAGTTTCTGTTGATTTTGCCCCATCTTATGAATCTAACCTATTAGTGAATAACATACCTAATCTGTTGCATGCAAGTTGGCTTTCTCACTGACTAGGAAACATGAGGGTCACCTATAAATCCATGTCTATACTGAGGTCCTCACCTCTGCCAATCCCTTCCCATGTTCAAACTCAATTTTTACCCTTCATCAAGCCTTGCTTAACATTGTAGCTCTAATTATTGACTGCCCGCTATTTTTTTTTTTTTTCTGGAAGGGATGCACTTATTCTATGGCAATCTCTATCTTTTGGTGAGCCCCAGGAAAACTTACTTACTAATTAACATCCATGCTTCAATTTTCTCTCACTTTACCTAGTCTTTAGGAGTCTTACCATCAAAATCCAAGTATAAAGTCAGAAAGAGCAGACAATGGGTTTCCAGTTTTATGCCTGTCTTAGCAATTCTGTGAGAGATGTTTTGAAGCTCCTCTTGAAAAATCTGTGCCAAAGACGTGGTAATTGTTTTTTATGGTTTTCCAATGAAGTGTGAAGTCCTCCTAATAGCTATCAATAGCTTTCTCTTCTCTGTAGCTGTGGGCACTAAGAAAGAGCCCTTTAACAACCATTTCTGGGTTTTTTTTCTCTCTCCTATCATCAGTACTTTGGTCTGATATCTGGTTAGAGACTGAACAGTTGGCATTATACCTTTGAATAGCCTAAGAAGTGTTAGGGGTAGGTAAAATCAATCATGTTGAATCCCTCCTGAATTTCAAAAGAAAAGAAAATCATCACAGGCAATATATATCCAGTAGTTTTCTACAAAAAAATATCATTGACTTTTACTCTTCGAAGGGGCATATTGCTAAGAGTTAAGGATGTGTGGATAAAGAAAGGAGGTTCTTGTTCTCAAGTAACTCCCAGCCTAGCTGGGTAGAGAGAGATGTAAATGAATACTGCAATATCATGGCTCTGAAGGGACAGGTAACCAGAAGAAGCCAACTCTGAGGAACTGTGAACAAAGGCATATTCTATCATCATTATGTTTCTAGTACCCAACACAAGGCCCAACTTTTAATAGACATGATAAATGTATGTTGGATTAAACAATATCACATTACCGTTATTATGGCATCCTTAAGGACAGTGAAATAATCTTCAACACATTACTATTGCAAAGTTCCTTGGAGGAAGAAATTGCAACCCATTCCAGTATTCTTGCCTGAAAAAAATCCATATACAAGAGGAACCTGGTGGGCTACAGTCCATGGGGTCACAAAGAGTTGGATGCAATCTCTTCAAAGGGATGTTGGCAAAACCATCTCTTAAAAAGCCCTTGAATTTTTTTAAAGAAGACACATGAAATTATTAAGTAAATGTTTAATGTTAGTTATACTTAGCATAATAGTTTTGGTCAAATTCATGATTCATGAGAGCTGTAGTTTTATGTGCTATATGTAGTCTTTATGGTACATCAGAGTCCCTTTTGCATAATCAATGTGCAAATATATTTCTGCCCATTATATAAGACTTGACACATAATTTTACTCTTTTAAATTGTTACAGAGGTCTGTAGTTGTTACATCTTGGCTTTTATAGCATACTATTGTTTATGTTTATAATTTATTTTATATCATATTCTCAGTTAGAAACACAGTCCCAATGATTACATTGTTTCTTAAGGATAAACATGACCTGTTTCAGGACTGTATGCTCTGCTCCTAGAAATGCAGGAATGCATTGTGGCAGAAATTGGTGACTACCTGTGAGGTCATGTCTTAGGCCCTGAGGGAACTGCAGATGCCATAAGTATCTGAAGCTCCAGCTCATCAACAAGAAGAACTTAGAATTAAGTTTTGATTCAATACACTAAGGGTCAGGTATGCTAGGGATGTATGTTTTCCCCCATTTCCTACACAATTGTTGTTGTTCAGTCACGTTGTTGTCTGACTCTGCAATCCTATGGACTGCAGCACACCAGGCTTCCCTGTCCTTCACTATCTCCTGGAGTTTGCTCAGATTCATGTCCATTGAGTTGGTGATGCTATCTAACCATCTCATCCTCTGTTGCCCCCTTCTCTTCCTGCCTTCAATCTTGCCCAGGATCAGGGTCTTTTCCAATGAGTCAGTTCTTCACATCAGGTGGCCAAAGTATTGGAACTTCAACTTTAGCATCAGTCCTTCCAATGAATCTTAAGGTTTGATTTCCTTTACAATAACTTGGCCAAAATAGCCCTACCATTTCCCCCTGAATCTATCTATCACTTAACTGGGTTAAGTTCCTGCTAAACTCTTGTCAAATTCTTCTCTGAAGTTAATGAACCTCACTTCCTGTATCCTCCACTACTACCTGAGGTCTGAGATTGAGTGGATAGTGTTCAGAAACATGATGTCATTAAATTTCATCCAGCTAACCCCACCACCCAGGTCTCCAAAGTTAGAATGCTTTGTCAGTGAGGAAGAAATTTTCTTCTACCCTTCTAGGATCTTCTGGCTGGTCTAAGAATTAAATTGACATGAGACAGATTAACAGGAGAAAATCACACAGAAGTTTAATAATATGTATACATGAGAGAGGGCCTTCCCTGGTGGCTCAGAGGTTAAAGCATCTGCCCGCAATGCAGGAGACTGGAGTTCGATCCCTTGGTCGGGAAGATCCCCTGGAGAAGAAAATTGCAACCCACTCCAGTATTCTTGCCTAGAGAATCCCATGGATGGAGGAGCCTGGTACTGTACAGTTCACGGGGCCACAAAGAGTCAGACAAGACTGAGCGACTTCACCTCTCTTTATACATGAGAAAGGGCTTCCCAGGTGACTCAGTGGTAAAGAATTGGCCTGCAATGCAGAAGACACTGGTTCGATCCCAGGGTCAGGAAGATCCCCTGGAGAAGGAAATGGCAACCCACTCCAGTATTCTTGCCTAGGAAATCCCAGGCATGGAGTAGTCTGATGTACTACAGTCCATGGAGTTGAAGAGTCAGACATGACTTAGAGACTAAAGAACAAGAAGAAGATACATGGCAGAGACCCAGGAAAACTGAGTAACTCACCAAAATGGTTAACACTCTCACCTTAAATATCATCTTCAGCTAAAGACAAAAGAGGATGTTGGGTGTTAGTGGTTTGGGACTTCAAAGGGGAGAAAGGCAATTCGCTTGGAGATTGAAAAGCAAAAGTTTGGTAAGTAAGTATTAGCTGGGCCTTGCAGAGGTACAATGGGACATAGAGAGGACTCTGATTTTTAGGCCCTGCCTAGAGTTTCCCCTCAGAGAAGGCAATGGCACCGCACTCCAGTACTCTTGCCTGGAAAATCCCTTGGACGGAAGAGCCTGGTAGGCTGCAGTCCATGGGATCGCTAAGAGTCCGACACGACTGAGCGATTTCACTTTCACTTTTCACTTTCATGCATTGGAGACAGAAATGGCAACCCACTCCAGTGTTCTTGCCTGGAAAATCCCTGGGATCGGGGAGCCTGGTGGGCTGCCGTCTATGGGGTTGCACAGAGTCAGACATGACTGAAGTGACTTAGCAGCAGCAGCGGCAGAGTTTCCCCTACTGCACCTAGACCATATTCTCTGCAGAAATGATAGCTCTGTTCTAGGACCAAGCCTTCTATCTTCATTCTTTTTAGGCAGTTAGAATCCCATGGACGGAGAAGCCTAGTAGGTTACAGTCCACGGGGTCGCAAAGAGTCAGACACGACTGAGCGACTTCACCTCACCTCACCTCAGGGGGAAGATCAAACTTTCTTCCTGAGTTTGGGGGGCTTTGATTATTTTCAGCTTGAAATGTTCTTTATGACAAAGAGATACTTTGGAGTGGCAAGTTTTACTCCCCTGTAGTCTAAACATGCAACACCCTTAGAACCATCAATTTCTCTGTCTAGCCATCCTTGCTAAGGCAAACCTCTAATTTTCCTAGACTTTCCTGTCCTAGCTTAGTCTCCTTTTTCACTAACTAATACTTCTAAAGTACCACACCAGCTCTGGTTGGACCTCAGTTCCACAGATCCACAGATATGGACAACATTCTATTAATCCTGCACCATGCACTATATCTCTCATTGGTTGGAACACACAGAAATTCCTGCTGAGCAAATGTCTGGGTTAAAAAGAGGGAGCTTGTCTGTAGATCCTGGTTCCCACTGGGGCAAAGGAAGGTAGAGAAAATATAAATGAAACATCCCTACCTTCATGAATTTATAACTTGATGGGGAAAAGAAGACATCTTTAATATCTCTTATATTTATTCTTCCTTTCTTCCATCAATGCTATTAGCTCAACTGAAGTCATAACTGCTCACTTACACTATTGTTTTAACCTCCTAGTTGATCCCTTTGCTTTTAAATTTTCCTATCCACTCTATTCTTCATTTGCTATTTAAATAACTTTTATTTATACCATATAAAACTAGATATTTTTCACTATTTTTTAAACAGAAGACAAGAATTATTCTTTTTTCTAATACAGAGTGTTACAAATGGAAAATAACTCTCCTTGCCTCCTCAGATGCTCACTTCTTTCCAGCTGTGATTCCAGAATATAGAACTTTCCTCGCCTCCCACTCCTCTCTCCATCTGCTTCCATCTGGCTTTTGGTCCCATCACTCAACTAACAAGGCTCTCACTAAAGACAACAGTAATATCCATGTTGCTAAATGCAAAGACTTCAGACTTGCTGTTTTAGCCTCACGTGACACTGTTGGCTACACGTTCATTTTAGGAACTCTCTTATTGGGCTCTGTTCGTTTCTTACTGCTATAGTAACAAATTGCCACCAATTTAGTGACTTAAAACCACACACCTTCTGGGACTTCCCTGGTGATCCAGTGGTTAAGACTGCATACTATCAATGCAGGTGGCGTGGATTCGATCCCTGGTTGTGGAACTAAGATCCTGTATGCTGCACAAGATCCTGTGAAAAGAAGAAAAAAATGTGGCACAGCCAAAAAAGAAAAGCTGTAAAAAAATTCACCTTCTCTCTTCCAACATTTATTCCTCTGAGTTCTTTTTCTTGTCTATTTATATTACTAGTATTTCCAGAACATTATGGGCTTCCCAGGTGGTACTAGTGGTAAAGAACCCGCCTGCCAATGCAGAAGACGCAAGAGACATGGGTTTGATCCCTGGGTCAGGAAGATCCACTGGAGGAGGAAATGGCAATCCACTCCAGTATTCTTGCCTGGGAAATCCCATGGACAGAGGAGCCTGGTGGGCTACAGTCCATAAGGTTGCAAATAGTAGGACATGATTGAAGTGACTTAACATCTTGGCAAGCAGAACATAATAATTTCTGATGATAATGGATATTTTTGCCTTGTTCTTGCTTTAATAGGAATTTGTTGATTTTCTCACTATTAAACATGATGCTGGCCTTTGGTTTGAGGTATACATCATGTGAAGAACTATTCTGGCTCAAATTCTGGGTCTGCCACTTACGTACTGTGTAATATGTACTTGTTTGGACAAGCTACTGAAACTTTTAGTGCTCATTTCTTCCTCTGAATATTATGGCAATAATAACACTACCTCAAAGGACTTTTCCAAAATTAAATTCATTAAAATATGTTAAAAATATAAAAATAATTGCTAAATTGGTTCATAAGAATTGCTAAATAAATGCTTAATTGTGTATCATATAATATGGCATAATATCAGTTCAGTTCAGTTCAGCTGCTCAGTCATGTCCGACTCTTTGCAACCCCATAGACTGCCACACGCCAGGCTTCCCTGTCCATCACCAACTCCCAGCGCTTATTCAAACTCATGTCCATTGAGTTGATGATGCCATCCAACCATTTCATCCTCTGTTATCCCCTTCTCCTCCTGCCTTCAATCTTTCCCAGCATCAGGGTCTTTCCCAATGAGTCAGATCTTCACATCAGGTGGCCAAAGTATTGGAGTTTCAGCTTCGGCATCAGTCCTTCCAATGAATATTTAGGACTGATTTTCTTTAGGATGGACTGGTTGGATCTCCTTGCAGTCCAAGTGACTCTCAAGAGTCTTCTCCAATACCACAGTTCAAAAGCATCAATTTTTCAGCACTCAGCTTTCTTTATAGTCCAACTCTCATAGTGCAATATATAGTTGTAAAACATATATTTAATAAAAACAATATTTCATGTATTATATAAGTACTATTAATGATTGCTATGATTTAATTAAAATTTTTATCACCATTAGAGACTGAGTTTTATCAAATGTTTTTGTGGCATTTATGTATGTATGTATGTATTAGTCACTCAGTCATGTCCAGCTCTTTGCAATCCCATGAACTATAGCTGGCAGTCTCCCCTATCCATGAGATTCTCCAGGTGAGAATACTAGAGTGGGTTGCCTTCCCTTTCTCCAGGGCATCTTCCTGATCCAGGGATCAAACCTGGGTCTCCCGCATTGCAGGCATATTCTTTACCATCTGAGCCACCTTGTGGCATCTATGCTGCTGCTGCTGCTAAGTCACTTCAGTCGTGTTCAACTCTGTGCGACCCCATAGACGGCAGCCCACCAGGCTCCCCCATCCCTGGGATTCTCCAGGCAAGAACACTGGAGTGGGTTGCCATTTCCTTCTCCAGTGCATGAAAGTGAAAGGGAAGTCGCTCAGTCGTGTCTGACTCTTAGCGACCCCATGGACTGCAGCCCACCAGGCTCCTCCGTCCATGGGATTTTCCAGGCAAGAGTACTGGAGTGGGGTGCCATTGCCTTCTCCATGTGGCATCTATAGTGATGTTTATATGGCATTTCTCCTTTCATGGATTCACTTTTCTTTAACATCCTTCTGATCATGTCACACCCCTGTTTGAACTCATTCTACTTGCATGAGATGAAGTGTAATTCTTTAGCAAGACATTCAAGAACTTTCATGATATAACCCCTGCTTTCATTTCCAACCTCAGCTACTTCCTTTCTGTATCCTCTGCTTTGGCTATACTTAAGTGTCTGCTCCATAAAACTACCAAATGCTAAGATATTTTTAACATGTGACTTTGAGGATTAAGTAATTTGTGTGTTCAAAAAATAGTGAAATGTATAGAATGCTACCTGGCACAATATGATTTCCTATGATTATTTTATTACTTTTTCACTGAGTTTTACCAGTACAAGATATTGAATTTTATCAGATTCCTTTGGGGAATCTGTGACAATATCTGATCTATGACATCAGCATATGGACTCACCACAGACTCCAAACCAAGACATTTGGGACCTTCCATGATCTAACTGTACTTTTTAGAGACTTGACTATAGTCTGGTAAATAGATTTTAAAATTTTCTCTTAATCTAAAAAAAATTTCACCAGGCTATGGATTTTCAACATTTTTTTTCTACCTTTTTGTGTCCCTATTGTTGGTGACAATTATAAGTCAGAAGCATAGCATTGTAGGTGTTGGAGTTTGTTGCTTGAAAAACTTTTAATTTATTTGAGCAATTTCTTGCCAACCTTGTGTCTTTTGGGGGGCCCCAAATGCCACTTGGTTAAGTGCTCATTAGTACAACTTCTACACTGCATATGTAAAAATTTCACATGTGTTTTAAAAGGCTCCCATATCAATATTTAGGTCTTCATTCTAGGAGTTTCCTGTTTACTAGGCATACATTAAAGACAACTAAACAGTATTTGGAGATCCCCTTAGGGCTGCCTGAAAATTCAGAGATATATTGAAATCATGTCAACAATACTTTGCCCTTTCATGATATATTATGTGAAGGTTTACAATATCTCCTAGGGAAACAAAATTAATTTTTCGATGTTCTTCCCTTGTGAGAGAGGAGAGCATAATAAATACTCCTTCTCTGTACCTTTGGAGATAATTGGCTGGAAAAAGATTGGGTGAAAATTGTTTTCTCAGTCAAGGTCACTCTGCTGCACATTAGCCCCACTGAGGCATGCTTGTGAATACCAGGAATATGCCCTTCAGACAAAGATTAATTAGATGCAAAAGTTAAAAGAGAGAAATAGATGAATCCTCAGCATGGTTTTCAGATTATAAGCAGTATAGTCCATGTTAATGGCTGAGCTCATTTTCAAAGCTAGCCTTTTGAACTCATCTTATTCTGTATCTAGTTTAAAAGGCTTGCACTCCTATTAATAATGAGATTTTAAAATGAAAGAGGGCATATAATGATCTAGCATTCATGCAAAGGAAATAATTATTTACCATAAAAGAATTAATTCACAAATGTCACCTGAGGAACCAAACTGAGGAGAAACCCCTGCTTTGTTTATTGTCTTTCATCTGTTTGCAACCTTCCATGGCACTGGAAGGGGCTGCGCTGGAGTTGCAAAAAAGACCATCACGTGATCCCCCTACTTGATGACAAGTTGTTTAAGAGTGGCAACCAGGACAGAAACACAAATCATCTTTGATGCTAGGTAGATGTTAGGCCCCAGAAGAGACATTTCAAAAGAGGAAAAGATCACATTCCTTTTGTTGCTTCTAATGATTTGTCTTGCCTTATCATTTTATCAAAACTTTTGTAAGTTATAAGAGTAAAGAGACACCACATAACAACAAATCAAGTAATGCTAAGGCATACAAAGAAATAATTTATGATCTGTTCCTCTATTTCTTCAAGGAAACTAATGTTCAATGTTCAGTGTGTAACTTCTATATCTTTCTAGATTCTTGTACTAAAATATCCAAACTTTAAAAAATTATTTTACCAAAGAATGAGATAATCCTATGTATCATGCAACTTTCATTTTTAGTTTAAGGTACAAGGAACTAGAGATGCCAATGTAATTTGGTGAAAGATATGGGAGTCTTTTCAATGAGCGATAACTGAATGGGTCTGTAGCAACTGAATATTGTATGGGAAAAAATGATTCTTAACCTCTACCTCCTACATATATAAATATTAATTTTATATGGATCATAGACCTAAATACTAACACTTAAAATATAAAGCATCTTGGAAAATGCATTGGAGCATATAACGAGTATATGAATATATGATTCTGGAGTTGGTAAAGTTTCTCAACAGAACAGAAAAAGCACTAATCATAGATAAGAAATTCTGATATTAATAAACTGAACAAGCACAAACACACTCCTCTGTTCTGATTTTGAAAGAAAATTTACTATTTATACTTCTATCAGTAGCATAAGAAGTTTTCAGTTGCTGCGCATCTTGGTCAACATGTGGTACTATAACGTTTTTAAACTTTACTCTTCTGCTTCTGATTTTACCCATTTTGGTTTGTGTGTATCTCATTGTGGTTCTAACTGAGCACCTTTGTGAATGGACTGTTAAAATCTTTTATACATTGAAAAGAAAAAAGAAATGGAGCATCTGTTTCTTATTGACTAGGAGGCTTCTTTTGTTTTCTTGTTTGGTTGTTTTCAGTTTAAACAACAGTTTATTTGCTCACAGTTCTGAAAGCTGCAAGTCCAAGATCCTCATGTCAGAAGGGTTAGTTTCTTCTGAGGCCTCTCTCTTTGGCTTACAAATGACCCTGTTCTCCCTGTGTCCCCATATGGTCTTTCCCCATGTGTGTCTGTGTCCGAATTTCCTCTTATAAGGACACAATCTGATGGGATGAGAGCCCATCCTAGTGACTTCCTTTCGACATTATCACTTCTTTAAAGTCCCTATCTCTGGAGGCATTTAAAATATATATATATTCTAGACATGACCAACCTAGATAGCATATTAAAAAGCAGAGATATTGCCAACAAAGGTCCATCTAGTCAAAGCTATGGTTTTTCCAGTAGTCATGTAAGGATGTGAGAGTTGGACTAGAAAGAAAGCTGAGCACTGAAGAATTGATGCTTTTGAACTGTGGTGTTGAAAAAGACTCTTGAGAGTCCCTTGGACTGCAAGGAGATCCAATCAGTCCATCCTAAAGGAAATCAGTCCTGAATATTGATGGGAAGGACTGTTACTGAAACTGAAACTCCAATACTTTGGCCACCAGATGTGAAGAACTGACTCACTGGGAAAGACCCTGATGCTGGGAAAGATTGAAAGTGGGAGGAGAAGGGGATGACAGAGGATGAGATGGTTTGATGGGATCACCAACTCAATTGACATGAGTTTGAGTAAGCTCCAGGAGTTGGTGATGGACATGGAGGCCTGGTGTGCTGCAGTCCATGGGGTCTCAAAGAGTCAGACACGACTGAGTGACTGAAATGAACTGAACTGAACTGAGACATGACATGTATATATTTCAAATATCTTCCTCCAATCTGGGCTGTGCTTCTTCACTGTCTTTTGATAAAGAGAGGTTCCTAATTGTAATGGGTGGCAATTATCCAGTGATTTTCTTTATTGTTAGTGTGTTTTGTAGGGACTAGCTAAGCAAACCCTAAATCTGTAGGGTAGGCAATTGGGAAGGAAGGTAGGACCATGAGCAGCCTGGCCCATTATGGGCACCAGCTGAAGCTCACTCACAGGCAAGAAGGTAGAATGGCAGATCTCCAGAAGTCTTGGACAGCACAGCCTGAGTTACGTTTATTGTCCACAGGCAGCAGTTAGGAAGGAACACCTAGGAGAAATGGGAGAGCCATTGCAGACCCAGGTGCCATTTGGAGTTGCTGAACTCAAGAAAGGCTTAAAGCCCTTTATTAAAGCTCTTCCAGCTGTTTAAATCAGGTCCACAAAGGTAATGTCCTTTTTGATTAACTTAAAGTCAGCTGAAGCAACAAGGACCTACTGTATAGCACAGGGAACTATATTCAATATTTCAATGTTTTATAATAACCTGTAAGGGAAAGGGGCTTCCAAGGTGACACAGTAGAAAAGAATCCACCTGCCAGTGCAGGAGATGCAGCACACCTTGGTTCAATCCCTGAATCAGGAAGATCCCCTGGAGGAGGAAATGGCAGCATGCTCCAGTATTCTTGTCTGGAAAATTCCATGGACAGAGGAGCTGGCAAGCTACAGTCCATGGGGTCACAAAAGAGTCAGACACGACTGAGCGCACACACACACATAAGGGAAAGGAATCTGAAAAAGAATATATACATTTATTATACGTATATATAATTGAATCACTGTGCTGTATACCTGAAACTAACATGACATTCTAAATCAATTATACTTACATTAAAAAAAAAAGTCAACTAATTATGAACTTGAAACACATTTGCAAAATCCCTTTACAGGAATCCTCCTACAGTGCTGGTGGCACTATCAATTGATACAACCATTATTGAGAACAGTATGGAGGTTCCTTAAAAAACTAGGAGTAGAGATACCATATGATCCAACAATCTCACTGCTGGATGTATGTCCAGAGAAAATCATGGTTCAGAAGAACCATGCATGCCTATGTTCATTGCAGGACTATCTACAATAATCAAGCTATGGAAGCAACTTAAATGGCCACTGACAAATGAATGGATAGAGAAGGTGTGGTACATATATACAATAGAATATTACCCAGCCATTAAAAAGAATGAAACAATGCCATTTGTGGCAACACGGATGGACCTGGAGATTATCATACTAAGTGAAATAAGTCAGATAGAGAAGGATAAATATATGATATTGCTTATATGCAGAATCTAAAAAGTGATACAAATGAATTTATTTACAAAACAGAAGCATAGACTTATAGAATGAACTTACGGTTGGTTACCAGGGAGAAAGGAGAAGGGAGGTATAAATTGGAAATTTGGCATTGACAGGTACTGTACACACTACTATGTTTAAAATAGATAACCAACAAGGACCTACTATATAGCACAGGGAACTGTGTTCAATGTTCTGTAATAACCTAAGTGGAAAAATAATTTGAAAAAGAATAGATGTATAACTGAATCACTTTGCTGTACATCTGAGAGTAACACATCATTGTTAATCAACTCTGCTGCTAAGTCACTTAAGTCGTGTCGACTCTGTGTGACCCCATAGACGGCAGCCCACCAGGCTCCCCCGTCCCTGGGATTCTCCAGGCAAGAATACTGGAGTGGGTTGCCATTTCCTTCTCCAATGCATGAAAGTGAAAAGTGAAAGTGAAGTCGCTCAGTCGTGTCTGACTCTTCGTGACCCCATGGACTGCAGCCTACCAGGCTCCTCCGTCCATGGGATTTTCCAGGCAAGAGTACTGGAGTGGGGTGCATTGCCTTCTCCATAATCAACTCTACTCCAATATAAAATAAAACAAAATTTAAAGATCCCTTTACAACAGCACCCAGATTAGACCTGAGCATGCTACAAAATGGCTGTTGCTTCCGTTCCATTTCCTCACTTTTGCCAGAGAATCTCCTTTGAAACTCTAGTTCAGCCTCGTCAAGTTAACATATCAAATAGTTATCACAGATATTCTTCTATGTTACCTTTCAGAACTGCAGTGTTAATATGGGAGCCCTGTGTGGCTATTTAAATTGAAATTAAATAAAATTAAGAATCCAGTTTCTCAGTCACAGGAGCCAAGTGTCATGTACTCAATAACCACATGTAGACACTGTTTTAGCACAGAAAGACAGTATCTCCATCATCTCAGAAAGCTGTATTGGATAGTGCTATTTCAGAAATTTCATTGTTTTGCCTTTAACATTTAGGTCTCTGACATTTGGAGTTTATTTTTTATTTTAGTTTCTATTATAGATGGTGATTGCAGCTATGAAATTAAAAGACGCTTACTCCTTAGAAGAAAAGTTATGACCAACCTAGATAGCATATTCAAAAGCAGAGACATTACTTTGCCAACAAAGTTCTGTCTAGTCAAGGCTATGGTTTTTCCTGTGGTCATGTATAAATGTGAGAGTTGAACTGTGAAGAAGGCTGAGCACCGAAGAACTGATGCTTTTGAACTGCGGTGTTGGAGAAGAGTCTTGAGAGTCCCTTGGACTGCAAGGAGATCCAACCAGTCCATTCTGAAGGAGATCAGCCCTGGGATTTCTTTGGAAGGAACGATGCTAAAGCTGAAGCTCCAGTACTTTGGCCACCTCATGCGAAGAGTTGACTCATTGAAAAAGACTCTGATGCTGGAAGGGATTGGGGGCAGGAGGAGAAGGGGACGACAGAGGATGAGATGGCTGGATGGCATCACCGACTCGATGGACGTGAGTCTGAGTGAACTCCAGGAGTTGGTGATGGACAGGGAGGCCTGGCATGCTGCGATTCATGGGGTTGCAAAGAGTCGGACATGACTAAGTGACTGAACTGAACTGATTTTTTAATTTCATTTTTCAATATAAGATGAAATAGGAGTCAAGATTTATTTTTTTCCAGATGAAAATCTAATGACTTGACCTAGCACTATTTATTGAAAAGTCCACCATTCTTACTACATTTCATGGCTGGCTTGGTTACAAACTAGTTGATGTGGATAGTCTATTTCTTGGCTTCTTACTATGTTTTATTTGATTACTATTTAATTCTTATACCAATACCACCCTATCTTAATCCCTCCACTGGAGAAGAGAATGGCAAACCACTTCACTATTCTTGCCTTGAGAACCCCATAAACAGTATGAAAAGGCAAAATGACAGGATACTGAAAGAGGAATTTCCCAAGTCACTAGATGCCCAATATGCTACTGGAGATCAGTGGAGAAATAACTCCAGAAAGAATGAAGGGATGGAGCCAAAGCAAAAACAATACCCAGATGTGGATGTGACTGGTGATAGAAGCAAGATCCAATGCTGTAAAGAGCAATATTGCATAGGAACCTGGAATGTTAGGTCCATGAATCAAGGCAAATTGGCAGTGGTCAAACAGGAGATGGCAAGAGTGAGCGTCAACATTCTAGGAATCAGCGAACTAAAACAGACAGGAATGGGTGAATTTAACTCAGATGACCATTATATCTACTACTGTGGGCAGGAATCCCTTAGGAGAAACAGAGTAGCCATCATGGTCAACAAGAGAGTCCGAAATGCACTACTTGCATGCAATCTCAAAAACAACAGAATGATCTCTGTTCGTTTCCAAGGCAAACCATTCAATATCACAGTAATCCAAGCCTATGCCCCAACCAGTAATGCTGAAGAAGCTGAAGTTGAATAGTTCTATGAAGACCTCCAAGACCTTTTAGAACTAACACCCAAAAAAGATGTCCTTTTCATTATAGGGGACTGGAATGCCAAAGTAGGAAGTCAAGAAACACCTGGGGTAACAGGCAAATTTGGCCTTGGAATAGGGAATGAAGCAGGGCAAAGGCTAATAGAGTTTTGTCATGAGAATGCATTGGTCAGAGCAAACACCCTCTTCCAACAACACAACAGAAAACTCTACACATGGACATCACCAGATGGTCAACTCTAAAGTCAGATTGATTATATTCTTTGCAGCCAAAGATGGAGAAGCTCTATTCAGTCAACAAAAACAAGACCAGGAGCTGACTGTGGCTCAGATCATGAACTCCTTATTGCCAAATTCAGACTTAAATTGAAGAAAGTAGGGAAAACCACTAGACCATTCAGGTATGACCTAAATCAAATCCCTTATGATTATACAGTGGAAGTGAGAAATAGATTTAAGGGACTAGATCTGATAGATAGAGTGCCTGATGAACTATGAACAGAGGTTCGTGACATTGTACAGGAGACAGAGATCAAGACCATCCCCATGGAAAAGAAATGCAAAAAACCAAAATGGCTGTCTGGGAAGGCCTTACAAATAGCTATGAAAAGAAGAGAAGCAAAAAGCAAAGGAGAAAAGGAAAGATATAAGCATCTGAATGCAGAGTTCCAAAGAATAGCAAGGAGAGATAAGAAAGCCTTCCTCAGCGATCAATGCAAAGAAATAGAGGAAAACAACAGATTGGGAAAGACTGAGATCTCTTCAAGAAAATTAGAGATACCAAGGGAACATTTCATGCAAAGATGGGCTGGATAAAGGACAGAAATGGTATGGACCTAACAGAAGCAGAAGATATTAAAAAGAGGTGGCAAGAATACACAGAAGAACTGTACAAAAAAGATCTTCATGACCAAGATAATCACGATGATGTGATCACTCACCTAGAGCCAGACATCCTGGAGTGTGAAGTCAAGTGGGCCTTAGAAAGCATCACTACGAACAAGGCTAGTAGAGGTGATGGAATTCCAGTGGAGCTATTTCAAATCCTGAAAGATGATGCTGTGAAAGTGGTGCACTCAATATGCCAGCAAATGTGGAAAACTCAGCAGTGGCCACAGGACTGGAAAAGGTCAGTTTTCATTCCAATCCCAAAGAAAGGCAATGCCAAAGAATGCTCAAACTACTGCACAATTGTACTCATCTCACATGCTAGCAAAGTAATGTTCAAAATTCTCCAAACCAGGCTTCAACATTATGTGAACTGTGAACTTCCAGATGTTCAAGCTGGTTTTTGAAAAGGCAGAGGAACCAGAGATCAAATTGCCAACATCTGCTGGATCATGGAAAAAGCAAGAGAGCTCCAGAAAAACATCTATTTCTGCTTTATTGACTATGCCAAAGCCTCTGAATGTGTGGATCACAATAAACTGGAAAATTCTGAAAGAGATGGGAATATCAGAGCACCTGACCTGCCTCTTGAGAAACCTATATGCAGGTCAGGAAGCAACAGTGAGAACTGGACATGGAACAACAGACTGGTTCCAAATAGGAAAAGGAGTATGTCAAGGCTGTATATTGTCACCCTGCTTATTTAATTTATATGCAGGGTACATCATGAGAAACCCTGGGCTGGAAGAAGCACAAGCTGGGATCAAGATTGCTGGGAGAAGTATCAATAACCTCAGATATGCAGATGACACCACCCTTATGACAGAAAATGAAGAGGAACTAAAAAGCCTCTTGATGAAAGTGAAACAGAGTGAAAAAGTTGGCTTAAAGCTCAACATTCAGAAAACGAAGATCATGGCATCTGGTCCCATCACTTCATGTGAAATAAATGGGGAAACAGTGGAAACAGTGTCAGACTTTATTTTGGGGGGCTCCAAAATCACTGCAGATTGCAGTCATTGCAGCCATGAAATTAAAAGATGCTTACTCCTAGGAAGGGAAGTTGTGACCAACCTAGATAGCATATTAAAAAGCAGAGACATTACTTTGCCGACTAAGGTCCATCTAGTCAAGGCTATGGTTTTTCCTGTGGTCATGTATGGATGTGAGATTTGGACTAGAAAGAAAGCTGAGCGCCACAGAATTGATGCTTTTGAACTGTGGTGTTGGAGAAGACTCTTGAGAGTTCCTTGGACTGCAAGGAGATCCAACCAGTCCATTCTAAAGGAGATCAGTCCTGGGTGTTCATTGGAAGGACTGATGCTAAAGCTGAAACTCCAATACTTTGGCCACCTCATGCGAAGAGTTGACTCATTGGAAAGGACTCTGATGCTGGGAGGGATTGGGGGCAGGAGGAGAAGGGGACGACCGAGGATGAGATGGCTGGATGGCATCACCAGCTAGATGGACATGAGTTTGAGTAGACTCCGGGAATTGGTGATAGACAGCGAGGCCTGGCGTTCTCCGATTCATGGGGTTGCAAAGAGTCGGACACGACTGAGCGACTGAACTAAGTGATTGGTAATGAAAACTTTCCAATTGCTTTTCTTCTTCATGATTGCCTTGACGATTTTTGACATTTTACATTTTTATTTGTGCTTTGGAGTCAGCTTGTCCATTTATACAAATTATTATCTGGGTTTTTCATGGTATTACATTAAATCTATAAGTTAATTTTGAATAAATTGGCACTTTCTTTTTAATTTTAATGCTATCAAATATTGTCCAGTTTGTCCAATAATGTTCTCAGGCACATTCCTATTAGCAATGAGTGATGTAGCTATTTCTGTTCTTACCACTACTAAATAATACCAATCTTTATTCATATGTATTATCCGATGAATAAAAATATATGTTTTTAATTCAAATTTTCCTAATTTCTGATATGACTGAACATTTTTTTTCCTTTTGAATTTCCTTTTCTGTGGATTGATTTTTTTACTTAAATGTACTTGTGCTAATTCAATTATAGGTCTCTTTGTGGTGGATCTCATATGGATGTTGTGGTGTTTTGCCGGAAGTTTTCACTTTCATCTCAGGTTCAAAGGATTCATTAACAAAATAAGCCACTTGTTACATACAAATAAATAATACCAATATTTATTAGAGAATTATCTAGCTTACTCTCCATCTACTAATATTAAAAGGAAAGAGAAATAGAAATAGCAGAGGCTGCTGCTGCTGCTAAGTCGCTTCAGTCATGTCCGACTTTGTGCGACCTGATAGACGGCAGCCTGAAAAAACCATGCAGTTATGTCTGAGTACGTGTTTATGTGTGTGTTTGTGTGCTAGTAGCTCTTTTTTTTCCTCATCAGATGACACAGTACTGTTCTACTTTCAGGTCCTGGGCCTCAAAAACTAATAGTTGCTCCTCAAATGAAGAAAAGCCCTTTGTCATTTCCTGTGTCATGATTCTCTCCTGTTCTTCAGTTCCTTCTTCCTCTTGTCATTCCACTCTCAACTCTTTTCACTTTTGTTTCCATTGTCATTGCTTGACACTTCTTTACAGTACCAGCTACATCACCGCTGCTGCTTTTACACTTGCTTCCCATTCCAGTATTCTTTTTTTAAAAATTAATTTATTTGCTTTAATTGGAGGTTAATGACTTTACAATATTGTGATGGATTTTGCCATACATTGACATGAATCAGCCATGAGTGTACATGTGTCCCCCCATCCCGAACCATGCTCCCATGTCCCTCCCCACCCCATCCCGCTAGGTTGTCCCATTGCACCAGCTTTGGGTGCCCTGCTTCATGCATCGAACTTGCATTGGTCATCCATTTCACATATGATAATATACATGTTTCATTGCTATTCTCTCAAATCATCCCACCCTCGCCTTCTCCCACAGAGTCCAAAAGTCTGTTCTTTATATCTGCGTCTCTTCTGCTGTCTTGCATATAACGGTTGTTGTTACTATCTTTCTAAATTCCCTAAATATGTATTAATATACTGTATTGGTGTTTTTCTTTCTGGCTTACTTCACTCTGTATAATAGGCTCCAGTTTCATCCACGTCATTAAAACTGACTCAAATGTGTTCTTTTTAGTAGTTGAGTAATATTCCATTATGTATACGTACCTCAACTTTCTTATCCATTCGTCTGCTGATGGACATCTAGGTTGCTTCCATGTCCTGGCTATTATAAACAGTGCTGCAATGAACATTGGGGTACATGTGTCTCTTTCAGTTCTGGCTTCCTCAGTGTGTATGCCCAGCAGTGGGATTGCTGGATCATAAGGCAGTTCTGTTTCCAGTTATTTAAGGAATCTCCACACTGTTCTCCATAGTGGCTGGACTAGTTCCACTCCAGTATTCTTGCTGGGAGAAATCCATGGACAGAGTAGCCTGATAGGCTACAGTCCAGGCAGTCACAAAAGAGTCGGACACGACTGAGTGACTTACACTAACACCAGACATTCTGGACTTGAAATAAAGTTTCTGTACTCCTCTATACAGTAGTGTGCAACAGGGTACACAAAAGCACAACCACTTGTAGAGGTTGCACGCACATGACAATGTACGCCAGACACGTTAACTTACATGACTGGACACGTGAACGCACATTCCCATCTTTGAAAGTTTGCAGTTTGAAGGCTCATATGTAAGTGATTTACTGTATAGATGAATTATCTGCAGGCTGGCTGACAAAGCAGGCTTCGACACTGGTGATAGGTGGAGTACGGAAAGGCCTTGGCGTGCTGTGGTTGTACAACTGTTAAAATTTACTTCTGCAGTAAACTCATAGAGGATATTGGCAGAGTGGAATGCATTGGTGGGAACAATACCTCAGGCATTTGAGATGTTTGGAGGGGTAGTAATTTGAAGAATCTGGGATTGGATAGCTGTTGTTGGGGGCCATTGCATTAGGTAAAGAACATGCAATACCAAAATATTAACAGATTAATCAGTAATTAAAAGCTAAATGTTAAGTCAGAGGCTCTCCTTGGCACCATAGAAAGAGGTTGTCCTTCTAAGACAGGAAGCAGAAACAAAATGGAGAATCAGGCTCAAAACCTAAGGATCAAAGTAGCAAAGCTCCACAGGAATGACACAGGTTAGAGATCCATGAAAATTTTTAAGAGGTGAGGTTGAAACCATTATATATTTAAACATTCATGACTGTACTTTTTAGCTCTCTCATTGAATCTTTCCTGATCCACTAGACAGGCATTATAGGTATGAAAATTAGGAGAATTTGACTCTATTACTATGAAATGATTTTTATTTTGATATTTGTGATTGGAATGGTCTTCTCTTGCCATTTTCCTTCATTTTTTTTTTAGTTCTTTAAAACTACCTGGATTGTTTACTACTTAGAAAGATTCTCCAATTCAATTATGCAATTTTTGAGATGTATCAGGAATACTTGGAAGATAAAGATTCAAGAAAAATTTTCAGAGGAGTAAGAGTAAAAAAAAAAAAGCTTTATGACTCAGGGAAAACAGAACCCCCTGATGTTTTTCAGTGCTAAAACCTCAACTCACAATAATGGAAAACCTGAAAAATAAGAAAATTCATTTGAAGGACCAGTACATGTGGAAAAAAGAACAACATGGAATTAGGAAAAAGAAATTGATATTAAATAAAAGGTAAAATTAAAGTGACTAGTCAACAAGAAAGGATCTGGAGCTTTATTACTAAGGCTGCTTCATAGGATACCAGCCTAAATTGAAATGAACAATTTCCTAAACGTCAATATTGACAGAATAATGGAAAAGATTGCTTTTACTTGCCTCATGAGTGCAATGCAAGAACTTTTTATAATCACATAAGTCAGAAAGATATTCCTTCTTAGTTTTCCATTGTCCTCTTTTAAAAGTAAATCAGAAGTACAGAGATGTCAATAAAAGCTAATATTGAGAGTCCTTCATGGACTTGTACTTTTCGAAATGCTAAACTTTCAGAAGATGAAAGACAAGAAATCCCTAGGACATTTACTCTGCTGGGACAGAAAGATCATCTGAGAATATAGTTTTCTTATTATTTGGTAGAACTTCAGGATGAGGTATGCACAATATATAGAATATGTTCTTGCCTGTGAAAGCCAGATGAAACTATGTTCAGATATTCACTAGGCTTTTTATTTAAAAAGAAACCAAAAATAATATCTAATATTATCTTATGTAACCAGATTATAGCAGTGACAATTCCAATATGGATGAGCCTTGTGCTATATTCAAATGTATCTGAAAAAGACAAAATTGTCATCATTTTTCTTTCTACTAATATGTATTTTTCAGTGACTTCACTGAATATCAGAACCGTCTGTATAGAGTGATATCAGGTGGAAAATATGACTCTCCATTTAGAATTTAAAAAGGTCTTGATTTCCAAAGTTTTGACTATTCTCTACAAATTTTCCAGAGTATTCACAATAGATTTTTAGCTGCATTTTATTCATAGTCCAGCTTTGTAAAAAATGTGTAAATTAAAATCAGAATATAGTTCAGGAGCTGGCTTTGTTAATTTATCCTAATTTGTCAAGCCTGGTGCATCGTTGCCATCCCCCTGGGTGCTGTACTTCCTGTAATGTTGAGGCCCTGGGAGGAGTTCAGGGCTTGTTTTATTAAGTCCTTCCTCTCCTCCCTCCTGCCTCACTTCAGCTTCTGACATTTGAAGTCCCGGGAAAATCGTCTGAGGATGGAGGCATGTAGGAGTTGCCAACTGAGCTTTGTATCTGGCACTGTCTTGCCTGGCAGTTTTTCAACATTTCGTGAAAAATAAATGGGTCAGTTAACTACATTTCTGTGAGTATTATGAATCCAAATGATCTTCTTTGTAAAAATGAAAATGCTAACTGATATTTTCAGGCTGCAATACAGATTCATATTAAGATAATTTATCTTGAAATAACCCTTCCACAGGATTTTAGCGAGTGCTGGTGACAGATATTCAGGGCATATCCTTCTCACAGAAAGTTTCCAATCTCAAGGGAGTAGCAAATACATTCACAGTGAACAGAACAAGTGCAGATGAATAGAAATGTTAGAAGATAATTAGCCAGTCAAACTTCAGTGTGAATCAGAATCAATTGGAAAGCTTGTTAAAACATAAATGACTAGGTCCACCTCACTATTTCTGACAATAGTCCTAGGGGTGGAGTCTGATAATTTGCATTTCTAACGAACTCCAAGTTAATGTTGATTCTGCTGGCCTGGCAACCACACTGATTGTAGACAGATTCTGAGAATTTACTATAATTAGGGATGAATATCTGATACAGAGAAACTTGTATTTAGAGGTAACCAATGAGTGTCAAAAACAGTATGAGTCATGTAGGGAAAAAAATGAATAGAACTTTTGCAAAGCTCTTTCCCATGTACATCTTGAACCTGGGTGAGTTAAAAGGAGTTTAAATAGCATCATCCTCATTTTGTTAATAAGCAAAGAGAGGGTAAGACAGGCTAAATGACTTACCCAAGATGGCACAGCTAACACAGTGCAGACCTACAACTCCAATCTAATCCACTTGTGTGTCCAGTTTTCACACATATTTGTGCAGAGGAATGCTGTTGATGATCCCTGGGTTGGGAAGATCCCTTGGAGAAGGAGATGGCAACCCACTCAAGTATTCTTGCCTGGAGAATTCTATGGACAAAGAAGCCTGGCAATCTACAGTCCATGGGGTCGCAAAGAGTCAGACACGACTGAGCGACTAACATACATACACATGCTGTTGATGAGAATGTTGGAAATCATAGAGGGAGAGTCCTGGAGATCAGGCTTCCAGTGAAATTTAAAGGATAGTAAGTTATAAAGGATAGAGAAACATGGTGTGAATGTCTTGGACTGCCATGGGCAAAGATGCAGTGGTAAGAATGCAATTTCTCTATATAAGAGAGGGCAAATAGGGTCTCTCTGACTATGGATGTAGCAGGGGATGGATGTGAGTGTCAGATCAAAAGTAAATAAGGAAGGGTCACCTTGCAGACCTAATTGTGTAGATGCAAATTTTATGGATGGAAATGAAGAAACCCTCTCAAATGTCAAGTAGAGAGGAGGTGGCCACGGAGCAAGTAGAGAGGCTTCTTTTAGCCTTAGTCCTGGGCTTCCCAGGTGGCTCAGTGATAAAGAATCCACCTGCCAACGCGGGAGGCATGCGTTTGATCCCTGGGTCGGGAAGATCCCTGGAGAAGGAAATGGCAACCCATTCCAGTATTCTTGCTTGGGAAATCCCATGGACAAAAGAGCCTGGTGGGTTACAGTCCATGGGGTCACAAGAGTAAGCAACTAAAGCACCACCACATGGGATGACGCATGGCAAGCTTTCAGTGCAGAACCACACAAAGATAATTTTTAATAGTCCTGAGAGAGTCACTGTTTAAGAAGTCACTCTTTAAGAAAAGCTTAAAATTTATTTACAGTTCAAGTAAGAACCTTGAACTAGTAACTTCCCGACCTTAAAAGTTGCAGGTGTGAATGAGGAAACCCTTATTGCAGGAGCTGGAGTGTCACACAGGAAGCATATAAAGGACTGTTTTGCATTCCATACAACTGAAGAAGGACTGATACTGAAGCTGAAGCTCCAATACTTTGGCCACCTGATGCAAAGAGAACTCGTTGGAAAAGACCCTGATGCTGGGAAAGATTAAAGGCAGGAGGAGAACAGAATGATAGAGGATGAGATGGTTGGATGGCATTATTGACCCAATGGACATGAGTTTCAGCAAACTCAGGGAGCTAGTGAAAGACAGGGAAGTCTGACGTGCTACAGTCCATGGGGTTGCAAAGAGTCAGACACAACTGAGCAACTGAGCAACAACAAATCTGGAGATTACTGTTGCTGATAAAAGCAGAGGTGTTTACACTACTGCCCCCAAGCCGTTACTCTACTGAAGCAGTAAGAGGTCCTTAGAAAAAGGGCCAAAGGGAGAAAAGTCATGAAAACAAATAGGCAAACCATTCTTGGGATAGTAAATCAATCACAGAAAGTGTGGGGAGTTTTCAGAATAGTCTTTAGAATTGATTGCCTACAGTTTCTGAAAACTTACTGTAATGAGTGATATAGGTCTGATACAAGGAAACCTACATGACAGATAAGGGGCCAATGTGGGATAAAACAGGAAAGAGTCCTGCAGGAAAGAATAAGTAGAACTTGCACAATGATAGGGCTTCCCGGATGGCGCTAGTGGTGAAGAACCCATCTGGCAGTGCAGGAGACATAAGAGACCCAAGTTCAATCCCTGGGTTTGGAAAATCCCTTGGAGGAGGGCACAGCAACCCACTCCAGTATTCTTGCCTGGAGAATCCCATGGACAGAGAAGCCTGGTGGGCTACAGTCCATAGGGTTGCAAAGAGTCGGACATGACTGAAGTGGCATGGCACACGCACACACGTACACACAATGATAGGAAAAGATAACTCAGAGACAGATCAAGATTTCACCCATAGGGATTTCACTACTGTCTAGATGGAAGGAATGCCCTCACCCTCATTCCAAAACAATGTAAATATCTTCTGGCTAAAAAATGCCATCACATTTGATAGTCTTCTTCTGGGAGGTTTCCTAAGATGTTCACTGACTTGAATTTAACCACTATATCTATCAACAAATGTAAGTACCAACCTACTACATCAACTTAATTCCTTATCATCCACCTATGTCTTTTATGATCAAAGTTGGTATTTAGTAATAGCCACTTTGAAGATTTTTAGGCTAAAATTCCTACATGCTTATTCTATGCTATGACTCTTGATTCTCATCACTATTATTAATTCATATGGAAGGAAAGAGCCAAATTTTTTTTTCAAAATTATTTTTTTACTTTTTAATTTAATTTAATTTTTATTTTTATTTTTTAATTTTATTTTTACTTTATTTTACTTTACAATACTGTATTAGTTTTGCCATACATTGACATGAATCCACCATGGGTGTATACAAGCTCCCAATCCTGAATCCCTCTCCCACCTCCCACCCCATATCATCTCTCTGGATCATCCCCATGCACCAGCCCCAAGCATCCTGTATCCTGTATTGAACATAGACTGGCACTTCATTTCTTACATGATAGTATACATGTTTCAAAGCCATTCTCCCAAATCATCCCACTCTCTCCCTCTCCCTCAGAGTCCAAAAGTCCGTTCTCTACATTTGTGTCTCTTTTGCTGTCTTGCATAAATGGTCATCATTACCATCTTTCTATATTCCGTATATATGTGTCAGTATACTGTATGGTGTTTTTCTTTCTGGCTTACTTCACTCTGTATAATCGGCTCCAGTTTCATTATTTTATTGAAGGATAGTTGATTGACAATATTGTGTTAATTTCTACTGTACAGCAAAATGACTCAGTTATACATATATATACATTGATTTTCATATTCTTTTTCATGGTTTATCACAAGATATTGAATACAATTCCCTATGCTATACAGTAGGGCCTTGTTTATCCATTATATATATATATATATATATAATTTTACAATAAAATAAAACATTTTACAATAAATACAATAAATATTGTATTGGTTTTGCCACATATCAAAAATCCAGAGACTTCTCTGCTTGTAGTTTTTGATTACCTCTATGAGCAACTTAGTACTTGCTCTCATTTGACTGCACAATTTTCCCATTTTAATTTTTAAAAATAAATGTAGCTTAGTTGTATATTTTACCAGCAAAATAGAATATATGGATTTTAGATACATTCCAGGAGTATAACCTTGAATTCACTCTTGACTAATATGACAAAAAAAAAAAAAGCGCCCCTCATTCTATGAATAGAGGACAGTCAAGAGGCATGCAAGCACCCATTTCTTTAAAGACTCTAAAATGTATCCTTTCATTAACGTAGACCTTCAGAGAGCCACACACCTGGACCACGTTGGGGTTTTTTGTTTGTTTTGCTTTTTGGACCATGTTGTTTTTACAAACTGTTCCCACCTTCTGTCCCCTCCCCTCCCTCAATCCTGTTATTGAATCACATTTTGACTTTATGTCATTGATATATGTTGTTGTTTAGTCACTAAGTCCTGTCCAACTCTTTTGTGACCGCACGGACTGTAGTACACCAGCCTCCTATGTCCATGGGATTTCCCAGGCAAGAATACAGGAGTGGGTTGCCATTTCCTCCTCCAGGGGATTTTCCTGACCCAGGGATCAAACCCTGGCCTTTTGGATTGCAGGTTGATTCTTTACCATTGAAATACCAGGGAAGCCCGTCATTAGTCTATACTGAGGGACATTACAAGGAAAAGTTCAATAAAACTAGTTCTGTTGTATTTATTGTAAAATGTTTCTGACAAAGTTTTTTTGTTGTTGTTACATTAATTATCTCTTGTTTAGATGACTCCATGAAAGAAATTCCTGTCTGTGTTCTACCTCTGATAGCCTTTTTGTTTTTATTTTTTGGTCACATAGAATAACTTTTTTTTTTTTCCCTTTGAGTTGATCTGGAAAACTTAGAGACCAATTCATCACTCCTTTCTTGTGATTGCATAGGTCTTTACACTAAGCATTTTGCTTCCTAACCTCACATCTGGCTTCAACTTGCTTTTATTATGTACATGTTCTGCAACTTGCTTATTGTATCACTTGCTTTATATCTATTTATTCTATTTCCATTTTTTGCTGCTATACGTATGCATATATATATGTTTAAAATCTGCCTAATTGTAAGTGTGAGTTCAAATCTGTTCTCTGTCTCCCTCCCTCCCACTAAATTCATCCTCAAGAATGAAGAGTACTGGAATGGATCAGAGCAGGTGACACCACTATGATTTTGGAATTATACTGTATTTTGAGATTCATCCATGATATTGTACGCATTGATAATTCATTTCTTTTTATTACTGAATGATACTCCCTTGTATGAAAATACCCCAATTTGTTTATCCATTCACCGGACATTTGGGTTGTCTCCTGTTTGGGGCCACTACAAATAAAGTTTTTATGAACATTTGTGTATAGTCTTTGTGTGAATATATGCCCTCAAATCTCGTAGGTAATTATTAATATTGCCACTCCAGCTTTCTTTTGGGTAGTTTCTCATCATTTTACTTTTTAACTGTTTGTGCCTTGATATGTAAGTGTGTATTTTGTAGGAAGCATACAGTGGGATCTTGCTTTTTATCCAATCTGACAATATCTGCCTTTTAATGGGTTGTTTAGACTATTTACATTAATGCAGTTAGTGTATTCAGATTTACATTTACCATCATGCTATTTGTTTTCTATTTGTTGCGTGTGTTGTTTGTTCTTCTTTTTCTGCTTTCTTTTAGATTTATTTTTTTTAATAATTCCATTTCATCCCTTTGTTGGCTTATTGGCAAGAACTCTTTGCCTTGCTCTTTTTGTGGTTATTTTATTATGTATTAGTATACATTTTAAATTGGTCAAATTCTATCTTCATTTGATAGTACACCACTGTACATGAAGTATAAGAACTTTAAACCATATATTTCCATTTGTTTCTTCCTGGCTTTGCGCTTTTGTTATTATATGTTTTACTATTACTTGTCATGTGAATCCCATGCTACATTATTTTTACCTTTGTTTAAGCATTCAATTATCTTTTAAAGAGATTTAAATAGCAAAGTTATCTCATATATTTACACAAATAGCTACCATTCTGATGTGTTTCATTCCTTTAGTATATTCAGATTTTCATTGGTATGGTTTTCTTTTTGCTTAATCAAGTTCCTTTAACATTTCTTGTAATATGAGTCTTCTGGTGATTAATTCTTTCAACACATTTATGTTTGAAAATGTCTTTATTTCACCTTCATTTTTGAATGCTACTTTTGCTAACTAGAGAATTCCAGTTGACAATTTACTTCTTTTAGTACTTTAAAGGTGTTGATCTACTGTCCTTTTGCATTATTTCTGTTAAGAAAGCTGCTGTCATCAAACATACCTTTTTTTTTAGACTGCTTTTAAGATTTTCTCTTTAGGATTGGTTTTGAGAATTTGATTGTGGCATGCCTTTGTCTGGTTTTCTTTCTTTATTTCTTTGTGTGTGTGTGTGTGTGCTTCAGGTTCATTGATCCTCTTGGATCTCTAGGATTTTAGTTTGTGCCAAATTTGAAATACTTTTTTCCATTCCCATCTATCTTTCTTCTCCTTTAGGTATATCAATTACATGTCCACTAGATGTATGAAGTTGTCCTATAGCTCTTTGGTGATCTGTTTATTTTGTAAAACTTTCTTTTCTGTATTTAGTGTCTGTGTTTCTGATAGTTCCTAATACTATGTCTTTGAGGTCACTAATCATTTATTCTGCAACATCAAATCTCCCTTCCATCCCATCTAGTATATATTTTCATATCACACATTGTTGTTTTTAATCTTTATAATTTTTATTTAGGTCTTTTAAAAAGTATTTCTTCAATCTTTCTAGTTAACATGTACAGTCTTTCCTCTAACTCTTTGAACACATGAAATAATGTTATATGGGTGGTGGTTTAGTTGCTAAGTCATGTCCAACTCTTGTGACCTCATGGACTGTAGCCTGCCAGGCTCCTCTGTCCATGGGATTCTTCAGGCAAGAATACTGAAGTGGTTTGCCATTCCCTTCTCTAGGGGATCTTCCCAACCCAAGAATTGAACCTGGCTCTCCTGCATTGCAGGCAGATTCTTTACCAACTGAGCTACAAGGGAAGAGTTATGTTAGAAGCTATTAATGTCATTGTCTCCACTTCAAATATCTGTGCCAGTTCTGGGTCTGTTTTCATTGATTCATTATTCTCATTATGAGTTCTGCTTTGCTGCTTCCTTGCTTGCCTGATAATCTTTAATAGACTATCAGACATTGTGAATCTTACTTTTACTTTTTTGGATGCTGGATATTTTTGTATTCCTCTAAATATTCTTGATCTTGTTGTGAGATTAAGTTACACTGATCTTTTTGGGTCTTGCTTTTCACACCTGTTTGTGAAGAATGGAGGAACATTTAGTCTTGGGCTAATCGGTCTTCATTACCGAGGTAAAATTCATCTGACTCTACCCAACACTCCATGAATTATGAAAATTATCAGCCTGGCTGGTAAGAACAGACACTGTTAACAACCCTGTGTTATTACCAAGTATTGTTCCCACTAATCATTTGGGATGATGTTTTTCCTTGACCTTGGGTTGTCTCCTTACATTCTCTGGGTAGTTTCCTATTTATATGCACATGCTGAGGGGTGTTTTGCTGAACACTTGAGAGGGACTTTCTAGAAATCTACAGAAGTTCTCTCTCTGCATCTTTTTTCTCTCCAGTGCTATGTTAACTGTCTATATTTTGTGCTCCCAGGCCTCTTAGCAATATCTCCTCAAATCGAGGAGTTTGATTCATTCCACCTGGATGTGCTTTCAATACACCACAGCCTGGAAACTGTCTCAAAACAGTAAGCTGGGATGATAGTAGGTTCCCATCTCTCAGGGATAGTATACTTCATAGACTGTTGTCCAATGACTTAAAAACCACGGTTTCATACATTTTATCTAGTATTATTTTTTCAGATAAGGAGATAAATCTAATCCCTGTTACTTCATATTGGTTAGAAGAAGTTCCTAGTCATCTTTTCTTTGGCTTTAGGTTTTAGATCTCTTTTGAATTCTCTCTCTGAGGATGTTTCTTTCCCAAGTATATGGGTGGTCTTCCCCAGTGGCTCAGTGGTAAAGGATCTGCCTGTAATGCAGGAAACCCGGGTTCAATCCCTGGGTCGGGAAGATCCCCTGGAGGAGGGCTTGGCAACCCACCCCAGTATTCTTGCCTGGAGAATCCCATGGACAGAGGAAGCCTGGCAGGCTACAGTCCATGGGGCCACAAAGAGTCAGACACAACTGAAGCGACCGAGCATGCACGTGCACACACTACACCAGAGAGCTGTGCTATTGTCTGCGGAGGGAATAGGTATTTCTTCTTGTGTTCTTTGCCTTGGATTAATACTTCCTGAAATTTACTTGCAATCAACTGGAAAAATACTGAGGCTGAAGATTAGCAAGTGAACTAGGAGCAAGGGGCCCTGGAGGCCATCCAGTCTCTTCCAAGTGTGGACCACATACAGAAGCACAAAGAGCAGCTTGTATTTCACTCTAGCAGAGAGATCAAAGTCCTCACATTGATCTGACTCTCATGACACCAGTAGTTGCTTGAGAATGTAGATATTCAGAATTCTGTATATATATCTTTTCTTCTCCTGTGACTAATATGGTAAATCCATCTTGGAATAAAGTAGAAAGAAAGAATCTACAGTGAAGTTCCAGAATTATAATTGTAATTATTTATATTTTTTTGTATATGATCATGTTAAAGTTAATTGAATATAGTTTTCTCCCCCTGGTGTACATTCAGCTTTTCTCAATTCATCTTTATTAAGTTTTAGAGCTTTAACTAAAGGTCCTCTCAAAATCTGCTTCTATGTAAGTACTTAAACTTGAATCCAGATGATAATTACAGTTTAGTTGTGCAGAATGTGCAGACAAGGTAAGCAAGCCCTTCACAAGTGAATGGAGCCAGAGATGTTCCTTTCTGCATATGTTGTAATTCACGCTGGTAAACCTGAGTATGCAGGCACTCACTGGTCAAGGAAATTAAGCCCTGAAAAATTTAACAAATATCAAAATTTTATACTTAAAATTCTAGTTTCGCTCATGGGAGTAATTAGCCTTTACCCAGAGATTATCAAACAATTTTTCTTCCTACTTACTCTTATCATTTACGGTAAGAATATACTGCATTGGAAAATATCCTAATGGGGAAAAGGTTAACTTTTTTTATGTGACTATGACTTGAGGGTGAAATGACTGATAATATTCAGTCTTGCTTTCAAAAATAGGTAATAACTAAAAATAAGTAATAAGCATTCCTTCAGACAGACAGATAATGAATTCTCAAATACTTGGGGTGAATCATGAAAGGCAGTGATCAAAAAATGTTTCTTTCCCCATCCTCCTTCCTGGCAACAGAGAAAATCAAGTCATTTGTCTGTGAACACTCTAGAGGAATTATGATTGAGTTGGGAAGTCTTAGGAAGGTGGTATGGTGCAACCGAAAGACCACTACCAGAAATTTTTGTATTTGAGCCCAGATCAGCCATGAAAAGATATGAGTTTTAAGAGATCATGGGCCCAATTTACAACACCTTATTTGGTAACATTCTTGGAAAAGAACAAATTTTTCATTTATTGAGCAAATGTTTTAAGAGCACCTCCCAATTATCATATACCATGTACCCAAAGGAAAAATGGTAAAGGTGAATGACATGAGTTTCACTCCAGGTGTACTCAAAATGAGGATCCTATACTTGACACATTTCATATACCTCATGTTTCTCCTTTGCTGCTTGTTTGGCAAAGGATATTGTAGGAAGGAGAAAAGTACCATTTTTATGATTATAACCAATTAAGATGGATCTGTCTACCTTTTGTACTTTATTGCATTTGTCCTTCTCTACTAATTAACAATCTCTCCAGAGATAGGATTTGTGTCTCAGCTAATTTTTTTTTAATTTTCCCCTTTTCTGCCCTCCCCTATGGACCCATGGGCTTCCCAGGTGGTGCAGTGGTAAAGAAGTTGCCTTCCAATGCAGGAGATGCAAGAGACACAGGTTTGATCCTTGGGTCAAGAAGATCCCTGGGAGGAGGATATGGCAACCCACTCCAATACCCAGTATTCTTGCCTGGAAAACTCCATGGGCAGAGGAGCCTGGCAGGCTACAGTGCATAGGGTCACAAAGAGTTGGACACAACAGAACACATACACTTTGGAACCATAGATGAAAGATTCCACAAATCAACTATTCTATACTTAGAATAAAAGTAACTATTTCAGAGGTTCCAATGACTCAAGCTCCTGGAATTCTCTTATATCAAGTAACATCAGTTATTTCCACTATGTTCAAGAGTCCTTATGTAATCCTTATCTGGTTTAGAATTGTATACTCTTGGAGCAGGAAAAAAAGGCCAGCTCCTTAAGACTGAGTTCTGTAACTGTGGACATTCATACAATGGAATACTATTCAGTAGTAATAACAATGAATTACTGACACATCCAACATGAATAAATCTCAAATGTATTATTTCAATGAAAGAAGCCAGACTTAAAAGGCTATATACTGTATGATTCCATTTATATAGCATTGTGAAAAAGGCAAAACCATACGGACAGAAAATAGACCAGCAGTTGCTAGGGGCTAAGAGTGGGAGAAGAGGGATTGACTCCAAAAGGATAGGAGAGAATTTAGGGAAATGAAAATGTTTTATAATATGTTTTATAAAAATGTTTTATAAATAATAAACATTTATAAAAATGTTTTATAATAAATGTTTTATAATATATGTTTTACAAAAATGTTTTATAATGGTGGCTACTATATGCACTCGTCAAAGGGTGTAGAACTAAAGGGTGTACACTAAACAGATGAAATTTATTATATGTAAATTATACCTCAATAAACTTGGGGTAGAGAAAGACTGAGTTCTAGGGCCTGGCCAGTGTCCTTTAGCTCCCATCAGCATGAATCTATGAATCTATGGAGAACTCATACAGGGATGCAATATTTAGGGTAATGTGTATTTTACTGAAGGCAGGGGCTAGGGGATACAGTGCATCTATGACTTGAATTCTAGATGAAAACAATTCTTTTCTAAAGTTCTGACTAAAATTCTCTAATTATTAGAAAGGCAGTAGAGTGGATAAGGGCTCGACTTCTGAAACCAGACTACCTGGGTATGAATCTCAGGTAGTCTGAGGTAACTGTGTGACCTTGGTAACTGGGTGACCTTTGGCAATTTCCTTATTAGAAAACAACATATTAGTTTATACTCAGGTATATCACCAGCCTGTAAAAGGATAAGTAACTCTGTGTGCGTGTGTCTGTGTGTGTGTGTGTGTTGTAATTAAGGCAGTAAAAGAAAGCTATACAGCTTGAGGTTAAGGGGTAAACATAATGGTTCTACTGATAAAGCTGACTATGGACTGAGTACTCTTTTAAGCTTATTGAGGTGAAGTGAAGTGAAGTGAAGTTGCTCAGTCATGTCCGACTCTGCGACCCCGTGGACTGTAGCCTGCCAAGCTCCTCCGTCCATGGGATTCTCCACGCAAGAATACTGGAGTGGGTTACCATTTCCTTCTCCAGGGGATCTTCCTGACCCAGGGATCGAACCCACGTCTCCCGCATTGGAGGCAGACACTTTAACCTCTGAGCCACCAGGGAAGCTTATTACATGTACAAATTATTTAACTCTCCTAACAACCTTGCAATAGGTACTGTTATCATCCCTGTCCTACAAATGAGCAAACTGAGATGTGGCACAGATAGATAAATTGCCAAAGGTCACACAGTTAGTGACTGGTGAAGCTGGGATTCAAACCCAGGTAGTCTGGTTCCAGAAGCCAGACCCTTATCCACTGCATTCCTCCACCTTTCTAATAATTACAGAATATTAGTTGTAGCATTAGAAAATAATTGTTCCTGTCTAGAAATCAAGTCAAATTTAATTTCCAGAATGACTTATAATAAATGAAGGTTAAAGTCTTTCCAACACAAATCCAAAGGGGGAAACCATTCAGTGTTTATAAAGTTGCTCATTCCCAGCCATGTTGTATCAAACTACATGGAACTTCATTTTTGACAGGGGAAGTGAAAAAAAAATATTTTGGAAAAAGAAGGAGCAATTTGTTTGGGAAGGTCAAAAAATAGGCTGTGTCACAATTTATCATGAGTGTCAGCTATCTACAGAGCTGCTCCCCCCAACTTGATTTCTTACTACATGACATTTCCATAGCCATAATTCATCCCTTTAGCCCCACATGTCCTAGCGTTATAGCAGTATCTTTAAAATTGCAATCCAACAGCAAGAGCCTTGACTCTACCATGCACAAAAAAATCCTCAGCAATAATTTCTCTCTTTGGATTTTATATAAGTGAAAATTTGTAGAAAATAAATCCATTTGGATATTGCTATTTATTTATATGGTAACTTGCTCCAAAAAAAGATAGGGAGTATGGTTTTTTCTACAAAGTCCATAAACATACAATTGAAAAAAAATCTATATTTCTGCAACTTCACAACAGATGATATACTGACCAAATATGCTACATATTAGAATTCACATTGGACATCACATTCATCTTTAAGCTGCAATCTTTTCCATTTTTCTTTGTCAAAGACTTCTGGAAATGTTATGCTAAAAATAACAGACTTTTAATGTGAGTAACAGGTTAACAAAATGAAAGTTGCTATAGAAACGAAATGCACACTTCATAAAATGGCACTGCAAAGAGAAATGATATTTATCAGCCACAGTAAATTGGTATAAGCTTATCAATATATACTCCCATAGTCTGGTTCAGAGAGCTGGGAAGCTGCTAGTAGCAGCATTTCCCAATATTTTGCTGAGTTTTCAGAATCTATGCAGTCAAGGATGTTCAGTCAAGAGACAGGAAGAAAAAAAGATGGCTGCTTCATGGATTCCTGCACTTCTCAGCATAAGCAGAACTGGTTCTATTAAGGTTCTCCTTGATGCTGTGTTTTATTTTGATGTCTTAACTATTAGTACTTACAGCGTTGTCAGAATTATTAATGTCAACAGTGGGGAGCTCCTGAATCTCTGAGAATTATCATTTACATGACATTTGGTGTGTTTGGTTTGCTCCAAGTCATAACTGGCAGTATACTTAAGCAAAACTTTAATGATTGGATGTCTCCTGTTTGACTGCATTATTAAGGGATATTTTATTTTTGCTTTCCAACTGCAACTTTTGACTAAACATTGCCAGAATTTGACTGTATTCTATGAAAGAGGAACAAGCAGCAATTTTTATATAGTATGCACCACTCTGCTTTTACAGTCTGTGTTTTTCATGCAGTAAATCCAGACACTTTGCAATCATTAAGAATGTGTAAGAAGACTCGGCTCCCTAACATCCTTTCCCCAGAGTTTAACCTGGGCTATAAAACAAGTGACCACAGGAAACATACATCCAGGCTCAGTTCTCTAAAAGCCAAAACCCCCTATTGTGAATAAATTATTTTTGGTCAGAAAGTCATAGACGGTTTGTGTTGAATGTTTTGCTACCTTTGATCTAAATGGCTGTTGCTTCTTTCTTGCTCATCTTCTTCAAATTACAATTTGCACTCTTTCTCAGATCATTAATAATGTAGCCTCTGGTAAATGCACTGGCCTTAAATGAGATGACTATATTGCATTTACTAGGACCCAGCTGGTTTCTGCACTGAGGTTATGTAAGGCTTTAACTAGGCAGGTTTCTCCCTCTCCTCATATATCTGGAAAGATTTCCTCCAAGGAATCTGAGAGAATTGTGATAAGCACTCCTCTGCAGTTTACTGAAGTCACCCTGGGACTACCTTATTCTCATCCTGTTTCCCCAACTCCTGTGTGAAAGGGCAGTGATGGTAACAAATGAGGCTGTTTGGGCTAGACAGACAGAGGATAAGCGAATTGGCTAAAACTTAATTGCTTTCCTACCCGAGACTGCAATTTCCTCCAAGATATGGGTATGGCTCTCGGGAGAAAGGGAACCAAGATAGATCATGGTGATTTTCCAATCTTATGGAATTCTGGGCTTGAAATAGTACAGATGGCCTTTCTTTCTTCCCTTGACCCTCAAAGAGTGGTCCTGACGATAAGGAAAGGTCACATTGAGAAGCAACAATACCTGATGAAAACTGGGCTACGTTGGCGCACAGGCACTGTTTATTGAACCTCGACTATATGCTGGGCATTGTACCTTATCTCATGCTTTAGCTCATTCCACTTTTATAGCAGCCCTGTGAAGTAAGATTTATTCTTATAATGGTTAATCAATTCTTTTTCAGACCAATTCTTTTGAATGCTGGTCCTCTTTCTCACTGAACACAGAAAGGAGTCAGAACTACTGAATTTCCTTGTTCCTTCTGCCATGCTTTAATGCTACGTCTTCCTCAAGCAGAGATTCTACTTTTTTCTTCTTCATAATGTTACTCTAAAAATAATAATTTTAAACCTTTCTTTTCATGGCATTTATCTTTCAATTGAATTCAGGAGTCAATATGGCATAGCGCAGAAACAGGTCAGCACATTTTATCTATAAAGAGCCAGAGAGTACATACTTTAGGTTTCATAGGCTATATGGTATGTCTCACTGACTCAACTTTTCTATTGTAACATGCAAAAGCAGCATAGATAATACATAAAGGAATGGGCATGGCTGTGTTCCAATAAAACTTAATTTTCAGAAACAAATGGCCTATTTATGAGCCTTAGTTTGCTGATCCCTGGATTAAAAAACAAAAAAAAAGGTGGCAGGAGATGGGGCAAGGGGCAAAGCAAAAGGATCATGATATTAGCTGTGTGGCAAGTTACTTTATTTCTTTGAAGCTTAATTTCTTTATCTGTAAAACAGAGGTAATAGCTTCTTCATGAGATTATTGTGAGGATTAAAAGAGAAAAATATATACTTGTGAACTTTCTCCCTCTTTCAGTTTGGTTAACACTGTTTGATGGTTTATGCTATTCCAGGCACTTGATTAAATACTGATGATGCAACCATAAGACAAGGCCCTTGTTTCCTACACCACCTTGTAGGAATTCAAAAGAGAATCTTGCCTCAGAGGATGAATGAAGGCTCCTGATAGGAGGCATTCAAGATTCATCTTGGAGGATGAGTGGAATATTTTAGGTTGAGAAGCACAACGACTTTCCAAGTAAAGATAACAATCAATGCAAAGAGATAAAAAGCTTTGTAGAATTACATTGTTTTTCAGGGAACTATGAAAAATAGTCCAGGATAACTAGAGAACAGGATGATTCATAGTAAGATACATACTAATAGAGACTACCTGATATCCATTCCCCCTTACTCATAGGGCCATGATTTTGCCCAGGGCAAAAAATGTATCTGGCTAAAACTTCTCAATTCCCCAGTCTCCCTTGGAGCCAGAGGTGGCCATGTGACACAGTTCTAGCCAATGAGATGGGGTAGAATGTCTGGGAGCAGCTTCTTTTTCTGAAAAGATAGAATACAACCGTATAGGGGAAGGCTTGCTTCTGATCTGGAATGTGGATGTAACACTTGGAGATTCAGCAACCCTTTTGCAGTCATGAAAAGCCACATATTGACAGTGACAGGGCAGCAAGACAAATAAAGCCTGTGTTCTTGTGGCACTGTTGAGACACTGCCAGCCCAATGACCTATTTTCAGACTTTGGCTGCATGAGAAACAAGTATTCCCATTATGGAAATCACTGGGAATTGTGTTTTTCCATTGCTTACAAATGAGCAAAATACTAAATGATACACAATGGAGCTGGAAATGGTAGGTAAGATGCTGAAAAAGTAGATTAGTTTCATATGGTGAAGAGTACCAAATGTTATAGATCAGACAGCAGTTGTTGCAGTAGTCTAAGTGACAGATGATGGAGGGATGATGGTGGCCTAGGTTACTCTGGAGTGTAGCTTATCCTGTAGACAAGTAAGAAGCAGCAAAAGTTTTTAAGCAAAGGAGAAATATAAAATAATTTATTCAATAGTAAACAACTGAGATCTAAGTATATGCCAGATGATATGGGAACTACACATAAGTAAAAATAAAACAAAGAGAGAGACTAGCAAATATAATTATTACAAATTATGTCTTATGAAGAAAACAAATGGTTTTGCTAAAGAATAGAGTGTCCTACTTTAGATACAGTAGGCAGGCCTCAGGAGTGTCTACAAGAGAGCTCATGGATAAAAGATGAGAAGTTGGTCATGGAAATACTGATGAAAATAGCATTCTAAGCAGAAAGGCCAGTATTTGCAAAGGTCTGAAGAAGGAATGAGTTTAAGAAGTTCAGTGTGTCTGGAGCTTATTGGACAAATTGGGAGTTGATGGTTTGAGTTGAAGTAGGAGACATAGGACATTGTAGGCTATGACTAGGAGTTTAAATAAACAGGAAGACATCTAAGGGGTTTGAAGCAAGTGATGTGATCCAAGTTATACACTCGTTTAAAGAGTATTCTTGATATGTCATCAAAAATGGATTAAAGAGGAGCAAGAAAAAAAAGTTATAGACCAGATCAGCAGTTGTTGCGGTAGTCTAAGTGACATATGATGGAGGAATGATGGTGGCCTAGACTAAGGTGGTGACTATAGGGATGAAGAACTGTGAATACTTGAGGTTTATCATCATGACTTACTGTATAGATTGGACGCTGGAACTTAGGGATAAGGAGGAATTAAGAATGAGTCTCTTTGAACTGGAGCTTCCCCAGGTAGCTCAGCTGGTAAAGAATCCACCTGCAATGTAGGAGACCCCAATTTGATTCCTGGGTCAGGAAGTTCCTCTGGAGAAGGGATAGGTTACCAACTCCAATATTCTCGGGCTTCCCTAGTGGCTCAGATGGTAAAGAATCTGTCTGAAATGTGGGAGACCTGGGTTTGATCCCTGGGTTGGGAAGATCCCCTGGAGAAGGGCATGGCAACCCATTTCAGTATTCTTGCCTGGAGAATCTCCATGGACAGAGGAGCCTGGCAGGCTACAGTCCATGGGGTCACAAGAGTCAGACATGACTGAGCGACTAAGCACAAGAGAGCACATCTTTGAATTGATATCAATTATTAAGATGGTGATGACTGAGGGAAGGGAATACATTTTGGATGGGAAATGAATTGCTCTGTTTTAGACATGTTAAATTTGACAAACGTAGACAGCATATTCAAAAGCAGAGACATTACTTTGCCAACAAAGGTCCGTCTAGTCAAGGCTATGGTTTTTCCAGTGGTCATGTATGGATGTGAGAATTGGACTGTGAAGAAAGCTGAGCACTGAAGAACTGATGCTTTTGAACTGTGGTGTTGGAGAAGACTCTTGAGAGTCCCTTGGACAACAAGGAGATCCATCCAGTCCATCCTGGGGGAGATCAGTCCTGGCTGTTCATTGGAAGGACTGATGCTAAAGCTGAAACTCAAATATTTTGGCCACCTGATGCAAAGAGCTGACTCATTGGAAAAGACTCTGATGCTGGGAAAGGTTGACACAGGACGAGAAGGGGACAACAGAGGACAAGGTGGTTGGATGCCATCACCAACTCAATGGACATGAGTTTGAGCAAGCTCCAGGAGATGGTGAAGGGCAGGGAAGCCTGGCGTGCTGCAATCTATGAGGTCGCAAAGAGTGGACATGACTGAGCGACTGAACAACAAGTTTGAGATACCTATATATCCAAGTGAAAACATCAAGTAGGCTCTGTGGGATGTGTGAGTCTGAGATTCAAAGAGTTCCTCTGGCTGGACTCATTAGCAAAATTATGATATTTTAATCCAAGAGAATAGATGAGCTCACCTTGTAATACTGTGTACAAAAAGAAGATAATGAGGTCTGTTTGGTAAAGGTATGTGGGGAATTGATAGAGAGAAGAGAAGAGAGCTTAGGGGCACGGAAATCAGCTCAGAAATTGCTGGATTAGTTTTGAGTAAGAAGTAATGGAGGTCTGACGTAGAGTAGGAACTATGGGACTGGAGAAAAAGGAATGGACTTTTACAGAAAGAATTCATACAACTTAGATCCTGATTGGCCTGCAAGGATGAAAAAGAAGCCAAAGATAGCTCTGAAATTCCTCTCTGCCTGATTGTACCCTGATGTTCACAATCAGTATGTGATACACAGAAGGAAAAAGAGTTACAGGGTGAGATAAGACATTTGACTTGGGTGCTACCAGGGCAAACATCAGATAGGCTTAAGGCCTGGGACTGCCAGATGATGCTTTTGAAAAATTACCCTCTTTTTTTCAGATTTTATTTTATTTTATTTTACTTCACAATATTGTATTGGTTTTGCCATACTCTTCATATAAGTAAGTAAGTAAGTGAGTGTTAGTCACTCAGTCGTGCCCGACTCTTTGCGACCCCATGGACTGTAGCCCACCAGACTCCTCTGTCCTTGAGATTTTCCAGGCAAGGATACTGGAGTGGGTCACCATTTCCTTCTCCAGGGGATCTTCCCAACCCAGGGATCGAACCTGGGTCTCCTGCACTGCAGGCAGATTCTTTACTGACTGAGTTACAAGGGAAGCTCTTTCTTCATCTAAACCTGTAGCTAATGCTCAGAAATGATCGATAATTGTTTTGAAGCTGTTGGAATGGTAGATAGTGTCCAGAATAATCACACAGGTCATGGAGGACTTTTTGAAATCCTCCATAAGACTGGCAAGGGGAATGCCTTGTGCATAGTGTAATCCTTGGCCCATGTTGTTTGTGCCATCCAACCCTGAATGTCCCTGTAGGGAACTTTGGGAAACTAAAAAGCCTTACCTTCACCCAGGGGTATGTTGTGGATCTTCTCCTTCATTTAGCCATCTCCATAGAAGCTTCACATTTCCAGGTGTGTCCATTGTTGTCTTTCTGTGGATCATATCACTGAATAACTGTTAAGTGGAATTGCTGCAAAGTCCTTTTGTCCAGATAGCTGAGTTGATAAGAAGAATTAGAGAAACCACAAAGGTGTTAACACAAAAATTCTACAAAATCAAGTGGACCATTATTGCTGCTGCTGCAAAAAAAATGTGGTTAGGAATAAAGGAAGAAGGGTTTGTCAAGTATGTCAATTGTCTTCCTGATTCCACACAGTTTGGCATCCTGGATTGAATATTGGAAGTGGTCACAGTTATAATTTCTTGGCTGCTTCAAGCTGAAGGGTAGTAAGAGATACTCAAAGAAAGAGCAGAAAATGAAATTGCAATATCCTGTCCAGGTAGTAATGAAAATTGAGACCAAAGCTGTTTCTTCAGAAGAAATTGGATACTTGTGACATTTCAGATGTGAATGGGGCAGGAGAGTGAGGGTAGGGGCAATGAAAATAAGGAGATAAAATTCTTTGCCTTTTATATTTTGTCAGAGGCAGCCGATTTTTAGAACAATAAGACCTTAAGAAGGAAGAAGTCTTAAATGTGGGGGGAAGTGGCCACAATAATGATGGAATTAAGGAAAGCTCAATCCTGACCTTACCTGAAAAAATGGATAAAGATTACCTGGGTCCATATTATAGTTTTAATCGTGAATAATTATGCTTTAAATTTTGTGACTAAATCTTTCCTTTACTGTCAGCTCTGACCTTGGAGTTCTGAGATTTGTGCCAACTAATTGGGGTTTTTAAAATGTGTCTCAAGATAGCCACTCAAAACTAATTTTCTCATTGGACCAGACACTTCAAGTGGAAATCACAAGTGTCTGGATGAGGTATAAAACATCCGTTGATTAAAGTGTACAAGAAGCAATTTCTTTTTGAAACTTCTGTACAGAAGATAAATGTTTGGTTGCATAGAGGCTTGCCGGGATGTGCTTGTTTAAATATGATTGAAAAACAGATAGCTACATGTCATCATTTCAAAGATAACCCACAGTTACTCAGTCAACTAATTGAAATGGAATTGTGAAGATACAACTAAAATGGTAAATAACTGACTATGATTAAAGGTATAATTTTGCTTAGGAAAAAACAAGCTTCCTACATTAAGAAGGGTGAGACTGGCCTCTTCAAGCTTACAACTCTCAGAGCTGGCAGAAGGGGATGTGTATATGTTTTCAACAATCTCAGAAGTAGGCAATATAGAGCATGTTAGTCATTCAGTTGTGTCCAACTCTCTGCGACCCCATGGACTGTAGCCCATGAGGCTCTTCTGTCCATGGGATTTTCCCAGCAAGAATACTGGAGTGGGTTGCCATGCCCTCCTCCAGGGAATCTTCCCAACCCAGGGATCAAACCCACATCTCCTGCATCTCCTGCATTTCAGGCAGATTCTTTAATACTGAGCCACCATTTTTATATAATGTATTTACTCCAGGTGGCACTCAGACTCCCAACAGTCAAGCAGTAGGTGGCTAGAGGGTGTAAACCCACTCAAGGAGGAATTCTCATGCCACTCCTCCTTGGCTCCATGTTTCTGTGGGGAACTTTGGGAGATCCAGGATGTTCTACACACAGTGTGGAGTATAATGTGTTAGTTCCCACTTTCTATGGCCATGTCTGTAAGTTTTCGTGTCTTTTGCCATTGAAAAAACTTTCTATCTTCCAGAATAGTGTTGGTTGATGTCTTTGTGTCAATCACATCACTGCCATGTTGTGATGACTGAGTAAATACTTTTTGAATTTTCTATGCCTTTTTTCCATCCCACAGTGTTGGGTATAAGGCATTAGGCAATGCAGGAATGAAACTGGCACCAGTCTCCCATATTTCTCGTTTTTTTTTTTTTCCTCCACCTTTTATCTTTTGGGTACATAAGAAGAGCTCTGAGTTGGCACACTGATTTCTTTAGATGTCTCTTCCTTTTTATTTCCCTTTAGTCTAATTTCTCATTCAATTATAAGAATTTATAGACTCTTTCATCTCCCTTGAACACATTTTAGAAACCCTGATCATGAGATTATAATCACATTCTATCTGACTTTTTAAGAATATGATGTTCTATAAAATAATGTCATTTGCAGAAACATAGATGGACCTAGAGATTATCTTACTACGTGAAGTAAGTCAGAAAGAGAAAGACAAATACTATGTGATATCATGTATGTGGAATCTAAAATATGAGACAAATGAATTTATCTATGAAACAGACACACATAGAAAGCAGACAATGTGATTGCCAAGGGGGAAGAGGAGTAGAGGAAGGATTGATAGGGAGTTTGGGATTAGCAGATACAAACTATTACACATAAAATGGATAAACAACAAGGTCCTACTGTATAGCACAGGGGGGCTATATTCAATATCCTGTAATAAACCATAATGGAGGACTTCCCTTGTGGTCCAGTTGTTAAGAATCTGCCTGCCAATGCAGAGGACATGGGTTTGATCCCTGGTCCAGGAAGATTCCACATGCCATGGGACAACTAAGCCTGTGCCCCACAACTGCTGAGTCTGTGTGCCTAAAGCCAGTGTTCCACGCATGTACACCCGTGGTGGATTCATGTCAATGTATGGCAAAACCAATACAGAGTTGTAAAGTAAAATAAAAAATAAATAAATTAAATAAAAAGAAAAAAAAAAAAACACAACAAGAGAAACCACCGCAATGAGAAGCTTGCACACCACAACTGGAGAGCAGCTCCTGCTAGCAGAAACTAGATAAAGCTTACCCACAGCAATGAAGACCCAACACAGCCAAAAATAAATAAATACAATTTAAAAACCATAATGGAAAAGAATATGAAAATATATATGTGTGTATAGCTGAATCACTTAGTTGTATAGGAGACATTCACATAACATTATAAATCAACTATACTTCAATGAAACTAATTAGTTAATCTAAAATCTATTGTACTTTTATTTCTGTTGCCAACACTTCACTTTTGGAAACTCCAAGAGGATCACTTTCTTTCAAAGTTCCAGTCATCCTCATTTTAAGAACTCTCAAAAACAAACAATCAAACAAAGAACTCTCTTGTTCTTGTTGGTAAGAATTAAGCCCAGAGTAAAAGTGCAGCTTGATTTTCCTCTACATGCAGATATGACATTATCAGTAAGAAAAGTCAAGAATGTGTCAAATATTTAGTAGACTGAGACTTCCTAGAGATGTAAATTCCTTGTCTACAAACCAGATATAGAGAGGGTATTAGGAAGGCACAATCTATTTATGAAGTTGTAATGGCTGAAATGCTTTTTATTCTCTTGTTAACTTTTATACTGACATAATTTTGACCTATGGAAAAGGTGTGAGAATAGTACAGAGAATCCACAGAAACCCTTCCATCCAGATGCCCCGGATGTTAACCTTTTGTCACATTTGCTCCATCCATGCTTTATTTATTTATTTATTTAATAAATAGATAATTTTTAAAGCCTCTATTGAATTTGTTACAATATTTCTGTTTTTTTTTAAATGTTCTGATTATGAGGCATGTAGGATTTTAGCCCCCCAACCAGGGATCGAACCTGCACCCCTTTCATTGGAAAGTGAAATCTTCACCACCAGACCACCAGGGAAGTCCCCCATACAAATACTGTTAAATGAAAGACACTGGCAGAGAAAGTCATTCCTAAGATGTGCAAATTATGGCCCCAAATGTTGTCTCTCCCCTTCTTCACACAATCCCCTCATCAGCTGCACAGCCAGACCTTGGCAGCTTTGTGGAGCTCCCTTCCTCTTACATCACGCTGCATGTGTCTGCCATTTTACCGACTCAGTCTTATCATCCTGGAATGTAGCATCTCTATTATTTCTCTTTCAATCCATAGCCTGCTGTTCAGTGCCCAGCACGTTATAAAAGTATTCACTGCTCGTGGAATATAATTTTCCTTGTATAGGGTTGGGTTTGCTCTTGGTTTTGTTGTTTTAGCATTGGTCTGCTTGTGAAATAGATAGCCCCTTTCATACACAGGTCTTCCACTAAATATAGACTTTTAGGCATATAAAGCCCTAGCTGCAATTACTAGGTCCAGAATCTATGAGTTTAGTGCCAAAGAATACGTGAGCATGGGAAACAATTCTGATCGAAAAAAGAGCAAGGGCATTAATGCTGTTAAAGAAAGCCTCTAAAAAAAGGGGTCTAGTACAGGCTAGCAAAGTTATAAATATGTTACAGATAATTATGTGTTTGAATAGAGTAGTATTGCAGGTTAACTAAAATTGAAGGCTTGGAGCATTCAACAGTGAACTTTTTTTCTTTTTTTACACATCTTATTTATTAAATGTATTTTGTCATATTCTTGTTCATATACTTTTCCATTATAGTTTATCATAGGATATTGTTTCTAGTTTCCTGTGCTATACAGTAGGATCTTGTTTATCCATCCTGTATATAATAATAGTTTGCATCTGCTAATCCCAAGTTCCCAGTCTTCCTCTTCCACCCATCTCCCCCTTGGCAACCAGAAGTCTGTTCTCTATGTCTGTAGTCTGTTTCTGTTTCACAGATAAATTCATTTGTGTCACATTTTAGATTCAATATATAAGTGATATAATATGACATTTGTCTTTCTCTGTCTGACTCACTTCATTTAGTATGATAAGTCTCTAGGTCTTCCCATGTTGCTGTATGTGTGTGTACTGAGTCCCTTCAGTCATGTCCGACTCTTTCTGACCCTATGGACTGGATCTCCAGGCAACGATACTGGAGTCAGTTACCCTGCCCTCCTGAAGGGGATTTTCCTGACCCAGGGATTGAACCTGAATCTGTTACATCTCCTGCACTGGCAAGTAGGTTCTTTACCACTGGTGCCACCTAGGAATGGCATAATTTCATTCTTTTTTGTGGCTGAGTAGTATTCCATATTGTGTGTGTGTGTTTGTGTATACTACATCTTCTTTATCCTTTCATCTCAACAGAGAATTTTTAACCTAGCCAATACAGCTCAGATTGTGGAATGAAAGCCAGTTAGGTTACACATGCAAATATTCAAGTATCAGAATATTGGAAAGCATAGTATGAAATCTGGCTGATGAAGTCATGGGCTGAAGTGACTGGAACACAAATAGAACTGACAGGATAAAAGAGAGATATACCCAGCCACTGTTCTAGTAAAAATCTGTTATTGAAGAGGAACTAAAAAGCCTCTTGATGAAAGTGAAAGTGGAGAGTGAAAAAGTTGGCTTAAAGCTCAACATTCAGAAAATGAAGATCGTGGCATCTGGTCCCATCACTTCATGAGAAATAGATGGGGAAACCGTGGAAACAGTGTCAGAATTTATTTTGGGGGGGCTCCAAAATCACTGCAGATGGTGATTGCAGCCATGAAATTAAAAGACGCTTACTCCTTGGAAGGAAAGTTATGACCAACCTAGATAGCATATTCAAAAGCAGAGACATTACTTTGCCGACTAAGGTCCATCTAGTCAAGGCTATGGTTTTTCCAGTAGTCATGTATGGATATGAGATTTGGACTGTGAAGAAAGCTGAGCACTGAAGAACTGATGCTTTTGAACTGTGGTGTTGGAGAAGACTCTTGAGAGTCCCTTGGACTGCAAGGAGATCCAACCAATCCATTCTGAAGGAGATCAGTCCTGGCTGTTCTTTGGAAGGAATGATGCTAAAGCTGAAACTCCAGTACTTTGGCTACCTCATGCAAAGAGTTGACTCATTGGAAAAGACTCTGATGCTGGGAGGGATTGGTGGCAGGAGGAGAAGGGGATGACCAAGGATGAGATCGCTGGATGGCATCACGGACTCGATGGACATGAGGTTGAGTAGACTCCGGGAGTTGGTGATGGACAGGGAGGCCTGGCGTGCTGCGTTTCATGGGGTCGCAAAGAGTCGGACATGACTGAGTGACTGAACTGAACTGAACTGATAACCGTATCTTTCCATCATCTGTGAAAGAGCTTCTCTACATTTGGAAAAACCCCTGCCTCAAGAATCCTGCTTCCTGCATGAGTCCTGCAATGTTGAAGCCTGAAATCAAATTCCCAGCCTTCTTTGCAGTAAGCATGCTATCATATGACTTAGGTTCCATGAATTTGGAGATAAGCAAAAAAAGAAAAATTCCTGGTATAGAGCCTCTGTTTGTGCCAGCACAGAAAATAACCAAAGCATTTGACTTTCAAATGGCAGTGCGTTCTAGTGCTGTAGACTTGAGTTCCTGATGCATTGTGGCTGGCAACAGTAATGGTTCAGTAGAGTCAACTTCTTGGCATTTAGTGTTTGGCTAGGACAGCATAGATTTCCAGTTCTCAGACCAGTTCTGGGATATGATTTCGACCACTTCTCTAGGAAATAATTATTTGAGCTAACATCTTTGTCTTTACCTGTAATCTTTTTCTTTTTTTTACAATGGAAACCACTAAATTTGATTCTGTTGTTTGCAACTGCCTAGTACAATATTAAAAATATGCTTCACTTGGTTTTTCTTCTAGGAGGCAAGTAATCAACAGTGTTGAAGCTATCAAGATAAGAAGTATAAACACAGCCTTGAAGAAAAGTAAATACAAAAACTCAAATGGAATAAAAGTCTTCTTGGGTAGCTCATATCTCATTTGCCTCCTCGGTTCTTACCTCACACCCGCTTTGATTTCAGAGTTGGAATTTCATAGGAGTTCCCCCAAACAGAACCAACTCCACAACACATGACTGGAAGTGGATATTTTCTCTGAGGAGTTCAGGGACAAATAAAGGAAAGGTCTCATTGTACCATATTAAAATGGTACATGATGTTCCCATTAAGTATCTCTATTCCTTTCCTAAACTCCTTACCTAGGTGACAGAAAGGATAGAAGGGGCAGATTCTGATATCAAGAACATAGGAATCTGTTATCGTATTTTAACAGTGGACCATATACTTACACATTCCTTTCTTAGGGCAATGGGGACAAAACTGTTAAAACTCTATATCACTTTTCAGGGGTATTATCTGGAGAATATTTTCTCTTTTTCCCATTTTTAAAATAGGGAATATACACAAGAATAACTGCAGAGAAAGGGTGAAGGGGAAAGCAGAAATTGTTCTTTTTTTTTCAGTAGATCTTATGTGTGTGTGTGTGTGTGTGTGTGTGTGTGTGCATGCATGCACACACATGTGTATGTTATGCAGGTATAGAGAGGTTACATAGATGCATCTAAGTGGCCATGTGCCAGCGTGCTTTCTGTGAATTCTCCTGGAGTTTCTCCCAGTTATTTAAATGTTCCATGCTAATAAGCTTGTCCGTCACAGGTCTCAGGACAAGTGGACCCTGGTCCTTTATAAGAGCCAGAGAGTGTATCTTTCCCCATAGCTGATTGCCTTAGTTTGCTTTCATTAGTGGAAATGAAAAGAAATGGAAATCCTAGGTGCCCCAGGCAAAGGGATGCCATGCCCCCACTTTCCATCCCTGCCCAAAGCCTGCAGCCTTCTGAGCTCACTCAGAAACCTTGCCAGGAGAGGAATGGTTCTGCAAGAGATTTCCCCTTGAGAAGCTCGGGGCACATTATTTTGAATTATTTTGGAAGAGGAGACTCTTGACCAATGAAAATACAGCACTCAGATTAGATTATTTTCAACCAAACAATAACTTTGTAAGACTCAAAGTCTCCTGGGATCTCTCATCATTTCTAGGCTTCTTGCTTCTTCAGTTTGCCTTTAGCCACCATCTTCAGAACAGGACATCTCTGTTGTTGTCTTTGGAATCTGGCATGAACAAAGAATCTCATAAAAGAGTTGCAGTGAATTGTTGGAAACTGTGTTGACAAACGTTTCTTTCCTGTGTTGCAAACTCAGGCTCGGCTCTGCAGCATTGAAAAGCTGCTTCCTGTCAGCAGATGTACTGACACTCTCTGGCTGTGTTCTTGTCTACACTCATTTGTCTCCCCTGGTCTCTGCTGCCAAGACATAAGAGAGCCTGGAAATGCGATTTCTCCTCTCCCCCTACAAACCTCTCCACTAGTGACTTGCCTGATGCTTCATTCCACAAACCGCAGTTCCTGGGTTTTGCATTGCCCTCTGGGTTGCAGTTATTTCTGCTTCCCTGGCTCTTCACCGTTGGAGACTAAAATCAGTGGTGACTAAAGCCTTTATTTTTTTTCTTCTGACACCATCTCCCCAGGCTTAAGCTTTTTTTTCTCACAGTGAGAGACAGTACCACTATAAAAGTCCAGTTGCCCATCAAGACAGTCTTAGAATAATAGTTGACCCTTTCCTCTCTTTCGTCTCTTTGATACTTAAAGTCATTACAGGCTGCAGAAACAGGTTTCCTCTCATCTTTATCACCTTATCCATCATTATAGTCAAATGTCTGGTCCTTTCTCTAATTCAAGCTCTTGTAATAATGTCCTCACTGATCCTTCTATCTAAGGCCTTAAGTTAGCGAATGTTTATTGGGAGGTGAGGAAACATTTACTGAGAAGTTTCTTCTGGACATGGATGCCCTCTTGGCCCATGTTCTCAGGCCTCTGGAGAAGTGTGAAGATCACAAAATGTTGTTTTACAGACAGGAGTAACTCTTTTCCTATTTCCTCCAAGTGGTCATGTGATTGGATGCCTTGGGTCAATTTGAGGGGGTCAGAATTTGGCATGAGAAGAGGATGAGCATGTGATTTCAAGAGGCGGGTGGTCTAAGACAAGTCTTAGCTCCGGGACAGGTCAACAATACCTGGGTATCAGGGGAGTATGCTTACCTAGGTCAGGTGGTGACATTTGACAATGTGTTATCAATAGAAGGAAATGGGAAACCACTCCAGTATCCTTGCCTGGAAAATCTCATGGACAGAGGAGCCTGGTGGGCTGCAGTCCATGGGGTCACAAAGAGTCAGGCATGACTGAATGACTAACACTAACTCTTATCAATAGAATATTTTCTTCAGTAATAAACTGTCTCATATATTCTGTGTCAACCACTGCATGTGAGGCTGTGGGAGAAACAAAGATGTAGAGATGAGATTTCTGCCTCTACTCAAGTATTGCATGTTCCCACTCAGACCAAAACCTTCTCCCTCTCAGGCACAGATAAGCTATAGCAACTGCAAAAAGGGGCAGATAGTTAGGAGGGTACATGTGGCTCCCCAAATTATCCACCAAAGATGTCAACATCCAGTCTGATGTTCAGTGGGATTCTAAACACCTCAGTGTCTCTCCATCATCTCCTTCTTCCATGGATCTGAGTGGTTCTCAAACCTAGGTGCAAGTTAGAATGACTGGGAGACTGAAAAAAATAAATACAACATCTAAAAATTGTCAAAATGGTAAATTTTATATTGTGTATATTTTAGCATAATAAAAAATGTAGTAGGTCCCCTAACCTCAAGGAAGTAGAATGTTACTCTCCACTCCTTAAGAATGGGCTCTGTGTAGCAACTTTATTCCAAAGAAGACAGAATGGAAAGGAAGAAAAACGTGTAGCTTTACAGTGGAGAAACCTGACTGACAGACGTTACCCAGGTGATCAAGGTCAACATCAGCAGTGATAAGTCATGTTGACAGCATGCACCACCAATATTGGCATGATGAAAATGACACTTTACCTCTCTGATCTTTCTTGCTAAATATATAACTCCAGTCTCATCATAAGAAAAGGGCTTTCCTGGTGGCTCATCAGTGAAGAATTTGTTTGCAATGCAGGAGATGCAGGAGACGTTGCTTCAATCCCTGGGTCAGGAAAATCCCTTGGAGGAGGGCATGGCAATCCACTCCAGTATTCTCACCTGAAGAATCCCATGGATAGAGGAGCTATGGTCCATAGAGCCTCAAAGAGTCAGACATGACTGAAGCAACTGAGCATGCACTCACACACATCATGAAAAAAACATTGAAATAATCTTAGTTGAGGGACAGGCTACAAAATACCTCGCCAGTAATCCTCAAGATTGTCAAGGTCATCAAAAGCAAGGGAAGTGTGACAAACTGTCACAACTCCTAGGAGCCTAAGAAGACCATGACAACTAAGTGTCATGTGGTATCTTGGATGGAATCCTGACACAGAAGAAGGACATGGCGTGAAAACTAAAGAAATCACAATAAAGTGTGAGTGTTAGTTAATAATAATGTTTCAGTATTGATTCATTGGTTTTCACAGGGATTCTATACTAGTGTAAGGTGTTAACAGGGGAAACTGAGTGTAGGATATATAAGAAATTTTCTGTACTATTTTTCTTTACATTGATTCTGTCTGTGTATCTAAAACTCTTCTTTCTAAAAGTTTCTTAAATTGATAAACATCCTTGGTTCTTACCCCAGATAAATCCATATCTTTGAGCGTGGGGTCTCAGAAACCATACTTTTACAAGCTTCTCGGTTGACTCTGACACATGGTGAAACTTCAGAATCATTGGTTGACCTGGCCCTGCCCTCTGCAGGTCAAAATTCTGATGTCAGTTTGTTGTCTTATTTCACCTGCCTTTGCCTTCCCTCGGCTCTTACCACCAGATCTATTGACAAGCTACATCTCCTGGCCCAGACCCAGCCTGTTTCCAAGGTCAAATCTGAGCAGGCAGAGATCCAGTTTATAATGGGAGTGAGTTGAAGCTGGGGCTGGATATTTTTTCCTGTACTCCACCCAGACTTGGGATGATGTTCAATAATCCCTGGTTCCTCCCAGTCAGCCATGACTCAGTGTGTAGGAACATGTTTCCATGTCAATTCTTTTTCTGTGGTCTCTTCGGGCAATTGCTCATATCAAGACTTCCTCTTGGGTAGTGGCCTCAGTTCTCTTATACAGAATTCTCATCTTTCTTAGTTTCCTTCATTTGAGACTTTGACCTCCCCTCCCATTTCAGTCACTGATTAGACACTGATGAGGGTAGACAAAGCCACTAAAATGATTAAGTCTCAAAGAGAAAAACAAATATTGCATATTATTGCCTGTATGTAGAATCTAGAAACATGGTATAGATAATCTTGTTTGCAATGCAGAAATAGAGACACAGATGCAGAGATCAAACATATGGATACCAAGGGGGAATGGGGGGTGTGGGATGAATTGGGAGATTGGGATTGACGTATATACACCATTGATACTACATATAAAATAATGAATGAGAACCTACTATATAGCTCAGGGAACTCTATTCAAAGCTCTGAAAAAAAGAAAGTGAAAGTGTAGTCATTCAGTCATGTCTGACTTTTTGTGACCCTATGGTCTGTAGCCTGCCAGGCTCCTCTGTCCATGGAATTCTTCAGGCAAGAATACTGGAGTGGGTTGCCATTCCCTTCTCCAGGGGATCTTCCTGACCCAGGGATCAAACCTAGGTCTCCCACATTGCAGGTAGATTCTTTACCATGTGAGCTACCAGGAAAGCCCATTCAGTGCTCTGTGGTGACTTACATGGGAAGGAAATCCAAAAAGAAGGGGATATATGATACATTTGATATATGATACACACACACACACACACACATATAGCTGATTCATATTACTGTACAGTAGAAATTAACACAACACTGTAAAGCAACTATACTCCAGTAAAAATTAATTAAAAGAAAAAATAAAGAAAATAAAATGATTCTACCTGATTGCTGTGTCTTTGACTTTCAGTTATCTGAAAATTTCCCCTATTCAGGTACCATCTGCTAGGTGAGACCACCTGAGCTCTATGTCAGGAACTTCCCAACTTCCTACCCCAGGCTCTGCATGGCCTGGGGAAGGGTCTCCAGTCCACACGTAGAATGTGAGAAATGATCCTAGCTCAGCCTCATCTTGGTGGTCTTCTTTTATTCACCATAATATGCTAAGACATGAACCCATTTCCATTAGAATAACGCACGGGTCAAGCCAGACCTCCCTTTCTCCTACTCTTTAGTGTATACCTCTGATAGATCTACCACCTAGTTATCTAAATATTTCAGTCTGCTAACAACACTCTCAAATCTACTCTCCACTGACACTTCATTTTATCCTGCACTTACTTACTCCATTCTGCTACATTCCATGTATATATTATTTTTGCTCTTTTCCTCTGCCATTGCAAATGGAATTCCTTAAAGTCTCTGCCTCACCAATATCACCAGACATTTGAAGAAAGCCTGTAATTTGCAAAGAAAAAAATAACAGGAGAAAAAGAAAAAAGAAATTTAGAAGAAACAGAGACAATGCAGGAAGTAGAAGAAAAATTAAAAGAAAAAGACCTATAATTATTATAACTATAACTATCCCAAAACTGAGGGATAAAAATATTTCATTAATGAAACAGAAATAAAATCCTATATTAAAATCTATAAAATAAGAAAAAATTCTTGAAATTTATATTTGATATAGAAAATTTAAAATATTAATGGGAAAGTTATTTCTCCTGCTTTTTGACTGTGCTTTTATTTCTGGGAAGGAAATTGATAGGTATCCTTAAACTTCTTATCCCCTTGAAATGAACAAATAAGGCAGAGGCTTCTTTTCCTCCTGCTCTTGGGTATATGAGGCCACTATGACATTCTTGACCATGATATAAACTTCCAGGCATTTTAGACTTTCTGTATGTCCCTGCAAGGGCTTCCCAGGTGACTCAGTGGTAAAGAATCTGCCTGCCAATGCAGGAGACGCAGGTTCTATTCCTGGGTCAGGAAGATCCCCTGGAGAAGGAAATGGCAGCCCACTTCAGTATTCTTGCCTGGGGAAACCCATGGACAAAGAAGCCTGGCAGACTACAGTTCATGAGGTTACAAAGACTCAGACATGACTCAGCGACTAAACAATAACAATATGTCAAGTCAAAGGGTCTGTAATAGCCAAAGGGAGTTCTCTAATAAGGACCTGAACCCTTAGAAGCAAAACCATCCAAAAACTGGGAAAAGACTTGCGGAAATGGAAAAAAGGGATCTAAGCAGAGACCTAACAGTGTTTAATAAACTCTGTAATCAAATTTGTGATTTAACTACCTCTGCCCTATTTTTTTCAGTATATGTGTTCTTTATGACACTATTTGATGACACTCTCTGCATCTTCTTATTTGTACCTAACATTTTATTTGGATTTAATTTACCTTAATTGAAAAGAAAGGCCATGGGCAGACTTAAGAATTCTCAGTTTATCTCTTGGCTCCTCTGAAAACTTCTCTCTCCCTTCTACCTACGCTGGGTCCTGTTATTAAAAATTCTAGAAGACAACAACCCCTATTGAAGGTTTCCTTTTAATTACAATCAGGGGAAAGTGCATAAGACTTAGCTAAGGGCTATTTCCAAGAGCTGTCTCCATTTAAAAAAAGTTATTCTATTGACGTATGGTTGAGTTACAATATCACATTAGTTTCAGGAATAAAGAATGGTGATTCAGTTTTATATGTGTATCTATGAAATATATTATATATATATGTATATATATATATATAGGCTAATTTCATTTAAATTGACAGCTCATTACTGAACATCCAACTTAGTTATTCGATCCTTCCAGAATCAAAGAAGATTCTACCCTTTACACAGTACCTTTTCATCTCTTCCTAATTCCTATGTTGTTGCTGTTGTTCACTCATTAAATCATGTCCAACTCTTTGTGACCCCATGGAATGCAATGTGCCAGGCTTCCCTGTCCTTCACTATCTCCTAGAGTTTGCTCAAACTCATATCCATCGAGTTGGTGATGCCATCCAACCATTGCCCCCTCATCCTCCATTGCCCCCTTATCCTCCTGCCCTCAATCTTTCCCAGCATCAGGGTCTTTTCCAATGAGTTGACTCTTTGCATCGGGTGGCCAAAGTATTTGACCTTTAGTTTTAGCATCAGTCCTTCCAATGAATATTCAGGGTTGATTTCCTTTGGGATTGACTCGTTTGATCTCCTTGCTGTCCAAGGGACTTTCAGAGTCTCCTCCAACACCACAATTTGAAAGCACCAGTTCTTTAGTGCTCAACTTTCTTTATAGTCCAACTCACATCCATACATGACTACTGGAAAAACCATAGCTTTGACTATATGGACCTTTGTCGGCAAAGTGATGTCTCTGCTTTTTAATACTGTCTAGGTTGGTCATTGGAGAAGGCAATGGCAACCCACTCCAGTACTTTGGCCTGGATAATCCCATGGACGGAGGAGCCTGGTAGGCTGCAGTCCATGGGGTCGCTGAGAGTTGGACACGATTCAGTGACTTCACTTTCACTTTTCACTTCCCTGCATTGGAGAAGGAAATGGCAACCCACTCCAGTGTTCTTGCCTGGGGAATCCCAGGGACGGGGGAGCCTGGTGGGCTGCCGTCTATGGGGTCGCACAGAGTCAGACGCGACTGAAGCGACTTAGCAGCAGCAGCAGCAGGTTGGTCATAATGTTCCTTCCAAAGAGCAAGCATCTTTCAATTGCATGGCTGCAGTCACCATTCACTGTGATTTTGGACCCTAAGGAAAAAAAAAATTCATTTTTTCCCCTTCTATTTGTGATGAGACCAGATGCCATGATCTTAGTGTTTTAAATGTTGAGTTTCAAGCCAGCTTTTTCACTCTTCTCTTTCACTTTCATCAAGAGGTTCTTTAGTTTCTCTTCACTTTCTGCAATTAGAGTGGTATCATCTGTATATCTGAGATTGTTTATATTTCTCCCACAAATCTTGATTCCAGCTTGTGATTCATCCAGCCTGGCATTTCACATGATGTACTCTGCTTATAAGTTAAATAAACAATATACAGTCTTGTGGTACTCCTTTCCCAAATTTGAACCAGTCTGTTGTTCCACATCTGGCTCTAACTGTTACTTCTTGACCCACATACAGGTTTCTCAGAAGACAGGTAAAGTGGTCTGGTATTCCCATCTCTTAAGAGTTTTCCACAGTTTGTTGTGATCCACAGTTAAAGGCTTTAGCATAGTCAATGAAGTAGAAGTAGATGTTTCTTTTTGGAATTCCTTTGCTTTCTCTACGATCCAACGAATGTTGACAATTTGATCTCTGGTTCCTCTGCCATATCTAAATCCAGCTTGTACATCTGGGAGTTCTCAGTTCATATACTGCTAAAGTCTATCTTGAAGGATTTTGAGCATTAACTTGCTAGCATGTGAAATGAGGTCAATTAACCAGTAGTTTGAACACAGTTTGGCCTTGACCTTCTTAGGGATTGGAATGAAATCTGGCTTTTTCCAGTCCTGTGGCCACTGCTGAGTTTCCCAAATTTGTTGACATATTGAATACAGCACTTTAACAGCACCAGCTTTTAGTATTTTAAATAGCACAGCTGGAATTCTGCCATTTCCACTAGCTTTGTTCTTAGTGATGCTTCCTAAGGCCCACTTGATTTCGCATTCCAGGATGTCTGGCTCTAGGTGAGTGATCACATTATCATGGTTATCTGGGTCATGAAGATCTTTTTTGTATAGTTCTTCTGTGTATTCTTGTCACCTCTTCTTAATCTCTTCTGCTTCTGTTAGGTCCATACCATTTCTGTCCTTTATTGTGCTCATCCTTTCATGAAATGTTCCCTTGGTAGCTCCAATTTTCTTGAAGAGATCTCTAGTCTTTCTCATTCTGTTGTTTTCCTCTATTTGTTTGCATTGTGCATTTTAGAAGGTCTTCTTATCTCTCCTTGCTATACTCTGGAACTCTGCATTCAGTTAGGTATATTGTTCCCTTTCTCCCTTGTCTTTCACTTCTCTTTTCTCAGCTATTTGTAAAGCCATGTCAGACAACCATTTTGCCTTCTTGAATTTATTTTTCTTTGCAATGATTTTGATCACCACCTCCTGTACAATGTTACTGGAGGCTTATCCCTACACTGGCTGAAGAAAATTTAGGGGTGACTTTGTAGGAGACGTGAGGTAAAAATGGCTAGTATAATCATCATGTGCATGAATGATTACCTCATTTCACAACATCAAGATGGAGAGACAGTTCTGCCTATTGAGTTGCTGCCATGGCCATTGTGAATCGTGCATTGCTGTCTGTGAGACAACCTGCTCAGAGGCTCAGAGAACCATTCCACATCAGTGCTTGCTCAGGGCTACAAGGCGACACTAACACAGAGACACCTGGCTTTCACAGAACACAGACAGCAAGAACCAAAATGAAGAGCGATATCTGAAATTACTTGTGTCACTTAAGGAGAAGCAGGAGATCATTCTTTATCATATTTCTACATAATAATGTTCAACATTATGGCATACTAACTGTAAGCCAACAGATACAGTAAGTGGTAGAGAGGTGTTATCCAGTTTATCTTCATCACTCCCCTTCCATATAAGCTCTTAACATCCCTGGTTTCTAGATGAGGAAAATGAGATCTGGGAACTTAAAACACATGACTGAAGCTGCATGTGCTCTCGGAATCCTCTGCCCTTCTGCTAAAGCTCTGTTATGTAAAAATTTATGTTAATTCTAAGAAGAATATTGGTTGTGTGAAAGTAATAAGAATTCAGGGAAAGTATTGATCTTCTTAAACAAAATGAATAGGTCCACATGTGTTTGAAAGCATTGGAATCAAGTGGTGTTACTCACTAACTTTGAAAATAGGTAGAAAGACCTCTGTTCTAGAACATGTGGTTAGCCATTAATCGATATTTGTCTACCTGTAGGGAACAACAAATATATAATTGTATGGTTTGGGCCTTTCATTATTTCTAGCTGGTTTTACCTCTATCAAACCTATTTAATTAAAACTTTTCATCAAATAGCTTTCAATTAAACTATTAATTAAGCAGTGTGCTATATATTTTTTTCTTAAAGCAATGATGATTTCTGGTAGGCACAGCTGTTGTGGGTAGAGAGAGTTTTACATTTCATTTGATATTTTCAAATTCTGTTTCATTCTTTCTTCAGTTAAACATAATGACCAATATTCTAGGGCAGAAAATGTCATGTGCCTGTCTTTCTTATGGTTTCTGGGTCACACCAGCAAACAGATGGCATGTTTAAGTTACAATATTTGAGGAGCATTTAATGAAAGGACTATTTACAAAAATGTAGAAAACATAGGTGCCATCTGGGGAACCCAGAAAAGATGACACAATACCTAGGGCTAGTGACAAGGGTCTGGGTGCATTATCCATTACCTACTCTAGGCCCTAAAGGTCTTGGAAAGGAAGCTTGTTATTAGCTGAACCTAGAGACCCACTGGGTTACAGGTAAGAATTGATGACAGGCATTAACACATAGATGGCTTGATGTGACCCTTCAAGAAGAAAGCTGAGAAAATAAACTCCCAAACTTGTTCTCTTCCCTCTGTCAACTACAAATTGCCGCTCTCCAAGAGCATTTGCCAATGACTGAACAACAGCAAGGGCACTTGCCATCTGCCTCTGAAGAGACTGGGGGCTTCCCTGGTGGCTTAGACGGTAAAGCATCTGCCTGCAATGCGGGAGACCTGGGTTCGATTCCTGGGTCGGGAAGATCCCCTGGAAAACAAAATGGCAACCCACTCTAGCACTCTTGCCTGGAAAATCCCATGGACGGAGGAGCCTGATAGGCTACAGTCTATGGGGTCGCAAAGAGTCGGACACGACTGAGCGAGTTCACTTCACTTCACTTCACTTCACTTCACTTCACTTCACTTCTGCAGAGACTGGACCCTGTGCTGCTGCGGCTGTTGACCTTCAACACCCCCTGAGGGGAATTCAGGGTGGAGAGTGAGGCACTCTGTGCTCCGGGGAATCTGGTGAAACAGGTCTTTAGATAGTTAGATATCTTCAGGAATTGATTTCATAATCCCAGTCCTTGCATCTCTTCATAAGAAAGTATTAAGTCCTTTCATGATGACATCAGCTCCTGGTGACTAGCAGAAAACCTCTTGTAAAGTAAGTGCTTGATTGCAATAAACTGTCCCTTTTCCAAAATGTTATATATTGATCTTCCCCCCTACCTCTTTGGAGCAGTCGCTCAGAGCTATCTGAGGTGTTGTCTCCCAGGCTGCAGTCCTCATTTTGCCTCAAATAAAACTTAACTCACAACTCTCATGTTGTGCATCTTTTAGTCGACCCCTTCTGATTCCCCCCACAAGTGAAGCCCTAAGGGCAATAAGAGGGCAAGGGAATCGGTTGATGGTCCACCCAGGTTCACTTCCCAAGAATACTGACTCACTCAGGAAACACAGTCATTCTGCAGTATGGGCCCTTTCTTCTCTTCCTCTCTGTATGCCCTATACACAGAAGGGGCTTAATAAAGTGGGATGAGAGTGATTCTTCTCATTGTTGGAAAAGGGCTCATCAGGGTCATCTGTGCCCAGTGAAAAGAATAAAACTGGAGCTTTTGTGTTCTTCCTAAGTACCTCAATCAGATTGACTTCAAAACCTACCGATTTGATGCTGTATTCAAATAAGAAAACGATGGGCCTATTCACAAGCATTTCTATCTTCCGACTGAAGTTTAGAATCAGAAATGAAGTTTATTAATTGAGACTTATCTTTCTCCTTCACTTGTTCTAAGTGCCCACACTTCTGAGCTGTGCACCACACAGAAGTTTCACTTCAGAACTCTGGTTTTGGGCTTTTTCTTCCTTTCTCAGTTTTCTTTCTTTGTTTAAATTTTTTATTGAATTATAGTTGATGTATAATGTTGTACTAGTTTCATGAATACAGCAAAGTGATTCAGCTATATATAATATACATATGTTCATTCTTTTTCAGATTCTTTTCCCATATAGATTATTGCAGAATATTGAATATAGTTCCCTGTGCTGTACAACAGGTCACTATTGATTATCTATGTTATATATAGTAGTTTGTGTATGTTAATCCCAAGCTCCTAATTTATCCCTCTCACCCAAGTTTTCCCTCAGTTTGCTTTCTGCTTCTCCTTCTCCCCTCTCTGCCTCCTCTCCCTTTCTCATATTGGGCTTGAGTTCCTAGAGCTAGAGGATAACTCACTTGGGACAAAACCCAGGAAATCAAAATCTACTTTCTTACTTTGTTCTGGCCCATTTAAGTGATAATCGCTGGGGCAGACACTCAGTGCTCTCATTCTGCTTTTTTGTTCCCAAGTCTATACAATCTCCACATCCTCAGCCCACCATGATTTTTTCTCATGGAAGCAAGGCAGAAACCCATCAGAATGCTTACCTGACACATCCCACAGCCCAGATACAAATTCCCTGATACTAGAGAAGAGAGAGTTTTGTGGCATGTAGTTCAAGTTGCCTTCAAGTCTACCATCTTCTCTGGAGCTGAATCCAAAAGGAAAATTTGCTGTCCCTTCACCACCTAGTTTGTCTTTTGTTCTTTCTCCCCAACCCCTTCTTCCCTTTTAACTACTTCCTGAAAACAGTCCTTGCTCTACCCACCTCCTTCCTGTCTTTCTGTATTAAAACTCTTTGAATAGGTATCCACTGAACATGTAGTTGGGTCAACTATGAAGTAGGAACTTCTTCATAATAAACATGTTGTTTATCTATTTTTTAATTTTATTTTTTAATTGGAGGAAAATTGCTTTACAATGTTGTGTTGGTTTCTGCCATACATACAGAAACCAATCAGTCATAATTTTATATATATATATATATATATACACACCTTCCCTCATGAACCTCCACCCCCCTCCCCCATCCCACCATAGAGTAGTTTGTATCTGTTAATCCCAAGCTCTTGATTAATCCCTCCCCCACCACATCTCCCCTTTTGGAACCATAAGTTTGTTTTCTAAGTCTGTGGATCTATTTCTGTTTTGTAAATACTCTTTGTTTAGATTCCACATACAAGTGATATCATATGATATTATCTTTCTCTGTCTGACTTACTTCACTCAGTATGACAATCTCTAGGTCCATGCATGTTGCTGCAAATGTCTTTATTTTGTTCCTTTTTATGGCCATGTAATATTCCATTGTCTATATGTACCACATCTTCCTAATCCATTCATCCATCGATGAACATTTAGGATGCTCCCATGTTCTGACTATTGTAAATAGTGCTGCAATGAACATTGGGGTATGTGTATCTTTTCAAATTATGGTTTTCTCTAGATATATGCCCAGGAGTGTGATTGCTGGATTAGATAGCTCTATTTTTAGTTTTTTTAGGAGATCCCATACTGTTCTACATAGTGACTGCATCATTTTACATTCCTACCCATAGTGTAGGAGGGTTCCATTTCCTCCACACCCTTTTGAGCTTTTGTTATTTGTAGACTTTTTAATGATGGCCAATCTGAACAGTGCGATGTGATACCTCTTTATGGTTTTGATTTGTATTTCTCTAATAATAAGCAATGCTGAGAATCTTTTCATGTGTTTTTGGTCATCTGTATGCCTCTTCTTATCTTTTGTAATGCTTCTCCAGCATTTTATCATCTAGACAAATCTTTCCTTCCTGAAAATCTCTATTCCACAGCATTCCAATATTTTAGAATTTTACTCACCTATTGGAGACAAGTCCATATCAGTCTTAAAGATTACTTATGAGTCTTATTGGAGAAGAAAATGGCAACCCACTCCAGTGTTCTTGACTGGGAAATTTCATGGGCGGAGAAGCCTGGTGGGGTCACAAGAGTTGGACACAACTGAGCGACTAAACCACCACCACATGAGACTTACAGATGACTTGCTTTACTGACTTCTGTGGTAGATAGAATATTGCCCCCCCCCCCCCCGCCAAAGATGTCCACATCATAATACTCAGAATCTGCAAGTATGTCACATTACATGACAAGGGGAAATGTGCAGATGTGGTTTTGTTTAGGGTCTTTAAATAGAGAAATTATTCTTGAATCATCCGAGTAGTGTCCAACATAATCACAAAGGTACTTATAAAAAGGAAGCAGGAGAGTCAGAGTCAGAGCAGGAGATGTGATGATGGAGGCAGAAATCAGAGAGAGTGAAAAAGAGAGAGCTAGAACAAAAGTAAGAGACAGAGAGATTTGAAGGTGGTACATTGTTGGCTTTGAAGATGGTGGTAGGGCCTATAGCCAAGGCAAGTGAGTACCCTCTGCTTATAGAAAAGGAATGGAAACAGATTATTTCCTGGAGCTGCCAGAGGGAATAGAGCCCCGCCTGCTGTTTTGCTGTTTAGTTGCTAAATTGTGTTCAATTCTCTGCGACCCTATGGGTTGTAGCCTGTCAGGCTCCTCCGTCCATGGGATTTTCCAGGCAAGAATACTGGAGTGGGTTGCCACTTCAGAACTTTTGACCTCCCAGACTCTGAAATGATAAATTTGTGTTGTTTTGACCCACTAAGGTCATGGTGACTTGTACTAGCAGCAGTAGGAAACTAATACAAATGCTTTTTCAATTCTTTATTTCTCACTCTGAAAATTCTTCCAAATTTCAGAACGGACTTTTCAAATCTTCTAAACATCTTTACTTGGGTGCTTGGCCTGCATCTCAAATTCAGCTAATGCAAAATGAAAATTATGATCTTCTTCCAAAGTCCTCCTGTGGACTTCTCTGACAATATTCATTTACTCATTTATTGATTATTTTCTTAATTTATATGTCCATAAGTCAAATGTTTCATGAGTGCTTACTATGCCAGATAATAGTGACACTCTTAGAATACAGAAGTGAACAAAAGATAAAATCTCTGCTCTGATCTCATTCCAGGGAAGAAATAAGACAAAATAGGAAAAAAAATCAAATACCTCCATCTAATGAAAGTTTTGTGAAGACTTTCAAGCAAAGTAAGTGGATAGAGAACAATATCAAGGAGGTTAGGGAGGGTGGTGATGGCTCTTTTAAATAGAATGATGGGAGAAGGTCTATGTCCCAATGTAGGGTTTGAGCAGAAATCTGATTAAGAGGAGCACGAACAAGAACAGATGGATAAGTATCATTCCAGGCAGAAGGTATAGTGAATAGAAAGACTCTGAGGCAGGAATGAATTCGGATTGTTTGTGTCCAAGTGATTGCAAGAAGACTGGAATAGAGTGAACAAAGAGGAAAGTGTAAAAAGATGATGACAGAAAGATGGGCAGAGACTTCATAGGTAGGAATTCTGATGGGTTTCTAAGTGTGATGGGGAACCTTTAGAGAATTTTGAACAAGTGATCTGATGTATAATTTAAAAAAAAAAATCCCTGTGGCTTTTCCAGTGGTGCTCGTGTGCCCAGTTGGGTCTGACTCTTTGAGACCCCATGGACTGTAGCCCGCCAGGCTCCTCTATCCATGGGATTTCCTAGGCAAGGATACTGGAGTGGGTGGCCATTTCCTCCTCCAGGGGATCTTCCCAACCCAGGGATCAGACTGAGGTCTCTTGCATCTCCTGCATTGGCAAGACGATTTTTTACCTCTGAGCCACCTGGGAAGCCCTGTGGCTGCGCTATAGGGGACACAATAAGGGCGAAAGAGGAAGTCCATTAGGAAGCTAAGTAATAAATGATAGTGGCATGTCCCAAATTGGTAGAACGAGGGGTAGCCAGAATCAGGATAGATTTTGAAGGTAGAGCTGATAATAACTGCTTAGCATTGATGTGCATAATGAGGACAGGAAATAGACCCAGATCAAGCCCTGAGTTTTGAGCAGATGGAAAAATGTCTTATAGTTGCCATTAACTGAATGAGGAAAACTGCAAGAATAGCAGGCTTGGGAACAAATGCCAAAAATTGGGTTTCTGATATATTAAGATGGATATGCCTTTAGACCTCAAAGTGGAGATGTTACAGAAGTAGTTGAATACTCATTTGTAAATTTGCTGCTCAAAGAACCAGTCTGGATTAAAGACAAATTTGGAAATTATCAGCATATAAAGGATGTTCAAAGCCACAAGATTGGATGAATTCACTTAAGGGAAATGTTGAAGATAAAGGAGAAGAGCAGTCTGAGGGATGAGCCCTGGGGGACTGCAATGTAGAGAGATAAGAAGTGGAAGAGAAGCCAAAAAAAGGAGATTAAGAGGAAGCAGCCAGTGATGCAGGAGGAAAGCCAGGGGAATGTAGCTTAAATGCCAGATGAAGAAGGTATTTTCAGAAAAGGGAAATTGTCATCTCTATGAAATGCTGTTCAACACTTTTGTAAAATGAAGACAGATAACTCAGCACTTGAGTTGGTGATAAGAAGTTCCATTCACCATGACAGAAGTGGTTTCCATGCAATGGAGAGGGAAAATTTGGGTTAGTGTGTATTAAAGAATGAAAAGGAGATGAAGAATCTGAGGCAGTAAGTATAGACAACAGTCTGAAGAATTTTGCTTTCAAATGAAAGAGAAAAATGAGATCATAGCTGGAAGGAGACATGAGATAATGGAGAGTATCTTATTTAATATTGGAAATATTATATCTAAAGTAGAATATTTTACAGCAAGTTTGTATGATGAGGAAAATGATTCCTTAGAGAGAGGTTAATTTCCAGAGCAAAGACTTCAGGTGGTACAGAGAAAGGGGATTCAAGGTATAAGTATAGGGGTTGTCATTATTCATTCATTTATACAGGTAGCAGAGAGAAAATATCATTATGGCAGAATAAGTGATAGATGTAATGAGAATAAAGAAGAATGTGGATATGTTGGAGGGTTGGAGAAGATGAAGAAAAGGTAGGAAATAGGCATCATAAAAAGTAGCACAGCAACTCTACAAGTAAGATGAAGCATAAGATAAGCATCAACTTGGTCAATGGGTTGGAATCCTGACAAGATTTTGAAATAGATGGAATCAGGGTACCAGATTAGTAATTTGGAAATACAGAAGGTTATGAGAGCTTGTAATGTCTAAAGTTAAGTTGAAGGATATCCTTCATCATGAATTTGGCTGAGTAACCAAGAGTGCAATATGTGACAACTTCTAATAGAATGAGGCATAGGGTAATGCAGTTTAAAGACCTGTGGTTTTTGATACAGAATGAAGATAAAATAATTGCAGAGCAACCATGGCACCTATACTGCCTCAAGGTCCTATAAGTAGCATTTACAAGGGCTGCAAAGGAGGCATTGTTCTTAGGAAAGAACCCAAATATGATTAGAACAAGAAGGCGAGGACTTTCCTAGTGGTGTAGTGGATAAGAATCTGCCTGCTATAGCAGGGGACATGGGTTTGATTCCTGATCCAGGATGATTCCACATGCCACAGAGCAACTAAGCCCATGCTCCAAAACTACTGAGCCTGCACGCTAGAGCCTGCCAGCTGCAACTACAGAGCCCACATGCTGCAACTATGGAAGCCTGAGTGCTTTAGGATCTGAGAGCCACGACTACTGAAGCCCATTCACTTAGAGCCTGTGCTCCACAGCGAGAGAAGCCACTTCAATGAGAAGCCTGCACACCACAACAAAGAGTAGCCTCTGTTCACTACAACTAGAGAAAGCCCATGCAAAGCAAAGAAGACCCAGCACAGACAAAAATAAAGAAAAAACAAGTAGGTGAAGGGAACATTAAGAGATGAAGAAAAGGATGTGGGGAATTTTGCTGATAACAAGCCACGAGTCTCAGAGGATGTAGGACTGAGGATCAAGAACATGTAGGTGATGAGATCAGACTTACCACATACAGAGCTAGATGGGGCAAAAGTCTGAGAATTTGGATTTCTGGTAGTAGCTGATGAAAGCAGGGATAGGAGGGAGGTTGATGGGATGTGTGAAAAAAAGATTATTTAGTTCTAAATTGGTCTCTTAGAAGAAGTTAGATTGGTCTCAGTTCTATTGAGACCGATAGTTGATATCAATGGCCCTGACAGTGTCAAGCCATGTTGTAGATATTGTCCTACTTGGGACACTCTGAGCCCTAGGGACCTATTTTAGTCATTACCAAGAATTGTGTCAGGTCAAGAAGAGAAATTTACCAGAAACCAATGCTCTGTAGGTCTATTTTGAATCCTTCTGTGGATAGTGGTATTGGGGCCAAGGGCTAAGGGTGATCTTACTAGTCCTTTTGTCCAGACTCCTTTGAGTCCCAGGCCCACATGTCCAGTTTTCTACTCAACTTCTCCATTTCAATGGCTCAAAGATATGTCAAATTCAACAAGTTCAACAAAATACTTATAATCTCCAAACTCTACAACCCCAAATGTGGTCCACTCTTAGTATCTCATCTCTTATTGAATGGTGTAAACTGAAAATCTAAAAGTCATCTTTGTCACCCATATCAAATCTGTCCCCTTGTCCTACTGACTCTATTCCCACTATACACCCACAATCCATCTACTCTTTCCATTTCCAATATATACACCCCTTACAAATACCACCCTGGAACAAGCCACTAATATCCCTCCTCTGTTATATTATAACAAACTCTCAACTGGGCTCACTCCTTTTATTTCCACTTCTAATATAACTACCAGGTTAATCTTTTAAAAACTTGTCATATTATGTTTCTCCCCAGCTGAATAGCTTTTCATGGCTTTCAGTTCAGTTCAGTCGCTCAGTCGTGTCTGAGTCTTTGTGATCCCATGAATCGCAGCACGCCAGGCCTCCCTGTCCGTCACCATCTCCCGGAGTTCACTCAGACTCACGTCCATCGATTCGGTGATGCCATCCAGCCATCTCATCCTCTGTCGTCCCCTTCTCCTCCTGCCCCCAATCCCTCCCAGCATCAGAGTCTTTTCCAATGAGTCAACTCTTTGCATGAGGTGGCCAAAGTACTGGAGTTTCAGCTTCAGCATCATTCCTTCCAAAGAAATTCTAGGGCTGATCTCCTTCAGAATGGACTGGTTGGATCTCCTTGCAGTTCAAGGGACTCTCAAGAGTCTTCTCCAACACCACAGTTCAAATGCATCAATTCCTTGGTGCTCAGCCTTCTTCACAGTCCAACTCTCATATCCATGCATGACCACTGGAAAAGCCATAGCCTTGACTAGACGGACCTTAGTTGGCAAAGTAATGTCTCTGCTTTTGAACATGCTATCTAGGTTGGTCATAACTTTTCTTCCAAGGAGTAAGCGTCTTTTAATTTCATGGCTGCAGTCACCATCTGCAGTGATTTTGGAGTCCAAAAAAAAGTCTGACACTGTTTCTACTGTTTCCCCATCTATTTCCCATGAAGTGATGGGACTGGATGCGGTGTCATCTGCATATCTGAGGTTATTGATATTTCTCCCGGCAATCTTGATTCCAGCTTGTGTTTATTCCAGTTGGTGTACTTAAAATAAAATCTCAGTTCCTTATCATGATTATCAGTGGCCCAACGTGAACCAGTCTCAGCTCCCAAACCCCAGCTATACTGGCCTTTCTAATCTTTGGCCTTAGTAGGTTTATTTCAAACATTGTTATTCCTTCTACCTAAAACTCTAAGCTCCAGATGTACATATGTACAGCAAAGTGATTCAGTTATGCATATATATACATAGATACATATACATATCTATTCTTTTTCAACTTCTTTTCTCATTTAGTTTATTACAGAATATGAAGCAGAGTTCCCTGTGCTACATACAGTAGGTCTTTGTTGGTTATTTGTTTTAAATATATCAGTGTGTACATGTCAATCCCAAACTCTCAATATTCCTGCCCCCAACCCTTCTCCTCTGATAACCAAAAGTTCATTCTTTAAATCTGTGAATCTGTTTTGTAAATAAGTTCATTTGTACCATTTTTTTAGATTCTGCATAAGTGATATCATATGATATTTGCATTTCTTTGATTTACTTCACTGAGTATGATAATCCCCGGGTATATTCATGTTGTTGCAAATGGCACTATTTCATTCTTTTTAATGGCTGAGTAATATTCCATTGTGTACATGTACCACTTCTTCTTTATTTGTTCATCTGTGGATGGACATTTAGGCTGCTCCCATATATTGGCTATTGTAAACAGTGCTGAAGTAAACATTAGGGTGTATATATGTATACTTTTGAACCAAGTTTTTCTCTGGATATATACCCAGGAGTGGGATTGCTAGATCATAAGGTAGCTCTACTTTTAGTGTTTTAATGAACTTCCATACTGTTCTGTATAGGGAAAACTGGACAGCCACATGTAAAAAGAATGAAATTAGAATATTCTTTAACACCACACACAAAAATAAACTCAAAATGGATGAAAGACTTACATGTAAGACCAGATACTATCAACACAAAACTCTTAGAAAAAAACAGGCAGAACACTCTCTGACATAAATTGCAGCAATATCTGTTTCAATCAGTCTCCCAGAGTTATGTAAATAAAAACAAAAATAAACAAATGAGACCTAGTTAAACTCCAGATTTTTTTATATGGCTGCCTCATTCTCATCATCTTTTAGGATTTGAAATAGCTCAACTGGAATTCCATCACATTTGAAAAAATCAGCAGTGGCCTCTGGACTGGAAAAGGTCAGTTTTCATTCCAATCCGAAAGAAAGGCAATGCCAAAGAATGCACAAACTACCACACAATTGCACTCATCTCACATGCTAGTAAAGGAATGCTCAAAATTCTCCAAGCCAGGCTTCAGCAATATGTGAACCGTGAACTTCCAGATGTTCAAGCTGGTTTTAGAAAACGTAGAGGAACCAGAGATCAAATTGCCAACATCTGCTGGATCATGGAAAAAGCAAGAGAGTTCCAGAAAAACATCTATTTCTGCTTTATTGACTATGCCAAAGCCTTTGACTGTGTGGATCACAACAAACTCTGGAAAATTCTGAGAGATATGGGAATACCAGACCAACTGACCTGCCTCTTGAGAAATCTGTATGCAGGTCAGGAAGCAATAGTTAGAATTGGACATGGAACAACAGACTGGTTCCAAATAGGAAAAGGAGTGCATCAAGGCTGTATATTGTCACCCAGCTTATTTAACTTATATGCAGAGTACATCATGAGAAATGCTGGGCTGGAAGAAGCACAAGCTGAAATCAAGATTGTGGGAGAAGTATCAATAACCTCAGATATGCAGATGACACCACTCTTATGGCAGAAAGTGAAGAAGAACTAAAGAGCCTCTTGATGAAAGTAAAAGAGGAGAGTGAAAAAGTTGGCTTAAAGCTCAACATTCAGAAAATGAAGATCATGGCATCCCGTCCCCTCACTTCATGGCAAATAGATGGGGAAACAGTGGAAACAGTGTCAGACTTTATTTTTTTGGACTCCAAAATCACTGCAGATGGTGATTGCAGCCATAAAATTAAAAGACGCTTACTCCTTGGAAGGAAAGTTATGACCAACCTAGATAGCATATTAAAAAGCAGAGACATTATTTTGTCAACAAAGGTCTCTCTAGTCAAGGCTATGGTTTTTCCTGTGGTCATGTATGGATGTGAGAGTTGGACTGTGAAGAAAGCTGAGCGCTGAAGAATTGATACTTTTGCACTGTGGTGTTGGAGAAGACTCTTGAGAGTGCTTTAGACTGCAAGGAGATCCAACCAGTCCATCCTAAAGGATATCAGTCCTGGGTATTCTTTGGAAGGAGTAATGCAAAAGCTGAGACTCCAATACTTTGGCCACCTGATGTGAAGAGCTGACTCATTTGAAAAGACCCTGATGCTGGGGAAAGATTGGGGGCAGGAGGAGAAGGGGACAACAGAGGATGAGATGGTTGGGTGACATCACTGATACAATGGATATGTGTTTGGGTGAACTCCGGGAGTTGGTGATGGATAGGGAGGCCTGGTGTGCTGCGGTTCATGGGGTTGCAAACAGTCGGACACAACTGAGCAACTGAACTGAACTGAACTGAACATTCTTTTTTTTTTAAATATTTTTATTTATTTTTTATTTTTATTTTTACTTTATTTTACTTTACAATATTGTATTGGTTTTGCCATACACTGACATGAATCCGCCACGGGGGTACATGAGTTCCCAATCCTGAATCCTCCTCCCACCTCCCACCCCATATCATCTCTCTGGATCATCCCCGTGCACCAGCCCCAAGCTTTCAATGGAAAAATGACTTGGTTTCTCAAGGAGCAAAGGGGATTTTGACCATTAGGGACTATCTTTTACCAAATTTAAAAATTATTTTACAATTCAAGTTTTACTTTCTCCTTCTCTTTTGCTCTCTGTTTTTTTCCCAATCTCCTTAAAAAAAATGATCAAGTTGATAAAACAAGATGGAAGGAAGGTGTAAGTAAGAAAACACTAGCTTTTCCAGATGATTTGGGTCCAGCTTCCTTCCCACATCATTCAGGCCTTGAAATGAATGTTACCTTCTCAGCAAAGCTTTGTTTTAACATGAGACATAAAGTAACCAGTTCTCAGCCCTACCCTGCTTTAGTCACTGTGTCATTACCCTGTTTTATTTTCTTCATCCATATTGGAATTATTATATTTACTTGTTCAATTCCTGTTTCTCTATTCTAAAATGTAATCTTTATAAGAGCAGGAGCTTATTTATACCCCTACAACATACTCAGTGCCTAGAAAAGTGCTTGGTAAATTCCAGTAACTCACTAATATTTGTTGAATGAATGTCAGTGATTCCTATTGTTAAATAATTACACTCCCATGAACCGAATATCTTCAGCCTAACAAGATTATCAGTGAAAAATTTTATCATTATTTAATGTGCAGCTGTTTAAATCTCCTTTAACTCTTCTTTGGGTTTATAATTCTACTTTTCCTCTTTTGTAAGAATGAGGCTACCCCTGATTTTGAGGGAGCTAGCAAGAGATTACATGATCATAATAACTTCCTATGTCTATTCTGAAAAGCAACATGTTTTTTAGCATGCAAAATTATTTGAATTAAATCATATTTAAAGTTTAATTGCATCTATTTACCATTGACATTTTTCAGAATATGTATTTAAATCTCTTCAGAAAAAAAAGTTCTGTATTTCATTCTCTAACTATCTCTATTTGCATGTATACAAATACACACACACACATGCATTCTGATAAACTAGCTGATTTTGGAAGTCAGTGTACTCTGCAGAAAACATTTGTCTCATAGTATAGCCACTTATGAGAAAAAGATCTGTTTGTTTCTAAAGTATTACCTTTTTGTCTTCCAGAAAAAAATATATCAATAACCATTGGAGTATAGAAGAATCTTTACCTTCTTGAATTTTTCACTGCACTAGTGGATGTGATTTGCTGGGGAGGTTTGGATAATTGTTGGAAAGTGTACTCATTTCTAAAAGAATCCTGCTGAGACTACGTGGAAAGATTAGTAATGTCGAAGAATTGCAGGCTGCTCAGTTAATTGATTTTTTTTTCTATCTGGAGGATAGCCATTCCATTCCTTTATTTTCACTGTAGTTGGTATATAATAGACTGATCTCAAGGTGCACAATTGAATTATCTGCAGTTGTGAGAACATGTGCTTTTAAATGGAAAGCTTGGTACCAATTTAATAAACGAAATTATATGAGCTGACATTAACCCTTCTCATTATTTCCCAATGTGTGTATTATCTTTTTCATGGCTTAAAGCTGACCAACAAGACAAATAACAAAAGGATAGTAAATAAGTATAGCGAATACCACATGACTCTTTTCTTATTATATGTAGATTTCTTGTTCTTCATCCAACTAGAAATAAAAGCTCTTTTTTATCCCATTTTAAGGAACATATATAATATTTTCTTTCAAACTAATCAAAATCATCATATCTATAAATACTTTTTATTTCTGAATCTGTAAGTCTTTAAAAACATTAATTTTGAGAGCTCCACTATGAAGCAAGAAATGCTGATCCCCCAAATCATGTATTCTATTTCCTTGTTGACAGGATACCGTGCAGAATTTCTGCAGTTGGTATTTAAAAGAATTGTCCTTTCCTATTTCATCTTCCCTAAATGGTAGTTACCTGGCAGTTTATGAAGAAAATATCCAATTTTTTTTCTGAACTAGTGCAACACTATTGGCAATTCTGCACTGACTTATATTCCACTGCCAATAGGTTAATGTATTAGTTATAATTAATATATTGGCTTTAAAGTAATTTTATTTATTTATTGTTGACTATGCTGAGTCTGTTGCTGTGCGGGCTTTCCTCTAGCTGTGGCAAGTGGGGGCTATCCTCTAGTTGTGGTGCATAGGCTTCTCATGGCAGCGGCTTCTCTTATTGCAGAGCACGGGCTCTAGGGTGCCTGGGCTCCAGTTACTGTGACATGTGGGCTCAGTAGTTGTGCCTTCCAGACTCTGGAGCACAGGCTCAATAGTTGTAGTGCATGGGCTTAGCTGCTCCACCACATGTGGGATATTCCTGGACTGGGGATTGAACCCCTGTCTCCTGCATTAACAGATGAGTTCTTTACCATTGACCCATCAGGGAAGTACGAATATATTAGTTTAAAGTAAAGCAAGCTTGAACTATTTAATCTCTGAGATTCTTAGTTCAGTTGGACTTCCCAGATCAGGTACTACTTGAATGAGAATGTAGAGACTCCAAGGCTTCTGGCTCTGAGTATAGTCAGAAGATTAGGATTAATGAGATTTTATTCATAAAATATGTCAATAATTCTTTTCTGTATTCCCTCCCAAAACCTTATGCAGATGTTTAAGGAGGAGAAAGAGATCATACGTTCTGCAGAAAACACAATTCCTTGGTATTCTCAAAAAGCATAAATATTTTTCTCTGTGCTAAATAACTCTTCTCTGCTATAAAGTAAAAGGAAAATTTGTGAAGAAAAAGTTTCATTTGTGATCATGGAACATATTAAAATGCCAGTTGAAATTCCTGGTAGCTGGTCTTCCCTTCAAAAATGCTTCAATTTATTTTATATTTATTTGGGAAGGGGGACCAACATTTTAATTGACATTGTAAATTTGAAAGGTGGCTATCAATTGAAAAAAGAGGGAAAATAAGCTATGTTTTAGGTATGAAACATATTAGTTAGCTTTTGCTGTATAACAAACTACCCTAAGGCTTCCCAGGTGGCTCCATGATAAAGAACCTGCCTCCAGTGCAAGAGACAGAAGAGACATGGATTTGATCCCTGGGTCAGGAAGATTCCCCCAGAGGAAGAAATGGCAACCCACTCTGGCATTCTTGCCAGGAGGATCCCCGTGGACAGAGGTGCCTGGCAGGCTCCAGTCCATCATGTCACAAATAGTCGGAAACAGCAGAAGCGACTTAGCACGCACAGGCACAGGCAACCACATGATATTCACAGTAAATATTTTAGAAACACTTTTTAAAAAGTAGCTTCTTTCTTCCTCTGAACCCTGAGCTCTATGATATCGGATATTGGAGGTATGTGTTCTGTTCCAGCACAGGCTCCTTGTCTCTTGACACCATAGATTATCTCCCCTGCCTTGGAGGGCAAGGATTGAGCCACCATCATGTTCACCCTAGAAAAAGCCACGATGGTTTCAAGACTCCAGTTTTATCTCCTGGACACACACAGACTCTGCTTTCTCCAGTGACTGTCTAGTGGGGTCACATGGGGGTGTTAATGTCCCATGAGGTGAACTTTGACTAATGAGACAGGAGATAGAAAGGAAAAGGCAGATAGATTGATTGCCCGTCCTCTCTTCCCAACAAAACCAAACAGTTCAGGAAAGCAGGGATTCCACACATCCGTTCTGAAAATATGCTACATGAAGACTCCCCAACCACTGGGATCTAACCCCTGATGACTTGATGTGGAGCTGATGTAATAATAATAGAAATAAAGTGCACAGTAGATGTGTTTGAATCATCCTGAAACCATCCCCCCATCCCTGGTCTGTGGAAAAATTGTCTTCCGCGAAACTAGTCCCTGGTGCCAAAAAGGCTGGGGACCACTATCCTACACAACCAATCACCAGACGGTTTTCCTATACAGCTATGAACATCTTGGTAACACATCATCCTGTCTTACTTTTTTCTCCTTCCTTGACTGAAATTCCCTTTTCCCTCATTCTTCATGCACTAAAAGTGCACTCTACCTCAAAAGCAAACATGTAAACGTCATGCCTTCATGCTCTATTTTCTAGGGAACTCAGACTAGAATGGGCTTCCCTGGTGGCTCAGATGGTAAAGAATCCGCTGCAATGCATGAGACCTGGGGTTGATACCTGGGTTGGGAAGAGCCCTTGGAGGAGGGCATGGCAACCCACTACAGTATTCTGGCCTGGAGAATCCCCATGGACAGAGGAGCCTGGCGAGCTATAGTCCATGGGGTCGGAAAGAGTTGGACACGACTGAATGACTAAGTACAGTACAGCACAGGATAAAACAAAACATAGAAGACTAACTTTTCAGGCATTTGTTAATTTTCTACTATGTAAATATGGAGTTACAGGATTTGTTTGTTTTGAATTTTTAAAAATTATTTATTTGGCTGCATTGGGTTTTAGATACACCACAGAGGACCTTCCGTTTTCCTTGTAGCATGTGGGATCTTTTAGTTACATCTGATAGGATCTTTACTCTTGAAGCATGTGAGCTCTTAGCTGAGGCATGTGGGATCGAGTTCCCTGACCAGGGATGGAACCCAGGCCCCCTTCACTGGGAGCATGTAGTCTTAGTCACTGGACCAATAGGGAAGTCCTATTATTGATTTGCGTTTTGAACAACAAATCAATAATAGTCCTATTCAAGAATGACCCTGATTGGCTGGAGTATGACTCTCCATCTCCCATCGTTTGAGACAGATGAGTGGAGTTGCTGTAGAGAATAAAGGCAGCCTGCCTGCAGCAAAGCCATACTGAGACGGAGGCAATGAGCAGTTTGGGTGAATTATGCTCTGTACAGGAATTTTTTTACACTTACAAAGTGAAAAAAAATTTTTTTTGCTCATCCATAGTGATGACAGAAACTCTTTTTGATGTTATTATAATGACCTATAAATATGTATAGAAGTAAACCTAAGAATGAACTCCTTATGCTGTTATCCCTTATACAATTATAAAACCTAAATTAAAAGTGAAATTCATCACATTACAAACCAATAAAATTTAAATAAACTATGTTAATTTTATATAACAGATAATCATTTTTGTTGAAGCCAAACCAGTGCTCACAATTGTTATAAGACACACAAATATTTCATTGTCATATGATGGCTATTTTCTTTGTTTAAACAATTTTGAGGCCTTTTATTTTATAGCTTCTTATAATATCATTTAGTCCTTCCAACTTATGAATGGGCCATTCACATATTAATTCTGCCTCTGTCTTTTTCCATGAGCCCAAAACAATTAAAATAGAACATTGCTCCAAAGCACAGAGTCATTTACAGGATGTCACATTGGACTCATGTAAATAAGTAGCTTACGTCAAAACTGAATACTCACATGCAGTAATATTTTTTAAAAGCAAGAGTCTAGGATTTTTTCTCTGTTCATCATTGTTTCAGGAAATCAATATCTACACAAAGGTAGCTGTTAGCTGTCATTTGTGGCATTATGAAAGGTGAAAAAGAGCAAAGAATGTGCTTACTAGCATATTAGAACTTAAATGCTGTCACTTTGTGATCCTTCTGTGAAAAGTGGTCACCTAAGCACAAATGCAAATATGCACTGAAATAAATGAATGTTCAATTATAAGATAATCAACCACGTTATACAAAATATGCTATTCACATTAATTGCAGACACAATTTGAATGGAAACTCACACATAAAAAAAAATTGTTGATCGCTCAGTCCTGTCCAACTCTTGGCGACCCCATGAACTGTAGCCCACCAGACTCTTCTGTCCATGGAATTCTCCAGGCAAGAATACTGGAGCCGGTACCCATTCCTTTCTCCAGGGGATCTTCCCCACCAGGGATAGAACCAGGTCTCCCACGTTGCAGGCAAAAGCCTTGAAATAAACTCATGGACACAGTACTCTTTCCATGGAGTACTAGAAAAATGAAGTCTTCTACTGGGGAAACATGCCCTACAGCTGTGGTTTTTAATTTATTTGCCATCTCTTTGTTAATCAGGTAAAAAGCCATTTGTTCTCATCCTAGAAAATTTAGGATGTGTGTGCACAAACAATATTTTGAATAGAATTGCAGTAAGTTTATGAATGCCCTGGTGCCAATCCAAGACTAGTATAATTACATTATTTTATTGAATTCTTCTAATTATCTTGGTAAGTAATATCCTGTAGAGAAATCTCAAAGCAGCATAATTATTCTCCCTTTTGTACGTTGATTTTTTTTCTGATATTCCTTTAGAACACTTTTTCTTAATCTTTAAATATCAATAGCTTCACCAGGAACTTATCTGAGGAAATAGTCAATCTAATTTGATCATCAGAGTCAAGACTTTTATTTCAAAACCACTTTTATTAAATTTTTGAATATTTTTTCAACTTACCTATTTCCTTTTTCTTTCATCTCTACATATCTATCATCTTTTTATAATGATTTTATATATTATTTCTTTGTAATCTCATTTTGTGTGATTTTTTGGAAGCTTAATTTACATGTCCCTGACTGTGGTTTCAAATATTGTTTATTCCAGTTTTAGTGGCATCAGATGTAATATTTTCCTCTGTAACATTTTCATTTACTTCTAATATTTATTTTTATTTGTCATATTTCCTTTTTATTGACAGCTTATTTTCCATCTCCTGCTTTAAGATTTTTTAAAACAAGATTGCACTGCTTGTACATTGTTTGAATTATAGACAAATTTGTTTTTAACTTTTAGCCTTTAAGTTAATGCTTGATACAACACATGTTATTAATTTGCTTTTTAAAAATTTTATTGGAGTATGGTTGATTTATACTTTGTTTTTTGATTACATTTTATCTTTCTTTGTTTTGTGATTTCTGCACACAGGTCAAGTAGTTTTCTTTTTAATTAGACCAGTAATTAATGACTTTAAAAAGCCCTTCTTACTAGTCCTGACCCCCCTGCCTCAAGATATTTTTATGTGATAAATAAAATTTTAATCAGTCTTAAAATAATATTAAGAAAGATATCTCAGTTACTCAAAATCAAACAATTTCTAAGTAATATATGTTTAATGCAGATGTAACATCTATGAGTATTTCTATACCAGATATCTTTTAATCATAAATAAAATAGAAGTTACAATAAATGTAAGAAAAATACAGAAAATTAGATTAGTATTAGGGGGTTTGGATATACTTTTCCTAGTTCATATTAGCTCAACTCTACAAAATTATAAAAGATATGGAAGAAAAAAATGCCATACTTAAATATGTTGAACTCAAATTAGCAATAGAAAAAGTAGACAATATGCTGGCAACTCTATAGAAGACTTGAATAATATAATTTGTAAACTTGGCTTTTCAGTAACTGAGAAAACTGAATTAAAATTTACTACAGTTCTTTAGAATTTGGCAGTGGCTTTATTTTATCCTTTTACTTTTTGCTCTGTATGTTTGGGAAGTAGGTTATGAGACAGACAAATCTAGAATTGTCATAGGTTTCTGGTAGATCAACTCTTATTTAATAATAAAATGTCTCTAAGGAATGCTTTTTGCCTAAAACTTTACTTTGTCTGATTATTAGTACAGTTACGTCAGATTTCTTGTGGTAACTTGTTGTATATATTATTTTCTGACCTCTCCTTTCAAATTTTTTTCATTCTTATATTATAAATAGAATATGGTAGGCATTTATTTTTTATCCAGTCTGATAATCTCTACAATATTTATATCATTTCATTTAATATACTTGCATGGAAATCTACCATCATGCTTGATTTTCTACAGAGCCCATAAATGTTATCTTCTTTTTTCTTTTTTACTTTCTTTGCATTAAAAAGATAGTCCTTTTACTCTATTTCTCTTCTAATTACCTTATTATTTATACATTCTTTTACTTTTCAAGATTACACTAGAGATTAAAACATGGATCCTTATTTATTAGGTTATAAAATAAATTAGATGTTTTCCCACATCTTTGAAAATATAAGGACCTTGGAATACATTAATTTTATTTGTACTCTGGTAGATTGTATTTTTTTCAGATTCAAAAACATGTTTTGACTTCTGTATTTATATGAGCTTCCTTGGTAGCTCAGCTGGTAAAGAATCCTCCTGTAATGCAGGAGACTCTGGTTCAATTCCTGGGTTGGGAAGATCCACTGGAGAAGGGATAGGTTACCCACTCCAGTTTTCTTGGGCTTCCCTGGTCGCTCAGCTGGTAAAGAATCCTCCTGCATTGCGGGAGACCTGGATTCAATTCCTGGGTTGGGAAGATCCCTGGAGAAGGGAATGGCTACCCACTCCAGTTTTCTGGCCTGAAGAATCCCATGGACTATTCCATGGGGTTGCAAAGAGTTGGACGTGACTAGCGATTTTCACTTACTTACTTACTTATTCTTAGTAAAAGATCATATAATCCTGCCCAGTGTCATATGATTTGAAGTACCTCCCTGTGTTGATTTGTCTTGAACATTGACCCAAGGTTTGGCTATACAACTTACATTGGCCAAAAGAATGTAAGTGGACATGATTTTATGTGATATCGAAGCAGAAACTTTAAAACCACTGAAAAATTCTGCCATTGCTCTTTTTGTTCTAACATAAGAATAGTATGATTCAATGGTAGTTATTTATATTGTGGATATTGAGATGAAGACAATATATAAAGAGGAACCAAAGCCCATCCAGAGCTACCATAGCCAATATGTAATGTGAGACAAATTGTTTTGTTAATCCATTAGGACTTTGGAGATTGTCTGTTACTGCCACATAACCTATGGATGCTAACCAAAACATCTCTTATTTTCTTTTGTGCTATCATCAAAATGTATCTTAATTTGAAATTTGAAAGTCTTGGACATTAATGATAGAGTTTTACACATTCTATATTCATTTAGAATTGCTTGAAAAAAAGGTAAAAGTGTTAGTTGCTAAGTCATGTCTGACTCTATGAGACCCCATGGATTGTAGTTCACCAGGCTCCTCTGTCCATGGAATTCTCCAGGAAGAATACTGGAGTGGATTGCCATTCTCTTCTCCAGAGGATCTTCCTGACCCAGGGATCAAAGCCAGGTCTCCCACATTGGAGGCAGATTCTTTACTGTTTGAGACAGCAGGGAAGCCCTAGAATTACTTACATGTTCACTTTTTAAAACTCTTTATTTCTTCAATATTCTAACTTTATAATTTTTCATCAGCTATATGTAATCTCCTCTTAAATGTACCTATTGTGTTCTTTATTTTAGATATTATATTTTTATATTATAATGTTTCCATTGGATTATTTTTTACTTACAGTTTGTAGTTCTCTACTGTAACCTCTGAATGTATTAATAACATTTAGTGTTTGATCATTCCAAAATCTGATTCTCCTGAAGCCATGTTCCTACTGTTTAATATTTCTCCTTGTCTATTTTCTTGCTTTCATTGCATATTGTCCACAGGGTATGAAAAACTGTAGAGGTAATTTGAAGCTTTGGATTGTTTTCTTCCTTCAGTGAGGATCTGACTTTGTTTCTGTAAAGCAGTTACAGCTGGGATTTATCACCTTGACCAATCAGATATTGAGCTATTTCAAAGCTGGATTTCAGTCATTCTGAAGGAAGGACTATTTCCCATCCACCATTATTTCTTGAATTAGAAGTCTTTAGAAATCCCAGCTTAAAAGGTAGTGGTGTTTAGCAGGGTCTCTCCTGCACAGCCTCTGAACTTTAATTACTCCTTCAATCCTATAAAACTTCTAGAAGCTCTCCTCAGCTTTTTTGGCCTCTCAGCCATCATTGTTTGCTTAGCTTCTTTTCTTTTCAGACACAATATTTCATTCAACTTTCAGAAGGCAATTTTGGATTTTCAAATGCCTACAACTGTGTATTAATTTGAAATACTGGCTTAAAATAACACACATTTGTTATCTCAGATTTCCTATGGGTCTGGGGTCTAGATGCAGCTTACCTCAATTCTGCTCAGGGTCTCACAAGGATTCAGTCAAGATGTTGGACAAGCTATATTCTCATGTGGAGCTTTGACTGGAAAGAATCTGCTTCAAATCTCATTGAGCTTGTTGGTACAATTTGTTTCCTTCAGGTTAGATGATTGAGGGATCCATCTTTTTGTTGGCTGGAAGTTGTCTTCAGGTCTTAAGGTCATCTGCAGTTTCCTGCCATGTGATCCTTTCTATAGAAAGTTTACAACATATCAGATTGCTTCTTCAAGCTCGGAATGAGAGTACTGTATATCTAAACAGCCAAGATGTAATCCAATAGTGGGAATAACATTCCATCACCTTTGCTATATAACATAACCAAATCAAGTGAATGACATCTCATCTCCTTTTATATATCCTATTTCCTAGAAGCAAGTCACAGGTCCTACCCACACCCAAAGACCTGATGGTTCCATGAATCTCTGCAATGACTCCAGGGATGAATTATTGATTTTGGTTTACTATATTTATAGTTAGAGACAGTTTTAGTGGCTTCCTCTTGGCCTTTCCTGCCACAATAGTCCTCTCTCTAAGTGTCAGAGAACCAATGTGGTGATTCTGAAAGTTGCTGAGTACATCTATTCAAATTATACATTCTGAAAATGGAGAAATAACTCCATGGTGGGTATGAGTACTCACTGGGACCACTGTGTGTTGGAGGTAAGCCCAAACTCCATTGATCACCTGACCTTTGACTATATAAGTCTTTACTCTGGCTATGAAGGCAACAGAAAGATTTTTGGTCTCCAGGAATTGGTGTCAGTTCAGCACCAGTGTTCAATAATTCCCTTCAATCTTGACTATTTCCCTTTTCCAAATGCACAGTCACCCTAATAAATGGTAAATGACTGCAGGTTTCTTTGGGGAAGAAAGAAACCCAGAAGAAGAAATCCTTCTTTCTTAGGAAGAAAGTTAACAATATAGGTATTTGTCAGCATAGCAGGCAATTTTCTCAAGGTGACATGGTCTCTCCTTCATTCAAAGATTGTAGATTTGTGAACTGGCTCAAATTTGGTAATTAATTGAGGAGCTCTGATATTTGGGGGATTCAATTTGGTCTTCTGTTCACTAGCCCTAGAACTATTAGGTTTATACAGATCAATTAAGAATTTAATAAACTGCCCATCTATTTCTTTTCTAGATATACCATGATCCACTAGTCAACACTGATGACCTCTCCAAGTTAGACTGTTCTGATTACTGCTTTGATGTCACTGCCCATTATAATAGCTATGCCATCTTGTCTTTGGCAATCATACTAGTTTCCTAGGGTTGCTACAACAAAGTACCACAAATTGGGTGGCTTAAGGCAATGGCACCCCACTCCAGTACTCTTGCCTGGAAAATCCCATGGATGGAGGAGCCTGGTAGGCTGCAGCCCATGGGGTCGCTAAGTCGGACATGACTGAGCAACTTCACTTTCACTTTTCACTTTCATGCATTGGAGAAGGAAATGGCAACCCACTCCAGTGTTCTTGCCTGGAGAATCCCAGGGACGGGGGAGCCTGGTGGGCTGCCGTCTATGGGGCCGCACAGAGTCGGACACGACTGAAGTGACTTAGCAGCAGCAGCAGCAAGACAACAGAAATTTTATCCCCTTGTATTCTGGAGTCTTAAAGCATAAAAGCAAAGTGTTAGAAAGGTTTGCTCCTTCTGGAAGCTCTGAAGAAGAATCTCGTCCATACCTCTCCCCTAGCTTCTGAGGGTTGCCAGCAGTCCTTGGCATTCATTGGCTTGTAGCTGCATCACTCCAGTCTCTGCCTTCATCGTGACTTCATATTCTCCCTGTGTCTAAATTTCTATCTCTTATAAGGTCAGCAGTCACAGACTAAAAGTGAAAAGAGTTAGTTGCTCAGTCATGTCTGACTCTGCAACCCTGCTAGGCTTCTCTGTCCATGGGATTCCTCAGGCAAGAATACTGGAGTGGGTTGCTATTTCCTACTCCAGAAGATTTTCCCAACCCAGGGATTGAACCCGCATCTCTTGTGTCTCCTGAAATGGCAACCGGATTCTTTATCACCGCACCACCTGGGAAACCCATCCATATCCATGTGTGTGCTGTGCTTAGTCATTCAGTCATGTCCGACTCTTTGTGACCCCATAGGGTCTCAAAGGCTCCTCCATCCATGCGATTCTCCAGGCAAGAATACTGGAGTGGGTTGCTGTGCCCTCCTCCAGGGGAATCTTCCCAACCCAGGGATTGAACCCCGGTCTCCTGCATTGCAGGCAGATTCTTTACCAACTGAGCCACCAGGGAAGCCCATATCCATATCCATATCTATATCTATTCTTATATCTATATTATATATATTAATCTAAGATAGATTTCTTTAATGGAACTGGCCTTACATGATTGTGGGAACAGATTGGTTAAGCAGTCTCTGTAAGGCTGTTTTCTCCACATATGATACTAGGGCTTCAAATCCATAAGAAGGCAGTCAGGAAGAGAAGAATGTAAGCAGACTGGAATCAACACACTCGAGATGGAACCCCATGGGGAAGAGCTAAAACTTGTGTCACTTACTGTGTCCTCTGACCTTGACCATGAAGGTATCCAGCAGAAGGGGGGTGGGCGCTCTTTGTAATAGAGCTAAACACATACTCCTGGCCTGAGAGTTGAAGAAGTCAAAGGAGGATCAGATTAAGCTAGAGCATTTGCAGGCCCAGCTGCTGAGTCAGCAGATCAACTACAACATGTGTGAGCTAAAAAATGGCCATTTTGTAGCTTCCCTTCCAGCCTTCAAATCTCCTACAAATCTCCTTTGCAGCTGACCTTAACTAGAAACAAACAAGATGATGAATTCTGGGAAATGGACTTCAGCCTCAGCAAGTTGACACATGACATAGCCATCACAAGATAGTTCGTGCAAAGTAGGATTCAGACTAAACCCATGCTCATGTGAAAATACTAAACCAAGCTGGGAGAATGTACAGATACAAAGCCTACAAAATAAATTGTAACCTCAACTGGGTCAAAACCATATTAAATATCTAGGAAACTTCAGAACTCCACAAATTAAAAGTGTGTCATATGTGAACACCAATTGTTTTCATCGTTCCAGTTCCAGTTCAGTCACTCAGTTGTGTCCGACTCTTTGCGACCCCATGAATCGCAGCACGCCAGGCCTCCCTGTCCATCACCAACTCCCGGAGTTCACTCAGACTCACGTCCATCGAGTCTGTGATGCCATCCAGCCATCTCATCCTCTGTCGTCCCCTTCTCCTGCCCCCAATCCCTCCCAGCATCAGAGTCTTTTCCAATGAGTCAACTCTTCACATGAGGTGGCCAAAGTACTGGAGTTTCAGCTTTAGCATCATTCCTTCCAAAGAAATCCCAGGTCTGATCTCCATCAGAATGGACTGGTTGGATCTCCTTGCAGTCCAAGGGACTCTCAAGAGTCTTCTCCAACACCACAGTTCAAAAGCATCAGTTCTTCAGTGCTCAGCTTTCTTCACAGTCCAACTCTCACATCCATACATGACCACTGGAAAAACCGTAGCCCTAACTAGATGGACCTTTGTTGGCAAAGTAATGTCTCTGCTTTTCAATATGCTATCTAAGTTGGTCATAACTTTCCTTCCAAGGAGTAAGCGTCTTTTAATTTCATGGCTGCAGTCACCATCTGCAGTGATTTTGGAGCCCCAAAAAATAAAGTCTGACACAGTTTCTACTGTTTCCCCATCTATTTCCCATGAAGTGATGAGACTGGATGCCATGATCTTCGTTTTCTGAATGTTGAGCTTTAAGCCAACTTTTTCACTCTCTTCTTTCACTTTCATCGAGAGGTTTTTTAGTTCCTCTTCACTTTCTGCCATAAGGGTGGTGTCATCTGCATATCTGAGGTTATTGATATTTCTCCCGGCAATCTTGATTAGTGAGGTTGAAAAGGGATTTGTCTGGCACAAATATATGACTTCTTCTATATTCAAAATGATTACACCCAAAGCAAAATGTTTAACAGAAAGATAAATTTCATGTTAACAAGCACATTTGATAATTGTCCCAGGAAGGATTATAAGTAATTGGATGGAAGTATTTTTCATGTAATCTATGATAGTCAGCATTTTAAATGTTCCATAGAAACACTTATTTCAGAGATTCAGCAAAGCAGTATCAACGCTTATGTCAGAACAAAAGCATTCAGCTTCTGATTATAGAGATGCTGAAAATTTACTCCATTTATAGTAAGAGTATCTCAACTTTTTCTCTAAAATTACCCAAAACCTTCCTGAGGCCTCATGCAATTTATATAGTCATCCCACAAACATTTATTGAGCCACTGTCATGTGCCAGGAACTTTTCTAGGTGCTCTCTATATAGCAGAGAATGAAACAGACATGAAATCTGCTCTCAAGCAATTAGCTGCCCAGTGAGAAAATGTAGCCAATGAATCAATAAGTAAGTATCCATGTCTAGTTCTGATAAGTTCTATGAGGAAACCCATGGCAGGGTAAAAAGATAGGATGTGATAATGCATGGTGCTTGTGTCTTTTTAGGTCATGTGTTTAGGCAAAGCCCAATAAAAAAACTGACTTATTAGCAGAGATATGAATCGAGTGAGGAAGTGAGTGAATGAATGAAGATTTCTGAAGGAGGAACATTCTAGGGACAGGGAATCATAGATGCAAAGGCCCAGAAAATAGGAACTGTTTGTATATTACAGGCCCAGCAAGGAGACCAGAGTGCTTAGAGTAGATTGAGCTAGGGAAAGAGTTGGGAGATCAAGTCAAGAGCGATCCAGGGGCCCTTCTCAGAGACCATGGTTAGGATTTGCTTCTGAAAGACAGAAGGAGCCATCAGAAAGTTTTAAGCAGAGTGTAATGATCTGATTGTTTTTTTTTGCAGTTTGGATTGTGGGATCTTATTTTCCTGATGAGGGACTGAACTTGGGCCATGGCAGTGACAGCACCAAGTCCTAACCACTGGACCACCAGGGGACTCTTTGAATTTTGTTTATTTTTTAATTTCGTTTAAAAAGAATGGTTCTGTTTGCTTTGTGGGGGACAATGAAGGAAACAAGGAGATCAATAAGCAGGCTTTTGCAGTAATCCAGGAGAAAAAGTTGGTAATGATGGAAATACAAAGAAATGGCCAGATTTTAAGTCTATTTTAAATAGAGGTTATGATAAAAAATTTCTAATTCAAAAAGATACATGCATCCCAATGTTCGTAGCAGCACTGTTTATAATAGCCAAGATATGGAAACAACCTAAGTGTTCATTAACAGATAAATGGATAAAGAAGACTTGGTACATATATACAATAGAATATTACTCAGACATGAAAAAAGAATGAAATAATGACATTTGTAGCAACATGGATAGACATAGAGATGATCATAATAAGTGAAGTAAGTCAGACAGAGAAAGACAAATATATGCTATCACTCATGTGGAATGTAAAAAATAATACAAATGAACTTATTTACAAAACAGCAATAGATCCACAGACATAAAAAAAACAAGCTTATGACTTTCAGAGGGGAATGTGGTGGGGAGACATAAATTAGGACTTTGGGGCTGGTGGATGCAAGCTACTGTATATAAAAGAGATCAACAATAAGCAGACTATAGTCAAAGTCTTGCAATAGACTATAACGGAAAATAATACATATATGTAGGTATAACTGAATCACTTGGCTATACACCAGAAAGTAACACAACATTGTAAATTAACTATCCATTTTAAAAAGTTTGAAAAACCAAGAAACAATAAACAAATAGATAAATAAATGAGAGGAAGGAAGGGAGTCAGCTCAGTGCAATTGCTGAGAATTTCATGTTTACCTTTCTCTCTCTCTTTTGCCTGTGCACATGTGCTATCAGTCTCTTGTTTCTTCAGTAGAGTCATCTTTTGTGTTGCTCCAAGCACTCTGCACCCTAACACTAGTTTTTAGCTGCCTAATATACTTACCATGCTCCCTAGTCCTACAAATGCAGGATCCAATCCAACCCTACCTCTTTTGTCTTTTTCCTATAAAACTGCTCTGCATCCCCTTCCTCCCTGTTCCTTATTCGGCATTCATCCTATCATCTCATTCAAAACCCTAAGCCCTGAGACTAAGTTTTTCATTTATGTGTTAAGCAGAAAACACCTGATATAATTAATTTATATTCAGGGAGAAATGACTAATAGCCTAAATTAAAATAGTTTTCTTCTCAGGGAGGTTATTTTTAAAAGCTTAGAAATCACTCAAATGAATTCTCTTTTTTGTGGTATATACTCTTAAGTGGTGAAGGTTTTATGATCACCTGAAAATTACAGTTATTTGATGGCTGCCCCACCCACAGGGGTCTTATGCTGATTTTCTCAGTGCTTCAGTTCAGTTCAGTTCAGTCGCTCAGTCGTGTCCGACTCTTTGTGACCCCGTGAATCGCAGCACGCCAGGCCTCCCTGTCCATCACCATCTCACGGAGTTCACTCAGACTCACGTGCATATCTGAGGTTATTGATATTTCTCCTGGCAATCTTGATTCCAGCTTGTGCTTCTTCCAGACCAGTGAGTCGGTGATGCCATCCAGCTATCTCATCCTCCCCCTTCTCCTCCTGCCCCCAATCCCTCCCAGCATCAGAGTATTTTCCAATGAGTCAGCTCTTTGCATGAGGTGGCCAAAGTACTGGAGTTTCAGCTTTAGCATCATTCCTTCCAAAGAACACCCAAGGCTGATCTCCTTTAGAATGGACTGGTTGGATCTCCTTGCAGTCCAAGGGACTCTCAGTGCTTAGGGTTATTAAAAAAAAAAAAAGGAAGTTATGCCAAAATAAATCATTACTTTTAAAGGGCAAGTCTGTTATAGCTTGCTTACCATTGTTCATAAATGAAGAAAAGAGGGGAAAATGTGAAAAAGCTCATAAAAAATGAGATTTTTGTCCTTACTTGAAGCTAGCAATTTTTGAAGTCCCTTCAGAGGAGCCTGTCTGGTGTAGATGCCCAGGAAAAGGCTCAACATTGAACCTGCTATATCATCTGAGTTGGGGTGATATTGGGGTCTCCTTTCAGTTTGTAACCTAGAATTATCCATTAGTATAGCTGCTGTTTGGTTTCTGTTATTCTCTTTTTGTAGAGTAAGTTTCTTGGTAGGGATGGAGTGGGGAAGAATCTGAACATTTTCATGTCAAATGCGGCTTAGCCATATATACACACTAAGTCGCTTCCGTTGTGTCTAACTCTCTGCAATCCCATGGACTGTAGCCTGCCAAACTCCTCTGTTCATGGGATTCTCCAGGTAAGAATACTGCAGTGAGTTGCCACGCCCTCCTCCAGGAGATCTTTCCAACCCAGGGATTGAACCCACATCTCTTATGTCTCCTGCATTGGCAGGCAGGTTCTTTACCACTAGCACCACCTGGGAAGCCTCTGACTCCTTTATATCTAGTTACTCAGTGAATACCTTAATCCAGTTACAAAACCCATAAGACTTTATTTATTTGTATAATATATATATATTATATGTGTGTATATATATATGTATATATATATGCTATATGTATATAGTTATTAAGGCAAAAAAGATCATAGGAAAACAGAAACTACAAAAAAACACACATCATTATTCACTATCTTTTTTCATTTGAGAAAGTGGATTTGGGAAAATGTACAAATAAAGTCTTATGGGTTTTGTAACTGGATTAAGGTATTCACTGAGTAACTAGATATAAAGGAGTCAGAGGCAGTTTCATCCACTTCAATTCTGTTATAGCAATAAAAGCATATATTCTTAGAACTACACATCATCTCAAATGGAAAGTGCTGATTAGAAAAAAAAAGTGCTCTCTCAGATCGCTGGTTGCCAATTATAACATTCACTCTGACTTTCTCTCTCAGTTAAAAATCCCCCAATTTATTTGGAGAGATAATAGAGCTAGCCAGAAAAGTATATTACCTAATCGTCTAGGTTTGGCCACGTGGCTAAAACCTGTCCAGTAAGATATAGACTATGCCAAAGACTTTGACTGTGTGGAACACAATAAACTGTGGAAAATCCTGAAAGAGATGGGAATACCAGACCACCTGACCTACCTCTTGAGAAACCTATATGCAGGTCAGGAAGCAACAGTTAGAACTGGACATGGAACAACAGATTTGGTTCCTATTTGGTTCCAAATAGGAAAAGGAGTGCGTCAAGGCTGCATATTATCACCCTGCTTATTTAACTTATATGCAGAATACATCATGAGAAACGCTGGTCTGGAAGAAGCACAAGCTGGAATCAAGATTGCCGGGAGAAATATCAATAACCTCAGATATGCAGATGACACCACCCTTATGGCCGAAAGTGAGGAGGAACTAAAAAGCCTCTTGATGAAAGTGAAAGAGGAGAGTGAAAAAGTTGGCTTAAAGCTCAACATTCAGAAAACAAAGATCATGGCATCTGGTCCCATCACTTCCTGGGAAGTAGATGGGGAAACAGTGGAAACAGTGTCAGACTTTATTTTGGGGGGCTCCAAAATCACTGCAGATGGTGATTGCAGCCATGAAATTAAAAGACGCTTACTCCTTGGAAGAAAAGTTATGACCAATCTAGATAGCATATTGAAAAGCAGAGACATTACTTTGCCAACAAAAGTCTGTCTAGTCAAGGCTATGGCTTTTCCAGTAGTCACGTATGGATGTGAGAGTTGGACTGAAAAGAAAGCTGAGTACTGAAGAATTGTTGCTTTTGCACTGTGGTTTTGGAGAAAACTCTTGAGAGTCCCTTGGACTGCAAGGATATCCAACCAGTCCATTCTAAAGGAGATCAGTCCTGAGTGTTCTTTGGAAGGAGTGATGCTAAAGCTCCAGTACTTTGGCCACCTCATGCGAAGAGTTGACTCATTGGAAAAGACCCTGATTCTGGAAGGGATTAGGGGCAGGAGGAGAAGGGGACGACAGAGGATGAGATGGCTGGATGGCATCACCGACTTGGAGGCCTGGCGTGCTGCGATTCATGGGTCGCAAAGAGTCGGACACGGCTGAGAAACCGAACTGAACTGAACTGAAGATACAGATGGAATTGTCGGGAGAAAATTTTGGAAAATCTCCTGCAAAGGGAAATAGACAACTTATGAATCCTCCTTTTGCATTTCCCACTTTGTGCTTTTTAACCTTGAGTTTGATGAAATTACTAGAGCTCTATGCTTGATCATGAAGCAACCTTGTGGATAGAAACCATTCGCTAAGGATATTACAGCAAAAGAGAGGTGAATACTAGATCCCTGATGGTTATGGATCCTCCATGCCAGGGCCTCATTGACTATTTTTAGACTTCTTTTATGAAAGAGAAAGATAAACTTGTAGATCTTTTAAGTCACTGTTATTGAAAGGTCACTGTTATGAGCAGCTGCATGTAATTCCTAAATGATACAATGATTTACAGCATAGTCACTTGTCTTTGGAAACCAAGGATATTTTTTTTGGAAAGTGTAATTAACTAACTAAAATGTGTATTTTTCAGCTTCCTTCCCCAGCTATTCCTGCCATTGCCTAATGAACTCATGAAAAAGTGGGCACAGTAGCATGGATGGAGGTTATGTGTGAGCTCAGCAACATGGATGTCCACTCACCCAGGCTGACCTCAGTCCCTGCTGAGTGTCCCATCCGTCAACATCAGCAACTACTGAGTCTCTGACAGGTACCAACCCCAGGGTCATCAGCTGGCTGTCTGGTGGCAGGTAGATTATACTGGGCTGCTTTCATCATGGAAGAAGTGGTGTTTTATTCTTACTGGAATAGATACTTATTTGGGGTATGGATTTTCCTTCCCTGCATGAAATGCATGTCACATCCCAGGTGGCACTAGTGGTAAAGAACCCACCTGCCAGGAGACATAAGAGATGCAGTTTCGATCCTTGGGTTGTGAAGATCCCCTAGAGGAGGGCATGGCAACCCACTGCAGTGTTCTTGCCTGGAGAATCCCATGGACAGAGAAGACTGGAGGGCTACAGTCCATAGGGTCTCACAGAGTTTGACACAACAGAAATGGCTTAGCATTTACACGTGCATGAACTGCTTCTAGCAAAACTATCATCCATAGGCTTACATGATGCCTTATCCATCAACATGGTTTTGTATGCAGCCTTGCTTCTGATCAAGAAACTCACTTCAAAGCAAATGAAGTATGGCAATGGGCCTATGCTATGGAATTCACTAGTCTAACCATGTTCTTTACCATCCTGAAGCAACTGGCTTGATAGAACAGTGGAATGTTCTATGTTTTGAAGACTTAATTATAACACCAGCTAAGTGGCAATTCAGTCAACCTTCCATATACGTTGGTTCAACATCCATGGATTCAACCAACTATGGTTGAAAAACATTTGAAAAAACACTCCAGGGAGTTCCCTGGCTGTCTAGTGTTTAGGACTCGGCATTTCATTGCAGTGGGTTTAATCCCTGGTCAGAGAACTAAGACCCTGCAAGCCCCAGTGGATGGCCAAAAAGAAAAAAAAAAATCCCAAAAGTTCCAAAAGCACAACTTGAATTTGCCATGCTGGCATCTATTTACATAGCATTTATATTGTATTCATACCTATTTGCATAGTATTTGGGGCTTCCCAGTTGGCACTAGTGGTAAAGAATCCGCCTGCCAATGCAGGAGATGTGAGAGACGTGTGTTCAATTCGTGGTTCAGGAAAATTTCCTGGAGAAAGGAATGACAACCCACTGCAGTATTCTTGCCTGGGAAATCCCATGGACAGAGGAGCCTGGTGGGCTACCGTCCGTAGGGTCGCAAAGAGTCAGATAAGACTGAAGTGAGTTAGCACACATGCACAGAGGAAGTAATAAATACCACATATTTTAACAAGATTGACTGGCAAGTAAAGGAAGTAAGCAATTAATATTATCATTACTCCACAGAACCAGGAAAATTACCTCTGAAAAAGAGAGGCTATAAAGGATGAAGGAGGTGTGATGAAAGTCAAAGTTCACATGGATTCATACCAAAATTCTTCAGAAAAATCAGCTAAATATAGCATTCATTCTCAGCTTTCTCTTGGTGCAAACAGAAGTAAGTAAAAATGCTATTATATGTATTTTTATATGGATGAATCTCTCAGAAAGAGAAGGTTGGGCTCCTACAACCTACCCACAAAAATTAAAACAAAATAATTCAGAAAAGAAACATCTCCTTTTATATTGAGTTCTTCCTAGTGGTATTAGTGGTCTCTAGAGAAACAGAAGCAACAGGATGTATATGTATATGTGTGTTTGTGTATGTCTATATCAATACATATATGCATGTGTATATATATATATATTTGCATATATGTATTGTGTGCATGCTCAGTTGCTTAGTCACACCCAACTGTTTGTGACCCCATGGACTGTAGCCCTTCAGATCCCTCTATCCATGGAATTTTCCAGGCAAGGGAAATTGCCTGGAGTGGGCTGGGGTAGGTTGCCAATTCCTACTCCAGGGGATCTTCCCGACCCAGGTATTCAACCTGTATCTCTTTCCTCTCCTGCACTGGCAGGTGGATTGTTTACCACTGAGCCTCCTGGGAAGCTTAAATAACTCTCTCTTTCTCATATATATATATAGTATTTTAAGGAATTGAGTCTCATGATTGTTGACACATGGCAAGTCCGAAAATCTGTTAGATAGACCAGCAAGCTGGAGACCCAGGAAAGAGTTGCAGCTGGACTCCAAAGGCCATCTGCTGGCATAATTCCCTCTTGCTTAGGGGAAGTCACTGTTCCATTAAAGCTGTAACTGATTGGATGAGGCCTACTTACATTATGGAAGGCAACCTGCTTTACCCAAAGTCTATCAGTTTAAATGTCAATCCCATCCACAAACACCTGTACAGAAGCATCCAGAATAATTTTTGACCAAACATCTGGACACTGTGGCCCCAGCCAAGATGACACACAATATTAACCATCACACTAGTACCCTAGTTCCTTTCTGCAAAGGATATTCTCCCAGGGGCAAATGGAATCTGTCTTAGTCAGGTCTACCATATTCCCAGGGTGAATGAGCTAGGTTTGTGGAGGAGGTTACTTGAAACCAATCTAAATCCTACAAAGGCTGTTTGAGCTGTACCCATCAGGACTCAAACATGCAGTCACTGAAAAGAAACTGGAAAATCAATTAACTTTCCTGTCATGAGGCTTTTCTCCTCATAGCTGACTTCCCATTCCATGTAGACAATTTAATTCAACCTGTAACAAAATAGAGCTACAGCAAATAGAAATACTTTCATGTCCACTTTCCAGGACTAGAAGATTTGGATTCTGACACAGAATCCATCTCAAATCTCAGTACTCAAAGAACTTTACGAACTGAGTAAAGTTGAGGTTATAAAGAAAAACCACTAGACTTCTGAAAAATATTCTGAGCAAACTAAAAGAGCCACTTGGGGATTCTGAATAAGTGTATCCATGTGAAACAGTTTTATACCAAAAAAATAAAGTTTAAAAACAGTTTAATTTGCATCCTCAGTAAGACTTGTTGGAATTCTGTACTCATGGAAAGAATATAATATAACATCAAGAAAGACTGCAGTCAGATAAAAACTAAGATTACTAAATTTAAATACGTAATAGAGGCTTCCTTGGTGGTTCAGACAGTAAAGAATCTGCCTTCAGTGCAGGAGACCTGGGTTCAATCCCCGGGTCAGGAAGATCCCCTGGAGGAGGGCATGGCAACCCACTCAGATGTTTTACAAGGACTTCTCATTTGGTTCGGTCTAGGAGAGGCACTTGTGGGAGGAGAGCAAGGCCCAGATACCATGCCTCCAGCCGGTCCCTAGCTAACAGTATCTCCTAAAGATACTGACCCAGCTGTGCTCAAAGCTCCTTCTAAAGTCCTGGAAACCACTCCTTCCCTCTACCTTTTCAGACCCAGGGGTGATAATGAATCCCCAGCTGTTTTATTCTAGGTGCTTCACCATCTAGTTGTTCTTCTTTAACCCTTTCTACACCTTAACCGTCTGAGCCACCAGGGAAGTCCTTTGTAACTCCTTTAACTCTACTCAATTACCTTATTTGAGTATTCTGTAATTTTTATGGTAGTGGGATCCTGATTGATATAACCACTAATTAAAAAAAATAATAGCAAGAATAGAGGAAAAACTTGAGGCTTTAGATCAGAGTGGCCCATCTAGTTGGAGAAGATAATGAAAGAGATTCTTGTTCTTAAATAACAACAACAAAAAAAAATCCCTGGGATAGAGTGAAGGGCTGAAAGGGGGAAAATAAGTTGATAAAATAGTTTAAAAGATCAGGCTGGTTTCAGATCTTTCTTCTGTAATACTAATGGTCAGAAGACACTGAAACAGCATCAACAAAAATTTGAGAGCCTAACTAAGCTACAGTTCATGGAACAGAAAGCCATTTATAAACATGTACGAACTTAGAAAGTGTACCATCCACAAAGAGCTGGATAAATTAAGGAAAAGGATAAATTCCAACAAACCAAAAGTAAATCACAATATGTAACTTCAATTGAGAGAAATGTGATTTAAAAGCAATTGTAGTTACTGCTGAGATCAGTAATATTTATGTTCAATGTTGAAATAATTGTTAATATGGGAATGTAACAAATATCAAACAATTTTTGAAAGACAAGATATATAATTATAAAATAATCTAGTTTCAACATCCCAGATTATTCCAACAAAAACTGCAAAGGAAGGGATAAAAATAAAATGTACTAATATTTCTTTAGTTTTTCTGTTTAAGTAAAAATAAATGAGCCCATTATTTTTCAGTTGTCTCAAATGAAAAATATATTTTAGCATGTAGATAATTACAGAAACAGTTAAATAAAACCTCTAAATCACTAATGATAAGAAAGACCAAGTCATAGCAAAAAGTTTGAAAGAACATGCAGTAAAATACTCTTGAATTGTAAATCTTGGAGATTTTTATTTTTGCACATCTATATTTCTATTTTTATATAAGGCTATATTTATACTTTCTATATTTACTAGTATAGAAACAAACTTTTATACAAATTTCCATATAGTACAAAATGAAATTAAACTCTAATGCCCTTAATTTCTTGAAATTTGTTTAATCTCCTGTTTTTTTTTTTCCTCAGAATTACATGATATATAGACACTACCACTCAAAAACAGATCACCAGCAAGGACTTCCTGTATAGCACAGTAAACTATACTCAGTATTTTGCAATAACCTATAAAGGAAGAGAATCTGAAGAAGAATCTATCTATCTATCTATCTATCTATATATATGTATAACTGAATCACTATTTTGTACACCTGAAACTAACATGATATTATAAATCAACTACACTTCAATGAAAAAAAATGTAAACTTACAAAAAGGTTTGAAGGAGTTAAACAATGGACTTAACATGTAAGACAGATAATGGGTTTGAATCAAATTGGGCAATTCTTTTGGAGATTCCTGAGAACTTAACATCAAGGAGGAATCTCAAGTGTAAAATAAACACACCAAAGAATAGGATCATTTCAAAATGTATGAAAATGTCCTGCTGCTGCTACTGCTAAGTTACTTCAGTCGTGTTCGACTCTGTGCGACCCCATAGATGGCAGCCCATGAGGCTCCCCTGTCCCTGGGATTCTCCAGGCAAGAACACTGGAGTGGGTTGCCATTTCCTTCTCCAGTGCATGAAAGTGAAAAGTAACAGTGAAGTCGCTCAGTCATGTCTGACTCTTAGTGACCCCATGAAGATGTCCTAGAAATAACTAAAGTCAACAGAATGATTTTTAGTAATCAATAATCCCAAATGCTATTTAGCTTCTGAGACACCATAAGAGGGTACATCTTTTGACTTTTCTGCTCAATTCCACCTTTTTCTAAGAATTTATCTCCCCTCAAACACATGGTGGCAGTGGGCATGGCCATATGGCCTGCTGTTGCAGTTGACATGCCTTCCCACAGTTCCTAGAACCACAGGGGTTACCTGAACCTGGCCACCTGAGAGGTACCTGAGAGATCCAGGCCACCTTCTCTAGTGGCATCACCTGTTAAAAACATAATGTTGGAACTGTTGGTGGCCACGTTCCTCCTTGTGGATTGTGGAGCTGAGGTAGCTGGTTTGCAGAGACAGAAAAGAATGAAGAGAGTCAGAGCAGGGCTGAAGATACTCAATGACATACAAGCTTCTTGTTCCAGTGTTTGCCTGCATTGCAGCTATGTTCTTGTTCTTCGGATCTCAGGGCCACCTCAGTATCCTGAGGCAGTATCCTGCAATAGTTTAGATCATTGGCTATAACATTAGATTGCCTGGATTTGAATCTTCATTGACAGCTTTGGAGCCATTTGCAAGTCCCTCTATCACTTTAAGACTTGGTTTCTTTATCTCTAAAAGGGAGACGGCATTGGGTTGGCCAAAAGGTCATTCAGGTTTGGACATCCATGTCCGAACGAACTTTTTGGCCAACTCAGTATTAAGCCCCATTTTATAGGATTGTGGTGAGTGTTAAATGAATTAAAAATTTTAAGTGTCTGATAAAAAATAAGTGCTGCATATTAACTATATATTAAATTAAGAGCTATAATATTACTAAATTATGCTAGTATTATATAATATTCATTATGATAACTATTAACAAACTATTAATATCCTTATAACAAATTTATATTTTTGCTTCAGTATTTACTATCAAGGACCCATACAGATCCACAATTCCTTCTAGGAAGTATGCCAGGAATGATTTCAAAAACTTTGGGTTGGTGATGGGGTGAGAGGTGGAGTCACAACTGAGGAAGAAACAGCCAAATAGTTAAGAGTGTGAGCACAGCATCTTAATCCTATTTTTGCCTTTTACTAGTCATGGGACCTTGGGAAAATTACTGAGCACTAAATTTCTTTATTTGTAAAATTTATATAATAGATCTGACACATAGGAACACCAGATAAATATTTTATTAATTGCAGGTGACCAACATTATCAAGTGGCTAAGTTAAAGTCAGGGAGGTAAGGAATGTACAGATACTTGTACCATCAACTAGAAAACAATGCAGGAGGCTGAAAATAAGAAAATAGTTTATCGGGAGGGTCTTAAGAATTGCAATTCAGGTGGCACAGATTTGGGTAACCTGGAGAGTATTCCAAGGAAGTGTCCCAGATGGCTTCATTTTAAAGAGCTCTCTTAGCCATACCAACTCCATTTTTATTTTCATTTCACAACACCTTGTCAAGAGACATGTGATTAATCAGAATGCACCTTTTCCTTAATTCAGAATGTCCTGGACAGAGTTTGCCCTTCTTACAGATGTATCGCTTTAATTTCTTGAGATCTTAGATGGTTACTGGGTATTAGTAATAAGATTTCTGCTTCACTGATGTCTTAAATCCAGTAGGGACTACTGAAGTTACTTTTAACCAGTTGATAGGTATTATGTATTTGAAGTAAGGACCTAAGATCCACAAAGTGAATAAAAACCTAGAAATCTTACTATCTCCTTATTTATAATCCTTAGATTTTATAAGACAGGAGTTGAAGAGCTGCTTAAATGTTTAAAGATAAAGGTTATGAAGCTTTGTTTTTCTGCTAGCAGACTCTTCTAGCAGGCCCCTACCGAAACTCTACCTTAATAGGTGCCCCAATAAATAATTGCAGAATGAATGAATGAACATATTATCAGAAGAAACCAAATCAATAAACATGAGATCAGTGAAGAAATACCTTCAATTACTGATTCATACCTTGGTTGCATCACAGAATCACTTGGAGAGCCTTTTCAAGCATACAATTCCAGGCCCAATAGATAGCTCAATTGAACCAACACTTCTGGGTGGTGCAACCAGGGAATCTGTATTTTCAAAAACCTCTTCAAGTGATCCTTAGAAGCACCTAAGTTTAGGAATGTAAGCAATTCCTTGTCTGAAAGTCCTCAGAAATGAAATTACTCACTTGCATTTAAGGGTGCTCTGAATGGAACTTGCTTGCACCTTTTGTTCTACCCTGATAAGATCTTTGAGGTTACGTGTTCTGACTGGCGCCCTCTTGGAGGAAGGAGTCAGAATGACCCAAAGAAGCAAGACGTCTGTAGGAAAAGCATCTTATTGAGCACTCATTCAGCATAAAATTGGAAAGCTGGCATTATTATAAGGTGTGATATAGCCCCAATTCTGTATCTTTCCCAGTATCTATGGAAATTTCCTTTTCAAAATGAAAGCTTGTGGGGAGAATGGATATATATGTATATATATATATGGCTGAGTTCCTTGGCTGTTCAACTGAAGATATCAATATTGTTCATTAATCAGCTATACCCCAATACAAAATAAAAACTTAAAAAAAAAAAAAGAAAACTTGTGCCCTCTTTTCCTGATGTGTTGGTTTTCAATGGCCTTTGGCTCAAAATGATCCATGAGCCAAAGAGACATTGAAGTGAGCATGTTCTTGTTGTTGTTTACTTGCTCAGTCATGTCCAACTCAGAGAAGGCAATGGCAACCCACTCCAGTGTTCTTTCCTGGAAAATCCCAGGGATGGGGGAGCCTGGTGGGCTGCCGTCTATGGGGTCGCACAGAGTCAGACACGACTGAAGTGACTTAGCAGCAGCAGCAGCATGTCCAACTCTTTGTGACCCCATGGACTCTAGCCTACCAGGTTTCTGTGTCCATTGGGATTTCCCAGGCAAGAATACTGACATGGGCTGTCATTTCCTTCTCCAGGGGATCTTCCTGACCCAGGAATGGAACCCACATCTCCTGCATTGGCAGGTGGATTCCTTACAGCTGAGCCACCAGGGAAGCCTGCATACTCTTATACCCTTCATTAAAAAGTTCTCTAAAGAAAAGAAGAAATTTCTGGTTAGAGAAAGATGTAGAAACCAGGGCAAGAAAGAAAGAGGAATGTAGGCAGCAGAATGAAGCGTGGAAAATGACTCTGAAAAATAATGGTTGAAGAATCTCTATGAAACCTGATTTTTCAATTTGTTCGGTAACCATGCACTGATTCCTGCTAGAAGTGATTTACCCAGCTATGGTTACAATTTCACAGATTCTAGTGTAATCCCAGATTGAGATATTCAACTGAGCCTGTAGTCTGAGTCTCCCAAGTCAGTCCTTTTAGGAAGACCCCAGAGTGTGTTCCCTTGGTATATTCGAGCTGTAAGGAAGACAGTGTACTTTTATATATTGGAAACAACAGCTGTGAAACGTATCTAGAGAGGTTTGACCCATTTGATCTAAGTTGCAACCCTCAGTTTTAGAGAATGAGAGCAAGGTGAAGTGAAAAAATGAAAGTCATTTGTTTTAAAATTCCATGAAAAATGCTCTGGGCTATCAGTTCAGCTGAGTCGCTCAGTCGTGTCCAACTCTCTGCAACCCCATGGACTGCAACATGCCAGGCTTCCCTCACCAACTCCCAGAGCTTACTCAAACTCATGTCCATCGAGTCAGTGATGCTATCCAACCATTTCATCCTCTGTCGTCCCCTTCTCCTCCCACTTTCAATCTTTTCGAGCAGCAGGATCTTTTCCAATGAGTCAGCTCTTCGCATCAGGTGGACAAAGTATTGGAGTTTCAGCTTCAACATCAGTCCTTCCAATGAACACCCAGGACTGATCTCCATTGGGATGGCCTGTTTGGATCTCCTTGAAGTCCAAGGGACTCTCAAGAGTCTTCTCCATCACCACAGTTCAAAAGCATCAATTTTTCAGCGCTCAGCTTTCTTTATAATCCAACTCTCACATCCAAACATGGCTACTGGAAAAACAATAGCCTTGACAAGATGGACCTTTGTTGGCAAAGTAATGTCTCTGCTTATTAATATGCTGTCTAGATTGGTCATAGCCTTTCTTTCAAGGAGCAAGCGTCTTTTAATTTCATGGCTGCAATCACCACCTGTAGTGATTTTGGAGCCCCAAAACATAAAGTCAGCCACTGTTTCCACTGTTTCCCCATCTATTTGCCATGAAGTGATGGGACTGGATGCCCTGATCTTCGTTTTCTGAATGTTGAGTTTTAAACCAACTTTTTCACTCTCCTCGTTCACTTTCATCAAGAGGCTGTTTAGTTCTTCTTCAGTTTTTGCCATAAGTGTGGTGTCATCTGCATATCTGAGGTTATTGATATTTCTCCCACAATCTTGATTCCAGCTTGTGCTTCATCCAGCCCAGCATTTCTCATGATGTACTCTGCATATAAGTTAAATAAGCAGGGTGACAATATACAGCCTTGATATACTCCTTTCCTGATCTGGCACCAGTCTGTTGTTCCATGTCCAGTTCTAACTGTTGGTTCCTGACCTGTGTACAGATTTCTCAGGAGGCAGGTCAAGTGGTCTGATATTCCCATCTCTTGAGGAATTTTCCACAGTTTGTTGTGATCCACACAGTCAAAGGCTTTGATGTAGTCAATAAAGAAAAAGTAGATGTTTTTCTGGAACTCTCTTGCTTTCTCGATGATCCAACAGATGTTGGCCATTTGATCCCTGGTTCCTCTGCCTTTTCTAAATCCAGCTCGAACATCTGGAAGTTTATGGTTCATGTACTCTTAAAGCCTGGCTTGAAGAATTTTGAGATTACTTTACTAGCATGTGAGATGAGTGAAACTGTGCAGTTGTTCAAACATTCTTTGGTGTTGCCTTTCTTTGGGATTGGAATGAAAACTGACCTTTTCCAGTCCTGTGGCCACTGCTGAGGTTTCCAAATTTGCTGGCATATTGAGTGCAACACTTTAACGGCATCATCTTTTAGGATTTGAAATAACTCAGAATTCCATCACCTCTACTAGCTTTGTTCATAGTGATGCTTCCTAAAGCCCACTTGACTTCACATTTCAGGATGTCTAGCTCTAGGTGAGTGATTACACCACCATGGTTATCTGGGTCATGAAGATTTTTTGTATATTTCTTCTGTGTATTCTTGCCACCTCTTCTTAATATTTTCTGCTTCTGTTATGTCAATACCATTTCTGTCCTCTGGGCTATAGCCTTTCCAGAGAGCTGGATTCTGCTTCCTTATCTCTTTGTGATTCTTTACAATTTTAGGAAAAATCATAAAATAATTAGAAGACATTATGTGTGCATGTAATACTGGTAAATTATTAATGATAGAATCAATGAGAAAAAATATCAAGAGAATAAGAGATCTAATTAAGTAAAAACTAAAAGTGGTTGCATTACAGAAAAAATAAATAAATCAAAATGAAAAGCAAATAACAAAAGGATAAAATATTCATAACCTATATGACAGACAAGGATTTGATATCTTTAATACAGAAGAAAGTATTCAACAATAATGAGAAATGACAAATTCCTATAGTAGAAACGTGGGCAAAACATATAAACTGTCATTTCACATAATATAAAATATTATGGCCTATAGGCATATACGATATTAAAATTCTTATAGAATTCTAATAACGAATGCAAATTAAGGCTTTTTCTTCTGACCAAGATGCAGTGATGGGGCCTGGAGTTTTCCTTACACCCGAAACAATGAAATAAAAGAGAAATAAAATATGTGAAATGGCAGTTTTCAAAACAATAGATATCAAGCGATAAAGGACAATCCCTATGAGATGGGGAACAATGACGGAAATCCTGTAATGACCCATGTTACTGACTGAAGAGATTTTCCAGGCTGAGACAGATGCAGAAGCAACCTAGACAGAACACAGCAAGCTCCTTGAGTTGAGGATATAGAGCTAAACATTCATGCAGAATGCTGGAGAGGAGAGAAATTCTCAGAGAGAGAACTCCAGAGACTCAGAAATCTGTACAGGACCCTCTGTGTCTATTCAACAGAGTAATCAGACCATGTGTGATAAGAAACTACACAAACCCAGGGAAAGAAACATTTGGAAGTATTAAGGAACCACACAGTACTCATGCAAGGCTGGGAATAGTCCCCTGCAGCAAGTTGTAAGACTCTCACACAAAAAGTACCTTCCATTCACCTGGAGAACAAGAGCATCCTTATCTCCAAACATGGAAGGATGTCGATAGGAATCTGAACAAATAAATCTTGCAGTTTCCCTCAATCTGCTACATTTAATAACTCAGACTCTTTGTCCTATCACATTTTCCCATAACTTTCCACTCTTCATCAAACCCAGCATTAAAAAATGCTCAGGTTTAATGACTTCTTTGCATCTTCATTTCCTTATGAAGTCTCCCCTATCACATAATATTTATGTTAAATAAATTTGTATGCTTTTATTAATCTGTCTTTTGTACAGGGACTCTAGTCAAGAATTGGATTTCTCATGCACTGCTGATGGGATACACATTTGTGAAATCATTTTGTAACTCTTTAGCTTCATTTCACTGTCACTGTCACTAAATTTGACCAGATGCTTAACTTATTACCTAGCACATCCACTCCTTGTATATATGTAACAAAAATGCATACATATATTCATACACATATAAGTTTAAGGATATTAATAGCTCCAAAATGGAAACTCTTTAAATAACCATCAACAGGAAAAATGGATAATTTGTGGCACATTAATATAATGAAATAGTATACAGCAAAGAAAATTAAGAAACTACTACTGTATCTAACAACATAAATGGATCACAAAAATATAATATTGAGAAAAAAACAGACTCATATATAAAGGACAACCATATGATTTAATGTTCAGAGTATTCAGAAGAATACAAATCCAATATATTATAGAGAAGCATAGTGATTATCTTTGAAGAGGAAGCAATATATTTAATGACTGGTGTGTGACAACATATGACAGGATCATTTCTGTGGTATTGATAATACTCTTTAATCTTTTTCTGTCCTATGATGACTGTTAAAGTGTTATATAGAAGACTGTCAGATGTAAAGGTGCTAATGTTTATTTTTGTATGTTTTGGCCATTTGCTTTTACAGTGAATAAAGTGCAACTGTTTTGGTTTACTGATACTAATAAAAGTAAAACAAAAATACTGCCTAGAAATACCAATAATAAATATGGAAGATGCAAATTACCTTACCCAAAGTAGCAGAGCTTCCAGGTTTAGCAAACCTTCATCCCCCTGCTGGGTTTCAGCCATAGTAAGTATATAGCCCTCATGAAAAGAGTGTCTCAGGAATAACTTGCATAAGAATTTTGAACTTGAGTCAATTGGCATGAATAATTTGAAAACAGAGAATAAGGAACTGGCTTGGAGATTCCTTCCATTGTCAATTCATTTGTGGATCTGTGTTGAGGAAAAAATATTGTAAGTAGAAGCTAAGGTAGATATTTTCTTAAGCATTCTCCACTTCCTCTTTACCCAAGTGTCCCAAAACATTTGGTTTAATCATTTCAAAATTTCTTATAACTTTGAGACAATATTTCAAGCCTTTCAGTGCACATATTTGCTTCTTTACTCTTAATGCCTGTCACTATACAGAGCATATCACAAAAATTCAATCAATGCAAATGCATTTCATGGAAGAAGAAAGTAAGATGGATGAAAGAAGAAAAAAGAGTACCATGTTTCATAGTTTTGGAAGAATTGATGGAATGGTGGTGACTAAATATTTGAAATGATAATGATTAAGTTTCCAAAATTAAAGAAACACAAGAGTCTTCATAAAAAAGGTATTTAAAGTACCAAACAAAATGAATAAAAATAAATTTCCTATAAACTTCTCAGTGAAACTGGAAAGAGAAAAGGTAAAGTTGAAAACCTTGAAAGCTGCAAGAAAGAAAAAGACGGAGAAAAAAGAATACTTTCTCTGGAAAAAAGGAATACACTTTGGTCAAGATGATATTGTAAGAACAGGCTTTCAAGCATATTGAAGTGATTGGTAAAATGTTAATAAGGGGAAGTAAAAAGATATTCCTGGGTGTATAGACAAGATAAATATCTCAAAAAATTAAAAATTGAATAAGAACCAAAATAGAAAGCTAGACCAGTACTCCAGAGCAGAGGTTGCTTCCAGAGGAGCTCTACCTTAGGTACAGTTGCCCAGGATCTGGCATCCCTATTTTGATCTGTTTGCGGCTGGAGCTGACTGAGCAAAGTACCCCCTTGATTCATACACTGCAGTATATCTCAGAGGTGCTGCCACTGGAAGCTAATTTTCTATGAACAGAAATCTGAGGATTGGATTGACCCACTTTCATGGCTGTCACATGATTAGAAAAAGTAATCTAAAAATGCTAATGTTCAAAATAACAAGAAAACCTGCAGGGGAAGACAAGGGTAACAAAATATGGACAAGCTATTCATAGAAACATTATGGAAGGACATAAATGAAGTTCTGATAAATTGGAAAGACTGACCAAGTTCATGGATAAGGCAAATCTACAGCAAAATATCAGTTCTGCCTATTCTGATCTCTGAATTAAATTACATTATAATCACAACATTCAATAAAATTTTTAAATGAATTTACCAAGATAATCCTAAAATTCACATGGATTTTTTTGGGGAGGGTTGTTTTTATTGTGTCCAAATAATCATAAAGAAATAAAGTGTGAATACTCCCACTAGTAGATATTAAGATTTATTATAAAGATAGTAATTAATCACAGTAAGTTGTTGCAGGGACAAATAAACCCAGGGAACAGAATAGACAGCCTCCCATAAACAAAAGCATTCCTATATTGAAATTTGATGTATGGCCAAACTGTCATTACAAATCAAAGGTAAGAGGTAGACTAGTTTATAAATTGTGCTGGGACAACTGGATATTTTAGCAATCTAGTGAATAACAGCCTTGTGGGAAGAGACTCCCTTCCCCCAAACTGGCTATAAGTGCCAATTAATTTAGGCACAACTACAGAACTTAATGGAACTGAGATAACCAAACAGACCCCGAGCAGATGTTGCATAAATTGAAATGGCTTTTTCATTTTCCTCTTCCCTAAATTCATAAAGTATGAATACTAGCCAGAGACAATATCAGAGCAGAAAATAACCTAATTGTGACTGTGCCATTGCTCTGTTATAGTTGAGCCTACATCACTAGTCCAGAGAACTTTCATAAACAAGCTTCTGTTTAAGGAATATTCGCATAAAAAAAATAGGCTTGCTTTTATCAAATTGTACTCAGCAAGAACAAAGCCAAGTCTTTGTCTAATGAAAGAAGGAAGAATCATGGCCCAGATCAATAATGTTGCCTCCATCTTCCCAGTGTACTCACAGTCTGTTTCTTGACAGACCACCCCCTGGCTTTCTTTTAATGTCCTTTTACCTCAGTGCATCTGATACTACATTTTCTCTGTGGGCCATGATCTCAAATTCTTTCCCCACAGGTGTCTATATAAAAGTAACAACCAAATATAATGGAAACTTAATGATATTTTTTAGAAAATAAGTTCCAAATAAAATTAAAACCTAAATGTGAAGACCAAACTACTAGTTTCAAAATGACTAGTGGGACAATATAACTGTGACTTTTGATTTGAGAACATTTTAAAAACTAGAAACAAAAAACTCCACAAGGAAAAACACTGATACATTTTGACTAAATATTTTAAAAGTTTTATACAACAGACCATTAATAGAGTGAAACAATTAGAGACCGTACAGACTGGAAGTAGATATTGCAATGCATGCAAATAGCAAAGTTTTACTTCCAGAATATATAATGATGCCTTCAAATCAATAAATAACACAATACTCAATAGCTATATGGGCATAGAATGTGAACAAGCAATTAAGAAAAAAGGAAATTCAAATGGCCCAAACATTTTTAAAAAAAATCCTTCCACCTTGCTATATCAGGGAAATAAAAATTTAGAAAACAGTGAGACATAGTGTAACAGCTATCTGTTTGCCAACAACAACAAAAAATGATGTCTGCCAATGTTATTTCTTGATGAAGATGTGGAAAAAGAGTAACTTGAGTACACTGCCAATGAGTGTTTAAATTGATTATGCTACTTTGGGGGGGGTTGATTTATCAATGGTTAGAAAAGTTGAAGATGCAACCCAGTAATTTCACTTCTAATTGCTTTCCAGTAAATACTAGTGTCAGGAAGTAAATCTTTTCATGTTTTTGCACTGTTTGACGTCCTGAGCAAAGAAAACTAACATGTCAGAGAATGTCTCCTTTAGCCCAGACCCACTGGCTCCTCACATTCTTAAGGTATTAGACTTGGAGCTATATGCATCCATTCAAAGTGTAATAAAACTTATCTCCCTTGGAGCCCTGGAGACATCCCAGGATGAAAAGTCCTTGAAAACCTTCCAGAATGAAAAGCCCTTGTGAAAACTTCCAGATTCTCTTCCCTACTGACAGTAAGCTTGAAGGGCATCTGTTAACAGGGTAGAACCTCAAGTCAAAGCAGCCCAAATGGCTGAGTTACTGCTGGAAAAACAGTTGCCTTAGAGTCTTTTAACCTATAGCAGACTTTGTGTGCATGAAAAATCAAATTTATGTGATAAGCCACTTGGATTTAGAGGTTGTTTATAACCACAGTCTAAGCTTAGCTTAATCCTAATACAATAAAGTTATCCATTTTACTGACTTTTTCAAAGAATAAGCTCTTTGATTTATTTGTTAAATATAGAGGTCTTGTTTCCTATATCAAAAATTTCTGCTTTTGCTTCATTTTCTTTCTGTCTCCCTTAGGCTTAATTTTGTGTTCTTTTTCCAACCTACTGAGTTTATTAATTTATTTTTATTTTTCTTAGTTATTAATGTAAATATTTAGTGCTAAGATTTGTTTCTCTGAATAATGCTTTAATTTTCATCTGATATATAACATTTATATAATTGTACTTATTTTGAAATGAGTTTTTCCCCCTTTTGTATCAAGTGTTTAGAAAAGAGATTGCATTTTACTTGTATTTCTCTTTCTGTTTTTGTTGTTAATTTCACTTTTGTGTTATTGTGATCAGGGCATGTTTTCTGCTTCTATACATGCCAAAGATGTCAATCTTATGTCTCATATTGTATGAATCCTCTAGAACCTATCAGTTTTTATCTTACCTGCTTGTTCTAACTTGACATATATAGAGGACTGACCCCAACAATGATAGATTGTGCACTGCTTACAAAAGCACTCAAAATATTTACCAAAATTTACCCTACATTAGCTCTAGAATAAATATCAAAGTATGAGGAAGTAAACATCATTAACAGAAAGATAACCAGAAAATCCCCTCGTGTCTGGGGAGTTAGCAACATATGTTTAAACAGACAATTCATCGAAGAATCAATTCCAGTAGCAGTTAGAGAATATTCCAAACTAAATAATGATTCAAGTACAAACTAGTGAAATACATCTAAAGCTATGTATATAAGGAAGTTTATAATCCTGAATGCACATATTCTATCTTTTCCTGAGGATATGTGAAAAGGCACTCAACCTTGTTAATTATCAAAAATGCAAAATAAAACCACAATGAGATACCACTATATACCTACCCAATGGCTAAAATGAAGCAGAATAAAAATGCCAAGTATTGTGAGTCTATAGAGCTGCTCTGAAGCAGCAGCTGAGCACCGCTGGAGCAGCCATGAGGACATACACCACGTCCAAGGTCAGAGAAATCCCAGCAAGATGGTAGATGCTGGAGTGGGGGCTGCCCGGCACTGGAGCACCTGTAAGGAGATACCCCACGACCAAAGGAAAAGGAGAAGCCCCAGCAAGATGGTAGGAGGGGCTAATTTATGTTTAGAATCAAACCCCATTCCCACCAGAGATGCTCAGAGGGCTCAAAGAAACCTTGTGCACATCAGGACCCAGGGATCCCACAGAGACTGAGCCAGAACTGTGTTTGAGCATCTCCTGTGGAGGTACAGGTCAGCAGTGGACTGCCACATGGACAGAGGCTCTGGTGCAGCAGACTTGGGTATGGCATTAGCCCTCTTGGAGGAGGTTGTCATTAACCCCACCATAGAGCTGCCAGAACTTATGTAAGACTGGGAAATAGACTCTTGGAGAGCACAAACAGAACCTTGTGGGCACCAGGACTCAGGAGAAAGGAGCAGTGACCCCACAAGAGACTGACATAGACTTGCCTGAGAGTGTCCAAGAGTTTCCAGTGGAGGCGTTGGTTGGTGGTGGCCTGCTTCAGGGTTGGGGGCAGTGAGTGTAGCAGGACATGCGTGGGGTCTTTTGAAGGAGGTGACCATTATCTTCATCACCTCCACCATAGTTTGGCCCCAGGTAAATTTTGCCAAGAGAATGCACTGGTCATAGAAAACACCCTCTTCCAACAACACAAGAGAAGACTCTACATATGGACATCACCAGATGGTCAATACCAAAATCAGACTGATTTTATTTTTTGCAGTGAAAGATGGAGAAGCTCTCTACAGTCAGCAGAAACAAGACCAGGAACTGACTGTGGCTCAGATCATGAATTCTTTATTGCCAAATTCAGACTGAAATTGAAGAAAGTGAGGAAAACCACTAGATGATTCAAGTATGACCTCAGTCAAATCCCTTGCAATTATACAGTGAAAGTGACAAATAGATTCAAGGGATTAGATCTGATAGACAGAATGCCTGAAGAACTACAGATGGACGTTTGTTACATTATACAGGAAGCAGGGATCAACACCATTCCCAAGGAAAAGAAATGCAAAAAGGAAAAATTGGTTGTCTGGAGAGGCCTTACAAATAGCTGTGGAGAGAAGTAGAAGGCAAAGGAGAAAAGGAAATATATACTATTTAAATGCAGAGTTCCAAAGAATAGCAAAGAGAGGTAAGGAAACCTTCCTCAGCTCTCAGTGCAAAGAAATAGAGGAAAACAATACAATGGAAAAGACTAGAGATCTCTTCAAGAAAATTAGAGATACCAAGGGAACATTTCATACAAAGAAGGGCTCAATAAAGGACAGAAATGGTATGGACCTAACAAAAGCAGAAGATATTGAGAAGAGGTGGCAAGAATATACAGAAGAACTATACAAAAAAGATCTTCATGACCCAGATAATCATGATGGTATGATCACTCACCTAGAGCCAGACATCCTGGAATGTGAAGTCAAGTGGGCCTTAGGAAACATCACTACGAACAAAGCTAGTAGAGGTGATGGAATTCCAGTGGAGCTCTTTCAAATCCTGAAAGATGATGCTGTGAAAGTGCTGCACTCAATATGCCAGCAAATGTGGAAAACTCAGCAGTGGCCACAGGACTGGAAAAGGGCAGTTTTCATTCCAATCACAAAGAAAGGCAATGCCAAAGAATGCTCAAACTACTGCATAATTACACTCATCTCACATGCTAGTAAAGTAATGCTCAAAATTCTCCAAGCCAGGCTTCAATAGTATGTGAACCATGAACTTCCAGATGTTCAAGCTGGATTTAGAAAAGGCAGAGGAATCAGAGATCAAATTACCAACATATGCTGGATTATCAAAAAAGCAAGAGAGTTCCAGAAAAACATTTATTTCTGCTTCATTGACTATGCCAAAGCCTTTGACTGTGTGGATAACCACAAACTGTGGAAAATTCTGAAAGAGATGGGAATTCCAGACCACCTGACCTGCCTCCTGAGAAATCTGTATGCAGGTCAGGAAGCAACAGTTAGAACTGGACATGGAACAACAGACTGGTTCCAAACAGGGAAAGGAGTATGTCAAGGCTGTATATTTACAGCCTTGCTCATTTAACTTATATACAGAGTTCATCATGAGAAATTCTGGGCTAGGTAAAGCACAAGCTGGAATCAAGATTGTGGGAGAAATATCAGTAACCACAGATATGCAGATGACACCACCCTTATGGCAGAAAGCGAAGAAGAACTAAAGAGCCTCTTGATAAAAGTGAAAGAGGAGAGTAAAAATGTTGGCTTAAAGTTTAACATTCAGAAAACGAAGATCATCGCATCTGGTCCCATCACTTCATGGACAATAGATTGGGAAACAGTGGAAAAAGTGGCAGACTTTATTTTGAGGGGGCTCCAATATCACTGCAGATGGTGATTGCAGCCATGAATCACCATCTTAAAAGATACTTACTCCTTGGAAGAAAAGTTATCACCAACCTAGACAGCATATTAATAAGCAGAGACATTACTTTGTCAACAAAGGTCCACCTAGTAAAAGCTATGGTTTTTCCAGTAGTTATGTATGGATGTGAGAGTTGGACTGTAAGAAAGCTGAGTGCCAAAGAATTGATGCTTTTGAACTGTGGTGTTGAAGAAGACTCTTGAGAGTCCCTTGGACTGCAAGGAGATCCAACCAGTACATCCTAAAGTAAATCCATCCTGAATATTCATTGGAAGGACTGATGCCGAATCTGAAACTTCAATACTTTGGCCACCTGATTTGAAGAACTGACTCATTTGAAAATGCTCTGATGCTGGGAAAGATTGAAGGTGAGAGGAGAATGGGATGACAAAGGATGAGATGGTTGGATGGCATCACCGAATCAATGGACATGAGTTTGAGTAAACTCTGGGAGCTGATGATAGATAGGGAGGCCTGGCATGCTGCAGTCCATGCAGTCGCAAAGAGTCAGAGACGACTCAGTGACTGAACTGAACTGAACTGAGAGCAACTGTGTGCTAAGTCTCTTCAGACATGTCCCACTCTGTACGACCTATTGGACTGTAGCCCACCAGGCTCCTCAGTCCATGGGATTCTCCAGGCAAGAATACTGGAGTGGGTTGTCATTTCCTTCTCTGGGGATCTTCCCGACCCAGGGATTGAACTCACATCTCCTACATTTTCAGGCAGATTCTTTACCATTAGTGCTGCCTGGGAAGCCCACTTTACTTACTATTACCAGTTTATGGTAAAGGATACAACTCAGGAACAGCCAAATGGAACAGATAAATAGAGCATGATGTGGGGAAAGGGGCGCCAAGCTTCCATGCCAACTTTAGATGCAACATCTTCCTAGTCTCTTGATGTGTTTATAACCTGGAAGCTCTCTAAACCCCATTGTTTAGAGGTTTTTATGGAAGTTTAATTATATAGGCATGATTAATTAAATCATTGGCTATTGGTGATTATCTCAATCTTAATCCCAATCCTTTCCTAAGAATGTGTGCATGCTAAATCGCGTCAGTCGTGTATGATTCTTTGCAACCCCATGGACTGCCACCCACCAGGCTCCTCTGTCCATGGGATTCTCCAGGCAAGAATATACTGCAGTGGGTTACCATGTTCTCCTCCAGAAAATTGTACACAGGGATCAAACCTGTATCTCTTAGGTCTACTGCACTGCCCTGCAGGTTCTTTACCAGTAGTGCCACCTGCGGTGGAGCAAAAGTTCCAACTTTCTAATTATGAATTGGTTTTTCTTGTGACCAGTACCCATCCTGATGTACCTAGGGGCTCCAGCCAGCAATTTTATTAACATACAAAGGACACTCTGGTTACTTTGGAGATTCCAAGGGTTTTTGGAGCTGTGCACCCAGGCCAAATATGTATTTCTTATTCTTTCCCAGGGCTGTAAATAATAAGTGTTACCTGATTCTTCCCTCAAATAATTCAGTTTTATTCACATCAAACATTTGCTCTTTTACTTAATCCCCTTTTGTAATTTTGTTCTTAGTGGTCATGCTCATTTTTATAAATGTCTAATTTTCTTAGCTCCTTTCTTCCTCCTGTATCCCACAATTTCTTTACTCTAGCCTCAAAATGAATTAAGAATCAACCATTTCTTATACTTTGACCAGTCTGCCTGGTCAAAGTCACCTCATCTTTACCCTATATAATACACTATATTCCCAATTTAGTATATCTGTTTCTAACCCCGCCCTTTGCCCTAGTCTCTACAAACATACCAGAGGGATCTCATCAAAGTTAAGTTAGATAAAGTTAGTCCTCTAATCAAAACATTCCAATGGCTTCCAACTCACTGAAAGTGAAATTTGAAGCCTTTACCCTAATTTATAAGACCCTACAAGATCTGATCCCATCTCTTAACCCTCTTCCCCCAGTAACTCTATTCTAGTCACACTGCTTTCCTTTCTACATCTCTAACATAGTGTGTGGTTCTACCTCAGGGCCTTTGCACTTGATATTCCACCAACCTGGAATTCTCTTTCCACAGGTGGAAAAATCCAGATCTGGGGCAGAAAAATGCAAAGTGAGCCAAAAACATCTCAATGCACTGGAAAACTAGAGAACACTCAAAGACAAATGGGATCATGTCAAAAAGATATCGGGGCTGCCGGGAAAGGGCCCCTACTGGCAAAAATTGTGGATAATTTGAGGATCTAAAAATTAAATAACTGCAATTTATTCTAACAAAATAAACAAATAAAAATCTTTGAATCCATACTAATATGAAGAGAAATTGAGAGAGAGTCTTGAAAAGTATGCCAACTGGTAAATGTAAAATTTATGACAAAGTTTTAAAACTACCATTCTGCAATTCCCAATGTAATATATAATTCAGGAAGGATCATCAATGGATACTAAGACTATTAAGATGAAAGCTATTAGGGAAGAGAATATTTACATGGTGCTAATCAATGTGTTAGCCCACAGATTACTCAAAATCACGTAGGGGGAAAGTGTACTTTCACAATGGAGAAACTGTTAATCTCTTATCTTAACCAAATGATCAAACCTAGCATCTACTTGAGTCAACTTGGAATTATAAGCTTCTTAATATCATGCAATATGAAATCCACAATCTCACTTAAGATTCTTAGGCCTAATGTTTTGCCTATATCCCAGACTGAGGGCAAGTTAAATTACATCATGAAGAAACAATTAAATAAATCAAGCATGTGTGATATTCTATAGACTTAGAATCTTGGTTGGAGGAGGTCATTGAGAGGATGTGATCACCGATTGACACAAGAGTTAGACCTAGGTCATGGAAGTTTCCTAATCTCTTCCTCTGTGCTTAAGAATGTACATAATGCCCATTCTTCCCACACTAGGAGCTCTTTAAAGGACATAGCCTTCAGAGAGCAAGGTGTTAACAGTACACATGAATGAATCACACTAAAGCCTATATATCAACTTCTAAGATTCTGATGGGCAAGTGCAGAGGTCTGTTTTGTGGCCACCCAACACAAGTCTCACATGTAAATTTCCTTGCTGATTAAAACTGCCACCTACACCAATCTGGAGTGGTCTCCCTCTTTTTTTGGTGTCTCCCTGCCCTCCGTGTATGGGGACCAGTGTGTGAATCAGCAATCTTCAAAATCAATGTCATTAAAATGAGGGTGGGAAGAAGCCTAACAGTGTAGTGCAATGCAATGCTTGAATTGTTATTGGACCCCGGTTTGAAAAAAAAATTACCATAGAAAACATTCTTGGGACAGTCAGAACAATCTTAACACAGACTTCACATCAGATCATATTATGGAATTATTGTTAATATCTATGAGAAATTGTTTACCAATAGTAATCAAAACTTCAAAATTTAAAATTTAGACACAATTTGTTCCCCATTTGATTGGCACTGATTAAAAAAAAATCTAAAACTTTTCATTCTAAATAATTAAAAAGAATTTTGGTGATGTGGCAAAACGTATTCTGCAATGCAATGTCCCATAGTGCATGTGTGTAATATCTGTCCTCTTAATTTCCAGAAACTGACCTTTAGAAATTAGCCATGGATGTACATATAGACTTCCCTTGTGGCTAAGCTGGTAAAGAATCTGCCTTCAATGCAGGAGACCCAGGTTCGATCCCTGGGTTGGCAAGATCCCCTGAAGAAGGGAAAGGCTACCCACTCCAGTATTCTGGCCTAGAGAATTCCATGGACCATATAGTCCATGGGGTCACATAGAGTTGGACACTACTGAGTGATTTTCACTTCCACTATACATATGGAAATAACCTTATCATAACCATTCTATATTTACACAGACAATGGTCAACAGTAAGGTAGTGGTGAAATATGAGACTAGTGTGTAGTCATTAAAAATGACAATATAGACATTTATTGACAGACTTCCCAGGTGGCGCTAATGGTAAAGAACCTGCCTGCTAATGCAGGAGACATGAAACACACGTTCAATCCCTGGGTGGGGAAGATCTTGGAGGAGGGCATGGCAACCCACTCCAGTACTTTTGCCTGGACAATCCCATCTACAGAGGAGCCTGGTGGGCTACAACTCCCATGGGGTCACAAAGAATTGGACATGACTGAAGTGACTTAGCATGGAGTTGGTGATGGACAGGGAGGACTGGCATGCTGCGATTCACGGGGTCACAGTTGGACACGACTGAGTGACTGAACTGAACTGAACTGAAGTGACTTAGCACACACATATTTATTGACAAGGATGAAATTTCATGATATAAAAATGAGGTAATAAAATGAATTATAAAATAAAGCATAGAGTTTGAGCCTATTTTTTCATATATTTATTTATAAGAATATGCTCAAGAATGGAATAATATAAAATGCAAGCAGTATGTATCTTTCAGTAGCAGAATTGCATTTGGCTTATTTTTTCTTATCTGTATTTTTGAAATTTTCAAAATAGCATACATTTTTGTATAATGAAGCTATCTAAGGTAATTTCTTTTCAAAAGCTTTTCTTTAGGTTTTTAGACACATTAAAACATTCATTAATTATTAGAAAGGAAAACCCTTAAAATGACCTCAATGTATGTCTAGTAATGAACTAGAAGTTGTGTTTGGAGCTCTGCTGCTGCTGCTACTGGATTATTAATTACAACATTTAAATATTATTTCTTGGAAAGACAAAGTAACACTCTGGGCTTTTTTTCATGATATGCAGCAACAAATTTTGGATTGCAGATACCACAGAACAATTTGATGTTTGCAATTCCAGTTGTTGTGATGTTGACTAGTTTGACCTGCTTTCAAATACACATGGGCTCAGAGCAATAGATGTGGGCAAGACCTTCAGAGACCAGCTTGGTCTTTGGGATGGCAATTAGAGTTAAAAACAGGTTAGAACCAGTTCCTGGGCAAACAAATACTTAAACTGTTGTCCTGTAAGTATTTAGAAAGTGAAAGTGAAAGTCACCCAGTCGTGTCCGACACTGCCATGGACTATACAGTCCATCAAAATCTCCAGGCCAGAATACTGGAGTGAGTGGCCGATCCCTTCTCCAAGGGATCTTCCCAACCCAGGAATCAAACTGGGGTCTCCTGCAGCGCAGGCAGATTCTTTACTAGCTGAGCTACGAGGAAAGCCCTTTAAATATTTAACACTTGCTGACTGGAAGTAAGAGAGAAGCTGCTTATCTATAAGTCAAATTTTTATCAATTTTTATGAAGATAAGGAATTTATTAAACTTTTGTTCTTGTTGTTCAGTCACTAAGTTGTGTCCAACTCCTTGCAACCCCATGGACTGCAGCCCACCAGGCTCCTCTGTCTATGGGATTCTCCAGGCAAGAATACTGGAACGGGTTGCCCTGCCTTCCTCCAGGGGGTCTTCCCAACCCAGGGATCGAACCCAGGTTTGCCACATTGTCGGCAGATTCTTTACCATCTGAGCCAACAGGGAAGCCCTAATTAAAGTTTACCTGGTCTTTAATTTTGTTATTCCACACTGTCCTTACCATAAATGGACATCATAAACCAATCACGCTAAGGATATAATTAGTGCATTCACATTTTGGGACTTTTGCACTGGTTAACCCCTTCATCTGGAATGCTCTTCCCCCAGATAACTCCATCTAAACCTTCTACTGCCTTCAGTGAATTGAAAGTGAAAGTCGCTCAGTCGTGTCCGACTCTTTGTGACCCCATGGAGCTTGCCAGTTTCCTCTGTCCATGGAATTCTCCAGGCCAGAATAGTGGAGTGGGTAGCCATTCCCTTCTCCAGGGGATCTTCCCAACCTAGGGATCAAACCCAAGTTCCCACATTGTAGGCAGATTCTTTACCATCTGAGCCAACAGGGAAGCCCTACTACCTTCAAGTCTGTGTCAAATGTCACCTCCTCATGGTTTAATTTAAAGTGTCTTGTTCAACATTTATGTTCTATTTTTCTTTCTTTCTTGTTGAGAAAAATCACTTTTTGGGGAGAGGCTCTCACTTTCTGTTAGTTTTTTTCTTGTGATTTTTTTTCTTTCCCACTCAACCAGCTGTCTTCTTGGGAGGCATAGTAAAAGTTTTAAAATTTAGATAATAAAGTAGATAATTTGCCCCTAATGAACAACTATATCAATATTATTAGGTTTGTAGAATTTCAACTAATTCTGCCTACCAACGCCATATGACTCTCTTGAACAAGTACAACTTGTACCAGTTCATCTCAAAAATACTGGGAAAGAAAAGATACACAGGCTCTGGCTGTGGTAAGTAGTATTTCCAGTTATATCACTTATCTATTGCTGTGTAATATCAGTTCAGTTCAGTTGCTCAGTCCTGTCCGACTGTAAGCAACCCTACGGACTGCAACACACCAGGCTTCCCTGTCCATCACCAACTCCTGGAGCTTGCTCAAATTCATGTCCATTGAGTCGGTGATGCCATCCAATGATCTCATCCTCTGTCATCCCCTTCTCCTCCTGCCTTCAATCTTTCCCAACATCAGGGTCTTTTCCAATGAGGGAGTCAGCTGTGTAGTGTAGGGGTAAATAAACTTCTCCAATCCTCTCAGGTTCAGTACTTGGCACCTGTGAATTAAACTAACAAACGATAGAGTAGCAAGAGAAAATGAAGTATATTTACATATGCCACATTGCCTACACACAGTAGTACTCAGTGATATGTAACTCAAAGAATAGTTAGAATTGGAGTTTATGAACCATCTTAGTAGGTGAAAAGGGAGGGGAAGAAAATGCACTTAGGGGAAAATGAATGACTTTCCTGAAAGACAAATGGGCCCTTAGGAGAATATGATAGTCTTGTGACAATGTCTGTTTTGGTGTGGTGCTGACTTCTTGTCTCCTGCTTCTGGGCAGGGAATTGAGAACAACTGAGCACTTCGAGAAAGCTTTTGCTTTTAGGTTAGTAAGAAAAGCCCTGAGAAAGCTTCTTTCCGCATCTGTTGATTCTCAATTACCTGTAAGTCAAAATAATCCTTATGTCAAAGTAGCATATTTTGGAGTGGCTTCATCCCCTTCGATAACAAACCATCCCCAAATTTAGTGATTTTAGATAACAAATAACTCACTATTCTGTGGGTTTGCAGGGCAATTCTCCTGTTGGTTTCACTTAAGCTCACTCATGCAGCTGCTGTCACCTGGACCACTGGCTGGGGTGCAAGCATCTCCTCTGATACATCCAGCAGCTAGTTCTGGTTATCAGTTGGGGCACCTTGATTTGCATCCTCAAACATTAATAGAATAGATCAGCTTCCCTATGTGATAGTCTCTTTGAAACATTCTGAGAGAATAATCGTGGAACCTACAAGATCTTTAAGCCTAAACCTACTACTGGCACAGAGTCACTTCCATTGCATCTGTTAGTTAAAGCAAGTCAAGAGGTCAGTCCAGACTTAAGGAAGTGGGGAGAACACTTCATCCCTTGTTAGGAGGAGTGGAGATTTTACATTGCAGAAGATCATAAAAGGATGCACTGAGACTATCTTTGACAATGTTATCATACCACTCCAAGACACTGTCCACTTTGGAGGAAATTGGGCCATTCTTCATTTTGAGTTTAATGAATTAGAGTTTTTGAGAAAACATGAGTTAAATTATATTTTCTTTCTGATTTATTTCAGATGTGCATTTGTACCCCTTCATATGTAGTATAAGCTATACCAACAAAGCTCAGTTAAATTAAGGGATTTATGAAACAGGATATTGTAGAGCTTGCCTTCAGATGGACTCAGAAGCCCCATAATCGAAGATCATGTCCCAAATCATGCTCTACGTGGCACCATACTTGCCATGCTGCTGGAAGATGACACTAGGAGAGAGGAAACGGGGGCCACTGCTACTGCCAGCACTCATTGGGAAAGAGTCACAAGATTCACCATCTAGCAAATGATGACAAAGAGTTTATCTGGGCCAGACAGAGTGATCTAGGGCCCAGGTTATGTGTGTGCATGTTCAGTTGCTTTAGTCGTGTTTGACTCTTTTCTCTTCAAGAAAATTAGAGGTACCAAGGGAACATTTCATGCAAAGATGGGCTCGATAAGGGACAGAAATGGTATGGACCTAACAGAAGCAGAAGATATTAAGAAGAGGTGGCAAGAATACACGGAAGAACTATACAAAAAAGATCTTCACGACCCAGATAATCATGATGATGTGATCACTAATCTAGAGCCAGACATCTTGGAATGTGAAGTCAAGTGGGCCTTAGAAAGCATCACTACGAACAAAGCTAGTGGAGGTGATGGAATTCCAGTTGAGCTGTTTCAAATCCTGAAAGATGATGCTGTGAAAGTGCTGCACTCCATATGCCAGTAAATTTGGTAAACTCAGCAGTGGCCATAGGACTGGAAAAGGTCAGTTCTCATTCCAATTCCAAAGAAAGGCAGTGCAAAAGAATGCTCAAACTACTGCACACCTGCACTCATCTCACATGCTAGTAAAGTCATGCTCAAAATTCTCCAAGCCAGGCTTCAACAATACGTGAACCGTGAACTTCAAATTGCCAACATCCGCTGGATCATGGAAAAAGCAAGAGAGTTCCAGAAAAAACATCTATTTCTGCTTTATTGACTATGCCAAAGCCTTTGCCTGTGTGGATCACAATAAACTGTGGAAAATTCTGAAAGAGATGGGAATAACAGACCACCTGACCTGCCTCTTGAGAAATCTGTATGCAGGTCAGGAAGCAGCAGTTAGAACTGGACATGGAACAACAGACTGGTTCCAAATAGGAAAAGGAGTATGTCAAGGCTGTATATTGTCACCCTGTTTATTTAACTTATATGCAGAGTACATCATGAGAAATGCTGGACTGGAAGAAACACAAGCTGGAATCAAGATTGCCGAGAGAAATATCAATAACCTCAGATATGCAGATGACACCACCCTTATGGCCGAAAGTGAAGAGGAACTAAAAAGCCTCTTGATGAAAGTGAAAGAGGAGAGTGAAAAAGTTGGCTTAAAGCTCAACATTCAGAAAACAAAGATCATGGCATCCAGTCCCATCACTTCATGGGAAATAGATGGGGAAACAGTGGAAACAGTATCAGACTTTATTTTTTGGGGCTCCAAAATCACTGCAGATGGTGACTGCAGCCATGAAATTAAAAGACGCTTACTCCTTGGAAGAAAAGTTATGACCAACCTAGATAGTATATTCAAAAGCAGAGACATTACTTTGCCGACTAAGGTCCTTCTAGTCAAGGCTATGGTTTTTCCGTGGTCATGTATGGATGTGAGAGTTGGACTGTGAAGAAGGCTGAGTGCCACAGAATTGATGCTTTTGCACTGTGGTGTTGGAGAAGACTCTTGAGAGTCCCTTGGACTGCAAGGAGATCCAACCAGTCCATTCTGAAGGAGATCAACCCTGGGATGTCTTTGGAAGGAATGATGCTAAAGCTGAAACTCCAGTACTTTGGCCACCCCATGCGAAGAGTTGACTCATTGGAAAAGACTCTGATGCTGGGAGAGATTGGGGGCAGGAGGAGAAGGGGATGACCGAGGATGAGATGGCTGGATGGTATCACGGACTCGATGGATGTGAGTCTGAGTGAACTCCAGGAGATGGTGATAGACAGGGAGGCCTGGCATACTGTGATTCATGGGGTCACAAAGAGTTGGACACGACTGAGTGACTGAACTGAACTGACCTGAACTGACTCTTTGTGACCCTGTGGAGCATAGCCCACCAGGCTCCTCTGTCCATGAGATTCCCCAAAAATGAATACTTTAGTGGGTTGCCATGCCCTCCTCCAGGGGATCTTTCTGACCCAGGGATCGAACCCACGTCTCTTAAGTCTCCTGCATTGGCAGGTGGGCTGGTTGCCACTAGCGCCACCTTGGAAGCCCCTAGCACCCAGGTTATAGCTGGTTCAAAAACTCTCCAGCTTCTAGGGAGTTTACATTCTAGTGGAAGGAAATAGATAATAAACTATACACATTAAAAATGAGTAAATTATGTACTATGTTAAGAAATGATGAATAGTATGGAAATAGGGAATGAGTAGGGAAAGATGTAAGTCAGGGCAAGAGAGATCAGAAGTGGTGGGGATGGACAGATGTTCTCAGAGAATGACTTTTGAGCAAACACTTGAAGGGGATAAAGAGGTTTTCTATGCAGATACATATGTGAAGAGCATTCCAGGAGTAGAAAAAAATATGTGTATGCACCTGACATGTTTGCAGATCATAGAGAAGGCCAGAGCAGCTGGAGCAGAATGAGTGAGGGAGAAAAGGAAGAGGTGTGCTCAGACCAGTAAGAGGGGAGCAGCAGTCATACAGAACATTTTAAACTCCTAACTGGGCTTTGGCTTTCACTCTAAAGTGGGGAGCCACTACCAGGTTTCTTTTGTTTTTGTTTTTTCTTTCTTTCTTGTTTTTGTTTGTTTTTGACTTCGTGGCATGGCTTGTAGGATCTTAGTTCCCTGACCAGGGATTGAACCCGGGCCCTCTGCACTGAAAGCTCTGGGTCCTAAACACTGGACAATCCGGGAATTCCCCATCACCAGATTTTTGAAGAGAGAAATGACATGCTCTGACTTTCTTTTTGACAGAATATGCTTTCTTCAGAGTATTAGTTTATGATCAATATGTGAAATAGTAATGAGGTAAGAGTAAAAGTAAAATTATCAAGTTAATTAAACACAAGAGAATATCTTTGCCACCTGTGAGTGGGTGAATAGAATAACCAAAATCTCAAAAACAAATATCAAGAAGCAAAAAACCTGATGAAGATGACCTAAAATGACAGGACGAGGGGTGGAGTGGGTATGAAGGAGGCTCAAAATGGAAGATATATATATATATATAATACATTTTATATAAATATATATTATTTATTTATACTATAAATGAATAATTTTATAATACAAAATATATGTATTTAATACATATATTAAATATATAATTATTACTGATGTGATGTTATATGGCAGAAACCAATACAACATTGTAAGCAGTTATCCTTTAATTAAAAATAAAAAAAATAATGATGAAAAACCCTGATGAATTGGGGGACCTCAAATTTAAATACTTCCGTTCAGTGAGGTGCTAAAATGGCCAAATAGGTCACACATAGGAGAAGACAGTGATGCCCCAAATTGAGGAGTGCTTCTGATTGTTCAAGGAGCTTCTATAAAACAACCAGAATAGTAACAATAAATCTCACTTTTAAAATGGCCCAATGATATGAACAGACAGTATACAGAATCAGTTCAGTTCAGTTCAGTCGCTCAGTCGTGTCCGACTCTTTGCGACCCCATGAATCTCAGCACGCCAGGCCTCCCTGTCCATCACCATCTCCCAGAGTTCACCCAGACTCACGTCCATCGAGTCCGTGATGCCATCCAGCCATCTCATCCTCTGTCGTCCCCTTCTCCTCCTGCCCCCAATCCCTCCCAGCATCAGAGTCTTTTCCAATGAGTCAACTCTTCGCATGAGGTGGCCAAAGTACTGGAACTTTAGCTTTAGCATCATTCCTTCCAAAGAAATCCCAGGGCTGATCTCCTTCAGAATGGACTGGTTGGATCTCCTTGCAGTCCAAGGGACTCTCAAGAGTCTTCTCCAACACCACAGTTCAAAAGCATGGAAAGCTTAAAGTCTTATAGGTAAATGAAGAGAAGTTTGAGAAGACTTCCCTGGTGGTCCAGTGACTGAGAATCCGCCTGCCAATTCAGGGGACACAGGTTCAATCCCGGGTCTGGGAGGATTCCACATGCTTTGAGGCAGGTGATTCCGCACACGGCAACTACTGAGCCTCTGTGCATAGAGCCTGTGCTCTACAGTGAGAAGCCGCTGAAGTGAGAAGCCCACACAAGGAAGACCCAGAGCAACCTAAATAAATTTTTTTTTTTATAAAAGAGAAGTTTGAAGTCATAGGTAACCAGAGAAATGAAAATTGAAACCACCATGAGACTGGCATCATTTAGAAAGTTGTGTGTGCTCAGTTGTGTCCAGCTCTTTGCGACACTATGGACTCTAGCCCGCCAGGCTCCTCTGTCCAAGGGATTCTTCAAGCAAGAATACTGGAGTGGGGTGCCATTTCCTCTTCTAGAGGGTCTTCCCCACCCAGGGATCAGACTCACGTCTCCTGCAGCTCCTTTATTCGCAGGCAAATTCTTTACCACTGGGTACCTGGGAAGCCCCTGTTTATTGCTGTAATAGGCTTTCAAAATAAAGTGGACTTTGCTAGACTGTGTGAAAAGCCAGATATGGGAATCAACAGTGTATTCCTTCACTGGAGTGAAGTGACTTGACATTACAGCTTATCAATGGCTAATGTCCTGGACAGATCATTCTGCCCCTGAGAGCCAGATGTTCTCAGTGCTAGCTCTCTTTCACCCTTTCTTGTTCTCTTGCCCTCCATCATTCTACCCCTCCATCATTCTACCCCTCCTTCCCTTGCCTTTACTCTTTGTCTCACAGTGACTGTCAAAATGGCTTATCTCAGCTTTTTAACAAGAAAATATATTGAGTCACTCAGTTATCAGTTATCCACTGCAAAGCCTGGGGATTTTGTCTCCAGCTGCTGTTTACCTGGGCCCTAGGCAAGAGAGGCACTGGTGAGAGAACTTTTACTCCAGGTTACAATGTTGAATTACAAAAATGGTCAAGAGACAGTGGGAAACTCTTATGATTTCTAGTTTTCATTTGTTTGACTTGCTTTGATATGAGTGGAAATGTCTCTCCTGTTCTCCAGGTAAGTAGGATAAGATAATGGTATCAGAACTAAAATATTTACTCCTTAGTTAAGAAGAATATCCTTCAGTTCTTATTTCATTGAGAGCTTTTAACATTAATGGTTATTTGAATTTTGTCAGTGGATTTTTCAGCATCTGTGGAGATCATTACATATGTTTTTGGTCAATATATTAATCTAGTATAATATTAATGGATATCTTAATATCAACCCATTTTTCTGAAATAAATCCCACTCAGTCATAGTGTGTTATTTTTCTCACTGTAATGCAGGAATTTTTTTGCTAGTATTTTATCTGTTTTTTTTTCTTCTGTATTTGCATTCTTAAGTGATATTGGCCCATACTTTTCATTCTTTTACTGTCTTTATTGGGTTTTACATCATGAATGGAAGTAGGACGTTTTCCCTTATTCTCAGTGTTCTGGAATAATATAAAAAGCATTGGAATTATCTTTAAGGGTTTGATAGGCTCTCTCTGGGAAACTACCTTGACTGCTCTTTTTGTGGTGTAATTCCTTAATTATTTTCTCTATTTCTTTTATGGAAATTGATCTTTTGAAGTCTAATAGAGCAAATTTTGGTAATGTGTATTTCTCTAGGAAATTATACATTTGATCTAGATTTTAAAATTCAGTTCTATAGAGGTCTCCAAAGTAGTCCCTTAAGATTTTTTAAAAATAATTTCGTCTATTTCAGTGGTCATTTGCTTCTTGTCATTTTTTAGTTTATATATTTGTGCCTTCTTTCTTTGTTTTTTAATAAGTTAGTTGGTAATGCATCTCCTTTTTAAAAAATTTTTCTTAAAAATGTGATTTTGATTTATTAATGAGGTTTATTGCTTTCTATACTTAGTCTCTGCTTTTAGATTTATTTTTTTTTCTCAACCTCTGCTTTTATCTTTATAGTTTCTTTCCTTGTGCTTTCTTTTGGTTTGCTTTATTCTTTTCCTAATATTTAAAAAAAAAACCTATAAATTCTCTTGTGATCACTGCTTAAAATGTAACCCATAGATTCTGGTATGTGCTGTTTTCATTATATAGTTTTTATGTTATTTTTTGAAGTATAGTTGATTTAAAATGTTATTTTAGTTTCAGGTGTATGGCATAGTGAGTCAATATTTTTATAGAATTGTACTCCATTTAAAGTTATTAAAAATAATGGCTATACTTCCCTATGCTGTACAATAGATCCTTGTTGCTTATTTATTTTATACACAGTAGTTTGTATCTCTTAATCCCCTACCCCCTTTTTCACCTCTCCCTCCCTCCCTTTCCCTCCAGTAATCACTACTTTGTTCTTTATATCTATGAGTCTATTTCTGTTTTTTTATATACATTAGTTTGTCTTATGTTTTAGATTCCACATTTTTACATATTTTTTCCCAAAGATTCTGTAATTTCAGTCTATGCCTCTCCTCCACCCAGCAGTTGTTTAACAGAATAATTTTTCATTTCCAGGTGGAAGTACTAATTCATCTTACTTGTTTACTTTTGTCAGTAATTCCCAGTTTTATAGTTCTGTGATCAGATATGCTATTTGCAATACTTCTACATAATGGAAATTACTGATATTTTTCTTGTGACTGAATATATGATCAAATTTTGTCAATACATCATAAAGTTTGAGCAGAAAGTATATCAGGATGTGTAGTTCTTTATACATTCATGATATCAACCTTATTAATTATCTTGTTCATGTATTCTACATCTTTACATATTATGTGTCCATTTGATCTCTCTTATACTGAGGGTGTTATAATAACATCTTTTATTTTTAGTGTGTGTCTACATGTTTCCTTGCATATCTGTAGTTTTTGTTTTCTAAGTGTGGCTGCTCTGTAATTTAGTGTGTAAATGTTCATGTTCATTGTGTTTTCATGTTGTATGATGGCTTTTAGCTCACACAAGAAAACATCTTTTGTCACATTTAATGCTTTGTGGCTTGAATTAAACTTGCCTGATATCAGCACCTCTATACCTGCTCTCTTTTTGTTTCTATTTGCTTAGTATACATTTCTTATTCCTTCATTTTGGCTTTCTGAATCACTTAGTTGGAGGTGTGCCTTGTGTCTGAGGCATACAGGTAGGTTGTATTTTGTGAGAAAATTAAAAATATTTTTCTTTTAGTAAATGGATGTATTAACTATCTCTTGCTAAAGAAACAAATAACTCTACAACTTAGCAGCTTAAAACAACAAACATATTATGACACAGTTTTTATGGGTTAGGAATCAGGGAGTTACATAGTCATGATCCTCTGTCTCATGGTCTATTACAGGACTGCAGACAAGTTGCTGGCCTGGGCTATGGTCACCTCAAGGTTCAACTGGGGGAGGATTCACTTTCATGTTCTTATAGTTGTTGTCAGGCCTCAGGTCCTCGCTGGCTGTTGGCTGGACATTTCAGTTCCCTGCCATGCAAGCCTTTGTATAGGGCAGCTGACAACATGGCAACTGTCTTCTTTCAGAAACAATGATAAAGAGTGAGTGAGGGCTTCCTTGGTGGTCTAGTGGTTAAGAATCTGTCTGCCAACACAGGGGATATGGGTTCAATCCTTGATCATGGAAGATGCCACAGAGAAACTAAGCCCATGCACCACAGCTACTTAAACCATATGCCCTAAAGCCTGTGCCCTGCAACAAGAGAAGCCACTGCAATGAGAAACCCACCCACTGCAACAAAAGAGTAGCCACAGCTCTCCACAAGTAGAGAAAGCCCTCAGGCAGCAATGAAGACCCAGCACAGCCAAAAATAAATATGTTGAGGTATGTTCTATCTATGCCTGCTTTCTGGAGGGTTTTTATCATAAATGGCTGTTGAATTTTGTCAAAGGTTTACTCTAAACCCACAGCAAACATTATCCTCAATGGTGAAAAGTTGAAAGCACTTCCCCTAATGTCAGGAACAAGACAAGGGTGCCCACTCTCACCACTACTATTCAACATAGTTTTGGAAGTTTTAGCCACAGAAATCAGAGAAGGAAAAGGAATAAAAGGAATCCAGATTGGAAAAGAAGAAGTAAAACTCTTACTGTTTGCAGATGACATGATCCTCTACATAGAAAACCCTAAAGACACCACCAGAAAATTACTAGAGCAAATCAATGAAGACAGTAAAGTTGCAGGATATAAAATTAATACACACAAATCCCTTGCATTCCTATACACTAACAATGAGAAAACAGAAAGAGAAATTGAGGAAACAATTCCATTCACCATTGCAACAAAAAGAATAAAATACTTATGAATAAATCTACCTAAAGAAACAAAAGACCTATATATAGAAAACTATAAAACACTGATGAAAAAAATCAAAGAGGACACAAATAGAGAAGAAATATACCATGTTCATGGATTGGAAGAATCAATATAGTGAAAATGAGTATACTACCCAAAGCAATCTATAGATTCAATGCAATCCCTATCAAGCTACCAACAGTATTTTTCAGAGGACTAGAACAAATAATTTAACAATTTGTATGGAAATACAAAAAACCTCAAATAGTCAAAGCAATCTTGAGAAAGAAGAATGGAACTGGAGGAATCAACCTGCCTGACTTCAGACTATACTACAAAGCTACAGTCATCAAGACAGTATGGTACTGGCACAAAGACAGAAATATAGATCAATGGAACAAAATAGAAAGCCCAGAGATAAATCCACTCACCTATGGACACCTTATCTTTGACAAAGGAGGCAAGAATATACAATGGAGAAAAGACAATCTCTTTAACAAGTAGTCCTGGGAAAACTGGTCAACCACTTGTAAAAGAATGAAACCAGAACACTTTGTAACACCATACACAAAAATAAACTCAAAATGGATTAAAGATCTAAATGTAAGACCAGAAACTATAAAACTCCTAGAGGAAAACATAGGCAAAACACTCTCTGACATAAATCACAGCAGGATCCTCTATGACCCACCTCCCAGAATACTGGAAATAAAAGCAAAAATAAGCAAATGGGACCTAATTAAACTTAAAAGCTTTTACACAATGAAGGAAACTATAAGCAAGGTGAAAAGATAGCCTTCAGAATGGGAGAAAATAATAGCAAATGAAGCAATTGACAAAGAATTAATCTCAAAAATATACAAGCAGCTCAATTCCAGAAAAATAAATGACCCACTCAAAAAATGGGCCAAAGAACTAAATAGACATTTCTCCAAAGAAGACAAACAGAGGGCTAACAAACACATGAAAAGATGCTCAACATCACTCATTATCAGAGAAGTACAAATCAAAACCACAATGAGGTACCATCTCATGCTGGTCAGAATGGCTGTTATCAAAAAGTCTACAAACAATAAGTGCTGGAGAGGGTGCAGAAGAAAAGGAACCCTCTTACACTGTTGGTGGGAATGCATACTATACAGCTACTATGGAGAACAGTGGGGAGAGTCCTTAAAGAACTGAAAATAGAACTGCCATACAACCCAGCAATCCCACTGCTGGGCATACACACTGAAGAAACCAGAATTGAAAGACACGTGTACCCAATGTTCGTTGCAGCATTGTTTACAATAGCTAGGAAATGGAAGCAACCTAGATACCCATTGGCAGATGAATGGGTAAGAAAGCTGTGGTACATATACACAATGGATATACTCAGCTATTTTAAAAAATGCAGTTGAATCAGTTCTAATGAGGTGGATGAAACTGGAGCCTATCATACAGAGAGAAGTCAGAAAGAAAAACACCAATACAATATATTAATACATATATATGGAATTTACAAAGATGGTAACAATGAGCCTATATGCAAGAAAGCAAAAGAGACACAGATATAAAGAACAGGCTTTTGGACTCTGGGAGAAGGTGAGAGTGGGATGATTTGAGAGAATAGCATTGAAATATGTATATTCAGTCCAGTTCAGTTGCTCAGTCATGTCCGACTCTTTGTGACCCCATGAATTGCAGCACACCAGGCCTCCCTGTTCATCACCATCTCCTGGAGTTCACCCAGACTCACATTCATCGAGTCCGTGATGCCATCCAGCCATCTCATCCTCGGTCATCCCTTTCTCCTCCTACCCCCAATCCCTCCTAGCATCAGAGTCTTTTCCAATAAGTCAACTCTTCACATGAGGTGGCCAAAGTACTGGAGTTTCAGCTTTAGCATCACTCCTTCCAAAGAAATCCCAGAGTTGATCTCCTTCAGAATGGACTGGTTGGATCTCCTTGCAGTCCAAGGGACTCTCAAGAGTCTTCTCCAACACCACAGTGCAAAAGCATCAATTCTTCAGCACTCAGCTTTTTTCACAGTTCAACTCTCAAATCCATACATGACCACTGGAAAAACCATAGCCTTGACTAAACGGACCTTAGTCGGCAAAGTAATGTCTCTGCTTTTGAATATACTATCTAGGTTGGTCATAACTTTTCTTCCAAGGAGTAAGCATCTTTTAATTTCATGGCTGCAATCACCATCTGCAGTGATTTTGGAGCCCCCAAAAATAAAGTCTGCCATTGTTTCCCCATCTATTTCCCATGAAGTGATGGGACCAGATGCCATGATCTTTGTTTTCTGAATGTTGAGCTTTAAGCCAACTTTTTCACTCTCCTCTTTCACTTTCATCAAGAGGCTTTTTAGTTCCTCTTCACTTTCGGCCATAAGGGTGGTGCCATCTGCATATCTGAGATTATTGATATTTCTCCTGGCAATCTTGATTCCAGCTTGTGTTTCTTCCAGTCCAGCATTTCTCATGATGTACTCTGCATATAAGTTAAATAAGCAGGGTGACAAAATACAGCCTTGACGTACTCCTTTTCTTATTTGGAACCAGTCTGTTGTTCCATGTCCAGTTCTAACTGCTGCTTCCTGACCTACATACAGATTTCTCAAGAGACAGGTCAGGTGGTCTGTTATTCCCATTTCTTTTAGAATTTTCCACAGTTTATTGTGATCCACAATGGAGAAGGAAATGGCACCCCATTCCAGTACTCTTGCCTGGAAAATCCCATGGGTGGAGGAGCCTGGAAGGCTGCAGTCCATGGGGTCGTGGAGAGTGACTTCACTTTGACTTTTCACTTTCATGCATTGGAGAAGGAAATGGCAACCCACTCCAGTGTTCTTGCCTGGAGAATCCCAGGGACGGGGGAGCCTGGTGGCCTGCCATCCATGAGGTCGCACAGAGTCGGACATGACTGAAGCAACTTAGCAGCAGCAGTAGCATTGTGACCCACACAGTCAAAGGCTTTGGCATAGTCAATAAAGCAGAAATAGATGTTTTTCTGGAACTCTCTTGCTATATATTACCTACCATATGTGAAATAGATCACCAGTCCAGGTTTGATGCATGAGACAGGGTGCACAGGGCCAGAGCACTGGGATGACCCTGAAAGATGGGATGGAGAGGGATGTGGGAGGGGGGTTCAGGGTGGGGAACACATGTACACCCATGGCTGATTCATGTCAATGTATGGCAGAAACCACTGCTACTGCTACTGCTGCTAAGTCACTTCAGTCGTGTCCGACTCTGTGCAACCCCGTAGATGGCAGCCCACCAGGCTCCCCCATCCCTGGGATTCTTCAGGCAAGAACACTGGAGTGGGTTACCATTTCCTTCTCCAATGCATGAAAGTGAAAAGTGAAAGTGAGGTCACTCAGTCATATCCGACTCTTTTCGACCCCATGGACTGCAGCCTGCCAGGCTCCTCCATCCATGGGATTTTCCAGGCAAGAGTACTGCAGTGGAGTGCCATTGCCTTCTCTGGCAGAAACCACTACCATATTGTAAAGTAATTAGCCTCCAATTAAAATAAATAAATTAATTTAAATAAATAAGAGAGTGAGACAGTAGCCATATTTTTTTTTTTGTCATTTAATCTTGGAAGTGACACCCCTTTACTTTTGCAATTCATTACGATTCATTCAAAATGTCCTAATATCTGGCTTCCCTGATAGCTCAGTTGGTAAAAAATCTGCCTGCAATGCAGGAGACCCTGATTCAATTTTTGGGTCAGGAAGATTTGCTGGAGAAGGTATAGGCTGCCCACTCCAGTATTCTTGGATTTCTCTTATGGCTCAGCTGGCAAAGAATCCACCTGCAATTCAGGAGACCTGGGTTAGATCCCTTGTTTGGGAAGATCCCCTGGAGAAGGGAAAGGCCACTCCAGTATTCTGGCCTCAGGAATGCCATGGACTATACAGTTGCAAAGAGTTGGACACCACCGAGCGACTTCCACTTTCTTTCATTAGAAACTAGTCATAACTTTAGTCTATACTCAGGAGGAGGGAACTACCCATGGGCTTGAGTATCAGAAGGAAGCAGGGCTCTTTGGGAGCATCTTAGAGTTCATATAGTGTAATCTGCCCTCTGGCCCTTAATGATTCACTTCCCTTCCATGTGCAAAACACACTCACACCCCCCCAGGGTCCTCAAAATTCATAAACTATTACAGTTTCACCTCAAAATTCAGAATCTCCTCATCTAAATCAGGTCCAGGTGCAACTTGGGTGTGGTTTCCTTTGTTCTCTTTTGTTCTAAAACTAAAGAGACAAGTTATCTTCTCCCCAACACACCGAGCATATAGTTGTGGGACAGGCATAGCATAAATGCTGTACAGATTTATATTTAAAATGGTGGGAGGGGAATGGCCAGTACAAAGGACTCACTGGTCCACCAAAATTTTGAAATCCAGCCAGGGAAATGTTTTATGTTGTTTGATCAGGCTTATATTCTTGACTTCATTTGTCTGGTTTTGTGTTCATCCTCTGAGTCAGCATTTGTGGCTTAGTGGTTTTCTCAGCCTGCTGCATACCAATAGAATCTTGGGTATCTGCTGGCTTCTTTTCATTCTGCTTTCTCTGTCCCTTATAGTTCAAACTGGCAGTGTTTTTTGCTGATGTAGTTTTCTCATTAACTCTATGAGTCTTCTGTAAATTTCACTGGGATTCACTCCATTAAAGAAAAGCCACACCTACAAATCTCTATGAGGTGAATCTTTCTCTACTTTGTGCTGAGTGAACTATGGGACAAAAACCTTAAGGTTTTGTTTTAATGATCCATGAAGTGTTAGTCACTCAGTTGTGTCTGACTCTTTGTGATCCCATGTATGGTAGCCGGCCAGGCTCCTCTGTCCATGGAATTCTCCAGGCAAGAATATTGGAGTGGGTTGCCATTCCCTTCTCTAGGGCATCTTCCTGACCCAGGGATCAAACCTGGGTCACCCACATTGCAGGCAGATTCTTTACCATCTGAGCCACCAGGGAAGCCCCAATGATCTGTGAGGTACACTCTTAATCTCTTGAACGGGCCTCTGTGACTGAATATAACTTTAATTATGTAAATAGTATCTTTGATATTTCTGAAGTATTCACAAGGGATTTTACAGTCACACCCTTAACTCCAATTTTCAATGTTTTCCTGGAAGTGTCATAGATCTGATCTTGGCTCAGAAGCCATTTCTTAATTTTAGCCTTGTTTGCCAATTGGAGAAGTAGAAGATTTTCAAAACCCGTAAGTCTTGGCTCCTTTTCTTAGAGAGTCTTTCCCTCAATTTATCTCTCTCCTCCCACATTGTATTATAAATAGCATGAAGCAACCAGGTGGTACCTTTGACATTTTGCTCAGAAATAGCCTTATATAGATCACCCAGTTCATCAGGCACATTTTCTACTTTGCATACAACTGCAGGAAAGAGCTACATTCTGCCCTTAAATCACAAGAATAGACTTTAAGTTTCCAAGAACATCTTTCTTACTTCCTCTAGAACTCTCACTAGTATCTTCTTCAAATTCCAACATTTTACAGTGTGTTCAAGGCATTTTAAGCATTCATTAAAATGCTTTTCAAAGTTTGCTGCACATTTTGAATGCCATGCCCATATTTTAGTTATTTGTCATGGCAGTACAGACTATAGCCATAAAATTAAAAGACACTTGCTCCTTGGAAGGAAAGTTATGGCAAACCTAGACAGTGTATTAAAAGGCAGAGACATCACTTTGTCAAAAAAGTTCTGTGTAGTCAAAGCTATGGTTTTTACAGTAGTTGTGTACTTATGTGAGAGTTAGACCTTAAAGAAGGCTGAGCACCGAAGAATTGATGCTTTTGAACTGTGGTGCTGGAGAAGACTCTTGAGAGTCCTTTGGATTGCAAGGAGATCAAACCAGTCAATCTTAAAGGAAATCAGTGCTGACTATTCACTGGAAGGACCGATGCTGAAACTGAAGCTCCAATACTTAAAGCCAGCTCCTTGGAAAAGACCCTGATGCTCAGGAGGATTGAAGGCAAAAGGAGAAGGGGTGACAGAGGATGAGATGGTTAGATAGCATCACTGACTCAATGGACATGAATTTGATCAAACTCTGGGAGATAGTGGAGAACAGAGGTGTCTGGCATGCTGCAGTCCATGGGGTCACAAAGTCTAGGACATGACTCAGCAACAACAAAAACAACACGGCAGTACTAGACTTCTAAGTACAAAAATCTGTACTAAGGGACTTCCCTGACTGTCCAGTGGTTAAGACTCTGCACTTCCACTATAGGGAGGGTGGGTTTGGTCCCTGGTTGGGGAACTAAGATCTTGTATATCCCGTGGCATGGATTAAAAAAAAAAAAAACTATACTCACTATCAAAAATCTATGTATCACTATCTATTGCTATATAGCAAATTACCCCAAAAGTTAACTGCTTAAAACACAAATTTTTTTATCCCATAGTCTCTGTGGAACAGAAATCCTGGCATGGTATAGCTGAGTGCCTCTAGCTCAAGGTCTCACATAAGGCTCTAATCAAGTTGTGGATTAGTTTAATTCCCTATGGTAGATAGCTGCTGATGATAAGAATATTATTCTCACTTTTTTTGTCATTCATTTTTACTACTTTCTCTCTTATCAGCATTTTACTCTTTCCTTTATCTCCTTTCCATTGTCTTTGGTGTTTTCTTGTCTTTCTTCAATAACCCCGTATTAAATTTCACTTGAATCTCTATTCTTCCTTGGGTATCTGATAATTTATCTTTATGTCTGAGATAATTTTGTCTTTTTAAAAATCGTTTCTTGAATTAAGTCAACTCTCTTTTCATATCTCCCTGGATTTTGACTGTTTCCTTCCTTAGCTTTTCAATTTCTTATAATGTAGTTTTTCATAGCCTCAAATGTGTGTTTGATTATATTTAATTCTTACAGTTTTCTTCTACTTTACTGTTGTTTTTCCTATGGGAACTTTTCATCATATGTGTGAAATCCTCCTGATATGTGTGAAATTTCCTCATATGTGTGAAATTTTGTTTTTCTGATTTTTTAGAATATCTCTAGGTGGATTTGCTGATTTTTTTGTTCATTTCTCTGTGGCTTTGGAATATTTGGTAAGATTCCTAGTTGACAGATATCCTTTCTCTCAAGATATGGAAGTCTAGGCACTGTAAGCAGATTTGTTTGTTTCGGTGGGGCTTGTGAAAGCTGTGTGTCCTCTAGTTTTATGATCTTTTTCTGTCCTATAGGACCCTACATTCCTGCTTCCCCTTAGTTTCTTTTTTTTCCCCATATAATTACCAAAAGAAGTTTCTCTCTTCTTTACTGAGTTATTCTCTTCCAGAAGCTAGGAGTTTTAAGTATCACTCCCTTAAAACATAAGTACTTTTATATCCCCATCTTGGTAATCCACTTTCTGATCTCTCAGATGCTAGAATATTCAGATTAACATGGACTTAATCTTTCTGAGGCTGATTTTGGATCACTTTTATGCCCCTTCCCTAGCTTCACTCTTTTGTCTTCCCCAGTTTTTCTCCTTTTGCCTAATGGTTGGTGGGTGGGGAGTGAAGCTGACGGCATGGAGTAATTCCAACCCAGTTGCAATGGAATTTGATGATTTGTTATTTTTTACACACAGTTACTTTGAGGCTTTGGAATATTATATCTTCAGGTTATGCTGGTGGCTTGGCTTTTGTGTAAGTGGACATTTCTCATTTTGTTATTTGGAATTGTTTTGGAAAGATATAGTGGAAGACTGGTTCCTTGGTTGCTGCCATTGCGTTCAGCGACCTAGAAGTTCTATTAATTTTTTTAAGGCTTCTGATTACTTTTTCAACATTTTTATTCTTTGTTAAATTGGAGACTTCAAGAGGGTGGGGACCTTGTCTATCTTGTTCTGTCCTATCCCCTCTGCCTAGTACGTGTACAATTACTGTAGAGTCAAAAGAGTGCTGATGCTTAGAATAATGTAATGAAAACTAGATTCAGAAGGTTTGGGTTTAGATACTTAGACTATTTAGGCCTTAGATTCTTTATGTATAAACAGGGATCTCACCAGGTTGTGGAAAAAGATCAAGTATGAAAATGCTTAAAATAGTTATTGCCCTGCCCGTGTTTAGCTAATATTTACCTCACATACTACACACACACCCTTCTGCATTGATAACCTATACAATACCTTTTATTTCCTGTAGTCTTAAGTATTTGGTAATTACACTAAATCTTTTTAGATGTGATTTTTTTCTAACTAATCTATCATTCTTTTCTTATAAATAGAAGTTTCACATACCCTATTCCTTAAGACCTAGTTTTAGAAAACTCCTCTTGAGTCTTCTTACCTTTATAAAAAATATAGAACACAAATTAAAATGTTAGTGCATATTTTATTTTTTATCTAGGTAGGCAAACTATGTTCCTAGTTTATGTTAACAGCAAAAAACCTAGTATACTGAAATCCAACTTTTATCTTAAAACTTAGAAATTATAATACTCCTATTAGTAATAATAACACATATTTGAGAGCTTACTATATGTCTGCCACCTTTTTAAATATTTAAAAATTATCAACTCATTTAATCTTGCTACCCTCATGACATAAAGAAGCAAAGTAAGTTAAGTAACTTGCTGGAGGTGATGTGTACTAAGTCGCTTCAGTTGTGTCTTTGTGACCCCATGGACTGTAGTCCACCAGGCTCCTCTGTCCATGGGATTCTCCAGGCAAGAATAATGGAGTGAGTTTCCATCCCCTCTTCCAGGGGAACTTCCTGACCTAGGAATTGAACCCACGTCTCTTGTGTCTCCTGCATTGGCAGTCAGGTTCTTTACCACTAGCACCACCTAAGAAGCCCCTGGGAAGCTTCTGGAAGTCACCAGCTAGTAAATGATATAACCAGCATTTGAACCCAATGAAAAAGATATGAGTTAATTATGCAAATGATAAAATACCACTGATGTGAAGGGCTGACTCATTGGAAAAGACCCTGATGCTGGGAAAGATAAAAAGCAGGACGAGAAAAGGATGACAGAGGATGAGATGGTTGGATGGCAACACTGACTCAATGGACATGAGTTTGAGCAAGCTCCGGGAGATGGTGAAGGATAGGAAAGCCTGGCATGCTGCAGCCCATGGGGTCACAGAGAGTCAGACACGGCTGAGTGACTGAACGACAAAATACTACTTATTCAGGTGGACTGTTTCAACTCCTACTCAAGCTAAAAATTTCTAAGAAAAAGTAAATTTCCAGCAGATAAGATCACTTTGTGATACTCTCAAGAGAAGTTTGCAATCTTCAATTCCCAGGGCAAAGTAGGGTTCTAAACTGCAAAGGAAGAGTTGATGCTCAAAGACAGAAGACTGGAAGACAGTGAAGGGTAGACCTGGGTACAGGCCGAGGGAACTCCAACCATAGACAATATTTTTATATCCGTCCATCCTCCAGGAAGAACTCAGCCTTTGTCCATGATGTCTGAAATGCATAGCTTCAAGGCAGTCAGTTAAGATGCTCTTATTTTTCACAGCAGTTCTCTTTGGGATTCTTTGACTTGGAAAACAAATGAAGCAAAATGAAGTTAATGACTCTTTCAAGTCCTTCCATCAAAGGCTTCCAAATTATAGCCATTGCATCAGTGAAAAATGCCCCGGTAGGAAAATCAGTCTCCAGTACTCTTGCCTGGAAAATCCCATGGATGGAGGAGCCTGTTAGGCTGCAGTCCATGGGGTCACTAGGAGTCAGACACGACTGAGTGACTTCACTTTCACTTTTCACTTACATACACTGGAGAAGGAAATGGCAACCCACTCCAGTGTTCTTGCCTGGAGAATCCCAGGGACGGGGGAGCCTGGTGGGCTGCCGTCTATGGGGTCGCACAGAGTCAGACATGACTGAAGCGACTTAGCAGCAGCAGCAGCAGCAGCAGCAGCAGGAAAATCAGTTGCTGTGGGACATAGTGATGGGGGGAAGGAAGGAAGCAGCAGGATATGCTCAGGCTGAAGTGAAGTGAAAATGTTAGTTGCTCAATCGTGTCAGACTCTGCAACCCTGTGGACTATAGCCCACCAGGCTCCTCTGTCGCTGGAATTCTCCAGACAAGAATACTGGAGTGGATAGTCATTCCCTTCTCCAGGAGATCTTCCTGACCCAGGGATCAAACCCAGGTCTCTTGCATCACAGGCAGGTTCTTTACCATATGAACCATCAGGGAAGCCCCTGAGGGAGATCCCAAAGATGGCACAGAGTTGCTGGCCCCAGCCATGAAAGGACGGGCATCAGGAGTGGACAGAACAATTTAAATTCTATCCTCCATCCCACACTTCCCTCCTTAGAGGCCAGATGTGACCAAAGCATGCACAGGAGCAACCACAATATCCAGAAATCAGCACTCCTTCTTCATTACTAGATCTGGACATCCATCAGGACCACAAGCATACCTGCCTTTTGCATTTCTGGTACAATTAACAATTAAATCCTTAGCTTTCCTCTGTTCTTACCCAAAAAGTTCACCATATGATTTTCTCGAAAATCATCATTTAGGTCCAAAATTCCCAAACTGAGCTAGGAATATAGTTACTAAGGGAAAAAAAAAAGCATCAGGAAGATTACTTAAAAATACACACAAGAAGCATGAAATCTTCTATTCCTTGAAAAAAAGAGTAAGATCTGTACTGCCTTTGTCAGGTAAATATTAATCAAGAAGTGTAAAATTTATCCTTTGACCTCAGCTAAAGATGCTGTCCTTATTGTGAAATTTGTTGGCTATACTAGCATTATCTCAGCCCTTGAAAAATCATAAAGGCATGTTGGGAAGTTAATCTGGATAGCATCACAATCTTAAAAATGAACAGACTATTTCAAACAAGGATTTTCATGCATTGGAACAAAAACTTGAAAAACAAATATCTTTTCCTAGGTATGGCAAACATATTTCAGAGGTAACTGGGAAGCACAGGGAGGGAAGGAGTTTGTAGAAATTATTTCAGGAGAGGCAAAGGGATAGGTAGACATGCCCATCTTCTTATATGTCTTAGAGTGGTGACAGGAAATATGTTGTTTGTTTTTCCTGTTCTTATTCCCATCCCATAGTATTAATTGAATTCTGAGTTTTTAGAATCAACATACTTCATTTGCTACAGACCAGTCACATTTCCTCACTTTCTAAGCATATTTGTAACTGCCTGTAAAATCCAAACCTTCATGATGGTGACCACAAGCCAGTTAAAGCCCCACTCCTCCTCCTACTGTGTCATTAAGACATGATAATTTGGTAAAGCTTCAGTGGTTCCCAGTGGTCATCATATTTATGAAGGTCCTGCTAGCTCAGCTTGCCCTCCAGGTGCCCTGAATCTGGGGAAGATAAGAAGGGAGAAAAAGTTTAAGAGTTCATAAGAGACATCTTTAATCTGGTAAACAAGATTAATTGGATTTGGGAGGTTGAAATACTCAGAAAATGAACAAAAATGATATTGGAAAATAGTAGTCATCTCACAGTTTCCATATAGTGGTCACATTTGGGATGCGTCTTTTTCAGGAGTCCTGGGGCAGCTAGATATTTGACTTATTACTTCTGTCTTTTGTCCTGATTTTTAGCCTGCAGTAGAGACCTTTCTAGCCAATATCTCTGAGTGGAAAACTTCAATTCCCCTGATGGAAAAGAAGCATTCACTGAGGGAAAGATGTAGAAAAGTAGTGATGAGAAACTCAGTCCACACCGAGTTCAACGAAGGTCACTTCAGGATGATGATGTGGGGGAAATGATGCCTGGTACTTGGGAACTAAATTAATAAATGAATCTGCAAAGCATACAGGCGGATCATGACATAAATGCATATCCTTCCTCTAACCAAATTATAGTTTATCACCTCTCTCAGAAGGAATGCTTCTCTGAGTGCTGACTCCAAGGAAGTCTGCTTCCTGGTGGGTTGTCCCTGACAGGTATAAATGTTACCCTTTTCCATCTATTGTCCACTGATGACAAAAGGAAACTAAATAAGCATAATTTCCAGGCTTTTGGAGTTAAGGTCCCCTCAGTGGCCTGAGAATGACTTGCTGATTTGGAAGGATGCCAACTATGTGTTGGATCTGGGCAACGATCCTGCACTTGTATAAATTCTGGAGTTAATGGTGAAATAATAGAGTCACAATTCATGCAAAGCATATTTTTCTGTCCTGAAGAATGAAGTCCCTACAGATATGAGGTGAATGCATCAGTGTTTGCCACTATTATAAATTCTCCTAAAGCATCCTCCTAAATCCACAAAATCTCCTGAAGCATTTCAACTTTGTGGAATTTTCTATTATCCTTAAATGTGGTGTTTTCATGGCTTATTTACTTAAAGCCTCATTGTACGTTTGTGAAGAAATTTCCTGGCATGGTGTTTCAGTGATAGCATTAGTTTCTCTGTATGAATAAATGCTCCCAAGATGGCTTCATGGCAGCCACATACTAATATCCCCACTGTCCGTTGATTTGAATGGCAAAACTGATATTGTTGTTTTTTTTTTAAACAGCATTTCTATTCTAACGATTCCACAGAAGTCTGCCAGGTAAACAATTAACTGGTATTGGACAATAACTGATTTGGTCTCATTTGCTCACTGTATTTGCTTGTGGCATCGTTGGTTTTTGTGGCCTGCACTGGTCTGATCTTTAGTCTCGATTCCATTATGTCCCAAGAAAAGTACCTGGTACAGAGTAGATGCCAAATTAAAATTTTCCTAATGAAATTAATGAATGTATTAATCATATATATATGTACATATATTGGAGAAGGAAATGGCAACCCACTCCAGTATTCTTGCCTGGAGAACCCCATAAACAGTGTGGAAAGACAAAAAGATATGACACTAGAAGAAGAGCCCCTCAGGTTAGAAGGTGTCCAATATGCTACTGGGGAAAAGCAGAGGGCAATGACTAATAACTGCAGAAAGAATAAAAAGGCTGGGCTAAAGTGGAAATGATGCTCAGTTGTGAATGTGTCTGGTTGTGAAAGTAAATTTTGATGCTGTAAAGAATCGTATTACATAGGAACCTGAATGTTAAGTTCACGCATCAAGGTAAATTGGACATGGTCATGTAAAAGATGGCAAGAGTGAACATCAATATCTTAGGAATCAATGAAATAAAATGAACAAGAATGATGGGTGAATTTAATTCAGATGACCATTATATTTACTACTGTGGGCAATAATACCTTAGAGGAAATGGAGTAGCCCTCATATTCAACAAAAGTGTCTGAAATGCAGTACTTGCATGCAGTCTCAAAAATGACAGAATGATCTTGGTTCATTTCAAAGGCAAACCATTCAACATCACAGTAATCCAACTCTGTGCCCCAACTACTGATGCCAAAGAAGCTGAAGTTGACTGATTCTAGGAAGACCTACAACACCTTCTAGAACTAACACCAAAAAAAGGTGTACTTTTCATCATAGGGTATAGGAAGCCAAAAGTTGTAAATCAAGTGGTATCTGGAATAACAGGCAAATTTGACCTTAGAGAACAAAATGAAGCAGGGCAAAAGTTAACAGAGTTTTTTCAAGAGAACACACAGGTCATAGCAAACACCCTTTTCCAACAATCCAAGTGACAACTCTACACATGGACATCATGAGATGGTCAATACGAAAATTAGATTGATTATGTTCTTTGCAGCTGAAGATGGAGAAGCTCTATACAGTCAGGAAAAACAAGACCTGGAGCTGACTGTGGCTCAGATCATGAACTCCTTACTGAAAAATCCAGGCCTCAGTTGAAAAAGTAGGAAAAACCATTATGTCATTCAGTTCAGTTCAGTCACTCAGTCATGTCCGACTCTTTGCGACCCCATGAACCACAGCACACCAGGCCTCCCTGTCCATTACCAATTCCCAGAGTTTACCCAAACTCATGTTCATAGCGTCAGTGATGCCATCTAACCATCTCATCCTCTGTTGTCCCCTTCTCCTGCCTTCAATCTTTCTCAACATCAGGGTCTTTTCAAATGAGTCAGCTCTTCACATCAGGTGGCCAAAATACTAGAGTTTCAGCTTTAACATCAGTTGTTCCAATGAATACTCAGGACCAATTTCCCTTAGGATAGACTGGTTGGATCTCCTTGTAGTCCAAGGGACTCTCAAGAGTCTTCTCCAAAACCACAGTTCAAAAGCATCAATTATTCTGTGCTCAACTCTCTTTATAGTCCAACTCTCACATCCATACAGGACCACTAGAAAAACTATAGCCTTGACTAAATGGACCTTTGTTGACATTCAGGTATTACCTAAACCAAATCCCTTATGATTATACAGTGGAGGTGACCAATAGATTCAAGGGTTTAGATCTGGTAGACAGAGTGCCTGAAGAACTATGGATGGAAGTTTGTAACATTGTACAAGAGGCGGTGACCAAAACCATTCCAAAGAAAAGGAAATGCAAGAAAGAAAAGTAGTTGTCTGAGGAGGCTTTATAAATAGCTGAGAAAAGAAGAGATGTGAAAGGCAAGGGAGAATAGGAAAAATATATCCAACTGAACACAGAGTTCCAGGACAGGACTAGAGATCTCTTCAAGAAAATTGGAGATATCAAGGGAACATTTCATGAAAGGATGGGCATAATAAAGGACAGAAATGGTAAGGACTTAACAGAAGCAGAAGATATTAAGAAGAGATGGCAAGAATACACAGAAGAACTGTACAAAAAAGGTCTTAATGACCCAGGTAACTACGATGGTGTGATCACTCACCTAGACAGACATCCTGGAGTATGAAGTCAAGTGGGCCTTAGAAAGCATTGCTACAAACAAAGCTAGTAGAGGTGATGGAATTCCAGCTGAGTTATTTAAAATCCTATAAGATGATGTTAAAGTGCTGCACTCAATATGTGTGCAAATTTGGAGAACTCAGCAATGGCCACAGGACTAGAAAATGTCAGTTTTCATTCCAATCCCAAAGGACAATGACAAATAATGTTCAGACTACCATACAGTGGCACTGTTTCACATACTAGCAGGGCTTCCCAGGTGGCTCAGCGGTAAAGAATCCACCTGCCAATGCAGGAGATGCATGTTTGATCCCTGGGTTGCAAAGATTCCTTGGAGAAGAAAATGGCAATCCACTCCAGTATTCTTGCTTGGGAAATCCTATAAACAAAGGAGCCTGATGGACTACAGTCCATGAGGTCACAGAGTCAGACATGACTAAATGACTAAACAGCAGCAACAACACATTAGCAAGATTATGCTCAAAATTGTTCAAGCTAGGCTTCAGCAGTACATAAACTGAGAAGTTCCAGATGTATAAGCTGGGTTTAGAAAAGGCAGAGGAACCAGAGATCAAATTGCCAACATCTGTTGGATCATCGAAAAAGCAAGAGAACTTAAAAAAAAAATCTACTTCTACTTCATGTACTATGCTAAAGTCTTTGACTATGTGGATCACAGCAAACTGTGGAAAATTCTTAAAGAGACAGGAGTTCCAGACCATCTTACCTGTCTGCTGAGAAACCTGTATGTGGGTCAAGAAGTAACAGTTACAACCAGACACAGAACAATGGACTGGTTCGAAATTGGGAAAGGAGTATGTGAAGGCTGTATATTGTCACCCTGCTTATTTAACTTATATGCAGAGTACATAGTGTGAAATGCTGGGCTGGATGAGTCGCAAGCTGAAATCCAGATTTCCGGGAGAAATATCAACAGCTTCAAATATGCAGGTGATACCACCCTAATGGCAGAAAGTGAAGAGGAACTAAAGAGCCTCTTGATAAGGGTGAAAGAGGAGAGAAAAAAAAAAACTGTCTCAAAATGCAACATTCAAAAAACTAAGATCGTGACATCTGGTCCCATCACTTCATGCAAACAGAACGGGAAAAAATGGAAACAGTGATAGATTTTCTTTTCTTGGGCTCCAAAATCACTGCACACCATGACTGTAGCCATGAAATTAAAAGTCGCTTGCTGCTTGGAAGGAAAGTATGGCAAACCTAGACAGGGTATTAAAAAGCAGAGACATCACTTTGCTGAGAAAGATCCATATAGTCAATGTTATGGTTTTTCCAGTAGTCATGTGTGGATGTGAGAGCTGGGCTATAAAGAAGTCTGAGTGCTGAAGAATTGATGCTGTCAAACTGTGGTGCTGGAGGAGACTCTTTAGAGCCTCTTGGACTGCAAGGAGATGAAACCAATCAATCCTAAAGGAATATTCACTGGAAGGACGGATGCTGATGTAAGGTCTAATACTTTGGCCACCTGATGCAAAGAGACAATTCTTTGGAAAAGCCCCTGATGCTAGGAAGTATTGAGGGCAAGTGGAGAAGGGGGTGACATAGGATGAGATTGTTGGATGGCATCACCAACTCAGTGGACATGAGTTTGAGCAAACTCAGGGAGATAGTGAAGGACAGAGAAGCCTGGCGTGCTATAGTCCATGGGGTTACAAAGAGTTGGACGTGACTGAGTGACTGAACAAGGTATTGAGAAAAGAGATACACAGCCTGGGGGAAGATTTGAATTAGTGTCAAGACCATAAAAAGCAAGGAGATGGAAAAACAAACTATATACATATATGTGTGTGTATATATATATATAGGTGGTGCTAGTGGTAAAGAACCCGCCTGCCAATGCAGGCGACTAAGAGACATGAGTTCGATCCCTGGGTCAGGCGGATCCTCTGGAGGAGGGCATGGCAACCCACTCCAGTATTCTTGCCTGGAGAATCCCATGGACAGAGGAGCCTGGCGGGCCACAGTCTAAAGGGTCTCAGAGAGTCGGACATGACTGAGCGACTTAGCACTCAAGTACATACACACACACAACTTTCCTTATTGCTTGGATTTTAGGCTTGTGTTGATTATACACAGAGGGAGGACAAGGTCAACAGTTGTTCTAGTGGGTACCTCTGGGAAACTCATTAGCAAGGAAGACCTAGTAGTAAGTCTTGTTTCAGCTTTACCAGGACATAGATGACTGTGACTGATTTAGCTGCCTGGCATGCAGATGAAGCTTTAGAAACTAAACCGGACACTAACTGTGTGAGTGAGCTTAGAGCTGAGACTTGACCCCTGACATCCCCTCAGGGGCACTGACTCTTGCATTATTCCTATAGGTAAGTAGACCATTAAAGAGTCATATTTGTAGGACACTTGGTTGTAATAGTGCTCCTTTACAGACAGGTTGTTTCTCTAGAAGTATTACATGTGCGTAATCCTCTTTATGAATTACAATTACTGGCCTTCATGTTCTTAACAGTTTTATTTGCTTTGGTCCAATTAAATTTGGCAGGATAAATATTTGAGAGGGAGAGGTGTACCATTTTATAGGTAAATCTGTGAGCATTACTTCTTACTGAGGTTCATTGTATACAAACTGCTTTTCATGTTAACAGCACTCAAAGCCCTTCCCTGAAACTTTTTCAAACGGGTTAAACGGCACTCCTTGTATTAAGCCTTCCAGCGTATATTTTAGAAGTTTACTGCCTCTTTGTTTCTAAATAATGCATTTAACAGAAGAAGGTAACCATGTTGACTTCCTCTAAGAGTATCACATATTTAGATAGTCAACCAAAAAGCTCCATATTCAGAAGCCTATACTTAGATCCCAGCTGTTTGTTTTGATTTCTAATTCATGGTTACTCACTGAATGGATTTTTGCAACAGGAGATGAAAGAGGATTTTGTTTGCTTATATATTATCTGTATGTAAGGGTTTCCCTTACTTTTCATTGAGAAAGTTAAATTCCTTTTAATGATGATGAGATTTTATTTTACTAAACTCAGCCAATTTTGCCCTTTCTTTTGCACATAAAATGAGCATTATTTCTTACATATTATAAAGGCCAGATATTATATTTTAATACCACCATGAAATGGGAGCATAGTTTTGAAACCATGCCATGTGTCTGCACATTCTTCAACTAGACTCTTGTCTACTGGAGCAGCGGAGTTCCAGTGTTTCAAGGGAAGAGTAGATACACCCACCATGAGAACTCTGCCATATCTCAGCATCAAGCGTCAAATTAAATTTTTATTTGCATTCCTAGGAGCACAATATGTTTGAAAATCATGCTTTGGGGAGAGGGGAAAAATTAAATAAATTATTTTAACATATCAAAGATCAAGCATGGAAAGTTCTTGGTAGATATTTCTAGTTTTCACCAATCCTCTACTGAACTCCTTGAAGTTGGTGAGGCCATGCATCTGCTATTGGCTAATGGACCATGCACAGAAGTAATGAGTGTCACTTCTGGACTAGCAGCAAAATACCAGTTCAACTTTTCCTTTCAATGGTGAGCTTTGAGTGGTGAATTAAAATGGACGAGCTGCAGCACTGAAGCAGCATGAATTGCTGTGTAATCTCATGCAAGACAGTTGCAGTGGAGGGTCACTTGACTCACAATAGGCTTTGTGTGTTCAAGAAATAAACTTCATGTGTTAATCCACTGAAACTCAGGGGTTGCTTTTACTGTATCATAACTCCATTCTATTTTGCCTAGAACAGACTGAAATCATTGTATTTTCTTCCATGATGTAGAGAAAATATCTCTTCTGTTGTGTGAAGGCCAAGATATGGGTTTGATTGTTCCAGAACAGGAAAAAGGAAAGGCACTGAGCCTACCTCTTCTGAATGGAAGGATTATAAAACAAAGAAGGGAGACATGTATATGTAATGTATGGCTGAGTTGCTCTGCTGTGCACCTGCAACTATCACGACATTGTTAATTGATTATACTCAAATATAAAATAAGAAAGAAGGGAGACAAAAGGAGAGGAAGAAAGGCAAGCATGGATGAGGGCTTTTATTTTCTCATTTCTCAGTGTTGGTGTGGTAGAGTAAGAGTGTAAATATTTGGATTCTTCCAAAGCCTTCTTTGTCAATTTCATTCCCCATTTCTTATCAGGTATGTTTAATTTTATCATTCAATAACTTAAATTTTTGCCTTGCTGCCCCTGGAGTTCTTATTGTTGCCCTTAAGCAATCCCACTTAATTGTCCTTTTAGTCTTGAAGATTACCAACACTCACTAGTACTCATTTAAGGCTAGTGATCCAGTAAAATAGAAGCATTAGCTTCCAAAACTGGCTTCAAAGAACGACTTACTTGGATAAAGTATAGTCAGTATATGTCCAAACTCCCTGATTACTGAAATCACTCTAGTTTCTCTGTACACTTTAGTGTCTCTGACAAAGATAATAATTTCCATTTTTATTTCTCTGAATACATTTATAAAATTTTCTACTAACCACCACATTCCATTGCATTCTTAATATTCTCAATGTTTCTTGGATCAGATTTGCTCCTTTATTATTATAATGGTCTCCCAGAATGTCATACAAGTGCTATTTTTCTAAATAGCATTTCATTTGGCCTTCACTATTTTGTTAATGTGCTTAAAAGTATATACTTGCAGGTTGCTCACTGTTGGTATCTAAACTAAGTTCTGATTAATCTTGTTAATATCGTATGCATCTTACAAAAGCCAAAACTTTGTTTCTTCCAATTATATGTCCAGTTTTCTAACCAGTTGTCATATGTCTTCTTTACTTGCCACCAACCTAGCTTGTAATCAGTTTGGTGGTAATTATCCTGAATTGCTACAACAAACCTTTTGATCTCTTTTAATAATATGTTTTATTTCAACTACAAATTGTACATGACTTTAATATAATTTTGGATAAATCTGTGCAGATAAATATTGTTATCAGTATATAAAGTCAGGAGGCTTAAGAATTTGCTTCTTTCTGGTTTCATTCTCAGAAGGTAGTTTATTTCTAATATTTAATAAATGAGATCAAACACTTGTAGCTGTAAACTAAGATAAGGTGATGTGGATTTTGCTGAGACTTGGAAAATGTTTAGGTCCAAGTGACGAGAATACCTCTTCAGGGAGACAAGACTGGATGTTCTTTGTCACCTAGAAGGTTGAATTCTAACCAATTGCATTGTATTCAATATGAATAGATGCAGGAAGATGGACCTAGAAAAGAGGAGTAAGAAACTATGTTCAAAGAGGGAGACACACTGGACCTGAGGACGACATTTCTACTAGATCAACAAATAAGTAGTTTGGTGCATGATGCTTGCTTGTCCGACTACAAGAGATTTATCCATGGCCAGAACTATCTGTCTCCTTTGATTCTAAGTTCCTGCTGACCACACAACTTATAAATTACTATTTTGATTTCCCAGAGACCTTGATACAAGGTAGGAGATGCACTGGACCGTGGAGATGAGTGTTTGCGTTATAGGTAAAATGACCATATGTCCTGCTTTGTCCTAAATGATCAGTTTGTACCTCTTGTCCTGGCTTAATTGTTGACAGTTCCCTCCTCCCCCCCCCTTTTTTTTAATCTTAAAAGTGTTGCAGTGTGGACAATAAATAATGTGATCATTCTAGTTCATGGGCATTTCTTCAGCAATGGATTTATTTGGATGTAATTTGTACACCAGTCTCTTCTAAGTTTGTTTATATGTAGTCTGTCTCTGAGATCCTGATCAGCACAGAGTAGATTGACAAATTAATTTGGTAGATCTGCAAATATGAGAAACAGACTCCAAACTTTGGGATTCCATGAAGATGGTGCCACTGCATGAAATCCTGAATGATTTCTTCTTCAGTCAATTAAATTCAGTCACTCAGTCGTGTCCAACTCTTCGCAAACCCATGGACTGCAGCATGCCAGGCTTCCCTGTCCATCACCAACTCCCTGAGATTACTCAAAATCATGTCCATTGAGTTGGTGATGCCATCCATTTCATCCTCTGTCATCCCCTTCTCCTCCGGACTTCAATCTTTCCCAGCATCAGGGTCTTTTCAAATGTGTCAGTTCTTCACATCAGGTGGCCAAAGTATTGGAGTTTCAGCTTCAGCATCAGTCCTTGCAATGAATATTCAGGACTGATTTCCTTTAGAATGGACTGGTTGGATCTCCTTGCAGTCCAAGGGACTCTCAAGAGTCTTCTCCAACACCACAGTTCAAAAGCATCGATCCTTGGCCCTCAGCTTTCTTTATAGTTCAACTCTCACATCCACACATGACTACTGGAAAAACCATAGCTTTGACTAGATGGACCTTTGTCAGCCAAGTAATGGCTGTGCCCTGAACAGCCTGTGGTATATCTGCTGCTATCAATGGTTATGATATTCTTTACCTTGTGGATACAAATGATTAATTAATATTTCTGGTTATGAGTGTGTAAATATTTTCCTGAGGGACTTGTCACAGTCATGACACAGAATAAAATAAGACTGCTATAAACCTCCCACTTGAGTTATGTAATATTTAAACTATCAATAAAAATTCAATGTTGTAAAAGGCATTTTAAAAATTCTGTTTGTGGGCTTCCCTTGTGGTCCAGTGGTTAAGAATATGCCTTGCAATGCAACAGACACTGGTTTGATCCCTGGTATGGGACGACCCCACATGCTTTGGGGCAACTAAGCCCATGTGTCACAGCTACTGAGCCTGTGCCACAGAGCCCATGCTCTGCAACAAGAGAAGCCACAGCAATGAGAAGCCCACGCTCAGCAACTAGAGAGTGGCCCCTGCTCACTGCAACTAGAGAAAGCCCATGAGCAGGAACAAAGATCCAGCACAGCCCAAATAAATAAATATATTTAAAACAATCTGTTTGTGACTGTCTATTCTAGAGGGATGGGCTTCCTAGGTGGTGCAGTGGTAAAGAATCTGCCTGTCAATACAGGAGACTCAAGAGACGTGGGTTTGATCCCTGGGTCAGGAAGATCCCTTGGAGTGGGAAGTGGCAGCCCACTCCAGTATTTTTCCCTGGGAAATCCCATGGACAGAAAAACCTGGTGGGCTACAGTCTATGGGGTCGCAAAGAGTCAAACATGACTGAGTGCATGCACACATGCACACACACACATACACACATACACATTCTGTTATAGAGGGATAGGGTAGGGAAAGAGTGAAGGTATATTACTATCAAGAATTATCATCTTGGATGTTTTCCAGTTCATAAAAAGAGTAACCAATATCTGCTTATACATGAGATATATTATTCTTTTCATTCTTGGCATGTTTTGGTCTTGTATGTCTGGTTTACCCAGAATTATTGAGACTCTATTTAAAGTAAATCCATTAAATACAAAGGAGTTTCCTCCACAGTATTCTCATATGCAAACTGATCTTTCCTTAATTACAGTGTGATGATTCTTCTTAACTACTGAAAACATGTCATGACTGTGATCCTGACCAATGATTTTAAATAATGGGAGAATGGGAAATGGCTTGTTTATCTCAACTGGTCAGCCATTTATGCAGAGATGAAGTAAGTCTTCATTTCCTTTTCACTCCTCAAGTGAACCTGCTGACTCTGTTCTATTGGATAGAAACAAATTGCACTTCTAACCCCACGTCTACTGTTTTACAGATGCATGGCATTAATCATGAGGAAGTAGGCAATGAATGACAATACAAACTTAGAATGGTCTCCTGTAGATGTGACAATTACATCTACTTCATATGCTTAGATTGCTTTAAGTAGTTGCCTGCATTATTTCTGTTTCTCTTTGTTCTTTCCCTTTTTATCTTTTCCTTTTTCTGAGACCAAAGACACCATTTCTAAAAATCTGGAAAATTGACTTTAAATAATGTAAGCATATTCAGTAACTCCAATCAATAGTGATGGTTCCTGCTAGTGCTAGAGATTCTATTTATTTTGAAGTTCAACTCTCATATTAATCTTTACAGTTATTTTCATCTGAAAAAGCAATTGATTTTTATTTTTTAGCAAAAATCAACTTTAAAACTAGCTTTCTGTGTGTGAAATAGTTTTTATTTCTTATTTAAAAAGTAATATATTCCTATGATAAAATAGTAGAACAGTTTAAAAAAATCTATGTTTTAAAAAGTGATTATTTATACAACTATATGGCGATACAGTTGTATAGAGATTTAATTGTTATATATCTATATCTATAATTATATATACATCTATAGAGAGAGAACTGGTAAATCTCTATGTCCAAAAATGTCAAGGAAATTTAAAACTGCTAAATTTAATTTTAAACAGTTGGGTAAAAACCTAATTTTCAACAATCAATACCTTTTATCTATGTTTTTGCAATAACCATTTAAATATGGAAATTATCTAGTAATACATTTATACTAGGCTTCTCTTGTGGCTAAGAAAGTAAAGAGTCTGCCTGCAATGCAGGAGACCTGGATTTGATCTCTGGGTAGGGAAGATCCCCTGGAGAGGGAATGACAACCTGCTCCAGTATTTTTGCCTGGAGAATTCCATGGACAGAGGAGAGCCATGGGGTTGCAAGAGTCAGACACAACTGAACAATGAACACTTTCACGTTTAACTAGAAAGGTCTAAATACTACATGAAGATTATATATATATTTTAAAACTTAAAGAAATTTTATATATAAGACTGTATTGAAGAATGTAAAGCAACACTTAGAGAAGGAAGACACACTACTTCATATTATATAAAAGTATGTTATCCCTTCATTGGGGCTGCCCAGGTGGTACAGTGGTAAAGAACCCACCTGCCAAAGCAGGAGACATGAGACACAGGTTGGATCACTGGGTCATGAAGATCCTCTGGAGGAGGATATGGCAACCCATTCCAGTATTCTTGCCTGGAGAATCCCATGAACAGAGAAGCCTGGTGACCCTACATACATAGGGTCACAAAATGTAGGGACATGATTGAAGCAACTTAACATGCATGCAGTCTCTTCATTAATGATGGCCATTATTGAAATTTTAATAGGCATTCCTTTTATGTGAACTGGATAAGAAATTATTTTATAACATATAAAAAAGAGTAACAGTCAAAACATTGGTCAAGTAAATTATGAAAAATAAAAATAGTGGGTAAAGAACTCACCTTACCAGATAGCTATAAATCTACTATGCTCAAAGTAATATTGAAATGACACAGGAATAAACAAACATATCAGTGAAATAGAATAAAAAGTCCAGAAGTAGATCTAAATAAATGTAAAGATTTACATATGATAAAGGTTTTATTCCAACTAAATAAAATATGGAAGATCTATTTTACTGGAGGTACTTGCATAACTGATTTTCCATCTGGAATTAAAAGGCTAGATCTTTACCTATAAAAATAAGTGTTAGATGAATTCACAATTTAAATAAAAAATAAAAATATTTTTAAATGGAGGACATTTGCATAATTTCATAGTGGGATAGAATTATCACCCTAAAGAAAACAGGAATTTAGAAGTTGGAAAACACCTATTGGAAAACACCTATTTAAGATCACTGGGATTCCCAGGTGGCACTAGTGGTAAAGAATCCTTCTGCCAATGCAGGACATATAAGAGATGTGGGTTCAGCCCCTGGGTTGGGAAGATCCCTTGGAGGAGGGCATGGCAACCCACTCCAGAATTCTTGTCTGGAGAATCCCATGGACAGAGGAGCCTGGTGGGCTATAGTCCATAGGGTTGCACAGAGTCAGACACAACTGAAGCAACTTAACATGCACATTCATTTAAGACCACTATAAGACAAAAATCAAAAAGAAAAGTATGGCAAAAGGCACTATAAATGCAACCTAGAAAGTGCAAATTAATGAAAATTAAATATAATTTTACTCATCAGAAAGCCAAGACAACAATGATTTATGACTTTAAATCTAGGAAAGGGACTTATAGATCTGAATTGCTACAACAGTTTTGGAAACAAATTTGCCAATATCTATTTAATTTAAAAAATATATGCATGTCTTTGACTTAGCAATATGAAAGTTTTAGAATTTATTCTCTGGAAGTAAACACAAAAGTTTACTTTACATGCATATATACATGTATATGCACACAAATAATGACATATACATACTTGTGCATATGTGTATGTATGTGTACACGTGTGTATGATTTCCTGCAGTAAATTTGTAGCAGTGAAAAACCTAGGAAGAACCAGAATGTCCACAATGTATGAACAGTTGAATGAACTGTAGTGTTCTATACATGCTGTGATGGTTAATCTTATGTCAACTTGACTGCACAGACATTTGAACAAATACTCTGGATGTGTCTAAGGATGTTTTTGGGTAAGATTAATATTAAGTTCAATACTTTGGTTAAAGCAGATTTCTCTTCCTAATGTGGGTGGACCTAATCCAGTCAGTTGAAGGTTTAAAAAGACTGAGTAACAGGGAACTCCTCCTGCCTGACTGCCTTTGAGCTGGGACATTGATTCTTTCCAGCCTTTGGGCCCTGTGTTTCATGTCTGCCACCATTCAGACTAGAACTTAAACAATCAACTCTCCTGGCTCTAAAGCCTTAAGATGCAGATTGAAACCATACTTTTGGTTCTCCTGAGTCTCCAGCTTGCCAAATGCAGCTCTCGGGACTTATCGGCCTCCATAATTGTGTAAGCCTATTCTTTATTAAAAAAATATCCATATATACACACACACACACACTTACACACACACACACACTTACACACACACACATACACTCCCTCTTGTTTCAGTTTCTATGGAGACACCTGACTAATGCACATGGCATTTGTGCTAAGTCACTTCAGTTGTGTCTGACTCTGTGCAACTCTATGGACTGTAGTTTGCCAGTCCATACTTTGGAATATTATGCAGCTGTCAAAAAGTACCAACTGGTACCAATATTTATTGACTTGAAGGATGTCCATGAAGTATAATATAAATGATATAATGCATATGGTATGATTCCATCAGCACTAATATAAACAAAATAATTTTTAAAATACTTGTGTGTGTGCATGTGCATATGTTTATATTTGTGTGGGCAGAGTAAATAAGTGTGAATAGACTCATACCAGGCTGCAAATATTAGTTTTCGGGTTGAAGGAGCAAGAAAATGGAATGAAGAGATTATTAAATTTTTACTTTAATATTTGTACTTTTTCACTGATAGTAATATATTACACTAATTTTACACTTTTTGAACAGACTTTTGACATAAAATTCACATAACATAGAATTTGCCTTTTTAACAATTTAAAAATATACAACTAGTGATTTTTTAAAAAAACATATTCACAAAGTCATGCCATTACCACCAGTATTTAATTCCGAACATTTATATATCATCACAAAATAAAACCCTTACTTATTAATTCCACACTCTCACCATCTCCTGAAAACCACTGATTTACTCTCTGTTTCAGTGAATTTTCCTATTCCAGATATTCAATGAAATGAAATACAATATGTGACCTTTTTCTGTCTGGCTTCTTTCACTTAATATAATGTTTCAAGGTTCATCCATATTGAAACATGTTTCAGTACTTCATTTTTTTTTTTTGGCCAAGTAATATTTCATTGTATGGATATACAAAATTTTCTTTATGTATTCATCAATTAGGTTATCTTCTCTTTTTGGCTTTTATGAATAACACTGCTGTGAACCTTCTTGTACGCGTGTGTGCTAACATAAATGTATACATGTGTTTATTTATATGCATATGCATATATATATGCACATATATTCTTTCATGTGTAAAAATAGAGTATGGTGGACATTCAACACATTTGAAAATTTCAGTTTACAAAAACTTATTTGAATAGTTATACTCTGTCTCTACCTTTTCTTGAGATCAGTATCTTCCTTTCCAGAAATTTGTTTTTCATTTTGACACAGTGGCCAAACTTTTATTTCTGTTTAAATATTTGCTGATTATGTCACAGAAATTAATATTAGTCTAGACTGAAAACTCCAGAGAATCTCAACTGAATGTGGGAAGTGTATGTGTATGTGTGTCTGTGTGTTGTTGAAGCAGGGATATGGGCTGGAAAAAGTAAAAGCATGCTAAGATTTTGTCATAAAGAGATAAATGCCATAGTTAATGGTTAATTGCATTTTCACATTTAAATATTAAGTAATATAGAGAAAGTCATATATATATTTCATACATAGTAAAATTTCAATTGAAATAATAGAAATTGGATGTGTTGTAGGGGAACAGTAAACAAAGAGAAGTTGAAATTCAACAAAATGCAGGAAAGACAATAAAAAAAGCCAAAATATGGTAAATACAAATTAACATAAGTCTAGAGAAATAGTGAACATAAATAAGACTGAAGAAATGTGTGCAAACATATAAATCCTCATACCAAATGTGGACAGACTTATGTCCCTAATAAATGAATAGAGCCACTCTGACTGGGGGAAATGGGAAGTTTTTTCTTTTCTTCATATTTTTTATTCTTTTGGCAATTGAGTTCTTGTTTTCTGAGTGCTTATTACTTTGTAACGTAATTCTGCAACTTTATTAACTAAACCACAGAATCCCCCACATTTACATATGCCAAGAATCAATTCAAGATGGATAAGAAAGTTAACCTAAAAATCCAAGGTATAAAAGTAGAAGTTAAAGTGTCCTTCTAAAAGTTTCAAGTAAGAAAAACATAGACATAAAAAAGGAAAAGAATGACTAATTTTATCATCTGAAAATTGAAGGAAAGTTTTATATCCCCCCAAATACAAATACTTGGAAGAAGATAGGAGCTTCCTAAGTGGCTCAGTGGGTAAAGAATCTGTCTGCAATGCAGATAGGAGTTCAATCCCTGGGTCAGGAAGATCCCTTGGAGGAGGGCATGACAACCCACTCCAGTATTGACATATAACCTACAATGGATTAATATCAAGAATGTGTAAAGAAATCCTACAAAATAATATGAAAAACACAATTAACACAAAAGTAAAGAGTAGACAAAAAGAAGAAATATAAATATTGTGCTAACGTATAATTACAAGCATTCAAGTGAATAAAAGCAAGAAACACCATTATTTGGCCATCAGGTAAAAACTGAAGATTAATAATATCAAAAATTAGCACAATTTTGGACAGTCAGAGTTTCTCATATAGTACTGGCAGTTGTGTGAATTGGCAAAATCATCTTGGAGGAAAATTTAGCGGTATGTAACCCACTCCAATACTCTCCCCTGGAAAATCCCATGGATGGAGGAGCCTGGTGGGCTGCAGTCCATGGGGTCACAAAGAGTCAGACACGACTGAGCGACTTCCCTTTCCCTTTTCCTTTTAAACATGTTTAAGTTTTTCCTGGTAGCCATGTCTGAGAAAGACTTGGCACACAAGTGCACAAGGAAGCTTGTGGATGATTAATTGCAATGTTTTTTGGAATAACAATTGTGAAAAATTAGAAACAACCAAAATGACTATCAATATGGTATAATCAAATAAATTTTGGAATATCCATACCACTGGGTATATGCAGCAGTTATAAAGAATGAAGTACCTCTATTTGTACTGACACAGAAAGTTCACCAAGATGTATTGCTTTTGAAGAAACAAGTGGAAATGATTCAGATATTAATGTACCAAGTTAAATATCATATATATAAATAAATGGTCTGAAAAATGGAAGAAATCCACCACATTATTCAAGGTGATTACTGCTGAGGAATAGAGTGGAAATGTAGGAAGAGTTTGCTCTATTTACTTCTGCATTGTTTTATTTTTTTGCAGTGATACTTATTATAATACCTGTGTATGTTAAAATACAAACTACAATCTAAGTAGTCTTGAAAAATTATATTATTAATAAAACTTTATTATTTCTTTTATTTTGTCACTAGTGATTTGTCAATTTTAATTGTCTGTTTAGAAATAGGTGAGGGAGATTAAGAGGCACAAGCTTCCAGTTGCAATGAAATGAGTCACAGATATGAAATGTACAAAGTGAAGAATATATCCAATAACTATGTAATATCTTTGTGACACATCTAACTAGACTTATAGTGATGATCATTTTGAAATGTATAGAAATACCAAATGACTATATTGTATAACAGAACTTAATATAGCATTTAGATCAATTATATTAAAAAAATTCATAGAAAATGTGATAAGCATTGTGGTTACAAGATTTAGGGGGTGGGAGAAGGGAGAACTGGATGAAGATAGTCAAGAGATACAAAATTCCAGTTATAAGATAAATAAATACTAGGGATATAATGCTGGATCATTGAAAAAGCAAGAGAGTTCCAGAAGAAAACATCTATTTCTGTTTTATTGACTATGCCAAAGCCTTTGACTGTGTGGATCACAATAAACTGTGGACAATTCTGAGAGAGATGGGAATACCAGACCACCTGACCTGCCTCTTGAGAAATCTGTATGCAGGTCAGGAAGCAACAGTTAGGACTGGACATGGAACAACAGACTGGTTCCAAATAGGAAAAGGAGTATGTCAAGGCTGTATATTGTCACCCTGGTTATTTAACTTATATGCAGAGTACATCATGAGAAATGCTGGGCTGGAAGAAGCACAAGCTGGAATCAAGATTGTGGGAGAAATATCAATAACCTCAGATATGCAGATGACAACACCCTTATAGCAGAAAGTGAAGAAGAACTAAAGAGCCTCTTGATGCAAGTGAAAGAGGAGAGTGAAAAAGTTGGCTTAAAGCTCCACATTCAGAAAACTAAGACCATGGCATCTGGTCCCATCACGTCATGGCAAATAGATGGGGAAATAGTGGAAACGGTGGCTGACTTTATTTTTCTGAGCTTCAAAATCCCTGCAGATGGTGATTGCAGCCATGAAATTAAAAGACGCTTACTCTTGGAGGGAAAGTTATGACCAACCTAGACAGCATATTCAAAAGCAGAGACATTACTTTGCCAACAAAGGTCCGTCTAGTCAAGGCTATGGTTTTTCAGTGGTCATGTATGGATGTGAGAGTGGGACTATAAAGAAAGCTGAGAGCTGAAGAATTGATGCTTTTGAACTGTGGTGTTGGAGAAGACTCTTGAGAGTCCCTTGGACTGCAAGGAGATCCAACCAGCCCATTCTAAAGGAGATCAGTCCTGGGTGTTCATTGGAAGGACTGATGTTGAAGCTGAAACTCTAATACTTTGGCCACCTGATGCTGAGAGCTGACTCATTTGACCAGACCCTTATGCTGGGAAAGATTGAGGGCAGGAAGAGAAGGGGACAACAGAGGATGAGATGGTTGGATTGCATCACTGATTTGATGGACATGGATTTGGGTGAACTCTGGGAGTTGGTGATGGACAGGGAGGCCTGACGTGCTGTGGTTCATGGAGTTGCAAAGAGTCGGACATGACTGAGTGACTGAACTGAACTGAACTGAACTGAATGCACAGCATGCTTAAAATAATTAACTCTGCTGTGTCATATATATAAGTTTTTAAGAGAGTAAATCTTGAGTTCTCATCATAAGGAAAATTTTTTTTCTATTTCTTTAATTTTGTGTCCATGTGAGATGGTGGATGTTTACTAAACTTATTGTGAGGATCATTTCATGATGTAAGTCACATCATTATGCTGTACACCTTAAACAGTGCTGTGTGTCAATTATATCTCAATAAAACTGGAAGCAAAAAGCAAACTGTATATATCAAAGATGTATTCAAACAAATTGCAAACAGAAAAAAATTACAACCTAAAACAACGTTTAAAATAATTTTAAATACAATGAAGTGCATAATTGTTCTTAATTTTACTTATGGTTTTCATACCCAAATTGGTACAATTCACATTTTCTGTCCATAATATTAATTCAAAGAACTGGACTAGACTGGGAATCAGGTGAACTGGATTCTAATCCACATCCACCAAAGTGTTGACTCTGACAAGTTCCTCTCCTGCTCAGATGTCATCATTCTATGGGGGATTTTCTAAGGGATGAACCAAGCAATCTCCAAGGTCTAATAACCTCTGATTCTATGACAATCTCAAAATCAAATAAATGTAGTTGAAGATGTTTATTAGAATTTTCATGTCCATAGATTCCACTTTTTCAGGAACTTTTCAAAACAAGTAGTTTGCTTTATTTTTTCAAGAATATTCTGGTTACACTATATATCTATATTTGGCATGGGTGGTAATTGTCAATTTGATATAATCATCTTTAACAAAGAAAGCTTGAGAACTGGCTTCCTCAGCTTAAGATACTGGTACATATTGAAGACAGCAAAGTACAGTGGTAATAGCATAAATTAAGAGTCAAGGAGGTGTGTATTCTCTGGAACACACCTAGTAAAAGCTATTTAAGGAGACTGAGCCTCATTATCCACAAGTAGAAAGTGGAGCTAATGCTATTCACCATTATATTGGTCTATTAATAGTGAAAGTCACCACTTACCAAGCCCACACTACATGTCTGGCAATGTATCAAGCACTTTATACAATATTGAATTTAATTCTGACAATAAATTATAGCTGCAGAGGGAAGCTGAGTTACTCTGTGATTTTGTGCAAAGAAGAACATGTCTCTTATGGATGTTAGACCTCACTTTTGTTATTGTGATGATAGCTGAATACAGAGTTTATCTCAGTAGATGAGTGCTTGCAGCATAATAATGTTCCTTTAGTGCCAAATAATATTTCTTCAAGGCTAAACCTTATTACTCTTATTTTATTTTGGAAACTCCTAATTAAGGAGTCACTATGAATAATGGGAAATTTAATACCAGGTCATATCCCATTTCTCTATACCCTTGCTGATGAATATGTATTATAATTCTATTCTTATTTCCATTGATTCTGAATGTTACAACCACTTGATCCTTGTCAACCTGCATAATGTCAGCCTCTTTAAGGATCTTGTTGACTGGAAGTTTCATCAATGTACAGAGGAAGTGTTTTCACATATTCCCAAAACTGTATGCAATTTCCAATTAATTTGGAAATGCAATCCCATTCTAATCAAAATGTCTACAGGATGTTAGAAAATAGAATGAAGCAAGCTAATTTTCAAGTTACCTGGAAGACAAATGCTTAAGACCAGCCAAGGAATTTTTGGAAAAAATGATGAGAGGAAAAAACAAACAGGAAATAGTATATGAAGTGTGATTTGGACTGAATTTTTGTGAGGGAAGCTTCATGGGTTAGAAGCATGTCAGCAATCATGCTCACTCTAATTAGAATTATACCAGTATTCACTTGAGTAGCTACAATTATATTGCTGTTTGTAACATTGTCCTTTTGCATATGGTAGATGGAGAGGACTTCTATTTTCTTAAAATATGGCATTAAAATTGAGATATTTGCTATTGGCTGCTCACTCAAAAGCCATTTCTCCTTCTTTTCGCTAAAGAAGTCTTCCTTTGGGAAGCAAACATGACCCACTCCAGGAGAAGCAACAAGCTCAGGTAGAAAACCATAACCTATTAACAGCAGAATGAAAGTGAAAGTGAAAGTCGTTCAGTGTTGTCCGACTCTTTGTGAATTCTCCATGCCAGAATACTGGAGTGGGTTGCCATGCCCTCCTCCAGGGGTTCTTCCCAACTTAGGGTTCGAACCCAGGTCTCCCGCATTGCGGGTGGATTCTTTACCATCTGAGCCCCCAGGGAAGCCCAAGAATACTGGAGTGGGTAGCGTATCACTTCTGCAGTGAATCTTCCCAACCCATGAATTGAACCGGTTCTCCTGCATTGCAGGCAGATTCTTTACCAGCTGAACTAACAGCAGAATAGAAGTGGAAAAAACTTGGGTCCTCAGTACATTAAAACACTGGGCCACCTATAAGACCACCCACTTCAGGGCTTTCTATTAAATAAATAAGACTGTTTTAAGCCATTTTAGTTGAGTTATCTACTACCTGCAGCTAAAAACATTTCTAATTGATATAAGTGATGAAGAAGAGGTGGTAAAATTAGACATTCCAAAATACACTTCAGTTATTAAAAAGAATAAGCCAATATACAAAAAAATCTGTTGATCCACATGATATAAAAAATGTCTTTATTGAAAAACCATTGAAATACAAAAGCACATATGGAGATGAAATGGAAAGAGCCAAGAATTTGATCACATGGATTAAAAGCAAAAAATGACTCAACTATAAATTGATTTCCCTGTTTTCTTCATTAAAATGAATCTAATGTGAAATGACCAAAAGCTCTGCTGAATATTTCTATGGTTCTATTCAATCATTTGTTTTATATATGTATATGTATGTGTGTGTGTGTGTCTGTGTGTGTGTGTGCATAAAATACACACACAAAGCACAAATCTTGGTGTTCAATGAGTTTTAACAGTTGTAGGTATCTGTATAATTAGTATTCTAAACTAGATACAGAACATTTATATCACCTGAGAAAGTACTTCCAATAAACCACCATTAATCTAATTTCAGGAAGCAACAGTTAGAACTGGACATGGAACAACAGACTGGTTCCAAATCGGGAAAGGAGTACGTCAAGGCTGTAAATTGTCACCCTGCTTATTTAACTTATATGCAGAGTACATCATGAGAAATGCTGGGCTGGAAGAAGCACAAGCTGGAATCAAGATTGCCGGGAGAAATACCAATAACCTCAGATATGCAGATGACACCACCCTTATGGCAGAAAGCAAAGAAGAACTAAAGAGCCTCTTGATGAGAGTGAAAGAGGAGAAAGTACAAGCTGGAATCAAGATTGCCGGGAGAAATATCAATAACCTCAGATATGCAGATGACATCACCCTTATGGCAGAAAGCAAAGAAGAACTAAAGAGCCTCTTGATGAAAGTGAAAGAGGAGAGTGAAAAAGTTGGCTTAAAGCTCAACATTTAGAAAACGAAGACCATGGCATCTGGTCCCATCACTTCATGGCAAATAGATGGGGAAATAGTGGAAATGGTGGCAGACTTTATTTTTTTTTGGCTCCAAAATCCCTGCAGATAGTGACTGCAGCCATGAAATTAAAAGATGCTTACTCCTTGGAAGAAAAGTTATGACCAACCTATATATCATATTAAAAAGCAGAGACATTGCTTTGCCAACAAAGGTCCGTCTAGTCAAGGCTATGGTTTTTCCTGTGGTCATGTATGGATGTGGGAGTTGGACTATAAAGAAAGCTGGAATGCTGAAGAATTGATGCTTTTGAACTGTGGTATTGGAGAAGACTACTGAGAGTCCCTTGGACTGCAAGGAGATCCAAACTGTCCATCCTAAAGGAGATCAGTCCTGGGTGTTCATTGGAAGGACTGATGTTGAAGCTGAAGCTCTAATACTTTGGCCACCTGATGTGAAGAGCTGACTCATTGGAAAAGATCCTGATGCTAGAAAAGATTGAAGGCAAGAGGAGAAGGGGATGACAGAGGATGAGATGGTTGGATGGCATCACCGACTCAACAGAGATGAGTTTGAGTAAACTCCGGGGGTTGGTGATGGATAGGGAGGTTTGGCATGCTGCAGTCCATGGGGTCATGAAAAGTCGGACATGACTGAGCAACTAACTGAACTGAACTGAATTGAATCTAATTTCAATCATCAGAGATTAATTTTAGGTGTTCTAGAACTTCATGTAAATGGAATAGTAAACTGTATAATCTTTTGGGTCTGGATTCTGTTCTGCAGCATGCATATAATGTCTATACATAATGTTGTTTTTCCAGTGGTCATGTATGTATGTGAAAGTTGGACTATAAAGAAAGCTGAGCGCCAAAGAATTGATGCTTTTGAACTGTGGTGTTGGAGAAGACTCTTGAGAGTCCCTTGGACTGCAAGGAGATCCAAGTAGTCAATCCTAAAGGAAATCAGTCCTGAATATTCATTGGAAGGACTGATGTTAATGCTGAAATTCCAACACTTTGGCCACCTGATGTGAAGAACTGACTCATTGGAAAAGACCTTTATGCTGGGAAAGATTGAAGACAGGAGGAGCAGGGGATGACAGAGGATGAGATTGAGGGATGGCATTACCAACTTGATGGACGTGAGTTTGAGCAAGCTCTGGAAATTGGTGATGGACAGGGAAGCCTGGCATGCTGCAGTCCATGGGGTTGCGAAGAGTCAGACATGACTGGGTGACTGAACTGAACTGACTCTGATAATGTCATGCTTATCATTAGTTTATTCTTTTTATTGCTGAGTATTGTTCTATCATATGACTATACCACAGTTCATTTATATATTCTTTTGACGTGTTGAAACATTAGTTGCTCAGTTGTGTCTGACTCTTTGCTACCCTATGGACTGTTGCTCATCAGGTTCCTCTGTCCATGGGATTCTCCAGGCAAGAATGGTTGCCGTTTCATTCTCCAGGGGATCTTCCTGACCCAGGGATAGAACCTGCACCTCCTGCACTGCAGGCAGATTTTTTACCTTCTGAGCTACCAGGGAAGTCCATACATTCTTTTGGTGATTGATATTTGGGTTGCTACCAATTGTTGGTTAGTAAGAATAAATTTTCTCAGCCTGTGGGGTAAAGCCTGAATCTTGAGAACTAGAAAAACATGTAGCTTTTGTCTTGTTAATAGCATGAAGGCAGCCATAAAGTCAAATATTTTCCATTTTTTCCAAGTTTTCCTGAAACAGTAATTTTTGAGGTAGAGAAAAATTTCCTAGATACACAAGGGTTGCCATGAGTTCCTAGAAGTGAAATATATTTGAGAAAGTAATTTAACTTCTCTAAACCTCAGTTTCTCATCTAAAAAATATCTTTAGGGTCCTTTTGAGTTTTAACATTCTATTTCATTAATCATATTTCAAAAATGAACAGACTCAGGCTTCCCTGGTGGCTCAGTGGTAAAGAATCTGCCTGCAGATGCAGGAGACACAGATTGGACCCTTTATCCAGAAAGATCCCACATGCTGTGGTGTGAAGATCCCACAAAGAGTAATCGGACTTGTGTGACACAACTATTGAGCCTGTGCTCTCGAGCCCAGGAGCCACAACTACTGAGCCCATGTATTACAACTACTGAAGCTGTTGTGCCTTAAATCCCATGCTCTGCGACAAGAGAAGCCGCTGCAATGAGAAGCCCGTGCACCACAACTAGAGAGTAACCCCCACTCTTCTAGGACTCGAGAAAGCCCATGTACAACAATGAAGACCCAACACAGCCAAAAATAAAATTAATTAATTAATTATTTTAAAATGACAGATGTGTTGGGGGCAAGGAATTATTATGCTGGTATTGGCCTTGCGTGCCATAGATCACATGTGGGTATGACGTTGCCATTGAACTTTACTACCTAATAATATTTACTTTTATTTTGGTTTTACAGATTCAAGATGAAGATTCTTTATACGATTTTATTTTCTTAAACAAGTCCACAGAGTATTTTTTGTTAAAAGAACTCTGAAAACTGTTAAATATAACTATTGTCAAATATTTTAATCTTCTATTTTGCCCCAGGGGAGAAGAGTTGTAGTGAAAAAGTGAAATGTTTTTGCCTCCAGGTCCACACACAAGTTAGCCTTGGGGCTATAAGACTTGACCTTCAGGCACTAAAGATTTCAGTCACTAAAATTTCCCAGTACCTCGAACTTCTGCCTCCGCTTTAGTAAGAGCAAGAAGTATGAGTCCCCTAACACTCCTGGATCATTTTCTATGCTTAATAAGGGCCCTCAAGGGAAATGCTTATAACAAACTGCCTATCCAGAGAGAAAAATGTAATTAGAGTCTTGGAGAGAGAGGTATGGAGTGTGAAGTCGACTTCCTTTTTACTACCTGTAGTAATTCAGCTAAAGATGTTAGGATTCACTATTATAGTCAAAGGCGGTAAAAAGAAAAAAAAAACCACGCATTTCAAAGGATGATGAGAAGAGCTGAAACTGACTATAAGCCAATGTGTCAGGAAAGTCTATGGAGATTCAGTGTCTGCCTTGTTCTTGCTGTAGTAGGAGACAAGAAAGATTCTAAAGTACTTTTTTTAGTTCTGTCTCCTTCTGGGCAGAACAACCAAAACTATTTTAAGATCTAGGATCTTCTAAGCTTCACCTCAGGGGCAGGAAATGGCTAGTCTTTGTTTTATATGGCCTTGAAAGAAACCCTTGCCCAAGCCCTTATAAGGAACATTAGGCCTGAAACATAGAGTGGGACCCTGTCGGACTCCTGGACACAGCCTTTCTGTCCTCCATTTCTTGTGTGTAGAGAACAGACTTCAATCTCCTTCCTTGAGTTCCAAAGGGCAGATTTAAACAATTGTTCATCAGGGAAGGGAGGGGAGCCAGAGACAAGGAAGGAACTGCCAAAAAACAATAGTGCAATGTTGGGGCAGAGTCCTGGTTCCCCATCAGGGGATACACACATAATGGTATTTTTGAGCTCTTTACAGAACTAAAATCTCCAACAAATGCTTCCAAATGTAGCAGTCTTCATTTCAGATTAAAGGAATGACAGAAACTCATCAGGCCACCTGAGGCCAGATTAAAAGAGTGCAAACCCTGTACACACCCTGATCCTTATTGGCAACCCTGCCCTTAAACCACTGCTATAAAACTCCTCACCAAAACCTCCTGGGTTGTTGTTCAGTCACTCAGTCATGTCCAACTCTTTGCGACTCCATGGACTGCAGCATGCTAGGCCTCCCTGTCCTTCACCATCTCCCAGAGCTTGCTCAAATTCATTTCCATTGAGTCGATCATGTCATCCAACCATCTCATCCTCTGTCATCTCCTTCTCCTCCTGCCTTCAATCTTTCCCAGCATCAGCGTGTTTTCCAATGAGTTGGCTCTTCATATCAAGTGGCCAAAGTATTGGAACTTCATGGGTTGGCACACACCATTTTTGAGGCAGGAGACTGCTGTGTCCCCCATTGCCTGGCAAAGCAATAAAGCTATCCTTTTCTACTTCACCCCAAACTGTCTGAGATTTGATTTGGCACCAGCACACAAGGGCCAAGTTTATGGCATCAGGCCCATGGAGGAATTAAACTTGAGCTTCCCCAAAGGAAAAGGGATGTAGAAAGGCTAAAGCTCAGACAGGAAGTGCCAAGTAGCTTCTTACCCATATTTTCTGGATTTCATAATCTCAAACAAGACAACTGAGGTTGGATGTCTTGTCAACCTTAACCAGATACTTTCGATTTACAAAAAGAGTCATGTGTCATAGCACCAATTTTTATTGGTTGCACAGATAATACTCAAGTGGTAGTGTTGCAGAAATTAGTAATTGAGAAACCAAGCACCACACTCGGAGAGTTGGAGGACTCAGATTTATAATGCTGGTGGGCCCAGAGGAGTTAACACTCCAAGCTCTGAGCCCCAAACAAAGGGATTACAGAGTTTTTATAGACAGACTGTAGTGGACAATACTAGCTGTTAATAGGCTGGTTTAAAGTAAGGGGTTTTGCTTGCAGGAACAGCAGTCAAGATGAGGAGGGGTTTGCCTGACCTGGACAGGCATGATTAAGCTGGTTTGCAGGGGCTGGGCGATTGCAAACAGCAGGACAAGGGTGAGTGGGATAAACTCCAGTTTCTAGTGTTGCACGTCCCCACTTTCTGAGACTATATGACTTATGTGACCTAGACTTTGCAAGGGGCAAACTGAGTTACAGAGGCAGAAGGAAAAGGAGGTTATGTAAAATTTTCACTTTTCCTCTTCAGTAGGGTTGGGATCTATTTTCTATAGTGAATGCTTCGGTTCTGCTCATGCATTCTCCTTATCAGAATCCTAGCAGGCCATGGTCATTCTAATTTCTCAGAGAGAGTGGTGCTCCTTCTGTGGGTACTGTTTGGGTTCATGTTCATGGTACCCCTAAAGGTAATAATGTCACACTGCACAGTGTGTCCTGTTAAAGAAAAAAAAATTCTGATACCTTATAAAATAGTAAGGAAGACTTTACTCAGGACTAGTATGATAGTTGTCAAGACTATTGCAGAGACATCAGGCTCAACTGTGGATTCAGTAAAGACAACTGAGGATTTATAGCCAATGAGAAGAAGGAGGGGGATCAGTGGATAAAAAATTAATGAACAAGAAATATCAAGGCTAGAAGGATTCTTGATAAACTGACTTAAAGGGATTCTTGCTGAAGGCAAGTCGAGGATTTATATGTTAAAACTCAGGGGAGAGGTGATGAACCTGATCAGTTATCACAGGTGACCAGATATCAAGGGTGCAGCGTCTCCCTAAATAGACTTCATAAGATCTTGCTAAAACTGGACTAGGCAGGCTGAAGATAGGGCCAAAGACTAGGCCTGGTCAAAAAGAGAACTCAGAGGAGCCTGATTAAAATTTGGTCAAGGAGAAAGTCTTTGTTAGTCCCAAGTAAATATTGATGATGATGATAGCTTGCATTCATCTAACATATGAATATATAATTCTAATTTTATTTCATAGCCACTGTGTGCATTAGATACTAGTCTTATTCAATTTTATTCAATTTTTCTGATGAGAAAATTAAGGCTCAGAGATTGTGGTAGACATCATGTTATATCACCCAGATCCCCATTCAATGAGCAACTGGTTGCCCCAGTTGCCAAAAGTGCTTTCTGCAGACACATTTTACCTTTCAGCCTGTTGGATCACCTTGGTTGCAGAGAGCTCCCTCACCCAAGGTTACACCCTTTTAGTGTGTGCTGGAACCTGCATGTACCACTCGAGCCCATTGTGTATATTTCTTCTCAATATCATGTAGAGTGGCAGCATTTTTTATAATTTTATTTATTTGTTTATTATTTGGGGGTGGGGGCTGTGCTGGGTCTTCGTTGCTGTGAGGGCTTTATTCTTATTGCAGTGAGTCAGGGCTACTCCTCCTTTCAGTGCTCAGGTTTCTCATTGTGGAGCAGGAGCTCTAGGCGAGTGGGCTCAGTAGTTGTGGTTCCCAGGCTCTATTGCAGTGCACAGGGCTTAGTTGCTCCATGGCATGTGGGATCTTACCAGACCAGGGATCAAATCCATGTCTCCTGTATTGGCAGGCAGATTCTTTACCACTGAGTCATCGGGGAAGCCCCATGACATCATGTTGATAGCTTGAAATACTCATGGACTGGGGTATTTACATCTTGGAAATCAGCAAACACTACACAGATTAGTCATTTATTTATCCCTCAGAGAGCTAGTTGTCAAATATTTACCCACATCTAATGACTGTGGGAACATAAAGGTCTGACATTTGGATCCAACTTGAGCCAACTCTGTAGAACCTTTGTAGTTCCAGAGTCCCTCCTGGAGGGGAGGCTACTGTTGGGTTTGCATTGCAATGAGATTTCTCCTTTTACCCATTCCTTCTTCCTTTGCATCTCTTCCATAGATATTGATCCCAAGCTCCTCGTAAATAAATATCTTATACCCTAAACTCCATCACTTCCTGGAAAACACTAATCTTCCAAGGAAGTTAAATAACTTGACCAAGGTCACTCAGATATTAAAGGGCAGAGCCAGAATGCAATCATCTGCGTAGCTCCAAAGCCCACTTGCTTAACAAACACATTCTATTTCTCAACTACATGGTAATTTTAAGAAGAAAACCATTCAGTGTAGATAACTCTGAGAGATTAATCTCTACCTTATATTTTACAGGTATTAAAATTGTGACGGTAACTGGAGATATCCATACAAAGACAGAAAAAGATTTTTTACCAGGAATTAATTCACCATGGGATCAACATAGAAAGTGGACCTGGGAAATTGGTGATGTAAACAAAACATCTTGCTTTTTTTATGCCTCTTTTACATTCAATGGAATCAGTTCAATTTAATACATTTATCATTATATACAGTGTATAAAACATTGTGATAGATACTGTGGGAAATACAAGATTAGAAGCGTTTCCTAAAATTTGCCATATCATAGGCAGGTGATTAGGCACGTAGAAGGCAGAAAACTCTAAAACAAAGCAGAATGGTACAGTGGTTCAAATGAAGTGCTAAGGAATTACTAGAAATTATGATACTAACTTTACTAATGATCATGAAATAGATGGAATTGGAATTGGCCTTGAGGAGTGAGATTTTGACAGTGATACATGTTTTTCAACAAGAACAAGATGAAGTGTGGAGATCAATTGGAATGAAAGTGTTACTGAACAAAGTTCATGTGACCATTGCAGAGCAAACCAAAACATCAGAATTTAGAGCTGAGAAAAGTTTGTTTCAAGGCCAAGCAAGGAGAACAGGAGATTCAGGATCAAGAACCCCGAATTCTGCTATGGTTTTCAAGGAGAAGTTTTTACAGGCTAAATTTAGGGTGAGGGCTGAAGGCTGTGTGACTTTCTTCTGATTGGTGGATGGTAAGGTAACAAGGCCATGACCCAGGAATCTTGTGCTGTGCCTGAAGTTACCATCCTCCACCTGGGTGGAGTCCTTAGCTACTTTGCTCATTTATGTCCAACTCTTTGTGACTCCATGGACTGTAGCCCAGCAGACTCCTCTGTCCATGGGATTTTCCAGGCACAAATACTGGAATGGTTGCCATTTCCTTCTCCAGGGGATCTTCCTGACCCAGGGATCTAACCCAGGTCTCCCATATTGTGGGCAGACTCTTTACCACCTGAGCCACCAGGGAAGCCCTTAGTTCTTCAGAGGAACTCAAAAGTATTATTAGATATATTCCTTCAGGAGAACCAGGACCTTGCCTGGAGGATGCACAACTGTTTCTTGATTACTCCTCCTTTGTTTCTTCATTCTCTGATTTGCAAATATTTGAATCTGCCCTTTGGAACTCAAGGAAGGCCAGGGAGGTTGAAGGAAGCCTATTTTCTACAAACTAGAAATGGGGTCATGGAAAGGATTCATAGAAGGAGTGCCTCTCAGGGTCCTTCTTGGTTTCAGTCCTACTTTTTCATTGATTTCCCTGATGGCTCAGTGGTAAAGAATTTGCCTGTAATGGAGGAGATGTGAGTTTGATCCCCAGGTCAGGAAGATCCCCTGGAGGAGGAAATGGCAACCCACTCCAGTATTCTTGCCTGGGAAATCCCATGGAAAGGGGAGTCTGGCAGGCTACAGTCCATGGGGTTGTGAAGAGTTGTACACGACTGAACTTGCCCTCACCAGGTATTGGACAAAGAGAACAGGTATTGGACAAAGAAGGGAATAACATTTTGGATAGACAGTTCTTTGGCAGAGGAACTCAGTTTTAGGCAGACTTGGTTTCAAAAGGTAATTCCCTCCTGGTCCACTGGTTAGGACTCAATGCTTTCACTACTCAGGCCGCAGGTTCAATCACTGGTTGGGGAATTAAGATCCACAAGCTATGCAGTGTAGCCAAAATTGAAACAAAATAAAAGAAACTGATAATCAACAGGAATGGAAGAGTATGGGATCAGGAGGCTATAGGGATAGGCCAAGTGAGTGATAAGGACTTTCTGGATATAAGGTCAGCAATTAAAAAAAAAAATGGTAGAGTGGAAACATTTAGAAGGTAGAATTAATAGAGAGTTGATTATATGGGGAGTAAAATACAAGGAAAAACTCTAAAATAAAGATATATTCAGAGGAAAAAAAAAAACATTGCCAGTTTATAGTTTTGCCAAAGAAAGAGGTTTACTCCCAGTTTAGTCTAGTTTTATCCCCATATCTCAGCAGGGTATCTTCTAACCTCCTGAGTGGAAAGCATTCTATATTGCAAAAGCCTCCACTGATTATTAATTTTCATGTCCAGAGAACTTGTCTCATGCCCAATATAGAAAACACCAGCTGGCAAGAATGGATAAGGGTTTCATATAACTTGGCCCATTTCGCTGCATCTGTCTGCTGATAGAAGGGGCCTAGGAGAAATTCAGGATGAATCCCTAATGTCTTTTGTTTCACTTGGTTCTCATATATAAGAATTCAAGAGCATCTACACACATTTTTAATATTTTTATCTATATTTACTATTGAGGTCAGACTTACCAGAAGCAAATAATCATTCAGTTTCCTTTGAGGTACTCGATAGTATCTTAGAAGAATCTGTTAAATTCCCCTTACAGTAATCACTAGATTCACTATGAGCTCCCCTGTGTCCTAAGGCACTTGGTAGATATTTGTGGTAATGACCCTCATCCAGGTTTGTTTTAGTTTTTTCCCCAAACTAAAGAACCTTTATCTCTTTATATAGAGAACTCCTAAGAAGTTAAACATATCTGTATTCAAATAGACAGGGTCCTTTGGCAAGAAATGCAAATTACGACCTTCTCTAACCCATTGTGGATAAGAACCCATTGACCTTCTCTGGAGTTAAGTGTTAAATGTTCTGAAAGAAAGTTTATCAATGAAACATCACTCATCAATCCTCTAGAGTAAGGTAGCTTTCCTGGAGAATGAAAAAGAGAAAATCACCAACAAAGGCTATTATTGATTAACTAGCTCAAGTCAAATCCCCCAACCTTACACAGTTCTGAAAATATGAAAAGGAAATGCTCTTGTCTTAATTCATGTGTAAGAATCATCAAAAACATTAAATTGGCTTCTGAGTCCTTTTAACCCAATCCCAGTGGCCTTTGTCAATATCCTTGCTTTATGGTGTGGTAAGATATTCCAAGCTTAGCTTGCACATTTCCTGCCCCAGAGCTAGAATTAGCCATTTTCCCAAATAATCTTTGTTCCTTTTAATGAGAAATGATATTTACAGACCACAATTCAGGTACCAGAAATAATCATTGCTATTAGATTGCCCATTGTTTCTTGCTTTTTCAAATAGCAAGGAACCATACGGTTTCGAGCTATATGAAATTGCCTTTCTATAAACAAAAATAATGGTAAAATATCAGCAGTTTCATGTGGCTTGATCTAATATTTTCAAGATAAAATACATCATAAGTTAATCTAATTCAAATTGTATTTTATAAGGCTTATTTTCAGGGAACGGAAATGGGTAGAGATACAGATGAAATAGAACCTATCCACACAGTTGTTGAAGCTAAGCAATAGGTACATGAAAAATTATAAGCTTCTCTTTTGAATATGCTGGAAAACTTTCATAATATAGTTTAAAAAAAACTCTATAAGAACAGTAATGCTAGTGAGTGATGCTGAAGATGCCTATCAAGGGTTTGAATAAGTGTTTCATTAAATGAGAGCAGAAAAAAATTATAAAGCATTATATTGTATATAATACTACTTAAAATGTGTGTTTATGTATTTAATATATTGAATATTTTAGAACTTTGAAAAATACATATAAATATAGATAAATAGATATAGATAATTATCACAGACCTTTTGGGAAGAACCTTTTATTTAAGGCTCCAAGGTCTTCTATTAGGTAAATCATTGCTTATTTCATTGAGAAGAATATTTGTGGTCTTAAGTGAAAGAAGACTCAACAGGAATTTATGAAGCATCTTTGATGCACACAGCTGTGTGCTAAACTCTGGGTATGATATAATTCATTTACTTATATTTATTTGAAAGGTTTATAAAATAAGACAAGATTATATAAGATAAACATGGGTGAGAAGGGGAGAAGGATAAGATAATTTTTGGAAATTAGAATGGAAGCATGCATTTAATGGAAAATTACATATTCCAAACTTCCAAACTATTGTTCTATGTGGGTTTGTAATTTATTTTTAAGTTTTCTAGTCATCTGAATGAAAAAGTCCAGCTTAATCAACTTCCTAATTAATGGAGATGAAAAAATAAAGCTAAACCAAATTCTATGGAGAAGTACTGCAATTCTTGGTATTAAAAAAGAAAAGAAAAGATCATGAAGATAGAACTCTTCTTATCCAAGCTGAAAAATTTCAGACATAACAAAGATTTGCAAAGAGGAAGAAGGTGGTCTTTTCATTTATTGTCATTTTCTAGATTAGAAAACCGAGAAGTGATATCTACCTCTATCACATCACAAGCCTCTTTGGTGAGAAGCAACTTGCCATTGGTCAAATCAAACTCTCGGTGACATTGTAAACATATAGAGATACCGAGGAAGAAAATATTGTCACTGGTACAAGAAACCGAAAATATGTGAGAGAATGATTCATTTCTCTGTCATTGAAAAAATGAGATTATTTCCTTTGTCCTTAAAAACCTGAATTGTGTTCTGTTTCTTAAGGCTCTTAAGAATTCCAATTTGGCCTTGGAATGCAGAATGAAATAGAGCAAAGACTAATAGAGTTTTGCCAAGAAAATGCACTGGTCATAGCAAACACCCTCTTCCAACAACACAAGAGAAGACTCTAACATGGACATCACCAGATGGTCAACACCGAAATCAGATTGATTATATTCTTTGCAGCCAAAGATGGAGAAGCTGTACACAGTCAAAAAAACAAGACTAAGAGCTGACTATGGCTCATATCATGAACTCCTTATTGCCCAAATCAGACTTAAATTGAAGAAAGTAGGGAAAACCACTAGACCATTCAGGTATGATCTGAATCAAATTCCTTATGATTATACCATGGAAGTGAGAAATAGATTTAAGGGACTAGATGTGATAGATAGAGTGCCTGATGAACTATGGAATGAGGTTTGTGACATTGTACAGGAGACAGGGATCAAGACCACCCCCATGGAAAAGAAATGAAAAAAGCAAAATGACTGTCTGAGGAGGCCTTACAAATAGCTGTGAAGAGAAGAGTGGTGAAAAGCAAAGGAGAAAAGGAAAGATATAGGCATCTAAATGCAGAGTTCCAAAGAATAGCAAGAAGAGAAAAGAAAGCCTTCCTCAGCAATCAATACAAAGAAATAGAGGAAAACAACAGAATGGGAAAGACTAGAGATCTTTTCAAGAAAATTAGAGATACCAAGGGAACATTTCATGCAAAGATGGGCTTGATAAAGGACAGAAATGGTATGGACCAAACAGAAGCAGAAGATATTAAGAAGAGGTGGCAAGAATACACAGAAGAACTGTACAAAAAAGATCTTCATGACCTGGATAATCATGATGGTGTGATCACTCACCTAGAGCCAGACATCCTGGAATGTGAAGTCAAGTGGGCCTTAGAAAGCATCACTATGAACAAAGCTAGTGGAGGTGATGGAATTCCAGTTGAGCTATTTCAAATCCTAAAAGATGATGCCGTGAAAGTGCTGCACTCAATATGCCATCAAATTTGGAAAACTCAGCAGTGGCCACAGGACTGGAAAAAGTTAGTTTTCATTCCAATCTCAAAAAAAGATAATGCCAAAAAATGTTCAAACTACCACACAATTGCACTCATCTCACACGCTAGTATAGTAATGCTCAAAATTCTCCAAGCCAGGCTTCAGCAATACATGAACTATGAACTTCCCTGGTTTTAGAAAAGGCAGAGGAACCAGAGATCAAACTGCCAACATCCACTTGATCATGGAAAAAGCAAGAGAGTTCCAGAAAAACATCTATTTCTGCTTTATTGACTATGCCAAAGCCTTTGACTGTGTGGATCACAATAAACTGGAAAATTCTGAAAGAGATGGGAATAGCAGACCACCTGACCTGCCCCTTGAGAAACCTATATGCAGGTCAGGAAGTAACAGTTAGAACTGAACATGGAACAACAGGCTGGTTCCAAATAGGAAAAGGAGTATGTCAAGGCTGTATATTGTCACCCTGCTTATTTAACTTCTATGCAGAGTACATCATGAGAAACGCTGGACTGGAAGAAACACAAGCTGGAATCAAGATTGCCGAGAGAAATATCAATAACCTCAGATATGCAGATGACATCACCCTTATGGCAGAAAGTGAAGAGGAACTAAACAGCCTCTTGATGAAAGTGAAAGAGGAGAGTAAAAAAGTTGGCTTAAAGCTCAACATTCAGAAAACTAAGATCATGGCATCCGGTCCCATCACTCCATGGGAAATAGATGGGGAAACAGTGGAAACAGTGTCAGACTTTATTTTTTTGGGCTCCAAAATCACTGCAGATGGTGACTGCAGCCATGAAATTAAAAGACGCTTACTCCTTGGAAGAAAAGTTATCACCAAACTAGATAGCATATTCAAAAGCAGAGACATTACTTTGCCAACAAAGGTCCATCTAGTCAAGGCTATGATTTTTCCTGTGGTCATGTATGGATGTGAGAGTTGGACTGTGAAGAAGGCTGAGCACTGAAAAATTGATGCTTTTGAACTGTGGTGTTGGAGAAGACTCTTGAGAGTCCCTTGGACTGCAAGGAGATCCAACCAGTCCATTCTGAAAGAGATCAACCCTGGGATTTCTTTGGAGGGCATGATGCTAAAGCTGAAACTCCAGTACTTTGGCCACCTCATGCAAAGAGTTGACTGATTGGGAAAAGACTCTGATGCTGGGAGGGATTGAGGGCAGGAGGAGAAGGGGACGACAGAGGATGAGATAGCTGGATGGCATCACGGACTCGATGGATGCGAGTCTGAGTGAACTCCGGGAGTTGGTGATGGACAGGGAGGCCTGGCGTGCTACGATTCATGGGATCGCAAAGAGTCAGACACGACTGAGCGACTGAACTGAACTGAACTCTTTAAGGCTCTTAAAACTGAGAAGGGCCCTGTGGGGCTTCCAGGCATGGGACACAGAGGCCTATTTTGTCACCTGTTCCTTGTTAGGGGAGACTCTGGCCTCCCTGAGTTCCAAAGGGCAGATTCAAACAGCTGCTAATCATGGGAGGAGCTGCCAAGAAACCATCTGAAGCAAGATTAAAAGAACCTGAGAATCTCATCTAGAGTAGGAGAAGGACCACCTGAGATGAGGTTGCTGCTGCTACTGCTGCTAAGTTGCATCAATCGTGTCCGACTCTGTGCGACCCCATAGATGGCAGCCCACAAGGCTTCCCTGTCTCTGGGATTCTCCAGGGGAGAACACTGGAGTGGGTTGCCATTTCATTCATAATTTGCCAGATGAGGTTAAGGGAGTGGAAGTCCTGTTGAGGCACCCTAATCTTGTTAGAGATTCCACCCTTCAACAATTGTTGTAAAACCCCTCATCAAATCCTCTGCATGCTAAGTCGCTTTCCGTTCAGTTCAGTTCAGTTCAGTCGCTCAGTCGCGTCTGACTCTTTGCAACCCCATGAATCGCAGCATGCCAGGCCTCTCTGTCCATCACCAACTCCCGGAGTTCACTCAGACTCGCATCCATCGAGTCAGTGATGCCATCCAGCCATCTCATCCTCGGTCGTCCCCTTCTCCTCCTGCCCCCAATCCCTCCCAGCATCAGAGTCTTTTCCAATGAATCAACTCTTTGCATAAGGTGGACAAAGTACTGGAGTTTCAGCTTTAGCATCATTCCTTCCAAAGAAATCCCAGGGCTGATCTCCTTCAGAATGGACTGGTTGGATCTCCTTGCAGTCCAAGGGACTCTCAAGAGTCTTCTCCAACACCACAGTTCAAAAGCATCAATTCTTCGGCGCTCAGCCTTCTTCACAGTCTAACTCTCACATCCATACATGACTACTGGAAAAACCATAGCCTTGACTAGATGGACCTTAGTCGGCAAAGTAATGTCTCTGCTTTTGAATATGCTATCTAGGTTGGTCATAACTTTTCTTCCAAGGAGTAAGCGTCTTTTAATTTCATGGCTGCAATCACCATCTGCAGTGATTTGGGAGCCCCCTAAAATAAAGTCTGACACTGTTTCCACTGTTTCCCCATCTATTTCCCATGGACTGATGGGACCAGATGCCATGATCTTTGTTTTCTGAATGTTGAGCTTTAAGCCAACTTTTTTACTCTCCTCTTTCACTTTCATCAAGAGGCTGTTTAGTTCCTCTTCACTTTCTGCCACAAGGGTGGTGTCATCTGCATATCTGAGGTTATTGATATTTCTCTCGGCAATCTTGATTCCAGCTTGTGTTTCTTCCAGTCCAGCGTTTCTCATGATGTACTCTGCATAGAAGTTAAATAAGCAGGGTGACAATATACAGCCTTGACGTACTCCTTTTCCTATTTGGAACCAGTCTGTTGTTCCATGTCCAGTTCTAACTGTTACTTCCTGACCTGCATACAGATTTCTCAAGAGGCAGGTTAGGAGGTCTGGTATTCCCATCTCTTTCAGAATTTTCCACAGTTTATTGTGATCCACACAAAGATTTTGGCATAGTCAATAAAGCAGAAATTGATGTTTTTCTGGAACTCTCTTGCTTTTTCCATGATCCAGTGTATGTTGGCAATTTGATCTCTGGTTCCTCTGCCTTTTCGAAAACCAGCTTGAACATCAGGAAGTTCATAGTTCATGTATTGCTGAAGCCTGGCTTGGAGAATTTTGAGCATTACTTTACTAGTGTGTGAGTTGAGTGCAGTTGTGCAGTAGTTTGATTATTCTTTGGCATTGCCTTTCTTTGGGATTGGAATGAAAATGGACCTTTTCCAGTCCTGTGGCCACTGCTGAGTTTTCCAAATTTGATGGCATATTGAGTGCAGCACTTTCACAGCATCATCTTTCAAGATTTGAAATAGCTCTACCGGAATTCCATCACCTCCACTAGCTTTGTTCATAGTGATGCTTTCTAAGGCCCACTTGACTTCAAATTCCAGGATGTCTGGCTCTAGGTGAGTGATCACACCATTGTGATTATCCGGGTCATGAAGATCCTTTTTGTACAGTTCTTCTGTGTATTCTTGCCACCTCTTCTTAATATCTTCTGCTTCTGTTAGGTCCATACCATTTCTGTCCTTTATCGAGCCCATCTTTGCATGAAATTTTCCTTTGATATCTCTAATTTTCTTGAAGAATCTCTAGTCTTTCCCAATCTGTTGTTTTCCTCTATTTCTTTGCACTGATCACTGAAGAAGGCTTTCTTATCTCTTCCTGCTATTCTCTGGAACTCTGCATTCAGATGCTTATATCTTTCCTTTTCTCCTTTGCTTTTCACTTCTCTTCTTTTCACAGCTATTTGTAAGGCTTCCCCAGACAGCCATTTTGCTTTTTTTGCATTTCTTTTCCATGGGGATGGTCTTGATCCCTGTCTCCTGTACAATGTCACGAACCTCATTCCATAGTTCTTCAGGCACTCTCTCGCTTTAGTCTTGTCCAAATCTTTGCAACACTGTGACTCTAGTCCACCAGGCTCCTCTGTTCATGGGATTCTCCAGACATGAATACTGGAGTGAGTTACCAGGCCCTCCTCCAGGGGATTTTCCTGACCTAGGGATCAAACCAGCATCTCTTACATCTCCTGCATTGGTAGGTGCATTCTTTACCACTAGGGCCACCTGGGAAGCCCTCAAATCCTCTGGAGAGGGACATATAGTTTTTTGAGGCAGGAGTTCACTGCGGCCCCCTTTGCCTGGCAAAGTAATAAAGTTGTCCTTTTCTGCTTCATCCAAAACTGTCTCCTATATTCAATTCAGCACCAGGGTTCACAGAAATGGAATTTGGCATCACTCTTTCCTGGGCTTTTAGGCAATTTACAACCCTACCCTTTCTGAAGACCAGGTTTATTCTGCTTCAATTTTCCAATTCTCTCATGGCTTTGGCTTTATATGGTTCTGACTTAAGTTCAGTGATTACTGATGGGTTTACTCTAGGGCTTCTCTAGTGGCTCAGATGGTAAAGAATTTTCCTGTAAGGCAGGAGACCAAGGTTCAGTCTTTGTCTCGGGAAGATCCCCTGGAGAAGGGAATAACAACCCACTCCATTTTCTTGTCTAGAGAATCCCATGGACAGAGGAGGCTGGTTCACAGGATTGCAAAGAGTCAGACATGACTGAGAGACTAACACTTTCACTAAATAGATCAAATAGCCATAGGAGGAGAGAGGAGTGTGTGTAATGGGATGGTTTCTAGAAAAAGGGGTGACAATGGACTGGCAAACCCTCCAAAAGTTTTCCACCATGCCATCACCCTTCCAAAATTATAGTGTTTGTTTAAAATTCTGATCTCCAACTGAAATCCTACTTAGAGTTTGTGTGTAATTCAGGAAAACCAGAAACTAATTTAGAGGGCCAGAATAAAGTAAGGAATATGAGTAGAGGGGAGAATAGTATTTCTTCTGAGTTTTGGCTTGCTGGCGTAGCAAACACATTTGTTGAAAAAGATGTTTTTTCCAAAGATGCCAAAAGTGGTAAGTGGAAAACTCTTCTCAAACTCCTTTATTAAGTAAATTTAGCAATCAAGGGTAGGAAGTTTAAGGGATATTTTTCATGAGTCCTAAACTGCTGAAAAAAGAAAGAAAAAAACAACATTATATAAGGTCAGTATATAAAGACTGATCCAGGCAGTTAGGGAAGAAGCTATGTCTTTTAATGAATATACTCACCACATTATAGAATGAAAATATTTCTCTGAAAGCTTGGTATCTAATTATTCCCCTAACAATTACATTTTATTTGAATTAAGAAATGCTTCCTTTTATAATGCTAAATGAAAGATGTATTTGTTCCAAAATAGAGACCAGTGTGTTTTTGCTGTTGTTCAGTCTCTAAGTCGTGTACAACTCTTTGCGACGCCGTGAACTGCAGCATGCCAGATTCCCCTCTCCTTCACTAGCCTCTGGAGTTTGCTCAGATTCCTGTTCATTGAGTTAGTGATGCTATCTAACCGCTTCATCCTCTGTCACCCCCTTCTCCTCCTGCCCTCAATATTTCCCAGCATCAGAGTCTTTTCCAATGAGTCAGCACTTTGCATCAGATGGCCAAAGTATTTGACCTTCAGCATCACTCCTTCCAATGAATATTCAGGGTTGATTTCCTTTAGGATTGACTAGTTTGATCTCCTTGCAGTCCAAGGGACCATGATTATATGATATGTTAATATCTACTAACTGGCTAGTTTAGTGAATGACAATTTGATTATTAACACAATGTTATTTTGTAATCAACAGTTAACTTTGGGAAAATAAGAAACGTAAAAAGTTTAGAACCAGACCTATATGCCTATTGATGTGATACAATAAAAAGTCCCTTGTACATATATGGTGAATTCTTGCCATTTGAATTGAATTAAAATAATCAGACCTACAAATCTTATTTTTAATTTTCAGGAAATACAGAGCATAAGAGAACCAATTAATCAAATCACTAGGAAGAAAAAGAAACTTATAGAAGATGGGACACTCAGGATAATTGGCCTGGTATTTTTCAACAAATCAATGTCATGGAAAAAGAAAGTGTGACAGCTGTTGTAGATTATATGACTTTAGAGTTCTCACAAGTAAATAGAACGTGTAATCCTCATTTAAACAAACCAGCTGTAGAAGACATTTTGGGGACAACTGGAAACAATGTGAATATAAACCAGGTATTAGATGATATTAGAAGTAATAGTTAATTTTGTTAAGTGTGATAATGATAGTACAGTTATGCGAGAAAATGCTTACAGATGTACATGGAAGCATTTTGGAATGAAATATCATGAAGTATGCAGTTTATTTCAGAATACTTCAATCAAAAATACATGAGGAAATATGGAAAAATATTAAAAATTTTTAATTCTGGGTTTTGGATAAATGAGTTAACCACACTATTTTCTTCAAGTTGGAAAGTTTTCATAAGAGAGAATTTTTTACAAGAATCCAATATTTTGTAAGCTATTAAATCCTAATGAGTAAATCAGGATTAGATAAACAAGTAAAAATTGGATAAGATAAATGCAGAAACTATTAGTTTCATTTTCTTTCTCTCTGTCACTGAACCTATAATTTTCTATAATTTTGAGAAAGCTCAAAAGAACATTACAAATAGCTCTGGAAAGTATTCTTTCCTTTTTTCATCAACTTACATTAGCTTTTTACTCAAAAGGGAAAATATTATGTTGGTTTCCATTGTCTTCAATTTCACAAAAATGGAAGGTAAAAACATCATAGATACCCTGAAATCCTTTGCAAAAGTTAATGTGCTGTATACATAGATATGTTATTCTTTTGTTTACTGAAACATTTGAGCACCTCATTGGTGGTTTTATAATCTGAAAATGGGTGAACATGTTTATGGGGAATTCTGGTTGAATGCATGGAATTCTTGTTTAGTCTTCTGAGACTTGAGTTCAAGGCTTTTATATTCTGTTATTATCATAGATTTCAGGTCAGAGGCTTTGCTTTCCTGATGGCAGTTTGACTAAATTTCTTACTTTACATCATTGGTATCATATGGTCTATGTGAGTTAGAAAGGTCATCTGGTTATTGTCATGTGGCATATTACCTTGGTGGAATAATGGAGTGGCCTTCATGTGGGCACCCCCAGAGGCCATGAAAGAGAAAGGCTCTTACACCAAATTAAGATGTGCAAATCACACAGTTCATGAAGACAATTTAAAACACACAATGAGAAGCAAGGGGAAAGAGATGGGGTAGGTTCACATACGTAGGAAAAGGTACCAGTGGCAAAAGAACCACACTTCCTGAATCTAAGGTTTGGCTGTGGTTCTCTCTCTCTCTCTCCTGAAATCATCTTCCCTGCTATCATTGTGGTTACGGGGACCAGACTTGAAGCTCAAGCAAGGAAGACCACACACAGAAGGGGTCCCAGGCACACAACTCTGCCAGAGAGACACAGGATAAAGCACAGCTGGCCACAGCTGTAATTCACCAGTAAACCTGCTGAATAGTCATGGATTTTATCTACATTTTCTGGGTAGAGCACATGAGGGGCCAGAATGGGACTATACTCAGCAATGGATGGTTGATTTAGAAAAAATAACACAGCTTCTTGCTATTTGTAATGGTTATGATGTGGTCTTTCCATCCCTTCCTAACTCTCAATAGATTTGATTTTTTCAATCATGTGTTGCATTTATTCTATGCTGAACATATCTTACAGGTTACCAAATTACTGTTTATTTAATACATCTTCAGAGTTCAGTCTATGTCTCTCAAGCCACTTGCTTACTCATTATTTGTACTTAGCATAATGTATAAGTGTTGCTACTATATTAAAGCTACTAGCTTTATTGCAATTTATGCTTGACACTTCTAATGAGTTCCAGCCATCCTGTTCGCTTTACTCTGGGACCACTAGTGGATGAATGAACCCATCTGGACTAAAATTTACACATTTGTTAAATGAAGTGGAGGAAGGAAATTTTAGAGACTCAGTCTTTTTGTCAACTATCCCCCTTGTGCACTTCTCCTAGTGTTAGCTAATCTAGAATGTGTAAAAGCAAAACAATGGAAACAAATAGGCCTCCATTTTCCATATTGGTTAATAGGCTGTGAATGTAAAAGGTGTTGCTTTGATCATTTTACATTGAATAATATTTGTCATTTTACAATGATGACAATAATGGCAATGATATCTTACAGTTACCAAACTATACTGTTAAAGTGCTTTGAGTTAAATTACATTTGCTGATGACCAAAGTAACCATGTAAAGTAAATTATAGAAGGTAATGATGCCACTTTACAGACAAGGACATAATCAGGGGAAATTAAATGACATGTGCTCATTTCAGGCCACTCATTGACTGGACCATGTCCTTACAAATAAATATCTTTATTACAAGGGGAGCTAACTCACAGCTGTTTCTGTTTTTCTTCAACATATTTATTTTCCAGCTCTGATTCCACATTTACCAAATGAATTTCCAATTGAGAACTTTGTTTTCAGTTTGAGTGCTCGGAATAGTCAGATCATTCCAAATGCCAGGATATTATGCAACCAAATATGTTTCTTAGTCAGTATTACTATACAGAATCCTAATAAACTATAAAGCTCAATGGATATAGGAACCAAATCTGTTGGATTACTATTTTATCCTTACTGCCTTGCACCCTGCTTGGTGCTTTGTTAGTATTAAACAACTTTTGAAAGAAAGAAAGAAAGAATGAATAGATTAACTCATGAGTAAAAAGTCAAGACCTGAAATAGAAGGCTGAATTTCTCCCTTTAAAGGTACCTAGCAAGTCAAGACAGAGAAGGCAATGGCACCCCACTCCAGTACTCTTGCCTAGAAAATCCCATGGATGGAGGAGCCTGGAAGGCTGCAGTCCATGGGGTTGCTGAGGGTCGGGCACGACTGAGCGACTTCACTTTCACTTTTCACTTTCATGCATTGGAGAAGGAAATGGCAACCCACTCCAGTGTTCTTGCCTGGAGAATGCCAAGGACGGGGGAGCCTGGTGGGCTGCCGTCCATGGGGTCACACAGAGTCGGACACGACTGAAGCGGCTTAGCAGCAGCAGCAGCAGCAAGTCAAGATGGGCTTCCCAAGTGGTGCAGTGGTAAAGAATATGCCTGCCAATGCAGAAGACACAAGAGATGTGGGTTTGATCCCTGGGTTGGGAAGATCCCCTGGAGAAGGAAATGGTAACCCACTCCAATATTTCTTGCCTGGAAAATTCCATGCACAGAAGATCCTGGCAGGCCATCTAAATCACCAGGGCATCCTAACCCAATGCCATAAAAAAAATTCATGAATAAAGCTTATTCACTTTTCCACATTTCCCAGGATACAAGGTATGGCTGGACCAGGATAGAAATTTGATTTTAAAAAGTACCATATTGTCCTCAAAAATCCCTCCACTGACAAAGCTTGTCAGAAATTTGACTCTTCTTTTGGCCAAAGTTCTCTCCCAGAAGACTCCAAATTCTCTCCTCTAAATGACCCCAGACACATCATTTCTCCATTTGTTAAGGCTAAATAAATCTTTGTACTGAAAATAGCAGAAGCTCTTCTCCCTTGATTCTGTCCTCTATTCTCTTCCACCCCCAAAAGCCCCTCTCAGAGCAATAACTTGTGAAATTTGTTTATGCTTTTGATTACTGATTAATAGGAAAAGAAAGCAAAAAAAAATGCTGGTGGGAGTGTAAATTATTAACAATACAACTGCTTTGGAAAATTGCTTAGCAGTATCTACCAAAGAGCAACATTTGCATACTCTGTGACCCATTTGTAGGTATATGCATAAAAAATACATGTATTTATCAAAAGACATATTCAAGGATATTATGATACTTTTGGTAGTATTTCCAAGCAAGAAAGTGTGCAAAAATCCCTCGAGTAAAAATAAAAATAAACCTTAGTATGTTCAAACAATAGAGTATGATGTAGCTATGAGAATGAATAACTTACAACCACACACAAAAATGTGGATAATTATCACATATTTTTGAGTGAAAGAAGCCAGACACAAAAAAAGTACCTACTGTATTATTCACTTTATGCAAAGTTAAAAAACAGACACGTGTGGTTAGAAGTTGGGATAGTGAGGACCCTTGTGGGCAGGGTAGTGACTGAAAGAAATACTTCCAGTCCCTTGGAAGCTTCTAGAGTTCTGATGATATTCTAGTTCTTTAACTGGGTACTGACTATACAGGTGAGTTCAGTTAGTAAAAATTTATTGAGATGTGCACTATGATTTATGTACTTTTGTATGTATAATGTACTTATATGAAAGGTTTTCTTTCAAAGAAAGCCAAAGCAAAAAGAAATTTTATTCTTGATGAGAAAATATAGCAGTGAATACATGATAAGGTAAATAATAAATAACACTGAAGTGGATGAAAGTGAAAAAGAGTCTTAACTTTTTAAAAATTTATTTATTTTTAACTGAAGGATAATTGCTTTACAATATTGTGCTGGTTTCTGCCAAACATCAACATGAATCAGCCATAGGTATGCCTATGTCCCCTCCCTCTTGAACCTCCCCCCTGCCTCCCTCCCCATTCCACCCCTCTAGGTTAAATATAAGGTGCAATATTGTTTATCTTGATTAATGAGAAATCACTTCTTCCACCCCTCCTTATCTGGTACCATCTTCCCTCTTTTCTATTTATATGGGATGTGAATTTTGTATCAACCATATGAAAAATCTTAACGGATTTTTGTTAACATTGCTCTGAATAAAAGATACCAGTAGCTGGTTTTCATATACATACATATACACATACAAGCACAAACCACAGGAAAATTGAGAAAACCAAGGTTCTACGGAGACTGCCTATTTGTTAATTACTAATTAATTGATAGAAGGAAAAATGGTGATTGTCAAGTCTCCTGAAGCATTTATTTGTCCCCTTTCTGGAAGGAAAGGATTGAAATGCTAAATCACTCTTTATAAAAGGTGTCAGTCGCTTCATAAGGAGTGAGAAATCCAAGTGGAGTGACATTTTCTTTCTCTGTGTTTACTTTGCTGCTTTGCCTGATTAATGTTCTAATAAGAAGTTGAGGGAGAAGCTAGGAGAGCAGCTGATGTAGAAAGGATTAATCAGTCCCAGAACAGTCAGGATCCCAGTGTACCCTAGCTTGCTATATATACACCAACTCAGGAAGAATAAGACAATTTTGCCAAAACTTCTACATCAAAGATTAGAATATCCAAGTGTAACCAAAAAAAAGTCAAAGATAGGGCTGGATTGTAAGTACAGTTGGAAGGATTTTCTCAGAGTTTCCTAATATTGAAATGCTTTCTTTAATGGGAACTGTAAATTCCTAATCTTGAAAGGACCTTGGGAGAAAGCGTCACAATGGCCATGTTACCCCGTGTGCTAAGTTGCTCAGTCGTGTCTGACTCTTTGCGGCCCCAGGGACTGTAACCCGCCAGGCTCCTCTGTCCATGGGATTTTCCAGGCAAGAGTACTGGAGCGGGGTGCCATGCTCTTCTCCAGGGGATCTTCCCTACCCAGGGATCAAACTCGCCTCCCTTGTGTCTCCCGCATTGGCAGGCAGGTTCTTGACCACTAGCGCCACCTGGGTTATACTATAGGAGAAACAAAGTAGGTGTCTTCAGTGCTGAAATCTTTCAGGAGAATGTGCTACCTATGAAAACTAATGTCAAAGTCTTTGTGCAAATTTTAAATATGTGGCATATAGTTTCCTACAAGCTTGCCAAAGTAAATAAAACATACTGTATTTGTCTTAGGCAAATATCAGCAGTCCACAGACAAAAATAGATGAAGTTATTAGCCTGACCCAAATCAAAAATAAATTCAGCTTCTTGGAGATCAAAGGTAAATACAACTAAACACAGTATAACCCCCTAACACTTGTATTGTAGACGTTTCCAGATGATTGAAGAAAGAGAGATTGTAATGTACATTGGTTTCCAGGGAATGCAGCTATCTATTTACTAGCATTTCTTTGGTCTTATTGAACAGGTTGGCTAATGACACTGTATTTCTTCTCAAAAGATTCCCCCTCCCCAAGAAGCCATTTCTTTTCTGTTAGAAAAGTTGAGTGATTTCAATATGCCTCACTGGTCAAACTCTGGTGGCTCTCTCTAACAGAATTCTTTTTACATGGAGCAGTGCCTTTTGTAGCTGACTCTTCTGATGGGCCCTATTTTTAGTCTCAACCTTAAATGCAGGCCACTGTTTTCTGCCTCTGCTGCAAAAAGCAGAAACTACCATTGAAATAAGTTGTAGCATTGGCACCTTGTGGACTGATTGTATCATTGTTTATTTGGAAGCCAACCAACTTATCTTCTTGAGGTGGTGTAATATGGCACAAAATGTGTGGGATCTGAGGTCAGAGGATCAGGACTGAAACCTGGCTGAGATGCTTATTTATTTCATTTCTTTAAATGTAAAATGAGGAATGTTATCAATAATTCCAACAGCACAGAGGCTTCAGTCATAACTGCATGGAGAAAAAACTGTAAATATGAAAACAGAAGACACAGGTAAAGTAGCTGAGCAGAAACTGCTGTTGCCCCACCCCACTTCCCTTCTCCACCCTCATAAGTCTTCTCAAAAGATCCCTCCTCCCCAAGAAGCCATTTCTTTTCAGTCAGAAAAGTTAGAAGCCTCTGAGTTCACCTGTGGTCTTTCCTGAGCCTAGTTGTATTTAGTTGCTAAGTCGTGTTTGACTCTTGTGACCCCATGGACTGTAGCCTGCCAGGCTCCTCTATCTGTGGGATTTCCCAGGCAAGAATACTGGAGTGGGTTGCCATTTCCCTCTCCAAAGGATCTTCCTGACCCAGGGATTGAACCCCAGTCTCCTGCATTGCAGGTGAATTCTTTACCGACTGAGCCACCAGGGAGGCCCTGAGGCTAGTTCCAACCTAAAGCGCCTCAGTCTCTCTGCTTCTCAACCTGAGCCCTTTGGTTCTACAGGAGCTTGGTTAGGTGTACACTGATGGGACAGGGTGATGCAGAAAGTTGATGTCACTCAGGACAATCCTCAAACAACTGAGGATTGAAGTTGGTAGAGAGATGCCTCAGTTTTCAGAGTATATTTCACATAATTTCCCAGTGTTCCCACCAGGATTGAGCCCCAGTAACAATGGTAACTTGTTTTTTAACATGGCCTCTTTTGACTTTTCTCCTCCCATGTCTCACTTTCTCCATTTCCTCATTTATGCAACCTTGGATCACTTCCCAAATAAAGTACTTCTCAAGGTCTGCTTTGAGTGGGGGTCGGGCAAATTAAGAGAGTGGTAATGGTTCTTGAATTGCTTGGGTAGACTCACTCCTCCACATCCTCATCCCCAACTTCTCCAAACCAAAGGGACCATCTTTCCCAGTTCCTATTTCTGGGTGAAGGGTATGCCACTGCTCTGGATTGTCTGAAGCCTCAAAGCTCTGATTCAGCATGTGAGGTGATTCCAGAATATCTCTGGATTGCAACAAGTCTTGAGATACCAGGTGCAGAAGTTCACAACTGAGGAATGGGACTTAGGATGACTCTTTTATCATTTTGATGAGTGTTTAAAATGTACTTTTTAAGGGAGGTTATTCATAAGTTTCCCCAATTTTATATTTGTACAAATGAATGACTTGTGTATTCGGTTCTTGTGTTTATTCAATGAATATTCTAGTTTCCTGTGTGTCAGACACAGTGCTGGGCAGTGACAATACAGTGATAAAGACAGCATAGGTGTACCACGGTCTCATGGAACTTAGATTCTATGAAGACATACAGACGATAAGTCACCAATTAGATAATCTACTTTTTGATCATAATTGTGATAAGTACCATGAAATATAATATATCGATTTGATTGGGCTTCTGAACTTCTAGAGAGAAAACACTATGTAAACCAAAAACTAGAATCATCACTCTATTCTTAGCCTTTGTGATGGTTATCATATTCTTTACTTACTTAGTTTTATTTCCCTTTTTGTCTGACAGTGGAAGGACAGAGTGCTGCGTGTTTCTGTTTTGTTACTCTCAACAGCACAATGACTGCCAATGCTTTTAACTGGTTCCAAGAATCTTTTACTGCTGCCTATAGTGGCAGAATGAATTATTGATGGGGTTAATCTTCTCCCAAATAATTTAGGCCTTCTTCAATTTACAGCAGTAAGTTTCACGAGTGTGTATTTACCACAAAACCTCCCCTTTTTGGCTTTCATAGTAGCTGTAGGAGACATTTGTTACCTTGTTCTCTCACTCTATGTACTGTTAAATATAATGGCGATGGTTTAATATCATAAAACATAGGAAGACTGCTGAGACTTGAATATAATTAATTTATTCCAATTCTAGTTTAGGTGAAAATTTATCGCTAAATCGCCTTTTTTTAAGGGCTGCTTTGGTTATTTAATATTGATCTCAAAATGATTAAGAAGTGGAACACTATTGATCTTTAAACAACAAATAAAAAAGTCCTTGTAATTAGACCAAGAACCAGATTGCAAAACTTTTAGATTCTATTATAGAAGTAGATTTTCAGTTCAGTTCAGCTCAGTCACTCCGTGGTGTCTGACTCTTTGCGACCTCGTGGACTGTAGCATGCCAGGCTTCCCTGTTCATCACCAACTCCTGGAGCTTGCTCAAACTCTTGTCCGTCAAGTTAGTGATGCCATTCAACCGTCTTATCCTCCTTTGTTCCCTTCTCCTCCATTTGCTGCTGGAGTTGCATCTGCAAGATACATAGTTTGCCTAGGTTGGAAATTCTTATGAGGGAAATAGTTCAGTTAACTGTGGAATGAAAGACATAAATCTTGACTTTTTTTTCTTTTTTTTTAAATTAATTAATTTATTTATTTATTTTTACTTTACAATTCTGTATTGGTTTTGGCATACATTGACATGAATCCACCACGAGTGTACATGCGTTCCCAAACATGAACCCCCCTCCCACCCCCCTCCCCACAACATCTCTCTGAGTCATCCCCGCGTACCAGCCCCAAGCGTGCCATATCCTGCATCTGACATAGACTGGCAATTCGATTCTTACATGATATTATACATGTTTCAATGCCATTCTCCCAAATCATCTCACCCTCTCCCTCTCCCTCTGAGTCCAAAAGTCCGCTATACACATCTGTGTCTTTTTTGCTGCCCTGCATACAGGGTCATCAAAAACTCTCCAGAAAGCAGGAATAGAAGGAACATACCTCAACATAATAAAAGCTATATATGACAAACCCACAGCAAACATTATCCTCAATGGTGAAAAATTGAAAGCATTTCCCCTAAAGTCAGGAACAAGACAAGGGTGCCCACTTTCACCACTACTATTCAACATAGTTCTGGAAGTTTTAGCCACAGCAATCAGAGCAGAAAAAGAAATAAAAGGAATCCAAATTGGAAAAGAAGAAGTAAAACTCTCACTGTTTGCAGATGACATGATCCTCTACATAGAAAACCCTAAAGACTCTACCAGAAAATTACTAGAGCTAATTAATGAATATAGTAAAGTTGCAGGATATAAAATCAACACACAGAAATCCCTTGCATTCCTATACACTAATAATGAGAAAGTAGAAAAAGAAATTAAGGAAACAATTCCATTCACCATTGCAACAAAAAGAATAAAATACTTAGGAATATATCTACCTAAAGAAACTAAAGACCTATATACAGAAAACTATAAAATCTTGACATTTTTAAAGAGCATGTAGTATAGCTATGGGACTTCCCTGGTGGCTCAGACAGTAAAGCGTCTGCCTACAATGAGGGAGACCCAGGTTCAATTCCTGGGTCAGGAAGATCTCCTGGAGAAGGAAATGGCAATTCATTCTAGTATTCTTGCTTGGAAAATCCTATGGAAGGAGGAGCCTGGTAGGCTACAGTCCATGGGATCACAAAGAGACATAACTGAGTGACTTCACTTTCAACTTTCAATATAGCTCTGGGGCTTCCTTGGAGGCTCAGTGGTAAAGAATCCACCTATCAATGCAGGAGACTCGGGTGCAGTTCCTGGGTTTGGAATATCCTCTGGAGAAGTGCATGGCTACCTGCTTCAGTATTCTTGCCTGGGAAATCCCATGGACAGAGGAGCCTGGTGGGCTACAATCCATGGGGCTGCAAAAGAGTTGGACACGACTTAGCAACTAAACAACAATATAGCTAGATTTGATAATGCTCACCAATGATTTAGAGTGAAAATCACTAATTCATCACTAAATCTTGGAAAACTGTTTTGGGGGAAGGAATTGGGAGGAGCATACAATGATTCTTCTTAGTTCATGCTTCCTGAATTATTTTCTGGTCATGTCTGGGTCCTGATATTCCTTGAGCTAGAGTGATTCATATAGTTCTGATGGCTTTAAAGCCATTTCCCCACTTGGGAGAAATATCTAAGAACTCATTGTGACATCTGGTTGATTCAGGTTAGAAAAAAATCTAAGTTTTCTAGATAACTGAAATTTATTCCATTCATAAAACAGTCTGTTTTAGATGAAAAACCTTATCAGAAATTTCCTTGCCTTTCTATCCTCAAAGAAGCAGGTTTTTCAGGATTATTTCTGGCTGCTCTGCTCTATTTCAGATGAAGGTCTTCTTCATAAGGAGCGTGTTTGTACAATATTCTAAGCGCCTGAACTTGTCTATTTCCCCTATAAAATCCTCTTCATTCCATGACTAAGGATTTTTGAATGGGCTATTTATTTTTACTTTATCTAAACATTGGGTTGACACTTTAGGAACTAGTATATGAATGTTTTTCTCATCTCCATTCATATCTAAAATGCTCCATTATAGGTGTTATTCAGGACCATATTTTTTAACATCCCAGTGCTCACTAAGTACAGAAATTCTTGTCCTTAATTGGACTCTTATAACAAATTCCACAACCATCCTACCTAGCAATAAAAATAAAGAAATAGAAGAATTGGACACCTCATTTTATAATTTGGCTCCCATTCCTTTATATGATTTCTGTACCATGTCAACTACAAATTGGCACTTGCCATTGGCACTTGCCATGTACATCTACAAGGATTAAATCATGAGCTGTTATAGCCACTGACCTTCAACAGCCCCTGAAAGGACTTCAAGGTGGAGAGTAGAAATGAGGCACTCTGTGCTGGGGTGGGGACTGGCAGGACAGGTCTTCGGATAGTTAGATATTCTCAGGAGCCAATTTTATGAGCCCAATTCTTGTATCTCTTCATATCTAGAAGAGTACTAAAATTGTTCACAGTGATGACTGTTCCTTGTAACTAGCAAAAACTTTCTGGAAAAAAAAATGTGCTTGATTGCATGTACTCTCCCTTCACCAAAATCACATTTGACCTCCCTCTCACCACTTTGGAGCAGTTTCTCAGAGCCATCTGAGTTACTTTGTCCAGGGCTGCAGTCTCATTTTTCTCTAAATAAAACTTAACTGGCAACTCGCATGTTGTGCATTTCTTAAAGTCTACAACCACCTGCTGAATTCTAAAAATAATTTTTTTCAAAGCAGCGGTTGATTTAAAAGAAATTTTTCTTTGCCACACTCTTCTAAATTTCAATACCAGTGATAAAACCCATCAGTAGGAATTTCACTTTTTAAATTAAAATTCTCACCTTTCCTGAGTTAACCCGTCTCTGTACAGGTATATACACGAATGTGCCATTTATATTCAACTTGCTTTATTGGGATGGATGAGTATAAATAAGATAAAGATGGAAGCTGGTAAAATAAAATCAAAATCAAATGACAATTTTATAATAGTAATTGTACTCAGTTTATAATGCATATCTGAATTAAAACTTCACCTTTCACCTGTACTGAACAGTATTTGCAGTTATATCTTTGAGCCTTGTGTGGTATTAGCTATAAGGTGTTTGAAGGAGAAAAGAAAGTGAACTCTACCAGAAGGTTTGTTTTCTCTCTTCAGAGGGCTTTGGTAATGAAATTGCCTATACCCCATGTTTCAGTTTCAAAGGCCAACAGCAGTGGTAATCTCTGCAGTGGCTAATTAACATTTCATTACCAGGTTCTAACATCCTGGTCATCCACTGTGACCAATTCAAAAGGCGTGCTTTTTGCTTTCAAAAGGATTTTACTCTTCAACTGGAAAGCAAAATACCTTTGGCTTTATTCAAATATATCTGAAGAGGTACTTCATTACTTGAGGATTCATACCTTGTTGTCTATATGTTATTTACACTTATTAACAAATACCCACCACTCTAAATCCTAGCTATAGTCATAGGCTCAATATAATTTCATTCATATTATGTTAAAAGATATTAGCTTAAAATTATAAAAATAATAGTGATGAATACAGTTCTAAGTGATGGCCCATCTAATAGTAAATATTTTGCTCCTTTAAATTTTCCTGCCTCAGGCTTCTTTTATCAACACCATATGCTATAATATGGGCATCCCAGGTGGCACTAGTGGCAGGGAATCTGGGTCGGGAAGATTCCCTGGAGTACAAAATGGCAATCCATTCTAGTATTCTTGTCTGAAAAAATCCCATGTACAGAGGAGCCTGTCGGGCTACAGTCCATGAGGTTGCAAAAGAATCAGACATGACCGTGCAACTAAACAGCAAACAACATGTTATGATAAGGAAGTACATTGAAAAGGACATCAGAATTTGAGAGAGAGAAGATTAACTAAATGAACATCATTCATTTAAAGAGCAGGGCGTTTTCTTTGGATTTTAGTAATTATTATAGAATAAGAATCTAAAAGGGTTGGAAGGGAAGAAATCTTAGAAATCTTCATCTTATTGCTTCTCAAGGACATGAGAGATAGGTTGTGAGGTCCAGGTTGGGAACAGATATCCATAATTCTCTGAAGCTTCTATGCCCAGAGCTAGTCTCCTGGAGAACCTGCACGTCACTGGCCTCTCTGAAGCAGGCATCACTAAAACCCACGCTTTTAAAAGTTTTGCTCCACATTGTTCTCACTCTTGCTGACAGTCCCAACCTCTTTCTTGTGGAACAATTCTGTTTCATTTATATGTTTTGCTCAAATAAAATGGTTTACAGGAAGTCATTTTGCCTAGGATTCATCATCAGTGGGAATGGTAATGATATCCTTGCCTTGGAAACTCAGGAAGAGTCAGATACTCTTCAGCTTCTGAGAATGACATCCTTTCCTTCCGTGTGTGTGTGTATGTGTGTGTGTGTGTGTGTGTGTGTGTAACCAGGACAAATAGGAGGATGGCAGTGAGAATTTTTGAGAGGAGTGTAGCAGAGTGAGAAAAGAAGCTTCTCAAACAGATGTTGATGCCTTACTCATATTCTGTCAAAGCATTTTAGTTCTGAATTTCCAACTGTCAGCCCCTGACTTCCTTTGCCCAAGAAAATTCTCTGGTCTTCAGAGCCGGCTTTGTCCACCTTCAGGACAGGCTTGAAGTGCTCTGGGGTCTTCCTTCATCCACACTATCTGCTAGATAGATGCCTCAACCAGTGATTGACAGGAGTTGGAGTGTAACTGTACCAGTTCCTTCATACTTCTGAACCTGAAGGTGAGATACTTCTGAGCTGTCTATTCTACACTATTTCCTAGAGTCTGCTTGTGGGCTTGTACTCCAGTTCTGTAAAAGTCCTGATCAGTGTAACAGCATAATAAAATATACAATATCATAATACCAGATAAAACTTCCCAGAAGGAAGGGGAAAGCTATCATCTGCAGATATATACTTGACCTAAGAAAAAGAACTGAAAACTTTTAGAATTAAAAAGTTCCATAAAATTTCAGGATAAAGATCTGCTTACATACGTATCAGAAAATACTATTGAAGTTAAAATATGAATTCAATAATAGTATCAGTATCATAAAACTTAAAAGGCACAGCTCTAACATGAAAATGCAGAATCTCTATGAATAAGACTAAACAAGAGAAAATATTTGAAAAAAAAAACCCAGCAACATACCATATTGCTGAATTAGAAATTCAAATTCTTCAGAGAGTGCATTTCTTACCAAATTCGTTTAAAGATTTAACTCAATCCCAATCAAAATTATTATATTTGTAAATAGGTGCAATTATTTTAAAGTTTAGCTAGAAGAGTAAACAAGCAAGAACAATTTTTAAAATATAAGAAAAATTTTAAAATTTCCAAATTTACCATGAAGCTGCAGTAATCAAGACAATGTGATGTTGGCAAAAGTCCAGATACATAGATCAATAGAATAAAATGGAAAGCCTAGACGTAGACTCTGGGAAAGCCCAGAAATATAGTCAACTGATTTTTCAGTTGAAAGTTTTATTGAACTAATGTGAAATGTACATGTAGTTATAAGAAATAATACAAAATCACTTTTACATTTTACCCAGTTTTTCTCAATGTTTTTATCCATTTTTTTCACAAAACCATAGCAAAATATTACAAGAACACTGACATTAATACAACCTGTTAATCTTATTCAGATTTCCCCAGTTTCACTTGTATTTATGTGTGTGTGTGTACTTAGTTTTTAGGGCTTCCCTGGTGGGTCAGTGGTAAAGAATCTGCCTGCCAATGCAGAAGATGTGGCTTCAATACCTGGATAGGGAATATCCCCTGGAGAAGGAAATAACAACCCACTCAAGTATTCTTGTCTAGGAAATTCCATGGACAGAGGAGCCTGGTGGGTTACAACCCATGGGGTCTCAAAAGAGTCAGATTCGACTTAGTGACAAAAAGACAGTTTATTTACAAGTTAATTTCATCTAAGTTTTGTGTATCCACCATCATAGACAAGACAGAATAGTTCCATCACCAAAGGATTGAAAAATTACTCTTCTGTAACTGCAGCAATGTCTCCTGCTACCGCTCTTTATCTCGTCACCAAACTTTGGCAGCTACCAAACTGTTCATCATTTCCATAACTTTGTCATTTTGAGAATGTCATATAAATGAACTCATACCATTTGCCTTTGTGATGGGATTTTTTTCACTCACTGTGAATTCTTTGGAGATTCACTCATGTTGTTGGATGTATCAAGTTGGTTTCTTTTTATTACTGAGTAGTATTCCATGGCATGTATTTGCTGTAATTTGTTTAACCATTCACCTGTTGGAAGACATCTAGGTTGAGTCCAGTTTTTGCCTACTGTGTTTAAAGTTGTCATGAATATTTATGCACAGGATTCTGTGCAAACATAAAGTTTAGTTTTTCTAAGATAAATGCTCAATAGTGAAATTGTTGTCTCTTGTGTTAATTTCATGTTCGTTTTATAAGAAACTGCCAAATAGTTTTCCAGGTTGTAACATTTTATATTCTCATCCAGCAATGTATTAGGGATCCAGTTTCTTCTTATTCTTGGTAGCATTTGGTATGGTATCTATTTTTTATTTTAGCCATTCTGATAGGTATGTAGTCATATCATGCTATACTATTAATTGACAATTGGATACTTTGGTGTTGATTTTCATTGGTGAATAATGTGGAACATCTATGTGTTCACTTGCCATCTATAGTGAAATATCTCTTCATGTCTTTTGCCCATTTTCTAATTAGACTTTTTTGGATGTTTTTGCTGTTGAGTGTTGAGAGTTCTTTGTATATTCTATACACTAGTCCTTTGTTAGATGTGTGGTTTTCTGCAAATACTTTCTCAGTCCATAGCTTGTCTTTTCATGCTCTTTACACATGCTTTTGTAGAACAAAAACTTTTTGTTTTGATGGGGTACAATTTATCCATTTTCCTTGTATTAATCATGCTTTTGGTGCTTAATATAAGAACTCTTTGTCTACCCTTAGAGCCCTAAGATTTTATCCTGTGTATTTTCTTAAAGTATTATAGATTTACATTTTATATTTAAGCCCATGAGCCAGCTTGAATTAATTTTGCAGAAGATTATGGATATTCTACTGCTTGCTTTATTTTTATTTGTCTGGATTGTTTTAGCTAGTCTAGGTCTTGGTTATCTTCCATATAAATTTTGGAAAAACCTTGTCTAAGTCTACATCAAACTTTACTAGAGTTCTGATAAGAATTGCATTAAACCTATAGATCAGTTTAAGGGAGAATTGACATCTTGAGTCTTCTTATCCAAGAACATAGATATATCCCTCTATTTATTTAGACCTTATTTGATTTCTTTCATCAACATTTTGTAATTTTCAACATATAGATCCTATATATATATTCTGTTAAAGGTATACCTAAAATTTTCATTTTCTTTAAAAGATTGTAAGTACTATTATGTTTTTAATTTTGGTTTCCCAATGTTCATTGTGCATGTATGGAAATGCCACTGATGTTTGTATATTGATCTTGTATCTTGCAACTCTGGAAGACTTACTTATTAGTTCAAGGAGTTCTGGGGTTTGGGTTTTTTGTTTTTGTTTTGGTAGATTTCTTTGGATTTCTACATAGAAAATCATGTCATCTGTAAATAGAGGCAGTTTTTCTTCCTTTAATCTGCAGGTCTTTTATTTATTTTCTTGTCTTATTGCAGTGACTAGAATTCTCAGTACTATGTTGAGTAATAGTGGTAAGAGTGGACTTGTTTACCTTTTTCTTGATATTAGGGGAAAAGCAGTGAGTCACTCATCATTAAGCAAGATTTAGCTATATAGGTTTTTTGTAGATAGTTTTTATCAAGTTAGGCAACTCTCTCTATTCCTAAACTGCTGAGAGTTTTTTCATGAAAGGAGGTTGGAGTTTTTCAAGTGCTCTTCTGTATCAATTGATATGATTATTCCTTACTCTGTTGATAAGATGGAATACATTGATTCTTAATGTTCAATCAGCCTTGCAAACCTGAAATAAATTGTATTTATCAAGATATCTAATTCTTTTTATATATTGTTCATTTAGTTTGCTAGTGTTTTACTGAGACACCGCATCTAAGCTTATGAGAGAAAAAATAAGTATCTGAAAGAATATCTAAAGATTACTTTTTTGCATCAGTCTAGGCTGATTTTGATTGCAGCCATGAAATTAAAAGACACTCCTGGGAAGGAAAGTTATGACCAACCTAGATAGCATATTCAAAAGCAGAGATATTACTTTGCCAACAAAGGTCAGTCTAGTCTAGGCTATGGTTTTTCCAGTAGTCATGTATGGATGTGAGAGCTGGACTGTGAAGAAAGCTGAGTACCGAAGAATTGATGCTTTTGAACTGTGGTGTTGGAGAAGACTCTTGAGAGTCCCTTGGACTGCAAGGAGATCCAACCAGTCCATTCTGAAGGAGATCAATCCTGGGTGTTCATTGGAAGGGCTGATGCTAAAGCTGAAGCTCCAATACTTTGGCCACCTGATGTGAAGAGTTGACTCATTGGAAAAGACTCTGATGGGGTCTGGAGGGATTGAGGGCAGGAGGAAAAGGGGACGACCGAGGATGAGATGGCTGGATGGCATCACCAACTTGATGGACATGAGTTTGATGGACTCCGGGAGTTGGTGATGGACAGGGAGTCCTGGCATGCTGCAATTCACAGGATCGCAAAGAGTCAGACACGACTGAGTGAACTGAACTGAACGGAGGCTGATTTTGGGGCTTCCCTGGTAGCTCAGACAGTAAAGAAACCGCCTACAATTCGGGAGGCCTGGGTTCAATTCCCGGGTTGGGAAGATCCCCTGGAGGAGGGCATGACAACCCACTCCAGTATTCTTGCCTGGAGAATCTCATGAACAGAGGAGTCTGGAAGGCTATAGTCCATGCACTTGCAAAGAGTTGGAAACGACTGAGCAGCTAAAACTTTCAGGCTGGTTTTGGTAGCATACTAGTGCTGGTTGGCCCCATAAAATGAATTTCAAAATGTTCTCTCCTCTTCTGTTTTTTTTTTTTTTTTTTTTTAATAAAATCGTGTAAAATTGGTGTCAACTCAGTTAAATGTTTGGTAGAGTTTTTCAGTAGTGGTTTCTTTGGAGATTTTTCTTTCTGGGCCTCTTTAATTGTGAATTCATTTTTTAAAATGGTCATAAGTCCATTTAAAGAATCTGTTTCAGTGTTTTTGGCTGAAAACTGTAAAGTTGAAGACAAAATGAACTGTGTGTAAACACTGTACTCTAGTTAATTTGTTTCTTGCAACAGTATACATTAAGTCTCAAGTTAGTAGATACCCGAGTTGAATAAGTAGATAATTGGATAATGCATAGTGGGAGTCAAGTTTCTCACTGTCGATGAGAGAAGTAACTGATGTGCAAGAGCAGAGTCTAGAATGATCCGTGGAGTAACAAATTAGAGTTCAAGACAGCAGTATGAACTCATGTTTAGGCTTAATATAGATAGAAATGGATAGAGAAAGAAATAATTATGCATGTACATATGGGTAGGAACACAGACATATATTTTTTTAGCTCTGTCTACTGAGAGGGCCTAGAAGCAATGATACGTAGGTAGCAGCAAGCAAATCCAGGGTTTTTATCTTGGTTTCTAAAGACCATTTTCTAATTTAAAAGAACCAGGGATACTTGTAGAAATAGCTGATTCTAGGGCAATGGTGTGTGTGCTAAGTCACTTCAGTTGTGTCCAACTCTTTGCAACCCTATGGACCGTAGTCTGCCAGGCTCCTCTGTCCATGGGTATTCCCCAGGCAAGAATACTGGAGTGGGTTGCTATTTCCTGCTCCAGGGGATCTTCCCAACCCAAGGATTGAACCCACATCTCTTATGTTTCCTGCAGTGGCAGATGAGTTCTTTACCACTAGTACAACGTGGAAAGCTCAGGACTATAGTTCAGTTCAGTTCAGTTCAGTTGCTCAGTCGTGTCCGACTCTTTGTGACCCCATGAATCACAGCACGCCAGGTCTCCCTGTCCATCACCAACTCCCAGAGTTCACTCAAACTCATGTCCATTGAGTCAGTGATGTATTCCAGCTATCTCATCCTCTGTCGTCCCCTTCTCCTCCTGCCCCCAACCCCTCCCAGCATCAAGGTCTTTTCCAATGAGTCAACTCTTTGCATGAGGTGGCCAAAGTACTGGAGTTTCAGCCTCAGCATCAGTCCTTCCAATGAACACCCAGGACTGGTCTCCTTTAGGATGTACTGGTTGGATCTCCTTGCAGTCCAAGGGACTCTCAAGAGTCTTCTCCAGCACCACAGTTCAAAAGCATCAATTCTTCGGCACTCAGCTTTCTTCACAGTCCAACTCTCACATCCATACATGACCACTGGAAAAACCATAGCCTTAACTAGGCAGACCTTTGTTGAGAAAGTAATATCTCTGCTTTTTAATATGCTATCTAGGTTGGTCATAACTTTCCTTCCAAGGAATAAGTGGCTTTTAATTTCATGGCTGCAATCACCATCTGCAGTGATTTTGGAGCCCCAAAAGATAAAGTCAGCCACTGTTTCCACTGTTTCCCATCTATTTCCCATAAAGTGATGGGACCAGATGCTATGATCTTAGTTTTCTGAATGTTGAGTGTTAAGCCAACTTTTTCACTCTCCTCTTTCACTTTCATCAAGAGGCTCTTTAGTTCTTCTTCACTTTCTGCCATAAGGGTGGTGTCATCTGCATATCTGAAGTTATTGATATTTCTCCCGGCAATCTTGATTCCAGCTTGTGCTTCTTCCAGCCCAGCATTTTTCACAGGGAAATACAAAACAAACCTAGAGTATCTGGTAGTACTAGAAAGTATGGAGACACGTCAAAGGGGCACAAGAACAATCTGGAAGAGTTTCCTATGGCCAGAGAGGGTACAATTTGAGTAACAATATAAATAATGTAGTTTGGGTTATAACCCAAGTTGCAACATAAATATATGTGGGGAAGGGGAGAGGGAGGTATGGATTGGGAGTTTGGGATTAGTAGTCACAAACTATTACACTTGAATGGATAAATAAGGTCCTATTGTATAGCACAGAGAAGGCAATGGCAACCCACTCCAGTACTCTTGCCTGGAAAACCCCTTGGACAGAGGAGCCTAGTAGGCTGCAGTCCATGGGGTCGCACAGAGTCGGACATGACTGAAGAGACTTAGCAGCAGCAGTACTGTATAACACAAGGATTTATATTCAATATCCTGAGGAACACAGCCCTGCTGATCAAGGGAAAATTGGATTAAAAATTTACTGAGCATGGCCCTGCCCATCAGAACAAGACCCAGGTTCCCCCACAGTCAGTCTCTCCCATCAGGAAGCTTCCATAAGCCTCTTATCCTTCTCCATTAGAGGGCAGACAGAATGAAAACCACAGTCACAGAAAACTAACTAAACTGATCACATGGACCACAGTCTTTCCTAACTCAGTGAAACTGTGATTATGCTGTGCGGGGCCACCCAAGACAGACAGGTCATGGTGGAGAGGTCTGACAAAATGTGGTCCACTGGAGAAGGGAATGGCAAACCACTTCAGTATTCTTGCCTTGAGAACCCCATGAACACTATAAAAAGGCAAAAAGATAGGACACTGAAAGATGAGCTCCCCAGGTAAGTAGGAGCCCAATATGCTACTGGAGAAGAGTGGAAATATAACTCCAGAAAGAATCAAGAGATGGAACCAAAGCAAAACTAACACCCAGTTGTGGATGTGACTGGTGATGGAAGTAAAGTCCGATGCTGCAAAGAGCAGTATTGCATACGAATGTGGAATCTTTGGTCCATGAATCAAGGCAAATTGGAAGTGGTCAAACAGGAGGTGGCAAGAGTGAACATCCACATTTTAGGAATCAGTGAACTAAAATGGACTGGGGTGGGTGAATTTAACTCAGATGGCCATTATATCTACTACTGTGGGCAAGAATCCCTTAGAAGAAATGGAATAGCCATCATAGTCAACAAAAAAGTCTAAAATGAAGAACCTGTATGCAACCTCAAAAACAAGAGAATGATCTCTGTTCATTTCCAAGGCAAACCATTCAATATCATAGTAATCCAAGTCTATGCCCTGACCAGTAATGCTGAAGAAGCTGAAGCTGAATGATTCCATTAAAACCTACAAGACCTTCTAGAACTAACATCCCCAAAAAGATGTCCTTTTCATTGTAGGGGACTGGAATGCAATAGTAAAAAGTCAAGAGATACCTGGAGTAATGGGCATATTTGGCCTTGGAATACAAAACGAAGCAGGTAAAGGCTAACAGATTTTTGCCAAGAGAATGCACTGGTCATAGCAAACACCCTCAAAGACTCTACACATGGACATCACCAGATGGTCAATACTGAAATCAGATTGATTATATTCTTTGCAGCCAAAGATGGAGAAGCTCTACACTGTCAGCAAAAACAAGACTGGAAGCTGACTGTGGCCCAGACCATGAACTCCTTATTGCCAAATTCAAACTGAAATTGAAGAAAGTAGAGAAAACCACTAGATGATTCAGGTATGACCTAAATCAAATCCCTTATGATTATACAGTGGAAGTGACAAATAGATTCAACCTATTAGCTCTGACAGACAGAGTGCCAGGAGAACTATGAATGGAGGTTCATGACATTGTACAGGAGGCAGGGATCAAGACCATCTCCAAGAAAAAGAAATGGAAAAAGAAAAATGGTTGTCTAAGAAGTCCTTACAAATAGCTGAGAAAAGAAAAGACGTGAAAGGCAAAGGAGAAAAGGAAATATGCATCCATTTGAATGCAGAGTTCCAAAGATTAGCAAGGAGAGATGAGAAAGCCTTCCTCAGTGATCAATGTAAAGAAATAGAGGAAAACAATAGAATGGGAAAGACTAGAGATCTCTTCAAGAAAATTAGAGATACCAGGGGAACATTTCATGCAAAGATGGGCACAATAAAAGACAGGGATAGTATGGACCTAACAGAAGCAGAAGATATTAAGAAGAGGTGGCAAGAATACACAGAAGAGCTGTACAAAAAAGATCTTCATGACCCAGATAACCACAATCGTGTGATCACCAACCTAGAGCCAGACATCCTGGAATACAAAATCAAGTGGGCCTTAGGAAGCATCACTATGAACAAAGCTAGTGGAGGTGATGGAATTCCAGTTGAGCTATTTCAAATCCAAAATATGATGCTGTGAAAGTACTGCAGTAAATATGCCAGCAAATTTGGAAAACTCAGCAGTGGCCACAGGACTGGAAAAGGTCAGTTTTCATTCCAATCCCAAAGAAAGGCAATGCCAAAGATTGCGCAAACTACTGCACAATTGCACTCATCTCACATGCTAGCAAAGTAATGCTCAAAATTCTGCAAGCCAGGCTTCAATAGTATGTGAACTGTGAACTTCCTGATGTTCAAGCTGGTTTTAGAAAAGGCAGAGGAACCAGAGATCAAATTGCCAACATCCCTTGTATCATCGAAAAAGCAAGAGTTCCAGAAAAACATCTACTTCTACTTTATTGATTACACCAAAGCCCTTGACTATGTGGACCACAACAAACTCTGGAAAATTCTTAAACAGATGGGAACCACCAGACCACCTGACCTGCCTCTTGAAAAATCTGTATGCAGGTCAGGAAGCAACAGTTAAAACTGGACATTGAACAACACACTGGTTTCAAATTGGGAAAGGAGTATGTCAAGGCTGTATATCGTCACCCTGCTTATTTAACTTATATTCTGGGTACATAAACAGAAACACTGGGCTGAATGAAGCACAAGCTGAAATACAGATTTCCAGGAGAAATATCAATAACCTCAGATATGCAGATGACACCACCCTTATGGCAGAAAGTGAAGAAGAACTAATGAGCCTCTTGATGAAAGTGAAAGAGGAGAGTAAAAAAGTTGGCTTAAAACTCAACATTCAGAAAACTAAGATCATAGCATCTGGTCCCATCACTACATGGCAAATAGATGGGGAAACAATGGAAACAGTGTCAGACTTTATTTTTCTAGGCTCCAAAATCACTGCAGATGGTGATTGCAGCCATGAAATTAAAAAGTGCTTGCTCCTGGGAAAAAAAAGTTATGACCAACCTCGGCAGCAGATTAAAAAGCAGAGACATTACATTGCCAACAAAGGTCCATCTAGTCAAAGCTATGGTTTTTCCAGTAGTCATTTATGGATATGAGAGTTCAACTATAAAGAAAGCTGAGTACTGAAAAATTGATGCTTTTGAACTGTGGTGTTGGAGAAGACTCTTGAGAGTCCCTTGGACTGCAAGGAGATCCAACCAGTGCATCCTAAATGAAATCAGTCCTGAATATTCATTGGAAGGACTGATGCTAAAGCTGAACCTCCAATACTTTTGCCACCTGATATGAAGAACTGACTCATTTGAAAAGATCCTGATGCTGGGAAAGATTGAAGGCAGGAGGAGAAGGGGACGACAGAGGATGAGATGGTTGGATGACATCACCGACTGGATGGACACGAATTTGAATAAGCTCTGGGGGTCAGTGATGGACAGGGAAGCCTGGAGTGCTGCAGTCCATGGGGTCACAAAGAGTCAACACAACTGAGTGACTGAACTGAAATCGTAATGGAAAAGAGTGTGTTTGTCTGTGTATATAACTGAGTAACTTTGCTGTACAGAAGAATTTAACACAACACTGTAAATTAAGTATACTGAATTTAAAAATAAAGAGAAAAATTATGTGCCTTTACTGATATAAATAGGCAATAGAATAAATAAATAAATGGTGAAGAAGAGACAAATCTTCATTAGAAGAGTTCCAAATATTATTCTGTAGGTACTCTCAACTTTGGGAGGTGACTAATTCTTCTGGGCTTCTCTGGTGCGTTGGTGGTAAAGAATCCACCTGCCAATGCAGGAGACGCAGGTTTGATCCCCAGGTCAGGAAGGCCCCCTGATGTGGGAAATGACAACCTACTCCAGTATTCATGCCTGGGAAATCCCGTGCACAGAGGAGCCTGGAGTGTTATAGTCCATAGGGTCGTACAAGAGTCAGACATGACTTAACAACTAAACAGTAATGACAACAATACTTTTATTTTACTTTCCCTCCACTATTAAGTGTGGTTTGGCCTTGCAGACTCCCTTCTAAAAGACAGAGTATGTAAAAGGGAAAAATAGTAACTTCATAGCTATGCTACCATAAGCAAGTGAAGTAGGTTAACATGACCAGTTATTAGTCATGTTGTTAATACTATATCCTCGCTGATATCCCATAATGATAAGAGGACTTCATGTGTATGAGTTTTGTCCTCCAAACCTATAATCCCAGTCTAATCATGGTGAGAACATGAGAAAAATCCAAATTCAGAGGTGGTCTACATATCTGATCATTAATCTTTAAAACGTTCCTGTCGTGAATAAAAATAAGAAACGTATTTTTAAAAGTATCAGAGACCAGAGGAGACTAAGGAGACATGACAATTAAGTAAAACATAGTACCATGGATTGGATTCTGTAACAGAGAAAGGACATTGATGGAAAATTGGTGCAATCTGAGTAAAAGGTAGAGTTCAGTTTAAAAAAATCACAAAGGTACTAAGTCATAAAATATGCCCTTTATCAGCAATATGAATCATCCTTAACTTAGCCTCAATGAATTTTAATGTTATGATTCCTATTATTGAATATATACAAATTAAAACTTCATTGTGAATGTTCTTAAACAACTTTGTAAATCACAGTTATTAAACAAAAAATACTGCAATTTATGTTGCTTCCATTAAATAGAATATTTCCATTGGCTGCAAAGGAGAATATTCACCTTGCTCTCTACTTGGTGTCTTATCTCTATTTCTCATTCTCTCTCACTGGGGGTGTTTTCTCATTTTATTTTCTTGTACTTGTAATTTTCTCTTTTTCCTGTTCTATTTGCTGCTTTGGCCATTTTACTCTGCCTTATAACTTCATTTTATTTATTAGCTGGGTGAATTTTTCTAGAATTACATAAAGAGTGTTATCACCAAAGATTTTTCAGCCTCCCATTTGTTGCTGTGAATCCAGAATTACGTTATCAAGGACTGCTGAGCACAACGGATGTTATTATCTACAGAGAAAGCAAGGAGAAAACTTTGCAATCACATCACATTTCTTTACATTCCTGCCACTTACAAAGAATGCAAATGACTGTTTGAAAAATGGGAAAAAAATTTGCTATATACTCAAATTTATTTGCTAGCCACCTTCTAAAGGGACTAGATAAAAAGGCCTGGGAGTAGAGGAAGCCTTTTTCTACTTACCTATTGTCTGCTGTGATCTTCTTTGTCCTATTTTTTTCTTCTATGAAATAAACAGTGAGGTGATTTTGACAAAACACCTCTGTTTCTCAATTATACTATATAATGCAATACCTGGTAATCATGTTTCATCCTATGGTCTCTAGACTACTATTTATTGTTCCTGAGACACAGTCTTAGGTGACAGAAAGTACGATTTTTTAACAAATTTAAAATTTCAATTCGATTGCAGTCTAAAAATATATAAAGAAACTTAATCTTTATCATCTGGATGACTGTCACTTACTTCATCACCAAGTACTGTTAAAGAATCCCAGGAACCAAATTGTTTATGACTATACTCACAAGTAAAGGCCAAGTATATTAGTACTCGCTGCATGAAAGGCTTTTTACAGAGGTTCAAATGGAAAACTGAGTTATCAAATAGCTCTTAAAGTACAAGTCTCATTAAACAAAATGACTAAGAGCAATTGCAGTCAAGATTATTTCAAAATACCAATGCCACCATTGTGCAGTCTCCTTTTTTATGTAAGAAAAAGACAAAAATAATATCTAGTAAACCTACAATAACTTATTAACTTTTCAGTATTGGATTTTGGAGTACAGTGTTAAATTGACTACACCATCAAAGTAAAGAATTGGTGATTTAAATTTAGGTCAGTGTTAAATTGAAAAATTGCATTCGTAAAAATAGCAATGAGACATATGATGGCCCATCATTCTCAATATAAAATGGATCGATTAAGCAAAAATAATGAAATATTCAAATATATCTGCCTATTTTCATCAAAACCAACATCATCAATTTAGTTTTGGGGAAACATCCACTGAATTCAGCTGAGTAGGAAAGAAGAAACCAGAGAGAGAAAACTAAACCATCATCACTTTCCCCTCTATATAATGGGGAAAGAGCCTGGGAAGGATAATGTTACAGAAGTGTGGACACGAAGTGATAGAGATCTGACCTAGAATAATGAGAAAAATAATGGAGACCAACATTCTGAAATAAACTAAAATCTAACATAGTGATTGCACCATGAAACAACCTGGAATACAAACATAATTACTCTGATTTGATCTTCAGGTTTTTTCTTTTCCAAAGAGAAAAAGATGATCATCCTGGAACTAAAGCAAGACCTAAAATACCAGGGATTTAGTGCTGGATCTATTACCTACTTATGGTCATTCATATAGTCTTTGTGGTCTCAGTTATCTTATCTTAAACAAAATGGATTAGCTGAAAGGTGGTTTTCAAATACCATTTCCTCCACCTGCCCCCTCACTGGTGAAATGTTTTATTCTAAGATGGGCTGTGCTGTGCTAAGTTGCATCCGATTCTTTGTGATGCTATGGACTGTAGCCCGCCAGGCTCCTCTGTCCACGGGATTCTCCAGGCAAGAATATTGGAGTGGGTTGCCACGCCCTCCTCCAGAGGATCTTCCTGACTCAGGGATGGAAGCTGCATCTCTTATGTCTCCTGCAATGGCATGTGGGTTCTTTACCACTAGTGCCATCTGGGAAGGCCTATTCTAAGATATCTGATATCTTACTTAAAATTCAAAAAGTTGAGAAAGGTAAAAACAGCCCAGGGTTTATATATATATATACAAATATATAAATTCATTTATTTTTGGCTGTGCTGGGGCTAGTTGCAGCAAGTGGGGGCTACTCACTAGTTGCAGTGCACAGATTTCTCACTGTGGTGGCTTCTCTTGTTGCCAAGCATGGGCTGCAGGGCATACAGGCTTCAGTAGTTGCAGCCCTGGGGTTCAGTGGTTGTGGCCCACAGGCTTAGTTGTCCTGCAGCATGTGGAATTTTCCTGAACCAGGGATTGGACCCGTGTCCTCTGTGTTGGCAGACAGATTCTTAACTGATGGAACACCAGGGAAATCCAGTCCAGAGCCTTGTAAAAAAATTGGCATGTATCTACCATATGATCTAGCCATTCCACTCCAGGATTTTTAAGAAAAACAAAAGCAAATGTCAATACAGAAACTAGTATAGGAATTTTATAGCAGTGTAGTTTGTAATACACAAAAACTAGTGACAACATATATTTTCACCAACAAATGAATAAAACAAAGGGATACTCTTTAGCAGTAAAAAAAAAAAAGGAACTTTCTATGGATACACACAACATGAGTGAATCTCAAAAGTACTATAAAAGTGAACAAAGCCCAACAAAAGAGAGTATGTATTGTATGATTCAATTTATAAAACTAGCAAATGCAAACTATTTTATGACCAAATTTGATCAGTGGTTGCTGTCGATGGATAGAGAGATGGGGATGAGAGGAATTACAAAGTGGCATCAGGAAACTTTTGGGTTATGAATGTATTTACTATCTTGATTGTGGCGATGGTTTCGAGGATGCATATATGTCAAAATTTATCAAATTTTACACATTAAGTATGTGTAATTTGTGTGTCCATTATAACTCAAAAAAGCTGTTCTAAAGAAAAAGAATACAGCAATCCTGACAGCTGACACCTGGAAGTTGGTCTAGTTGCTTCCATCTAGGGCATGGTGTTCCTTTGGGGGACAAGAACAATTATCACAGGATATCAAAATCAGATGAGGTTTCCCTCTTGACTGATGAAACAAAACAATAGAAAGATCAAAGCGATAGTCAGATAAATTAACAGAGGCATTAGGCAAAGAATGACCAAACACCACCACATCACCTTCTAAGTTAAAATGAGTGACAACTACTTCTTCAATGAATACACTAGTCCCATTTTCCCCATCTTACATCTTCAGTTCAGTTCAGTTCCATTCCGTCGCTCAGTTGTGTCCAACTCTTTGTGACCCCATGGACTGCAGCACGCCAGGCCTCTCTGTCCATCATCAACTCCCAGGGTTCACTCAAACTCATGTCCATTGATTCCGTGATGCCACCCAACCATCTTATCCTCTGTCAGCCCCTGCTCCTCCTGCCTTCAATGTTTCCCAGCATCAGGGTCTTTTCCAATGAATCAGTACTTCAAATTAGGTGGCCAAAGTACTGGAGGTTCAGATTCAGCATCAGTCCTTCCAATGACTATTCAAGACTGATTTCATTTAGGATGCACTGGTTGGATCTCCTTGCAGTCCAAGGGACTCTCAAGAGTCTTCTCCAACACCACAGTTCAAAAGCATCAATACTTCAGTGCTCAGCTTTCTTTATAGTCCAACTCTCACATTCATACATGACCACTGGAAAAACCATAGCTTTGACTAGACAGATCTTTGTTGGCAAAGTAATGTCTCTGTTTTTTAATATGCTGTCTAGGTTGGTCATAACTTTTCTTCCAAGGAGTAAGTGTCTTTTAATTTCATGGCTGCAATCACCATCTGCAGGGATTTTTGGAGCCCCCCAAAATAAAGTCTGACACTGTTTCCACTGTTTCCCCATCTATATCCCATGAAGTGATGGGACCAGATGCCATGATCTTCGTTTTCTGAATGTTGAGCTTTAAGCCAATTTTTTCACTCTCTTCTTTCAGTTTCATCAAGAGGTTCTTTAGTTCTTCTTCACTTTCTGCCATAAGGGTGGTGTCATCTGCATATCTTAGGTTATTGATGTTTCTCCCAGCAATCTTGATTCCAGCTTGTGCTTCCTCCAGCCCAGTGTTTCTCATGATGTACTCTGCATATAAGTTAAATAAGCAGGGTGACAATATACAGCCTTGACGTACTCCTTTCCTGATTTGGAATGACTCTATTATCCCATGTCCAGTTCTAACTGTTGCTTCCTGACCTGCATACAGATTTTTCAAGAGGCAGATCAGATGGTCTGGTACTCCCATCTCTTGAAGAATTTTCCAGAGTTTGTTGTGGTCTACACAGTGAAAGGCTTTGGCATAGTCAATAAAGCAGAAGTAGATACTTTTTTGAAACTCTCTTGGTTTTTCCATGATCCAATGGATATTGGCAATTTGATCTCTGGTTCCTCTGCCTTTTGTAAATACAGCTTGAACATCTGGAAGTTCACATACTATTGAAACCTGGCTTGGAGAATTTTGAGCATTACTTTGCTAGCATGTGAGATGAATGCAGTTGTGTGGTAGTTTGAGCATTCTTTGGCATTGCCCTTCTTTGGGATTGGAATGAAAATTGACTTTTTCCAGTCCTGTGGCCACTGCTGAGTTTTCCAAATTTGATGGCATATTGAGTGCAACACTTCCACAGCATCATATTTTAATATTTGAAATAGCTCAACTGGAATTCTATCACTTCCACTAGCTTTGTTCATAGTGATGCTTCCTAAGGCCCACTTGACTTTGCATTCCAAGATGTCTGGCTCTAGGTGAGTGATCACACCATCATGATTATCTTGGTCATAAAGATCTTTTTTGTATAGTTCTTCTGTGTACTCTTGCCACCTCTTCTTAATATCTTTTGCTTCTGTTAGATGCATACCATTTCTGTCCTTTATTGTGTCCATCTTTGCATGAAATGTTCCCTTGGTATCTCTAATTTTCTTGAAGAGATCTCTATACTTTCCCATTCTATTGTTTTCCTCTATTTCTTTGCACTGATCTCTGAGGAAGTTTTTCTTATCTCTCCTTGCTGTTCTTTGGATCTCTGCATTCAAATGGGTATATCTTTCCTTTTCTCCTTTGCCTTTCACTTCTCTTCTATTCACAGCTATTTGTAAGGCCTCCCCAGACAACCATTTTTCCTTTTTGCATTTTGTTTCCTTGGGGATGGTCTTTATCCCTGCCTCCTGTACAATGTCATGAATCTCCATCCATAGTTCTTCTGGCACTCTATCAGATCTAATCGGTTGAATCTATTTGTCAATTCCACTGTATAATCATAAGGGATTTGATTTAGGTCATATTTGAATCATCTAGTGGTTTTCTCTACTTTCTTCAATTTCAGTCTGAATTTGGCAATAAGGAGTTCATGATCTGTGCCACTCTTACTTCTTAGGTGAAAATAAACTCATAGTAGTTGGCCTCTTGATGTGAAGAACTGACTCATTTGGAAACTCCCTAATGCTGGGAAAGATTGAAGGCAGGAGAAGGGGTTGACACGACAGAGGATGAGATGGTTGGATGGCATCAACGACTCAACAGACATGAGTTTGAGTAAACTCCGGGAGTTGGTGATGGACAGGGAGGCTTGGCGTGCTGCAGTCCATGGGGTCAGTTGCAAAGAGTCGGACACAACTGAGCAACTGAACTGAACTGAACTGAGTCAGTTTTCAAATTACCGCAGATTCCTGACAGCAGTGAATTCAAAACAGAGCCTTGCCCCCTGAACCTTCCCACCCACAAAACAAACAATACACACATAAAAGTAACACAACACTCAGTTCTATAATAAGCAATCCCCTCCCCTTACCCGTTTCCTCTTCCAGAGACTCTCCATTGTTTCTGCATGGTGTACAGTCTCCCTTGCTGCAATAATAATAAAACTAACTTCTTTGACGGAAAGTGTTCTTGGTGATCTTTGGCTGGTGGAGATAACATAGAAAAACTTGAAAAGAGAGCTCTCTGAACTGTTACGGGATGTAGGAAAACTATCTCTCTCTTGTCCTCCATTCTACCTCTCCCTGAGGACCTTCTAGTCTGCCACTGAAGCAGATAATCAGGAAACTTTTGGAGTGATGATGGATATATTTACTATCTTGATTGTGGTGATGCTTCAAGAATGTATCAATGTCAAAACTGATCAAATTTGACACATTAAGAACTACTACGATCCATATTTTCATGTTGATAGTGAATAATCTCAGTCCCTGGATAAATCATAGCCTTTATGTAGCTTTTTAATTGAGACAGTCTCTTGAAAAGACTGAAATGTTCTTTTTAACATTACTATTGTGTCTGAGAACGTGAGCAACGCAAAATGGAGAGGAAGTTATTTATTCAGATAACTCATTTTGAAATCTCTTTAATAGTTGCATATTTTCTCCAGTGCTCTCAATTTCCCTCTACACTTGGTCTGTGGCACTGGGGAGAGGAATTCCTTTTTTGCTGACTTAAAAGAGATTGATCCATGAATGTGCTTTCCTTAGCTTCCTGCTGATAAATGCTTTCCCCCTGCTATTTTCCTGAGTTATTTCTGTCCCTGGATTCTCATCTCGAATAAGCAGACAGGGAATTGAGATGAAGAACAGACGTGAACATTTGGGATGTTATTCACAATGCACTGGCCAGTGATGGAAGGCTGTGATGGGGCAAAGAAAACTTGATTCATGAGAGTTATTTTTAGAACTCTAACTCTAGCCAAATGTCAAATTTCTTGTTTTGAAAAGCAAGAGTATTTATGTATAAACTTCTTTCTCTATCCTACTAAGATCCTTAATGAGAAGGAAATGCCAACCCACTCCAGTACCCTTGCCTGGAAAATCCCATGGACAGAGGAGCCTGGTGGGCTTCAGTCCATGGGGTCACAAAGAATCAAACATGACTGAGCGACTTCACTCACTTCATACTTTATCACTGGAGAAGGAAATGGCAACCCACTCCAGTATTCTTGCCTGGAGAAACCCATGGACAGAGGAGCCTGGCAGGCCATGGTCCATGGGATCACAGAGAGTTGGACATGACTGAAGCATAAGCAAGATCCTTAAAAACTTTACTATCTGCCATCTAACCTATATTGTCGCTTTACAGAGTTCTAGAAGGAATGCTTACATCATCTTTTGTTGTTTAATATGTATAATAGGTGGCACAATGATAGAAACCTAAGACTAAAAGAATATTGAAGTTATAAAAGTGAATTTTGGTTTGTGACTGTACTCTTTGATTTTAGGAAAAATGGGGTGGGCAGAGGGGGAAGCAAAAGTGGTAAGAACAGAAGGAAGAAACCATCTTCCTGTATTATATTCACCCATCCAAACATGGCAGTTTTGAAACCACAGCCTATATTTTGGATTGGGACTCAACTGGGAAGAGATAATCAGGGAGTAAAATCTAGAGTCTGGCAATGGAAACAGTGAAGCAAGCATCCAGCAGAGAAGGAAAGTTTAAATTTTACATTCTGCTAGGGACTTTCAAGACAATGTGCTCTTCCATAGTTTTTAATCTTTTTAAAGACCTTTCACATCTATCCTCTCCCTGAAAGTCTACAAAACTCCAGGGAGGTAAGTAAGCTTGCTAAAACTATAAAATCTGAGTATAGATAGAACTTCCCTGATAGCTCAATTGATAAAGAATCTGCCTGCAATGCAGGAGACCCCGGTTCAATTCCTGGGTCAGGAAAATCTGCTGGAGAAGGAATAGTTTACCTACTCCAGTATGCTTGGACTTTCCTTGTGGCTCAGCTGGTAAAGAATGGGTTGGGAGGAGCCCCTGGAGAAGGGAAAGGCTACCCACTCCAGTATTCTGGCCTGGAGAATTCCATGGACTGTATAGTCCATGGGGTTGCAAAGAGTCAGCCATGACTGAGAGACTTTTACTTCATAGATAGAACTTGAGGCCTGTAGTCAGGGGCTAAGATAGTCATCTTAGCAAAGCCATTTGCCAAATAATAACTTTGGATAATTTATGAGACCTCTCTAAACCTTAACATATTAATGTATTTCTGAAAAATAGTACCTAAGTACCTACTTCAAATGAAGCCTGTGAGGATTACATAAGACAATGAATGGGAAGCTCTTAGCATAGGCCCTGCCACACTGTAGGCAGTGTATAAAGATTAGCTAATACCTTAGAACTTCCCTGGTGGCTCAGATGGTAAGGTGTCTGCCTACAATCTGGGAGACCCAGATTCGATCCCTGGATTGGGAAGATCCCCTGGAGAAAGAAATGACAACCCACTCCAGTACTCTTGCCTGGAAAATCCCATGGATGGAGGATCCTGGTAGGCTACAGTTCGTGGGGTTGCAAAGAGTAGGACATGACTGAGTGACTTCACTTTCAATACCTGTACTACTGTTACTATTTACTGGAAAGGACTGTAATTATGCTTTAGCACTGAAAATTATTTTTATTTATATCAAAGTAGTACACATACCTTAAAAAGTGAAATACTACTAAAAGTTTATAATTAAACATTAATCACATTCCTTCCACATGTTATTCTCTTTCCCCAGAAGGAGCAACTCAATTCCTCTAGATTTTTTTTTTTTAGTATTCATCTTCATATTTTAAAATAACATACCATGGTGCTATTTATTCATTTTCAAACATCACACATTAATTTCTTGTGATAAGAAATCAGAATTTTGTATTTTTATACTTTTGTGTTCCTCCCTCTTCTTCTAACAGTTATACCACATTTTTGACAAATTGAATATTCAGAGTTTATATTATCATAATTTAATGTGTATTATACAGAGTTAGGCCATTTGTATGTGATAATTATCTTTCCTTTCTTGTACACCTTTGTTTTTCCTGGAAATTAGTATAATTACCACATTTGCTCATTTGCTTAGTTTCTTATTTTCCTATCAGCAATTATTTCCGCACTTACCAATAAAGCTGTGAAATTCCTCTCAATTGAAATATATCAGTTCACTTCTCTAAAGGGGTAGTAGGAAGAGACATTCACTTGGATACCTCCATCTTCTTTCTGTTTAAATTTGAATGTGTGCTTTTCAAGCATGTTTTACTGCATCTTAAAAGTCCCTCTCTACATAATCATGGGAATTTCCTTTTTCTCTGCCTAGTTAGTTCCTTTGGTATTTGGACACCAATATTTTTTCTCCTTTTTAGTTTATTCCCTTGTTTGGTTTAGGCACCCCTTCTAGGAATTTTCCTGGCCAGATGCACAGGAGCCATTTTGGAGGCCTTCAATGACCAAGATGTTATTGATTATCATCTTTAATTTTGATTGGTAATTTGAATGGAACTCCAACTTAGAAATCATTTCCCCTCAGAATTTAGAGAAAATTGCTCAAAGACTCTTAGATTCTACTTTTACTCTTGAGAAATGTAATCCAAGTCTTTTATATTGGCATACAAATTATTCTTACTTTTTCTCTGAAAGTTTAAAGATAGGTTTTGTGGCCATTTTATTATAAAATTTAATAATATCTTACTAGTTATGAAAGTGAAAAGTGAAAGTCCCTCACTCGTGGACTGTACAATCCATGGAATTCTCCAGGCAAGAACACTGGACTGAGTAGCTTTTCCCTTCTCCAGGCGATCTTCCTAACCCAGGGATCAAACCCAGGACTCCCATGCTGCAAGCGGATTCTTTACCAGCTGAATCATAAGAGAAGCCCTTTTTACAATTTACCAATTTATAGTTTACTAATTATAAATAAATAATAATATGTAAATATAATAATATTTTACAACAGGTATTTTTCCAATTGAAGTATTTTAATACTATAAATTTCCCTCCTAAGTACAGCTTTAGCTATATCCCATACATTTTTGTACATTTATATTTTCATATTCACTCAATTCAAAATATTTTCTGATTTCCCTGAGACTTACTCTTTGACCCACAGATTATTTAGAAGTGAAAGTGAAAGTGAAGGTGGCTCAATCGTGTCTGACTCTGTGCAACACCATAGACTACACAGTCCATGGAATTCTCGAGGCCAGAATACTGGGTTGGGTAGACTTTCCCTGCTCCAGAGGATCTTCCCAACCCAGGGATCAAACCCAGGTCTCCCACATTGCAGGCAGATTCTTTACCAGCTGAGCCACCAGGGAAGCCCATATGTTGTTTAATTTCCAAACATTTGGAGATATTCTTGTTAGCTTTCTATTATTAACCTTCATCATTTTTTTTCTAAAAAAAGAAAAATTGTAATTCTCACAAACCATATATTCTCTGTCAAAGAACTATTCAAGGCAGCTAAATTTTATTCACAAAATCCCTTAGTGGCAATTCCATTCTTGAAGAAGATGGAGTTTCCCTTGTCAATTTCTGTTGCACATTTTGCCATAGAGAGCATGACTTCTTCCTTATCTTACATAAAAACTCATTGAGTGGACACACATTATGAACAAAGACCACACTTGGTAGGATTTAAATTCTTTTATATTTGTTAAGGCGTATTGACTGGTAAAAGCCTCTTGATGAAAGTGAAAGAGGAGAGTGAAAATGTTAGCTTAAAGCTCAACATTCAGAAAACGAAGATCATGGCATCTGGTCCCATCACTTCATGGGAAATAGATGGGGAAACAGTGGAAACAGTGTCAGACTTTATTTTGGGGGGGCTCCCAAATCCCTGCAGATGGTGACTGCAGCCATGAAATTAAAAGACACTTACTCCTTGGAAGGAAAGTTATGACCAACCTAGAGAGCATATTAAAAAACAGAGACATGACTTTGCCAACAAAGGTCCATCTAGTCAAGGCTACGGTTTTTCCAGTGGTCAATTATGGATGTGAGAGTTGGACTGTGAAGAAAGCTGAGTGCTGAAGATTTATGCTTTTGAACTGTGGTGTTGGAGAAGACTCTTGAGAGTCCCTTGGACTGCAAGGAGATCCAACCAGCCCATTCTGAAGGAGATAAGCCCTGGGATTTCTTTGGAGGGAATGATGGTGAAGCTGAAGCTCCAGTACTTTGGCCACCTCATGCAAAGAGTTGACTCATTGGAAAAGACTCTGATGCTGGGAGGGATTGGGGGCAGGAGGAGAAGGGGACGACCGAGGATGAGATGGCTGGATGGATGTGAGTCTGAGTGAACTCTGGGAGTTGGTGATGGACAGGGAGGCCTGGTGTGCTGCGATTCATGGGGTTGCAAAGAGTCGGACATGCCTGAATGACTGAACTGAACTGATTGACCGGTTCCAAATAGGAAAATGAGTACGTCAAGGCTGTATATTGTCACCCTGCTTATTTAACTTATATGTAGAGTACATCATGAAAAACACTGGGCTGGATGAAGTACAAGCTGAAATCAAGATTGCCGGGAGAAATATCAATAACCTCAGATATGCAGATGATACCACCCTTATGGCAGAAAGTGAAGAACTAAAAAGACTCTTGACGAAAGTGAAAGAGGAGAGTGAAAAAGTTGGCTTAAAGCTCAACATTTAGAAAACGAAGATCATGGCATCTGGTCCCCATCAGTTCAGTTCAGTCGCTCAGTCATGTCCGACTCTTTGGGACCCCATGAATTGCAGCACGCCAGGCCTCCCTGTCCATTACCAACTCCCGGAGTTCACTCAGACTCACAGCCATCGAGTCAGTGATGCCATCCAGCCATCTCATCCTCTGTCGTCCCCTTCTCCTCCTGCCCCCAATCCCTCCCAGCATCAGAGTCTTTTCCAATGAATCAACTCTTCGCATGAGGTGGCCAAAGTATTGGAGTTTCAGCTTTAGCATCATTCCTTCCAAAGAAATCCCAGGGCTGATCTCCTTCAGAATGGACTGGTTGGATCTCCTTGCAGTCCAAGAGACTCTCAAGAGTCTTCTCCAACACCACAGTTCAAAAGCATCAATTCTTCGGCACTCAGCCTTCTTCACAGTCCAACTCTCACATCCATACATCACAGGAAAAACCATAGCCTTGACTAAACGGACTTTAGTCGGCAAAGTAATGCCTCTGCTTTTGAACATGCTATCTAGGTTGGTCATAACTTTTCTTCCAAAGAGAAAGCATCTTTTAATTTCATGGCTGCAATCACCGTCTGCAGTGATTTTGGAGCCCAGAAAAATAAAGTCTGACACTGTTTCCACTGTTTCCCCATCTATTTCCCATGAAGTGATGGGACCGGATGCCATGATCTTCATTTTCTGAATGTATGGCAAATAGATGGGAAAACAGTGGAAACAGTGTCAGACTTTATTTTTCTGGGCTCCAAAATCACTGCAGATGGTGACTGCAGCCATGAAATTAAAAGATGCTTTCTCTTTGGAAGAAAAGTTATGACCAACCTAGACAGCATATTAAAAACCAGAGACATGACTTTGCCAACAAAGGTCCATCTAGTCAAGGCTATGTTTTTTCCAGTGGTCAATTATGGATGTGAGAGTTGGACTGTGAAGAAAGCTGAGAGCTGAAAATTGATGCTTTTGAACTGTGGTATTGGAGAAGACTCTTCAGAGTCCCTTGGACTGCAAGGAGATCCAACGAGTCCATCCTGGGAGAGATCAGTCCTGGGTGTTCATTGGAAGGACTGATGTTGAAGCTGAAACTCCAATACGTTGGCCACCTGATGCGAAGAGCTGACTCTTTGCAAAAGACCCTGATGCTGGGAAAGATTGAGGGCAGGAGGAGAAGGGGATGACAGAGGATGAGATGGTTGGATGGCATCACTGACTCAGTGGAATCATGGGTTTGGGTGAACTCCGGGAGTTGGTGATGGACAGGGAGGCCTGGCGTGCTGCAATTCATGGGGTCACAAAGAGTCGGACACAACTGAGCGACTGAACTGAACTGAAGGTTTATTTTATGCCCCCAAATATGATTTGTCTTGGTGAATATTCCATGTGCACTTGAAATACATATATATTATTTTTTTGTTGGGTGAGATGTTCTTTAAATGCCAGTTCAGTCCAACTCTTACATCCATTCATGACCACTGGAAAAACCATAGCCTTGACTAGATGGACCTTTGTTGGCAAAGTAATGTCTCTGCTTTTTAATATGCTGTCTAGGTTGGTCATAACTTTCCTTCCAAGGAGTAAGCGTCTTTTAATTTCATGGCTGCAGTCACCATCTGCAGTGATTTTGGAGCCCAGAAAAATAAAGTCAGTCACTGTTTCCACTGTTTCCCCATCTATTTGCCATGAAGTGATGGGACTGGATACCATGTTAGATCCAGTCAATTAATGGCATTGTCAGTATCTTTGTTGATTTTCTATTTACTACTTCTGTTACTAAAAATTACGTTAAAAGTTTCAACTATAATTGTGTGGGGTTTTTTTTGCTTCTATAAATTTTTGCTTCATCTATTTTGCAGTTTTAAAGTGACTACATGCTTAGGATTTTGTCTTCTTTGCAAATATACACTTTTATCAACTTATAATATCTCTTTTTGTGCTAAAGCCTACTTTGATATTAATATAGCCCCTCCAGCTTTTATAAACTGGCATTTGCATGATATATCTTTCTTTTCCCCTTAATTTTTAACCTATTATATTGTTATATTTGAAATGAGCTTCTTGTAAACAGCATATGGATTATTTCTTCAAATATCATTTCAAAATTCTGTTTGAATAAGGTTAAATTATTTCAGTTCAGTTCAGTTCAGTCGCTCAGTCATGTCTGACTCTTGGTGACCCCCATGAATTGCAGCACGCCAGGCCTCCCTGTCCATCACCAACTCCCGGAGTTCACCCAAACCCATGAGTCCACTGAGTCAGTGATGCCATCCAGCCATCTCATCCTCTGTTGTCCCCTTCTCCTCCTGCCCCTAATCCCTCCCAGATTCAGGGTCTTTTTCAATGAGTCAACTCTTTGCATGAGGTGGCCAAAGTATTGGAGTTTCAGCTTTAGCATCATTCCTTCCAAAGAAATCCCAGGTCTGATCTCCATCAGAATGGACTGGTTGGATCTCCTTGCAGTCCAGGGGACTCTCAAGAGTCTTCTCCAATACCATAGTTCAAAAGCGTAAATTCTTCGGCGCTCAGCCATCTTCACAGTCCAACTCTCACATCCATACATGACCACTGGAAAAACCATAGCCTTGGATTCAGGTCTACCATTGTTTATTTTTCCTATTTGCTTCCTCTTGTTCTGCTTTTCTGCCCTTTTCAAAAGTTATTTAACCAATTTTTATTTACTTATTCATTTTTGGTCATGTCAAATGCCTTGCAGGATTTTAGTTCCCAACCAGGGATTGAACCTGGCCCCAACAGTGAAAGTGTCATGTCCTAAACACTGGACTGCCAGGGAATTCCCATATTTAACCAATTTTTAGCATTCTGTTGCAATTTATCTGTTGTGATTTTGACTACATATCTTTGTATAATGTATTTAGTGGTTGGTCTAGGGACTATAATATACATACTAAACTTTTCCAGTCTAGTTAGAATCAATGTTTTACAACTTTAATACGAATATAGAAACCTTACTTCTGTATAGATCATTTTATCTTCTCCTTGCATTCTGTAGTATATATATTAAACACTGCATATATGGACAACTCCATCAGACAATGACATAGTTTTTGCTTAAAACCATTAAACATGTTTTAAAGAACTCAAAACAAGTAGTCTTCTATATTAATCCAAATATTTACCATTTATATTACTTTCCATCATTCTTGATGATTCAAGTTTCCTTTCATTTTGTCTGTAGAATTTTCTTTAGAAATTGTTTCAGGATAGATCTCTATAGATTCTAATTTCCTTCATCTAAGAATGTCTTAATTTCACTTTCATTTTATATAATTTTTTTTTTTTTACTGGATGTAGAATTCTGGAACGGCAGCTATTTATTTCAGTGCTTGAAAATGTACCACTTCTTGCTTCAGTGGTTTCAAGTGAGAAATCCCCAGTTACCTGCATTATTATTCTCCTATAAGGAATGTGTCCTTTTCTTCTGACTGCTTTGAAGATTTTTTTCATTGTCTTTAGTTGTCATCACTTTTATTATGGTATTTTTGGGCATGGATTTCTTTAGTTTTATCCTATTTTAGGGCCACTTAGCTTCTTAAATGTTTGACCTTTGGCGTTTTTAGTCACCAATGCAGTTCAATAATTTTTTTCAGCATTGTTTTTCTTCCCCTCTGGGGCTGCAATGACATGAAGGTTAGCTCTTTTTTTATTGTCCCACAGTTTCTGTGGTTCTTTTTATTTTTATTTTTTCTGGATTTTTCTTCTTTTACTGTCTAGGTAATTTCTAGTGATTTACCTTCAAGTTCACTGACTATTCTGTCATGTCCATTCCATTATTCCCTATCTATTATCATTTCTATTCCATTATTGATTTTTTGCTTCAGTTTGTATTTTTTCATTCTAAAATTTCCATTTTGTTATGTATATCTTCTCTTTCTTTGTTGATACTTTCTGTTTTAACTTTTGTTTTAAGAAAGCCCATGATTGCTCATTCAAGCATTTTTTAAATGAATTCTTTAACATCTTTATCAGATCATTCCAATATCTTTGCCCTCTCAATATTGACATCTGTTAATTATCTTCTCCCATGTGAGTTGAGATTTTAATGATTCTTGATATGATGTATAATTTTGGAATATATCCTGATCAGTTTAAATATTAGGTCATGAACTGAGTCTTATCGATGCTCTATACAGAATATATATCATTGTTTTAGTAGGCACTTGACCTGCTTAGATCCAAGGTGCAACCTCTAACACATCTTCTGTGGACTCTGGTCTCAAAGTCAGTTCAGTTTTCAAAGACTTTACAGTGGTATTGAGATCTGTCCTTCATGTGCATCACCCAATGGTCAGTCTGGGAACTGGGTAGAGGTCTACCTGTTAACACAGTTCTCAATATTTTTTCTGTACTAAGTATAATGACATCTATTTGTGAGGGGTGAATGAGATTAAAATTCATAAATAGTTTTATAAGATTGCTTCAATATCTAGGAAATATAAGTTGCCTGATGTGATCTTGAAGTTGAGTGACAGAGAGGGTGGGGCATAGATGTTTTAAATGTTGTTAATAAATACATTAACTAAAAAATGAGCCAGCAAATTACATGAAAATAGAGTTCACAAAAGAGTGAAAAAATAACTTAAAAGTAAATGAATAGATGTTCAACCTCACAAGTCATAGAACATGTATATTAACAGCACAATGAAATACCATTTCCCTACAACATTATTGGAAAAAAAATGAAAAGACTGGTACTAATGTAGAATAATGGAAACTAGTTGAGGTGTTATTATACCATCATTTGTAGGCAATAACTCGGTAATATCTAGTAAAGTTGAAAATGAAGACACATTATAGTGCAGCATATGCATGCTTAGGTATTTGCCCTGGGCAGGTTATAGCTCACATATAAAAGACAAGTGTTTTTAGCAGAAGTTTTTATAATAAGCAAAACTGAGAAGCAACCTAAATGCCCATGGAATAAACAAAATTTGTTCTATATATGCAATGGATTATTATACACCAATAAGATGAATTCAAACTACGAGTATCAATATGAAAGAATAAGACAAATAAAATATGAATGAGAAAGGAGAAGTAAATTACAGAACCATAAATATGACATGTATTCCCATAAAATATTTTTATAAAGTTTAAAAATATATAAGCAATACTGTATATTACTTACATAATTGTTAATATAGATTTATAATTTCTTATATATGTGTATGTATAGAAAAAGGAAAGTTTATATATATGTTTGTGAGTGCATATATAAATCTATTCATCAACTGTATTAATAATGTTTAATTTGGTAGTTTTTTTTTTTAACCAGTTAATACTTTATTTTTTTTAAATTAATTTATTTATTTTTAATTTTTACTTTACAATTCTGTATTGGTTTTGGCATAGATTGACATGAATCCATTGTGGTGGGTCCATTGTTATTGGTTTTATCACCATTTATACATTAAAAAAATTAAAGCAAAAGTCAAGACATTGAAGTTTGCATGTGTCTTTTGCATTTCAGTTAATCCATTTATCATCATAAGTATACAGACCAGCCCAAACAGTTCCCAGACATCTTTTACTCATGCTCCTCTTCCCTTTCTTTCTACCATGTTTACTGCAGGCATCCATATTTGCATACCAGGTATTATTCAAATATATCTTAGATCTTACCACACTTCTACCTTTTCTAAGATTTTCCTCTCTTTCTGGAATGTTCTTCTTTACACGTATACCAGAATATTCTTTTCTTAAAGACATATACCTCAGTCCTACTACAAGAAACTGTTCTCAATACAGTGGTGATCAGCAACCACATTGTACCACCTTTCTAAAGTCAATTGTCACATTTTCAGAAAACTTTGAGCCAATTGACATCACACTGGTAGCTTCAAACTGGCCATGGTGAAAATATTTATACCATGGAAACTGGCAAATGGTACAGATCAGTGCTTTTATCCCCAGAGGTTCAGTTGTTAAACATCTACCAGTATACCACTGCCAACTTCTCTTGATGGAATTTATTCCTCCTCCCCCTATTCTCTCTTGGTAGTCTCTAGGACTCATTATTGTCTGTGGCAAGGAAGCCCTCATTATTGTCTACCTTGTGTTTTTAATGAATGCATCTGTCTTTCCTGTTCACTACTCTAGGGCAGAGAGGTGGTCCCATTCATCCTTATATCTCCCACAATACCTAGCAGAGTCTCTTCAATATGACAGTTATCCAATAATTTTGATGATTGAATGCAAAAAAGGATTCAAATTTCTCCCTTATCCAACCAGGAGTGAACTGGGAGGTACATTGATCCCATAGGAGGTATGACAAGTCATATGGTAATGAACAGAATTAGTGAATACACTTACCAAAATAAAGGAAAAACCTATTTTAAAAGTTAACAGTTTATAATATTTCCACAGTTACACTTTTTCTTAATTCTAATAATTGTTGAATTGCAACTATCAGGGGAACATATTTTTATCCTTATAAAATGTACTTTTCTACTTGTACTGATCAAATATAAGACTTGGATTCCTTTTAATTTCATACAGTTTGAAACAGCAAAAATTGTTAAGCATTTTACAAAGTTCCCTGATAAAACCTTAAAAAATCCCTAAAACTAAATACATATAATTGAGGAAGCTTGAGAATAAAAACATGTAAAATCACTTTCCTACACAGCAGTATAGCAGTCTACATGCCTTAAAAAAAAAAACCCTCCCACTAAATATAACTTCAAATCCAGTTACATAAAACATTTAATTATTTGTAATTTATCAATGGGCCTTCAAATTAGTAGTCATCACTCAGAGCTGAAAATTAAATTAAGGCAAAAACTCAGAGAGGTGAAGGAACCATTAATCTATCTTTGATCTTGAGAGACCATTTGCCAAACCAGGTGAATTTGTGCTTATGATGTCCTGGCCTCATAGGCATAAAGGATAGGATACAAAGCTCTGAGCCTACCCAGAGCAAAGGGTCTATTAGGAAAGCACTCATATGCCTACATACATGCTTATTGCTAGAACCCAACTAACTATGCCTTCAAAATAAGAGTGAATTAGACACCTTTTCCCACATGGAGACTAAAGGAAAATGCTTATATTAAATTTTGGTAATGAATGGAAGGGGGAAATCTCCCTTGAGAATACATGTAACAGCAAATTATTCTTCATGTAGATTGCAACTAGAATTGACACAATCTGGATGACCTGATAAAACCTAACGAGATTTAGTTAAAGTGGTCCCCAGCTAACCGTGCCCTAGGTGCTTAACAGAAATGAATGCAAATCTCCTTTGAATAAACTGAGTTTCAGCATTACCTCAAAGAATTCTCTTAAACTGGGTTCCTTAAAATAGGATCTCACAGTCAAAAGGAGTAAAACATCAAAAGTGCAAAACATCTTTAAGTGCAAAGCAGCAAAAACAATAGAGAATCAGTCTCAGAATAATGCAGGTGTTGAGTTAGAAACACCATCAATTTTCTAAATAGGTTAGATACTTCTAAAGATATAAGAGTAGTTAAAATACATATAAAGAACATAAAACTATGCAAATAGGAAGATTTGAAAAAAATTAAAGCATCTCAAAGTGACAGAAATATGACTGAAAAATTTTTTAAAACTCAATGAATGGATATAACAGCATATTATAAATAATTGATAAGAAAAGTATAAAGTACAATAATTTTTGATGAAAGTATTAAATCTCACTAAAATGAAAAGAAGAAACTGAAAATCTGAACCTCTCTATAATCATTAAATATTTTACAACAGTAGCTAAAATGTTTACCACAACTTTTGGTCAAGGTTAAATCCCTTTCAAGGTTAACTTCAAATACACATAGAATATGTTTTTTTAATTTACCATAATGTGGCATATAAAGCAAGTCTCAATAAGGTCCAAAAGATTTTATAGACTATCTTTTCTGACCACAAAACAATTAAGTTAGAAATCAATGCTATAAAGATAATTTAAAAAATTCAAGTGTTATAGAATTAAGAAATACACTACTAAGTATTGCACAGATCAAAGAAGAAATAATATTAAAAATTAGAAAACATTTATATATTGAACTATAATGACATAATGTAATATAAAATTACGTGAAATGCAGTTAGTTATAGCAGAACATACAGGAAGAGTTTACACCTGAAATATTAAAAGTAATCTACAGACGCCATGACATTCCAATCAAATGCCAATATGACTTCTTTTAGAAACTTGATAAACTTATTCTAAAATATTTATATGGAAAAATACCTGTTGTCAAAGACCCTGATGCTAGGAAAGACTGAAGGTAAAGGAGAAGGGGATGACAGAGGATGAGATGTTTAAATAGCATCACCAACTCAGTGGACATGAATTTGAACAAATGCTGGGAGATAATAGAAGACAGAGGAGCCTGGCATTCTGTAGCTCATCTGGTCACGACTTAGAGTCAGACATGACTTAGCAACTAAACAACAGCAACAACATTCACAAGGTTAAAGTGACATAAAGAAATGAGCATTCATTCAGCTATAATTTTTGTTTTTGTTTCCTGAATCATAGAGCAATAGATAGCAACTAGAAATTGGCATGTAACTAAGGTTCTACAGCTTTGAAGGAGAAAGTGCTGGAGGTCTAAAAAGAGAACAGCATTTTTTTTGTTTTAAATTTATGAACTATTGACATGATTCTCAAGCAGCAACTTTTCACTCATTACAGTAGTACTTTCTTATTGGTACTGAATTTCTCACTTTTTCTTGTAATTGAACACAACTTAATGTGCTACTGAAAAATGTTGAGAAAGAAACCAATTTGCCTGAATGTTGACAGTATTAAAATCAGGAAGAAAAATAGGAATATATAGATTTGGATTTGAATAATTAGTATTTACAAATCTCCTTCTCCATTTTTGTACTATGCATTGATATGAAATTCAATTCTTTATGGCTAAAAGTGGCTGTAGAGAGAGAAAAAATATGCATGTTAAATTCATTCCAAATATTGAGACAGAGTAGTATTACCTCTGCCAAATTGAGGTATAATTTGAAGGTTTGAGTTTTTAAATATTAATACATTCTTAAAGTACATATTAATTATAACATATTCTCTATTTTGATTCTAAATCAATATTGACAATTTCCAGCAGGTAATATGTTTACCAATTCTCAGAAAAATAAATAATAAACTAATGTAAATAAAAACAAATGGGTGATATTTTAAGTGACAATTCTCCTACAAGGAGTGGGGAGTGGAATGGGGTGGTGTCTAATGGGAGTAAATATGCAAAGAATGCTCCCTCTAAGAGGCATCTATGGGAAATCAAAAGGCTACAAATTCAACTATAGATTTAATTAGGTTATGTAGCTATAGCAACTGAAGCCTTTGTCAGAAATATTCAATGACTGGCTGTACTTCTGCCCAACAGGGAATAGAGGGGGAAAAAATTATTATTTTTGAAAAGACAGGGAAGAATGAAAAAAAAAAAAACATGGGTTAGTCTCAATGAAATAATGTTAATATTTATCCACGATTCAAGGTAATGTCCTTTCCAAGAGCCTCAATCCCAGGCTGCTTAGAACAGAGAGAGAGAGCAGTGCTGGCTCTGGAGCCTTGCCATATCCATTTGTGGTGATTCCATCATGAGCTGTCTCTGTCATTGATGGCAGAAGGTTCTACGCCACTGGTATGTGTCTGTGTAGTGCCCCATCGACACCACTTGTAAACAGTGGGAGAAAATAAAAGACACTAGTTGCACTTCAAGAAAAAAAGATAACTAAGATTTTTTGGCTTTCCTAATAAATGTTTCCCTTACAGCTTCCTTAGAAGTTATAAACTGGACTTCCCTGGTTGCTCAATGGCTAACAATCTGCCTTGCAATGCAGTGGATACGAGTTTGATTCCTGGTTGGGGAACTAAGAGCCCACATTCTTGTTGTTGTTTTTCAGTTGCTAAGTTATGCCCACATGTCAAGGGTCAACTGAGCTCCTCTGCCTCAACTAAGATCCAGTGAAGCCAAATAAATATATATTTTTTTAAAGACACTTTCTTAAAAAAGTTATGAACTAAGAAAATGCAAATGACACTGTTGCTGCTGCTGCTAAGTCGCTTCAGTCGTGTCCAACTCTATGCGACCCCATAGACAGCAGCCCACCAGGTTCCCCCGTCCCTGGGATTCTCCAAGCAAGAACACTGGAGTGGGGTTGCCATTTCCTTCTCCAATGCATGAAAGTGAAAAGTGAAAGTGAAGTCGCTCAGTCATGTCCAACTCTTAGCAACCCCATGAACTGCGGCCTACCAGGCTCCTCTGTCCATGGGATTTTCCAGGCAAGAGTACTGGAGTGAATGACACTGTTAGGAAAGGAGATAATTATTCCACTTCCTGATTTGGAGGTGGCCTTTGTCCTCATGTTGTTATTATTGCTGTTCAGTCACTAAATTGTGTCTGACTTTTTGTGACTCCATGGACTACAGCATGCCAGTCTCCTCTGTCCTTCACCATCTCCCAGAGTTTGCTCAAACTCATTTCCTTTGAGCGGGTGATGCCATCCAATCATCTCCTCCTCGGTCACCCCCTTCTCCTTATCTCCTCAATTTTTCCCAGCATCAGGGTCTTTTCCAACAAGTCTTTGCATCAGGTGGCTAAGGTATTAGAGTTTCAGCTTCAGCATCAGTCCTTCCAATGAATATTCAGAGTTGATTTCTTTTAGGATTGACTGGTTTGATATCCTTGCTGTCCAAGTCAAGAGTCTTCTCCAGCACCACAATTTGAAAGCATCAGTTCTTTGGCACTCATCCTTTTTTGTGGTCCAGCTCTCACATTTGTACATGACTACTGGAAAAATCATAGCTTTGACTGGATGGGCCTTTGTCAGCAAAGTGATGTCTCTGCTTTTTAATACGTTGTCTAGTATTGTCACAGCTTTTTTGCCAAGGAGCAGTGTAATCCCATTAAATTCTCATAGCCATGTTGTACAGTATCTGTTATCATCACCATTTTACAGATGGAAAATGTGGGAGATCAACAGACTCATTCAAGATCATCCAACATGCACTTCGCTGAGTTACAACCAGGCATCTGCCCCAAGTCTCAAAAGGAGAGAGAAACCAGCATGAAAATACCAAACTGGGCCCTATCAGACGTAGATGGCTACCAAAAAGTACTATTTCCTCAGCGTCAGATGCTATTGATAGTGGTAACATGTCATGTAATAACATTGGTTGATATTTACTGTGTTTTTACTGGGTATTGTCAAGCTTTGGGCTCAGTGAACTATAAACACTATCTCATTTTATTCTTAAAAGAATCCTGCAAGATAGGCAAGTTATCAACATTGTGTAAGTGATATAAAAATTTCAGAGAGAATAAATGGCTTAAGGGAAGCCATCTGCTTCTGGACAGGAGTAGGAGTGGTTGTAACCTATGCCTTGAACCTGCATTTGTATTGTTCACATGTTTTTACTTTGATTGTTCATTTCAGAAGCATCAAAATATCAAAGTTTTCCAAAGGTGTTACTCTTCATTCACATTTTACATTAGACCTAGGAAACATATATTTTTGCTGTTCCAGTATTCTTTTCTTTGTGGAGTCACTTTTGGAGACTGCTGCAAAACTTTCCTCACTCCTTGGTACTGCCATTAGGCTTCAAGCATTCTAGTCTTTCAAACACTATAGCTTAAAGTGCCTTCAATGCATGCAGGAATTTGAGGGAAATGAGAATGGTTTTTCCGTAGCCTTGTTTCTTGTTTTAATTATCTAGAGCTGCATAAAAATCACCCTAAACTTAGTTGTATTAAAAAAACTTTGTTATTGTTATTATTATTAATAGTATTAGTAGCAATATTTTTCACAGTTCTAGGGTTTGCCTGGGCTCAGCTAGGTGGCTGTTGCTTGGGGTATTTCCTGCAGTTACAGTCAGCTGGAGCTGAAGTTATCTGGAAGATTTCCTTACTCAGATGTCTGCCCCTTGATGTTTGCTGTTGGCTGAGACTTCATTTGGGGCTGTCAGCCAAAGGTGTACATGTTGTGTCTCTGTGTGGCCTGAACTTTCTCACACCATGGCACCTGGGTTCTAAGAGCAAAGGTCCCAAGAGAAGTAGAGAACCAGATGAAAGTCTTAGGATATAGTCTGGAAAAGTTACACAGCATCAGTTTTATTGCATTGTATTCCTGTGCTTAGTCGCTCAGGCATGTCTGACTGCAACCCCATGGACTGTAGCCCACCAGGCTCCTCTGTCCATGGGAATTCTTCAGGCAAGACTACTGGAGTGAGTTGCCATGCCCTCCTCCGGGGGATCTTCCCTGCCCAGGGATCGACCCAGGTCTCCCTCATTGCAGGCAGAATCTTTACCGACTGAGCCACCAGCATTGTATTAACTAGAAGCAAATCATTCAGGCTAATCCATATTCAGGGAGAGGGAAACTGGACTCCACCTCTTAATGTAGGAGTGTCAAATAATTTGCAAATATGATTTATAACCACTACTCCTCTCTCACTAATGCAGACAGGAAATCCTGTCATGATCTGATCAGGGTTCTAAAGGATAAAGGAGAATATATGCCAGGAAAGGAAACAACTCTGTGTGCAATGATTGTTCATTAGAGTACTCAAAGGTAGTTTACAGTCTGACCAAGATTGTTCTTCTAACCTTTACATGAGAATAGCTGTTTCCCTCTGTCCCTAAGCCTGGCTACCAAAGTTATCAACTGGCCAATGTCGCCATCTTTTCTGGAGAGTGCCCTTTTTTCAGTCACCACTTTTCTCCCATTACTGTACTATGTAACTCTAGCTATCCACTGGAACTGGCACAAGGCCCACTCTCCTGGTCTACTTCCCTGAAATCTTAGAATTCAAAAGGATGCAAGGTTTGTGTAATTCCAACTTTAGCCTTGAGATGCTCATGTCCAATGGGGCTCAGAGTATCTTATGTTCACGATATTTTGTTTCCTTTCTGCTTAAATTGTCTCTTGAGGCCATTTATAATTGTTACACATGTATTTTAAATTGTTGACCAATGTACAATATGCACAAGATATTGAACAAATATTCAACAAAATCACCACAACACGGTCATCACAGGTCTAAGTGACATGACTGAGTTCTGAGACCAGTGGAATATGGGCAGAGTGATGTAGGCTACTTCCAGGCCTGGCCTTAAAACTCCCCAGCTGAACTTCCCTGGTGGTCCAGTGGCTAAGACTTCATGTTTCTACTGCAGGGGACACAGGTTAAATCCCTGACTAGTGAAGTTCCACATGCAGCCAAAAAAGAAGAAAAACTTTCTATATATCCCACTTTCTTTCCCTTCTGTGGAATTCTTGCAGACCAAATATTGAATATGAAGGAATTACAATTATAAGGAAGCATTAAAAGATGGAAGGAACCTAGGTTTATGGATGGCCATGTCAAGAAAACCTGTCCCCTACTGACTGTATTAGACTATGATACCACGAGAGAGAGAAATACTATTGAATTTCAATAAACTTTTAAGATTTCAAAAATTATTGGTTACAGCATCACATTCACTGACTACATCTCTCCCAGTTATTTTGGTAGAATAGGAGTACAGTACAGTCTGGTTCATGGAAGTTGTGGGGCAGATAGTATCCCCAAACCCAGGCATAGTCTGTTGGATAAAGTAAAAAGAGGAAAATAACACATGAACACTTCTAATGACGATATGTAAGTAGGAACTATAAAACTGCTTAGGAAAGTATATTGCCATTCCAGCGGTGAAGAAAGCAACCTACCGCACAGAAGAGCAAGTGAAAGAAGAGAAAAGCTGTGAGTATTGTGTTAAGACCCAGAGCAGAGTTTATATAACTAACCCACCTCAAGGTTCCTGGGAATAGAGACAGAACATGCTCTATGGGAACTGTTCCAAAGTTGAAGGAGAAACAGAGTTGCCTGTATCTACTACCTAAATCAATGTCCTTGACTTCTTGCAAACGTAGTGAAATGCATGTTTGTTTGGAGGGTGAGGAAGAACTGAGCTTCACTGGAGATCAATAATTGGGGAAGAAAGTCAGTTTCCCTTGTCCCTTCCCAAATTATACCATGCCTGGGGGCTCCTACTCTGTCATTTTGTCATATTCAGCCAATGGAAGAGAATGAGAGAGTTACCATGAAACCAAATGTAGATCAAGTATTTTCATCTTTTGACTTTTGAGCTTTGATTAAATTATGCATAAAGCTCTTTTCTTTTTGCTCTTCTGAGAATATACTTTCCTTATGTGTTGGACATTTACACCTCTACCAACTTATTGTAAAGAGAAGTAAGTTTAGATATAGATATTGAACATCTAACGAAAAGCAAAAATGGCTACACTGTTCAACTTTGGAAAGTGCTGCACGTCCTTTCCAGAATGTCCCTGCCAGTTTCAAGTAGGAGTACTTTCACCACAGAATTAAGGACCTAATAAGACTGGGCTTCCCTTGTGCCTCACATGGTAAAAGAATCTGCCTGCAGTGCGGGAGACCTGGGTTTAATCCCTGGGTTGGGAAGATCCCCTGGAGGAGGGCATGACAACCCACTCCAGTATTCTTGCCTGGAGGATCCGCATAAACCGAGGAGCCTGGTGGGTACAGTCCAATGGGTTGCAAAGAGTCAGACATGACTGAGAGACTAAGCACAAGCACAGCACAAGACTAATAAGTCCTAAATTGCTTTGCAGTTTCCCCCCACCCCCGCCTTTCAAGTGAAATAGTACTTCTTACTTCATGCATGCATGCTCAGTCTCTCAGTCGTGTGTGACTCTTTGCGACCCCATGGACTGTAGTCCGCCAGGCTCCTCTGTCCATGGGATTATCCTGGCAAGAATACTGGAGTAGGTTGCCATTTCCTTCTCTTGGGAATCTTCCCCACCCAGGGATCAAACCCTTGCCTCCTGAATTTGCAGGTGGATTCTTTACCACTGTGCCACGTGAGAAACCCTAATACTTCCTACTACTTGCTGATAATCAGGATAAAATTCCAGTACACATCAAGCACTTAACCTACAATTTATTCTTATGGTAATTTTATATGGGATTTATGGACCAGAGTCCATAGTCTGGTCATCTAATCTATTTCTTTGTTTCCAATGTTTATTTTTATTCTTCTGAGGGGAAAAAACAAACATTAACAAGAGACTCCAATCAGAAATAATTCATCACTATTTGTATTTGATGAGGCACAAAATCACTAGAAGTTTGACCTTGCAATGATGGATGCTTGTGTCAACTACAAAGCATAGACTATCCATGGGCTCCTATTGTAGAGTCTACTGGTCCCCTTCCCATTAATTGACTCCTGGGAATCAGTAAGCTTAAATTCCGTCATTCCTATAAAAGTTTTGAACTCTAGCTTAGTTCTGGAGATTTGGTTACTATGTGGTAAAGAATCAACTGTGCACAAAGAGAGGTCTGATCTTTACCCTCATCTCCTGGGAGGTGATCTCTGAGCTCTTGGAATGTCTTGGCTGATAAGAGTGTCTATGTTTACCTTGAGAACCTTGAGTCACACTAGATAGTCTGACAAGGTGACCTGTGGTAGAAATTTGGGGCCTATAGTATCACCTTGACCTCTAGAGAGGTTGTAGACTAAAGACTAGCCACATTTCAGGAGTCAATTGTGTTTCTGTGACTCAGTTCCAATAACCCTGGACAACAAGGCTCAGGTATTACACAATTTTGCCAGGAAAAATTAATCCTATTTATGTCTCCACTGGAAGATAGCAACTGAAAGCTTCACACTTGGAACTTTCCTAGACTTTCCCCATGTATCTCTCCCCTTGGCTGATTTTAATCGGTATCTTTTGACTGTAATATACTGCAACCAGGTGGGCTTCCCTGGTAACTTAACGGTAAAGGGAAGGCAAAGGGAATGTGGAACAGGTAGCGTAAGAAGGCAGCTAAAAATACCAGCTCTGACCATGTGATTAGTGACAGAAACAGGGACGGTAAATGTTGTGACTATTTCCTCCTTATTTTGTTATGAATAAGTTTGTGTGTGTTGTTTTTGTTTAGTCGCTAAGTTATGTCCAACTCTGCGACCCCATGGACTGTAGCCCACCAGGCTCCTCTGTCCAATGGATTTCCCAGGCAAGAATACTGGAGTGGGTTGCCATTTCCTTCTCCATGGGATCTTCCCAACCCAGGGATTGAACCCACATCTCCCACACTGCAGGCAGGTTCTGGTCAGCTACAGTTTATAGAGTAGCAGAAGAGTTGAACATGACTGAGAAACTAGACAACAACTTCAACCAGGAGTATAGTAGCTTTCAGTGAGTTCTTTGAGTTCTTCTATTAAATTATTCAAGCTGAGAGTATGCTTAGCAACCTCAAACATGAAATTAGTATCAGAGGGTGGTCTTGGGAGGTCCCCAAACTTGCAGTTGATGCCAGAAATGCCAGTGGTTCTGGGTATCCCAAACTCTACAAACACCATGCCAGATGTTTCCAGAATGAACATTTCTAATCACACATACTGAACCATAAATGGGAACAATTACTGGCAAACCTTGATCAACTACAATATCACTTCCTAGGATATTGCATCTCTAAAAATTCCTTGCTCTGTCTGCCACTAACTCTTTATAACAGAATATCCACAGTCTCACAAAAACATATCATTAAGCCAGTTTTCAGATAAAATAATGACTCAAAGTTTTTTTCACAATGGTTTTCACCTTGTAATTGGGGATAGATTCCTGCAAAGAACAATGGCCTCAGGATATAATTAAATTATACTTAATTGTGCAGCCAGAGACAAATGTATTGTGATAGCTGTTAGCTAATGGCATCTCATTTGCTCTCCTGTACTTTCTCTATTGAAATACTCATAAAGAAAAGCCATGGAGAGGAATGTAAGTTGCAACAATACTGGAAATTAATAACTCCCATACCCTAGGAGGAATTTCTATTAAACAAAAAGAAACCAGTTTGAAAAAATTAATGTGTTAGTCAAGTATAAGTCAAGAAAACAGAAGCATCTCTAGGTTTTTCAAAAAGGGGAGATCTAAAAAAGAGAATTGGTTACACAGTTGATGGAAAAACAGAGAAGCAAAATACAGCAGAGTGAAACAACTTAGAAGTTGGCAAGAGCAAGAAGTTCCTAGGAAGGGATCATCAGGTGAAGGCTGGAATCAAGAAAGGATCTGTAAGGTGAAAGTGGATGGAACTGTCTGTTGAAAGCTGGAGTCTTGAAGGGGCTGGAGTCATGAAGGGGTCACAGTCCCTGCCAGAGGCAATACCTGAAGCAGAGAGTGAGGCAGAGAGAAATACTTCAGCTTCTTATTTCCTGCTATACTTCAATTTCCCAGAAGTGTCTCTCTTTCACAGAACCTAACCAGAAGCCACCTGACAGGGAAGTGTGGGGAAGCCAGCCTGTAAGGAAAGGTGTGCTCCCCAAAATATAGAGCAGAGCAAGAGAAGGTGAACACTAGAGCTCAAAGGAAATAGGAAAAAAAAAAGCCTACTGGAGGCTCAGGCACAAGCTAACTTGTGGGTTTAAAAACCAAAAAATAAAGGAGAAAGAAAAAAATGTCTGCCAATTACCAAGAGGTGATTACCACAATAGACTTTCCTGATGGCTCAGATGGTAAAGAATCCACCTCAGATCCCTGAGTTGGGAAGATCACCTGGAGAAGGGAATGGGTACCCCCTCTAGTTTTCTTGCCTGGGAAATCCCATGGACAGAGGACCTGACAGGCTACAGACCATGGGGTCACAAAGGGTTGGACACAACTGAGCAATGAATACTTTCACTTTCACTTTTTCTCCACCACCCCATCTCAGAGACATGGAACCAACCCAGCCAGGAAACAAGATAACAGCCCATATGGCATGCTTACAAGTTGGCCAGGGCTGTTCCATCCCCTATAGTTGCTCTAAAAACAAATCATTTGAAGACTTCAAGTTCCTAGAACTGAAACGTTTGGTTCAGTTCAGTTGCTCAGTCATGTCCAACTCTTTGTGACCCCATGGACTGCAGCACACCAAGTCTCCCGGTCCATCACCAACCACCAGAGTTTACTCAAACTCAAATCCATTGAGTCAGTGAAGCCATCAAACCATCAAATCCTCTGTCATCCCCTTCTCCTCTTGCCTTCAATCTTTCAGCATCAAGGTCTTTTCAAATGAGTCAGCTCTTCACATCAGGTGGTATTGGAGTTTCAACTTCAACACCAGTCCTTCAGATGAACATTCAGGACTGATTTCCTTTAGGATTGACTGGTTGGATCTCCTTTCAGTCCAAGGGACTCTCAAGAGTCTTCTCCAAAAAAAAAAAAAAAAAAAAAAGAGTCTTCTCCAACACCACAGTTTAAAAACATCAATTCTTTGGCACTTGGCTTTCTTTATGGTACAACTCTCACATCCATACATGACTAGTGGAAACACCATAGCCTTGACTAGACAGACCTTTGTTGGCAAAGTAATGTCTATCCTTTTTAATATGCTGTCTAGGTTGGTCATAACTTTTCTTCCAAGGAGTAAACGTCTTTTGATTTCATGGCTGAAGTCACCATCTGCAGTGATTTTGGAGCCCCCCAAAATAAAGTTCGCCACTGTTTTCAATGTTTCTCCATCTATTTGCCATGAAGTGATGGGACCAGATGCTGTTTTCTGAACGTTGAGCTTTAAGCCAACTTTTTACTTTCCTCTTTCACTTTCATCAAAAGGCTCTTTAGTTCCTCTTCACTTTCTGCCATAAGGGTGGTGTCATCTGCAAATCTGAGGTTATTGATATTTCTCCCAGCAATCTTGATTCCACTTGCGCTTCTTCCAGTGCAGCGTTTCTCATGGTGTACTTTGTATATAAGTTAAATAAGCAGGGTGACAATATACAGCCTTGACGTACTCCTTCTATTTGGAACCAGTCTGTTGTTCCATGTCCAGTTCTAACCGTTGCTTCCTGACCTGCATACAGATTTCTCAGGAGGCAAGTCAAGTGGTCTGGTATTCCCAACTCTTTCAGAATTTTCCACAGTTTATTGTGATCCACATAGTCAAAGGCTTTGGCATAGTCAATAAAGCAGAAATAGATGTTTTTCTGGAACTCCCTTGCTTTTTTGATGATCCAGCGGATGTTGGCAATTTGATCTCTGGTTCCTCTGCCTTTTCTAAAACCAGCTTGAACATCTGGAAGTTCACAGTTCACATACTGTTGAAGCCTGGCTTGGAGAATTTTGAACATTACTTTGCTAGCGTGTGAGATGAGTGCAATTGTGCAGTAGTTTGAGCATTCTTTGGCATTGCCTTTCTTTGGGATTGGAATGAAAACTGACCTTTTCCAGTCCTGTGGCCACTGCTGAGTTTTCCAAATTTGCTGGCATATTGAGTGTAGCACTTTCAGAGCATCATCTTTCAGGATTTGAAATACCTCAACTGGAATTCCATCACCTCCACTAGCTTTGTTCGTTGTGATGCTTCCTAAGGCCCACTTGACTTCACATTCCAGGATGTCTGGCTCTAGGTGAGTGATCACATCATTGTGATTATCTGGGCTGTGAAGATCTTTTTTGTATAGTTTTTCTGTGTATTCTTGCCACCTCTTCTTAATATCTTCTGCTTCTGTTAGGTCCATACCATTTCTGTCTTTTAGCAAGCCCATCTTTGCACAAAATGTTCCCTTGGTATCTCTAATTTTCTTGAAGAGATCTCTAGTCTCTCCCGTTCTATTGTTTTCCTCTATTTCTTTGTACTGATCACTGAGAAAGGTTTCTTATCTCTCCTTGCTATTCTTTGGAACTCTGCATTCAAATGGGTATATGTTTCCTTTTCTCCTTTGCTTTTGGCTTCTCTTCTTTTCACATTTATTTGTAAGGCCTCCTCAGACAGCCATATTCCTTTTTTGCATTTCTTTTTCTTGGGGATGGTATTGATCCCTGTCTCCTGGACAATGTCACTAACCCCCATCCGTAGCTCTTCAGGCATCCTGTCTATCAGATCTAACCCCTTGAATCTGTTTGTCACTTTCACTTTTTAAGCATAAGGAATTTTATTTAGGTCATGCCTGTATGGTCCAGTGGTTTTCCCTACTTTCTTCAATTTAAGTCTGAATTTGGCAATAAGGAGTTCATGATCTGAGCCACAGTCAGCTCCCTGTCTTGTTTTTGCTGACTGTATAGCGGTTCTCTCTCTTTGGCTGCAAAGAATATAATCAATCTGATTTCAGTGTTGGCCATCTGGTGATGTCCATGTGTAGAATCTTCTCTTGTGTTGTTGGAAGAGGATGTTTGCTATGATCAGTGCATTCTTTTGGCAGAACTCTATTAGCATTTGCCCTGATTCATTCTGTACACCAAGGCCAAATTTGCCTGTTACTCCAGGTGTTTCTTGACTTCCTACTTTTGCATTCCAGTCCCCTATAATGAAAAGGACATCTTTGGGGGTGTTAGGTCTAGAAGGTTTTGTAGGTCTTCATAGAACCATTCAACTTCAGCTTTTTCAGCATTATTGGTCAGGGCATAGACTTGGATTACCGTGATATTGAATGGTTTGCCTTGGAAACAAACAGATCATTCTGTCGTGTTTGAGACTGCATCCAAGTACTGCATTTCAGACTCTTTTTTTGACTATGATGGCTACTCCATTTCTCCTAAGGGATTCCTGCCTGCAGTAGTAGATATAATGGTCGTCTGAGTTAAATTCACCCATTCCAGTCCATTTTAGTTCACTGATTCCTAAAATGTAGATGTTCACTCTTGCCACCTCCTGTTTGACCACTTCCCATTTGTCTTGATACATGGACCTAACATTCCAGGTTCCTATGCAATATTGATCTTTACAGCATTGGACTTTGCTTCCATCACCAGCCACATCCACAACTGAGTGTTGTTTTTGCTTTGGCTACATCTCTTCATTCTTTCTGGTGGTATTTCTCCACTGATCTCCAGTAGCATATTGTGCTCCTACCGACCTGGTGAGTTCATCTTTCAGTGTCCTATCTTTTTGCCTTTTCATAGTGTTCATGGGGTTCTCAAGGCAGGAATACTGAAGTGGTTTGACATTCCCTTTCCGGTGAGCCACGTTTTTCCAGAACTCTCCACAATGACCTGTCTGTCTTGGGTGGCCCTACATGGCATGGCTCATAGTTTCATTGAGTTAGGCAAGGCTGCATTCCATGTGATTAGATTGGTTAGTTTTCTGTGATTGTGGTTTTCATTCTGTCTGCCCTCAGATGAAGAAGGGTAAGAGCCTTATGGAAGCTTCCTGATAGGATAGACTGACTGAGGGGGATACTGGATCTTGTTCTGATGGGTGGGACCATGCTCAGTAAATCTTTAATCCAATTTTCCGTTGATGGTTGGGGCTGTATTCCCTCCCTGCTATTTACCTGGGGCCAAACTATGGTAGAGGTGATGAAGATAATGGTGATCTCCCTCAAAAGATTCCATGCATGTACTGCTACAGTCCATGCCTCCAACCCTGTAGCAGGCAACCACCAACCCACGCCTTTGCCAGAGACTCCCAAACTCTTACAGGCAAGTCCAGGACAATCTCCTGTGGGATCACTGTTCCTTCCTTCTGGGTCCTGGTGCACAAGGTTCTGTTGTGCCCTCCAAGAGTCTATTTCCAAGTCCTGTGTAAGTTCTGGCAGTTCTATGGTGGGGTTAATGGTGACCTTTTCTAAGAGGATGTATGCCATACCCACACCCAGAGCTCCTGTCCCTGCGGCAGACCACTGCTGACCCATACTTTCACAGGAGATGCTCAAACACAGTTCTTTCTCAGTCTCTGTGGAGTCCCTGGGTCCTGGTGCATATGAGGTTTGTTTGAGGCCTCTGACTATCTCTAGTAGGAATGGAGTTTGATTCTAAATGCGAATTCACCCCTCTTACCATCTCACTGGGGTTTCTCTGCTCCTGACCTTGGATGTATGGTATCTCCTCTCAGCCACTCGCTGCTCCAGCAATGTGCATAGCAGTGCTCAAATGCCAAGATGGTGGTAAAGTGCCTGCTGAAATCCTAAGCTGGAAGAGATGAAGCAGGGCTCTGTATGCTAGAATCTCTGAGATTATAGGCAATATTTTAGTGAAATAAATAGCTAAATAAATTCATATGTACATAAAAAAGAACCACAGAACCCTAGAAGGCCTCTGCTTATTGGGAATTAATTAGTCTCCATCATGTAAATTCACAGGTGTGTGTGTGTGTGTGTGCTCAGTCATGTCCGACTCTTTGTGACCCCCATGGAATTCTCCAAGCAAGAATATTGGAGTGAGTTTCTGTTTCCTACTATAAGGTATATTCCAGACCCAGGGATCAAACCCAGGTCTCTTGCATTTCCTGCGTTGGCAGGCAGATTATTTACCACTGAGTTACCTGGACAAATTCACAGGAGCAGGAGAAAATTCCTTCTTGATTAGCAGAGGCACAATGGATTAATGGTTGTTGGACTCCAGATGTTTGGTTAGGAGTTATATACATCAATTGTCATTCAGCTAAATATCACAAAGGGGAATGAGCTTAGCACTCGATTGGACAGTGAGAGAGGATAAGGAGAATCTACACTGAGCCTGAATCGAACATTATTACTTCATGACAAGTGAAAAAAGTGATTCCTGACAAAAAATTTTGAGAATATCAGAAAACAGGAAAATTTACTTCAAGGTGCAGGAGATGACCGTACTTCCTTAAACCTATGTTACACTTTACAAAGACAGCTTATGGAAAGAAAGCACTGGCTGTTCTCAAAGAAAATTTTTTTAAATCATATAGATTGTAACAAGGAGAACAAAAAGTGAAATGATAGGATCAGTGGCTGAAATGACAAAGGACTAAATAAGACAGGCTCAGATGAAGAGGGAAGTAGCTGAGAGGGAAAAAGACACCAAGAGTTGTATCTTTAGAAAAATGCCATGATAAAATTTTAATTCACAGTGCAATTAGGAAAGAAAAGTTTTAGCCCTGCAGAAAAGCAAATCAGTGATGAATAACACCAATTTTGAGACAGGTCTGAGACCAGGAACCTTTTGCTGCAGTGCTGCAATGCTTGCACCTGGACATACCTCTCCTCCAGCAACAAAACACAAAGAAACTATAAATTGACTAAAAAAAAAAAAAGTGTGCATGCACAGTTGGGGCAAATGCTAGACCAAAAGCTACAGAGACAAAAAGCCCATTTGTCACTTCTGAAGAGCCAGGAACAAACAAAAGATGTTGGGAACAAAAGCAGGTATGTCCCCACCCATGCATTCAGTACCACAAAGGGGTGAGCTAAACACCTAAGCCACCCTTCCAGCTGGACCTCTGGACACACCCCTACCCTTACCCAGACAAGGAAGTACCCTCCCCCTCCATCTTGGGGAGCAGGCAAGCAAACTTGTTACTTGTTTTAGTTCCCTTCTGTAACCAGGGATGCAAGAGCCCTGATAAAGCCTTGACTGACTTTCTTGTCTGGCCTCTAGTCAATTTCTATTCACTGGGGAAGGCCAAGAAGCCTGGTAAGTACCAGTTTGAAAAGGATTCACTGAAGATGAGGAACAAAATAGGCAAAAAATGATACCAAAGAAAGAGAAGAAGATCAAGAACAAGAAGACAAGAGCATGGAGACTTCGTTTCCTGAAGAAAATCAGTATTCCTGAAGAAGAAACAAAGGAAATAATGCAGTAACTGGTGGTGAAACAGAAGAAAATGGTCTTCAGTTGTTGAGTACAAAGTATGAATAATGAATAGGCACTCATATCTGACATACTCTGGTGCAAGTTTTGAATTTGGAGCAAAGAAGAAAAATGTGCCTGGGCAGACAAAACAGGTTATCTAGAAAAGAAAAAGAATCTAACCAGCTTCGTATTTTCACTGCATCATTAAATTCCAGAAAGCAAGTAACAGTATCCATGCAACTTCATGTGGAAAGAATCTGGGAGTTAAAAATGCTATTTCATATGAATTTGCTATGGTAATAGGTACTGTAGCTCTCTCACTTTGAGACAGAAATATTCATTCTATCAACTGCTGAGAGTGCTGACTGCTGAGACCTCATAGCTGCATCCCTCTCTAGAGAGAGCTAGAGAGCTCTCTAGAGAGCTTCCAGCAGGTGGAAATCCAAGATGACACTCCTCCAGAGGGCAGACTGCCCACACAACTGGTCCACGCAGAGGTACAAAGGGCTGGCCTCTTGTTCCCAAATTTGGGGGCAACTGTGAAGGATCATCCCATTTCCAGAACTTTCCATGGGATTGGCAGAAGTCTTTGTTGCAACTGCCTGACAGTTCATCTGCCCCTGTCCACCTTACTTCCCTCACTGCCCTACTAGTGTTATTCTTGAGATCACTCGCCAGTCAACCTCTGGTATATAGATCTCTCTGTCTTTGAGTCAGTTTCCAGGGAACCTGCCCTAAGACAATATTAATTTAACAAAAGGGAAAGACTTATTCCAGTACCAATGGAAGAATGAAAATAAATAAGAAAGAAAAGTAGTGGTATAATACTCTGAATTTAAACACTGAACTGTTAATCATACAGCTGTGGTTGGAAACAGGCTTACAAAAGAGAATGAAACATAAAAAATACTTTTTGAAAAAGATGAGATAGAAATTACATATGTATTTAGTGATGATTGTCTGGCTCTGAAATTCCAGATTACCTGTTCTCAAACTGGGAGGTATGGAAGGAAGGGCTGGGGAAAGAAAAAGGTTCTACATTTCTTATATTACATGGGTAGCAGTTGAAGTTGAAGAAGTCAAAGATGCTACATATTGCCTGAATTGAATAAGTAAGTAACTACAAGATAACTTAAATATGATTCTGACATACTTAGATGCACAAAAGTTTGGAAAAAATTAAAATATCCACTTTTGTTGAAGATGATGAAACCTATTTATTATCACATACTGTCAGGAGAGGTACAAATTGATAAAGCCTTTCTGGAGATATATCTATCACTTCCAGTTATGTGGCAATCTTTCAATGTAAATGCTTACTGTGGAGTATAAAGATGCATGGAAAGTTTATTGAATCATTTTTTTCCTGAGTGAAAAATTGGAAATAACCTAAAACTTATCAGAAGGAAAGTTATGAATTAAGCTATTATTTATCTAATGGGATATTGTGAATCTATTGAAAAAGAACCAACTCTATTTAAAGACTCTACTTTAGATTGATCTCTACAATATCAGTGAATTTTTTAAAAAATTGTTATAGTACAATGTATACTATATAAATACATTTATGTATAAATCCCCATATAAGAAACTATATATTTGACATGTCCATATATGCACCTAAAAGCATAGAAAGGAACTGGAAGGATAATTGCTGAACTGATAAAATTTCCTTTAGGGAAAAGAATGAAACTGACAGGCTTTGTGAGACTGAGTAGGGCAATTTGCTTTACCTACATTCTTAGAATTTGTCACAGTGGTAATGTATTCATGCATTACTTATATATTCCAAAATGTATAAAAAGAACATTTTTTTCATAATCAAGAGAGTTTGATTATTCAAAAGCCTGTGTTATTAATATCGACTGAATATTTTGAACTAATGTATAGATCTTTTCATCACAAAGTATATCAAAATAAATTCTTGATGGATTAAAGAATTAAATAAAAGGGAACCATGAAAAGATAAAATTTTAAAACAAATTTTAAAATATCTATATATATAAGAAAAAAGTAGAATTTAATACAGAAAAGAAGCCAAAAATAGTCTTCAAAATAAATGATGAATTTAAGAAAAAAAATTGTTTTTTACAATTTTCAATTAATAAAGAACAGAATATCCATTGTAATTGCATGACAATTGTGACTCTGGGGCTTTTGGTATCCAAAATAAACAATCAAAAACAGAACAACAACAGCAATAACCAAAACAACAAAGCAGTGGAATTAGAATTCCCATTCTTCATAAGTTAAAAAAGCCAACATGACTTCAGAGAAAGTGAAACATTTACTGTAAAATATATTTCTGAGATGGGAGACACTGGATGATGTTGACAAGAACATGTCTCTCATATTGAGGAGTAGACTCTGTAACATTACTCACTGAAACCTGAAGACATGACACCAAGACACAAGTCAGTGTAAAAAGCTTCATTGTGGAGGACAAGACAGTTCAGTACAATTATGTATCTTTAAAGGTCTAACTTGAACCAGACATAAGTTTCAAACTGTCTAACAGAATAGATTGCATGAACATCATTCCAACAATCCTCCACAGAAACCAATTCTTTCAACTGGGCTTTTGATAAAAAATTGTGAAATTGGCTCTTTGTATTACACTGTATTTGGGAATGTAAACCATACAGATGAATATTATGTGAGCAGCAGCAATTATCAGGAAAAAAATGTAGTTCAAAGTAGGGAGAGGTAACTTTCTATTGGAATAACAAGAGTTATGTGCTAGAACATATCGAATTAAGCATTAAAGGATTAGGAAGGTTTTTATAGGTTGAAGCTTGGTGGCGGGGGGTGGGGAATGAGAGTAAGTGATGCATGCCTAGGAGTGGGATAGCTGTAGTTGTAATGAAAAGTACACTAGACTTGAAGTTAAGAGATTTGGATGAGTACTGACAATCTATGATAGGCATGAATGAAACAGCTGAGCTGAGAAAGTAGAAGGGAAGTTTGATGGAACACTGAAGTAGATGTGCTGAATTGAAGCAGAGGACAATAATAGTTGAGAGTGGGTTGATCTGGACCATGAAGTAATAGCAGTCAATACATTATTTTCTACCATGCTTCCAGATTCCATACAAGGTTCTAGTGAAATGGGCAAGAATAGCATATTCTTTGTAATATGCTGTAAAGAAACTTCTAAATTATTTAGTCAACTCATTAATTTCAAAGAAGAATCTAAGGTCCACATCTACAGAAGTAAAGCAAATCACTCAAGTTGACAATGTTGCAGGCAAAGCAAGAATTAGAATCCAGCATTCTGAGTTTCTTCATTCATAGGTTATCGATAAGCCTTTTATATTGAGGATTTCCCTGCTGTAATGTTTCTTTTATGAAGTCAGAGCCATGCTGAAAAGATGCTAGATTATTGGAAGATGAGGGAGATCCTAGATGTCCTTGATTCAGCTAAGCTCCAAGCAGAAATCATCATAATGTTTAGTCATTAAGTTTTAAGGTTGCTTGTTACACAGCAAAGTTCTCTGTAACAGTGGAAAGATGTGACTAGTATATTTTCTAGATTTCTTTTCTAACAAGAATCTGTTCTACCTCATTCCTATCTTCTTTACTCCCAGCAAGCTTCTCCCCTAAGAGGCCCTGTCCCATTACTACTTGCTCTCCCTACTTTGCAACCCCACTATTTCAACTGCATCTTATCTATCCCCTTCTCACCCGGGTTACACATTTTGTAAAAATGGAAACATGACAAGTAGATGTCATTTCTCACTAATAAAAGCACAGCAGGAAGAAGATTGGCCTTGCTCCATCTCATTACCACAATTATTAGCTAGCACACAGGTGAATAATTACCAGATGTTGGATATTTCTTCAGATTTCTCCTCTCTCAGAATGTAGGGAGAGGATGTCTAGCCATGGGTCACTGATGGTCTTTAACAAGTGACCCTTCTGAGCTTTCCTCCTCTGTATCCCTCCTTCCCCCTCTCTCTTCATCTGCAGCCATTTGTGAGGATGGACCCCTGATCACACCAAATGCTACAGGCAGACCTAGTGCTTACATGGCCTATGTAGTTGTCATTGATTTTCTCAGGGGTCTCAGCGGTAAAGAATCTACCTCCCAATGTAGGAGACAAGAGAAGTGGGTTTGATCCCTGCGTTGGGAAGATCCCCTGGAGTAGGAAATGGCAACCCACTCCAGTGTTCTTGCCTGGAGAATTCCATGGACAGAGGAGCCTGGTGGGCTACAAGAGTTTCTCAAAAGTTCCCATGGAGTCACATCATGGGTTGACTTGGGGGGATAGAGAGGGTAGGGAAGGCAGGAGTCTTCACATGTTCTTTTACTTTCTACGTTAGAGTTCCTCCACAAATAAAATGTCTGAGAATGAAAACCCTAAAGTTCACTTCCCCAGAGCTCTCAAAGAACTAAACAAAACCAAAGCTTTTGACAGAAAACCATCTTCCCTAGGGAGCCACACAGTAACATGGGTCCTGGGGCAACCCAAATCAAACAAGCAAAGGGATGTTGTTTCACAGTCATGTTGTTCATGACTGTTCTCCTACCCCTGAGATGAGTTTGTATCTTAATTTTTTCATTTTCTTTTTTTGTGAAAATTAATTTTTGTTTATTTATTTTTGGTTGTGCTGGATCTTCGTTGCTGCACATAGGTTTCTCTAGTTGCAGAGAGCAGGGGCTACTCTTCCTTGTGGTGTGTGGGCTTCTCATTGCGGTGGCTTCTTTTGTTGCAGAGCACGGGCTCTAGGTGCTCTGTGGCATGTGGAATCTTCCTGGACCAAGGATCAAACTCGTGTTCCCTGCATTGGCAGGTGAATTCTTATCTACTATACCATGAGGGAAGTACTTGATTTTCATTTTCTGTGAAAATGGTCCTGAAACATACCAATAATAATATCATCTCACACATGGGGGGAGGGAAAGATTGGGAGATTAGAATTAGCAGATACAAACTACTATATAGAGAATGGATAAACAAGGTCTTAATGTATAGCACAGAGAACAATATTCAATAGTGGTAGAAGATGGGATTTATCTATCTACACAATTGAACAATTAACTCAACTATTAAAAAGAATGAAATAATGCCATCTGCAGCAACATAGATAGACCTAGAGATTATCATAGTCAGTGAAGTAAGTCAGAAAAAGAAAGGTAAATGAATCACTTATATGTGAAATCTAAAATATTACACAAAATGAACTTATTTACAAAACAGAAACAGATTCATGGGCATAGAAAATAGACTTGATGTTGCCAAGGGAGGAGAGAGCAGTGGGAGAAGGTTGGATAGAGAATTGAGGGTTAGCAGATGCAAACTATTATATATAGAAAAGTTAAACAACAAAGTCCTATTGTGTAGCACAGAGAATTTGATATCCTTTGATAAACCATAATGGAAAAGAATATGAAAAAGACTGTATATATGTATAACTGAATCACTTTGCTGTACAGCAGAAATTTACACAAAACTGTAAATCAACTCTGCTTCAATAAAAATAATATGTCACACACAATATTAACTTGAAAATAGCATCAATATCTCTGGTTACACACATAAGGAGCTGAACAAAGTTTAGATGTTCAACAGAAAACTTCAGTGTACATGATTGTGCACTGTGTTTGACTGTTCTTATTTGTTTCTAGGGAATTTAAAACATTTCCAAGAGGTACTCTGAAAATGTGGAACTGAATGTGAAAATCATCTGGGATCTTGAGTTAACTTTATAAAGAAATCAAAATAGCTTGGAATTAGGAAGAAATTAGTTACATCCAGTCAGCAACAAAATTCCATTTGTTGTCAATAGTGTGTGTTAATCGCTCAGTCATGTCCATCTCTTTGTGACCTCATGGACTGTAGCCCACCAGGCTCCTCAGTCCATGAAATTCTCCAAGCAAGAATACTGGAGTGGGTTGCCATTTCCTTCTCCAGGGGATCTTTCCGACCCAGGGATCAAACCCTGATCTCTCTCATTGTAGGCAGATTCTTTACCTCTTGAGCCACCAAGGGAGCCCAACAATACCCTGTAACTAGCATGCTGGCTTCCTCATCACTTCTGCACTTCATCTATAAAAACTGATGTGTTGAAATGAGATTTTACCTTGGGTGATTTTGGTAGGTGTTCATATAATTTATCATACAAATTAGGGAAATCTTGAGAGTAAAACTAGTTTCCACCAGTTTCTATAATTACTCCTTGACAACAGGTGATAACATGATTGTCTTGGGCAAGCCTGGTCTTGTCCTGGGCAAGACCTGATTTAACCATGGTCTCCCTAAACTTGGAGAATATAAGAAGGATCTCTGCATTAAAACATATCCCTCACAACTTCCTGTTATACTCTTTACTACAGGAATGCCATTACAGGGAATCTTTTTAACATGCAATACCTTCAAGGAGAACAGCTCTTGTTTTTTACCAGTCACTCCTTAATGTAATAGGAATATGAATTTCTTCCTTTTTAACAGCTGACAAAAATCAAAGCACTGAATAAAGAAGAATTGTTTAAAGGGAAGGTAAAGAGGTAGAACAACATCAGTTCAGTTCAGTTCAGTTGCTCAGTCATGTCCGACTCTTTGCGACCCCATGGACTGCAGCACACCAGGGTTCCCTGTTCATCACCAACTCCCAGAGCTTACTCAAACTCATGTCCATCGAGTCGGTGATGCCATCTAACTGCTTCATCCTCTGTCATCTCCTTTTCCTCCCGCCTTCAATGTTTCCCAACATCAGGGTCTTTTCCAAGGAATCAGTTCTTCCCATCAGGTGGCCAAAGTATTGGAGCTTCAGCTTTAGCATCATCCTTCCAATGAATATTCAGGACTGATTTCCTTTAGGAGTGACTGGTTGTATCTCCTTTCAGTCCAAGGGACTCTCAAGAGTCTTCTCTAATACCGTAGTTCAAAAGCATCAATTCTTCAGCACTCAGCTTTCTTTATAGTCCAACTCTCACATCCATACATGACTACTGGGAAAACCATAGCTTTGACTAGATGGACTTTTGTTGGCAAAGTAATATCTCTGCTTTTTAATATGCTGTCTAGGTTGGTCATAGCTTTTCTTCTAGGTTAGCAGAGGCCTGCCACAGGGGCAGGGGCTCTGGGTACAGCAGACCTGAGCATGGCATAAGCCCTCTTGGAGGAGGTTGCCCCACCATAGAACTGCTAGAACTCACACAGGACTGGGGAAACAGACTCTTGGAGGGCACAAACAAAACCTTGTGCACAACAGGACCCAGGAGAAAGGAGCAGTGACCCCACAAGAGACTGACCCAAACTTCGTGTGAGTGTCCAGGAGTCACCAGTGGAAGCGTGGGTTGGCAGAGATATGAGTTGGAAGTGGCTTGCTGCAGAGTCGGGGCCACTGAGTGTGGCAGTGCATGCATGGGACCTTTTGAAGGAGGTTGACATTATCTTCATTACCTCCACCATAGTTTGGCCTCAGGTCAAACAACACAGAGGGAACACAATCCTGATCATCAACAGAAAATTGGATTAAATATTTACTGAGCATGGTCCTGCCCATCAGAACAAGACCCAGTTTCCCCCACAGTCAGTCTCTCCTATCAGGAAGCTTCTCTAAGCATCTTGTCCTTCTCCATCAGAGGGCAGACAGAATGAAAACCACAATCACAGAAAACTAACCAAACTGATCACAAGGACCACAGCCTTGTCCAACTCAATGAAACTATAAGCTATGCCATGTAGGGGCACCCAAGACAGACAGGTAATGGTGGAGAGTTCTGACAAAATGTGGCTCACTGGAGAAGGGAATGGCAAACCACTTCAGTATTCTTGCCTTGAGAACCTCATGAACAGTATGGAAAGGCAAAAAGATAGGACACTGAAAGATGAACTCCCCAGGTTGGTAGGAGCCCAATATGTGACTGGAGATCAGTGGAGAAATAACTCCAGAAAGAATGAAGACATAGAGCCAAAGCAAAAACAGCACTCAGTTGTGGATATTACTGGTGATGGAAGCAAGGTCTGACGCTGTAAGAGCAATATTGCATAGGAACCTGGAATGTTAGGTCCATGTATCAAGGCAAATGGGAAGTGGTCAAACAGGAGGTGGCAAGAGTGAACATCTACATTTTAGGAATCAGTGAACTAAAATGGACTGGAATGGGTGAATTTAACTCAGATGACAGTTACATCTACTACTGTGGTCAAGAATCCCTTAGAAGAAATGGAGTAGCCATCATAGTCAACAAAAGAGTCTGAAATGCAGTACTTGAATGCAATCTCAAAAACGACAGAATGATCTCTCTTCATTTCTAGGGCAAGCCTAGAAGATTCAATATCACGGTAATCCAAGTGTATGCCCTGACCAACAATGCTGAAGAAGCTGAAGTTGAACAGTTCCATGAAGACCTACAAGACCTTCTAGAGCTAATACCCAAAAAAGATGTCCTTTTCTTTATAGGGGACTGGAATGCAATAGTAAGAAGTCAAGAGATACCTGGAGTAATGGGCAAATTTGGCCTTGGAGTACAAAACATAGCAGGTAAAGGGTAATAGAGTTTTGCCAAGAGAATTCACTGGTCATAGCAAACACCCTCTTCCAGCAACACAAGAGAAGACTCTACACATGTACATCACCAGATGGTCAGTACAGAAATAAGATTGATTATATTCTTTGCAGAACAGCATCACTAGACTCTATTTTAGGAGGATTGGATTTGCTCTTGTTGGAAAACCACAATAAAGTTCAGTTTCTGACTCCAATTAGAGAACTTAAAAGGGGATATAAGAAGTATAATGAGTAAACTTCACTTCAGTTACAAACTTGTCTCAAGCTATCCTGGGCAATCTTCCTTATTTTAAACTTTACCCACCTCATATTCAATGCTGACACAGATAAGAGTGTTGAAATGGAAAACCGAGGGAAAAAGCAACTGAGATTTATTGCATTCAATATCTTACTTGCACTGGATAGAGCACAAATGTGAAAAAGTAATAAAAATCAAAATAAATTAATATTGTCAACAGTGAAAATCTAGTGAATTAACCTCCTATGATACCAATTTCTTAAAGAGGTCCTCTAATGTAGTATATATACATTTTTTGAGTTAACACTGCTGCTTGCTTCTGAGACAGTATAGTGGGTGAGTGGGAAGTAGGGGGAAGGAGAAGAGGGGTTATGAAGCTTACTGTAGAAGCTACATATAGATACCAACTCCATTACCAGATGTATGCCAACATGAGTGATGGAAACTCATACAGATGTGTTAATAATTCAACAAATTGGATCATAAGGGGTACTTCTATAGATGTTTACATATAAGCGAAGGTCTGGGGTCCATATTCAGTTTCCACCCTATTCCCCTGGGAAACTGGTACAGCATGATTTGAATTGACTTTTAGTTCATTTTGTTAAGGTAACTTTTTATTTCAAAATACTTTTAGAGTTACAGAAAAATTGTGAAGAGAATATGAAGAATTCCTAAAGAGCCCACACCGTGTTTCTCCTATTATTAACATCTTATATTACTATGGTACATTTGTCACAATTAATGAATTAATATTGATACAGTATTCACTAAAAAAATTCAGATTTTCTTGTTTTTTACCCAATGTCCCTTGGGATCTGTTCCAGGATCCTATCCAGGACACCATATGACATGTCATCATGCTTCCTTAGACTCCTCTTGGCTATAGCAATTTCTCAAACTTTCCCTGGTTTTGATGACTTTGGCAGTTTTGAGGAGTAGTGGTCAGGTATTTTATAGATTATCCCTCACTTGGGATTTGTCTGATGTTTTTTTCTGAGTATTGAGCTAGGCTTATGGTTTTAGGGGAGAAAGATCACAGAGGTGAAGTGCCATTCTCAGCACATCATAACAAGGTTGCATACCATCACCATAACTAATCACTGTTGATGTTAACCTTGATCATCTCACTGATACAGTTTGTCACATTTCTACAGTGTAAGCTTCTCTTTTTTTTTCTCTTCCTTTCCACACCATACTCTTTGGAAGCTATTCATTAGGTGTAGTCCATATTCAAAAAATGAAGAATTATGTTCTACCTACTTGAGTTAAAGTAGTTACATAAATTATTTAGAATTCTACACAGAAGGTTTGCCTATACTCCCTCATTTATTTGTCTATTCATTCAGTCATTCATATTGCAAATGGACCCATGGATATTTATCTTATACTTTAGGTTATAATGTAAATTTAAATTGTTCCAGCTTTTGCCATTGGAAACTCTTTCAGCTGATTTATGTGCCCCTTTGACCTACCCCATCATTGTGGTTACATTTGTTTGAGCACTTCATTACTCTCTGGCACTACAAGATGCTCCAGGTACATCTTGTGTATTTCCTACCCTAGTTCTGTGCATGCATGCTAAATTGCTTCAGTTGTGTCTGACTCTGTGTGACCCCATGGACTGTAGCCCACCAGGCTCATCTATCCATGGGATTCTCCAGGCAAAAATACTGGAGTGGATTGCTGTGCCCTCCTCCAGGGGATCTTCCTGACCCAGGGATGGAATCTGAGTCCTAGAATCAGTCATTTTCCCAAGAAGCCCTAGTTCATTTTATTGGAAAATGATATTAGAAACCAAGACCTGAATTTCTAAAAATTTTTTGAAAGAACTTTTAAGGGAGTTTTTTTAGTTGATGTGTTACTAGCAGCATTTACATTGCTTCGGTATTTTTATATTTATTAGAAATATAAAAAAAAGAAATATAGGTGTAGTATGCATGATGAAGCTGGAATATAACTGTTCTCATGCTAAGGAGTGAAAAATTATTGAAGATTTTTAAGAAAAGGTTTAATTTCATTTTAATACATCCAAACAAGAATTTGAGAAGTCGAATAAGGACAGAAGGTAAGAGGAGGGGAAAGAAGATGTCTAGGAAATGGCATGCAGATGTTTTATTGATTGACTGGCTGATTGATTTTACTCATGTGTTGTTGGCCTGTGCAATATTTGAATAAAAGGAAGCACACTTCTTCATTTGAAGGTGAACCCTGAGTCTACCATAGGATGAGAAAGTGAAGTTCCTGTTCCTAAATTTTAGTGTTTCAAAGGCAAGACCAGGACTTTTATGTTAGACCTAAGAATCCCAAATTGGATAGAAAAGTGCTAGGAGAAATTTTTTTATTGGAAATTCATTCATTTATCTTCATCAAACATGTAACCAGGGAATTTATGAGTCTTCTTTAGCCTTTTGCTGGTTATATAACCAAGGACAAGTTGTTTGGTCTCTCTAGACCCATTTCGTCATCTGCAGACATGTAGGAACAATAATACTCACCTCTGTGAGGATTAAAAAGTAAAATGCACAAAAACTTAGCAAATACTTAGCATCAAATAAATGCTAATAGATGCTTAGCATCAAATAAATGCTAATAGATGCATGTTATCTTTCAGTGAATTAAGGGAGGCTTTTTGGTCCCACTGACCTTCAGGTACGCCAGAGCATCAGAGAAACTACTGTTGATCCGGAGCACCATAGCAGGAGATTTCAGGATAAGTGAGATGAACCCCAACACCTCAATTTTTCCATTAATGAAGCCTCTTTTAAGTGAGAGGAGTGGAAGACTAAGGTGAACGCAACTTAGAAAAAAATTGCATTTCATAGTGCAGTCAAAATATTTCCCAAACAAGAATCTGACATGAAATTCTAGGCATTAATTCAATGCCCTTTTGTTCTTCCCCTTCAGAGGTAGACCAGATCCCCAAGATTAGTTTCTTGCTTTCATTTGCCTAATACAATATCCCTAGAGACACATTTTCACATTCTGGAAGCAGACCCATGACTACACTGCAGTGGGGTGGGGGAAGGAGGAGAAGGCAAGAGGGAGATTCTTTGTCACTAACTGCCTGATAGATTATAAATGATCCTGATGTACTGCTGTTAGGGTTCCAGGGCACATTCATTAAGAAAATGACTATGTTCTTTATGACCAAGGTAATTTTACTTTCAGTTTTACAATAGGCATTTGCAAAATTCCATGTCCCCCAACTCTGAAACCACCTTAGCTGCAAAGTCTTACTGTGTTAAGAACTGCAACAGTGCTAAAGAAGGTCTTTAATATTTAATAATAAGCAGGCTGGAGCTTTTAAGCACATGCTGTCATCATGTCTAAATGCAGGCACTATAACCCAGAAGACCAAATAACACGTGGCTGCTAGTCTTTCCCTTTTCTTTATAAAGTATTTCTGTAAAAGTGTCACATAAGGCTTAAGATACTGCCCTTAGGGATACATAAGTGAGGTGGAGTGGAAGGAGCATGGTCTACAAGTGATAGAGCTAATTTCTATTCTAACAATACTCTAATCTTGCAATTTGGGTAAATTACCTCTCTTGATATAGTTTTCTAATTTTGAAATGCTATAATCAGGACTCAAACTCCAAATGAACAGCTGTCAACTCTCAATTCAATCCTCTTTTCAATATACCACCTTGCCACTATTTCATAGCCATTTCAATTTTTTGCTCCTTCAACCAAAACACTTCATTTTTACCTCTATTCTAGCTCTAATCAGTCACACACAGTAGTATAGTTCTTAATATACCACAAAGATAATTTTTGCTTGCCTTAATAGTTCTCATTTTGCGTGAAAGTGAAGTCGCTCAGTCGTGTCCGACTCTTTGCGACCCCATAGACTGTAGCCTACCAGGCTTCTCTGTCCATGAGATTCTCCAGGCAAGAATACTGGAGTGGGTTGCCATTTCCTTCTCCAGGGGACCTTCCCAACCCAGGGGATCTTCCCGACCCAGGGATCGAACCCAGGTCTCCTGCATTGGAGTCAGACGCTTTAACCTCTGAGCCACCAGGGAAGCTCAGTATATGGTAAGTGTTCGATTATTGCAGATTGAATTGACGATGACCCTTGTGCTTTCAACTATTTTCTGAAATTTTTAAATGTGTCTTTACTCCCACTAAGTATGTATTAATAGTATGCACTGTGGCTCTCTATACATACTTGCTATACTTGATTCTCTCTCTGTCACCAAGCTTCAGCCACTGGGCAGTATGCTGCTTGAGTAATCCTTGTTTCTTCAGGTCACAATGCATGAATCTGGGAAGGACTTTTAGTCATGTGCATTACTGCTACTGCTAAGTCACTTCAGTCGTGTCCGACTCTGTGCAACCCCACAGACGGCAGCCCACCAGGCTCCCCCATCCCTGGGATTCTCTGGGCAAGAACACTGGAGTGGGTTGCCATTTCCTTCTCCAGTGCATGAAAGTGAAAAGTGAAAGTGAAGTTGCTCAGTCGTGTCCGACCCTCAGCGACCCCATGAACTGCAGCCTACCAGGCTCTGCCATCCATGGGATTTTTCCAGGCAAGAGTACTGGAGTGGGGTGCCATTGCCTTCTCCGAGTCATGTGCATAAGAGTAGCAATTATAGTGAAAATACTCACTGGATTGGCGCACCCCACCAGATAACTTGCGAGGACCTCAAGCTGTCCTCTACCCAAATCCCCTTCATTTCCCTTGGCTGAATCAGTATCAGCTCATGATTTCCTATTGGACTTTATAATTTCCCTATTCCATCTGTTGCTGTCACATTTTTCTCGCTTTATGGGGCTTTAATCATCAGGTGTTGCATTAGGGATTTTTTTTTTTTTTTTTTGCTGTCCCATGTGGGATCTTAGTTCCCCAATCAAGGATTGAATCCATGTCTTCTGCAGTGGAAGCACAGTCTTAACCACTAGACTACCAGGGAAGTCCCCTCTGAAAGTTTGCTGCTATGAGCTATGAATGATGCCAGAATTCATGGCCTCTAGAGGAGAGGGATTCGATCTGGGGCCAGTGACGAGACATGATTGCTCAGAGCTTTTGTGTAATAAAGTTTTATTGAAGTATAAAAGAGACAGAGAAAGCTTATGACATAGACATCAGAAGGAAGCAGAAAGAGTGCCCCCTTGCTAGTTTTTAGCAAGAAGTAGTACTCTTGCCTGGAAAGTCCCATGGATGGAGGAGCCTGGTGGGCTGCAGTCCATGGGGTCACTAAGAGTCGGACACAACTGAGCGACTTCACTTTCACTTTTCACTTTCATGCACTGGAGAAGGAAATGGCAACCCACTCCAGTGTTCTTGCCTGGAGAATCCCAGGGATGGGGGAGCCTGGTGGGCTGCCTTCTCTGGGGTCGCACAGAGTCGGACATGACTGAAGCGACTGAGCAGCAGCAGCAGCATATACCTATTAGCAGGCTGCTAACTAGAGAAAAGAAATGTCTCAAAACTCAGAGTGGCACCAGGCCCCGCACCCACAAAATGCATTTTGAGATAGCATTGACACAAGGTGAGTCATCCCGGGCCATAAAACAATTGATGTGAATCTTGAAGAAAGGCAGATTTCAGAGCAAATACATAGTTTCATTAACATAGCTTAAAATAACAGTTCCATGAGTAAAATGTACTGGTTTGTTGAGCCATTATTGGTTCTGAGTCTTAGGTGCAACTGACTTGAAGAAAGACAGAATCTAAGGTAAATACATAGTTTATTAACATAGCTTAGAAAAACATTTCCATAAGAAAAATGCAATGGTTAGCTCTAGGTTTGAGAAAAGTTAAGTTCAGGTGGTACCAGGTGTCATGGCAACACAGAATTTTAAAAGAAACCTCCTTTTAATTTTGTATGGTGGTGGTGGTGGTTTAGTTGCCAAGTTGTGTCTGACTCTTGTGACCCCATGGACTGTAATTTTGTATAGAAAAGGGAAAAAAGAGTCTGGCACTTGTGGTTTGTTTCCTCCTGCTGCTTAAGAGAGAGAAAAAAATTTCTGACACTTGCAGCCTATTTCCTCCATCTGGGGACCCCTAGCCTTCCTGCCCATTACCCTCTCATCCTCAGGTGTTGCATTAAGGTTTGTTATCAACTTCACTGCCAATATGGACCCCAGTGTCACCAGGTACTTTGCTGCTCTGTGCCCCCTCACCTCAACACATCCAGACACACATTGACTGTGTTCTCAATTTAGAGGACCCTCTTACCACCAGGATTTCAGCACTTTTAATTGAGAGTTTACTTTCCCAATTTTTTTGCACACTGCACCCTCCTATAGACATCAGCTCTCTCAGGACAAGTTAGGAGATTTGAGGATGTTATCTGATACTTCACCCAAAGCTGGTAACCCTTGCCAGTACCTGGACATGGAACTTGGGTACATCAATGAATTCTATGATTCCCTACTTCAGAGTGTGTCAACTGGCTTTTTTCAGGACACTCACTCATCTAGAGGATGAAAATGACCTCTGTTACCACTCATGTTTGAGCCTTAAACCTTAAGGCTTAAGGATGAGGCTATCAGTCCAAAGTCCCTTGCAGTTTCTTTTCCTATGACTCAACAAGATATTATTCAAAAGGACTCTTGTTGCTCTGTCTAGATAGGGACAAGCTCTATAGAGTATGCATATCTGCTCCCCAACTCCACACTCTCCAAACTGTTCTCTGCAAGAAGTTTTTCCATTTTCCTTAAATCATATTACCAAAGAACTGCACAGTACCTATTTTCAAAACTCCAGCTCAGATATGCACAGTTACATTTTCTTCAGAGAATATTTTTAAAAGGTTTTTCAGCTTTTTAGGTGCAACCTGAAGTGTCAAAGCTCGTCTATGTTTAAAAAATACTTGTGGCATTCTTTTCAAATCTAAAAATCAGAACCTTAGGGCTAGATGTTAAAAGATTTAAAGGCTCAGTTCAGTTCAGTTCAGTCGCTCAGTCATGTCTGACTCTTTGTGACCCCATGAATCATAGCACACCAGGCCTCCCTGTCCATCACCATCTCCTGGAGTTCACTCAGACTCATGTCCATCGAGTCAGTGATGCCATCCACCATCTCATCCTCTGTCGTCCCCTTCTCCTCCTGCCCCCAATCCCTCCCAGCATCAAAGTCTTTTCCAATGAGTCAACTCTTCGCATGAGGTGGCCAAAGTACTGGAGTTTCAACTTTAGCATCATTCCTTCCAAAGAAATCCCAGGGCTGATCTCCTTCAGAATGGACTGGTTGGATCTCCTTGCAGTCCAAGGGACTCTCAAGAGTCTTCTCCAACACCACAGTTCAAAAGCATCAACTCTTCAGCGCTCAGCTTTCTTCACAGTCCAATTCTCATATCCATACATGACCACTGGAAAAACCATAGCCTTGACTAGACAGACCTTAGTCGGCAAAGTAATGTCTCTGCTTTTGAATATGCTATCTAGGTTGGTCATAACTTTTCTTCCAAGGAGTAAGCGTCTTTTAATTTCATGGCTGCAGTCATCATCTGCAGTGATTTTGGAGCCCAAACAAATAAAGTCTGACACTGTTTCCACTGTTTCCCCATCTATTTCCCATGAAGTGATGGGACTGGATGCCATGATCTTAGTTTTCTGAATGTTGAGCTTTAAGCCAACATTTTCACTCTCCTCTTTCACTTTCATCAAGAGGCTTTTTAGTTCCTCTTCACTTTTGGCCATAAGGGTGGTGTCATCTGCATATCTGAGGTTATTGATATTTCTCCTGGCAATCTTGATTCCAGCTTGTGTTTCTTCCAGTCCATCATTTCTCATGATGTACTCTGCATATAAGTTAAATAAGCTGGGTGAAAATATACAGCCTTGACATACTCCTTTTCCTATTTGGAACCAGTCTGTTATTCCATGTCCAGTTCTAACTGTTGCTTCTTGCATACAGATTTCTCAAGAGGCAGGTCAGGTGGTCTGGTATTCCCATCTCTCTCAGAATTTTCCACAGTTTATTGTGATCCACACAGTCAAAGGCTTTGGCATAGTCAATAAAGTAGAAGTAGATGTTTTTCTGGAACTGTCTTGTTTTTTCCATGATCCAGCGGATGTTGGCAATTTGATCTCTGGTTCCTCTGCCTTTTCGAAAACCAGCTTGAACATCAGGAAGTTCACGGTTCACGTATTGCTGAAGCCTGGCTTGGAGAATTTTGAGCATTACTTTACTAGCATGTGAGATGAGTGCAATTGTGCGGTAGTTTGAGCATTCTTTGGCATTGCCTTTCTTTGGGATTGGAATGAAAATTGACCTTTTCCAGTCCTATGGCCACTGCTGAGTTTTCCAAATTTGATGGCATATTGAGTGCAGCACTTTCACAGCATCATCTTTCAGGATTTGGAATAGGTCAACTGGAATTCCATCACCTCCACTAGCTTTGTTCATAGTGATGCTTTCTAAGGCCCACTTGACTTCACATTCCAGGATGTCTGGCTCTAGCTGAGTGATCACACCATTGTGATTATCTGGGTCATGAAGATCTTTTTTGTAATTCTTCTGTGTATTCTTGCCACCTCTTCTTAATATCTTCTGCTTCTGTTACGTCCATACCATTTCTGTCCTTTATTGAGCCCATCTTTGCATGAAATGTTCCCTTGGTATCTCTCATTTTCTTGAAGAGATCTCTAGTCTTTCCCATTCTGTTCTCTTCCTCTATTTCTTCACATTGATCACTGAAGAAGGCTTTCTTATCTCTTCTTGCTATTCTTTGGAACTCTGCATTCAGATGCCTATATCGTTCCTTTTCTCCTTTGCTTTTCACTTCTCTTCTTTTCACAGCTATTTGAAAGGCCTCCCCAGACAGCCATTTTGCTTTTTTGCATTTCTTTTCCATGGGGATGGTCTGGATCCCTGTTTCCTGTACAATGTCATGAACCTCATTCCATAGTTCATCAGGCACTCTATCAGATCTAGGCCCTTAAATCTATTTCTCACTTCCACTGTATAATCATAAGATCTGCTATATTCTCTGAAACAAATTCCTCTCCTCTTTTCACTCTCTGTCATCAGCAATTGGTCTCTGTCCCCTCATTTTTTGAATGAAAGATTTTCATGTAACCTTCTTCCAAAAGTTCAGACGGAAACCACTGACAAGTCAAAGAAATCTGAATGGGGAACAGTAAAACATGTCACTATGATTAAGACTTCTTATTAATGCTGGAGAAAAATCTCAGTAAGCAAGACATTAAAAAAACATTAAAAAAAAAAAAACTAGTCAGTTAAGCAGAGGTCCCATTACTAGTCTGTCTCTACAGCACACCCTGGGAGTGTTCCCCAACCCTTTTCTGTCCTTCCCTTTCCATTTTCTGTGACATAAAAATGCATGGGGCCTGACTCTGACCAACAACAATATGCAACAGACAGTTTAGTCTCTCTGCCTTAGTAGGGCATGAAGAGGGGAAGAGATGACTGGTAAAGCAAATGGCTCTTCAATGCTGGCTGAACCACTTCCCTAGAGGAGGAGGGTGGAAAATTAATATGGGGACCAGACCCTTACCTATATCCAAATATTTATTAATACAATAGACATCTGTGCTACCACAAAGCTTCTGGTAAGTATTTCACCCCTTCCCAAGATGCTGATTTCAATGTTGGGTGTTTGCCAGCTTCTCTGGTGGTTTATCCTTGACTTCGGGGTCAACTGCATAGGTGGTACATGGTTATACACAGTCAGTTCTCATTATTTGTGGTTTCATAAAGTTGCTGGAAACTCAAATCCTGAACCAGTGCTCTCAGGGGAAACACAGGATTAGATTTCTAAGGGCTTGTGGTCACAACATTTTTGTCAACTGTTCAGTACATAATCTTTATTTTTTGTGTATTTAAAGACCCTTTATTTTATTTTATATGACTGATCCACTAATACTGGCTTATGGCCAGCAGCACTCTAACCTGTAAGCCATGTCTGAGAAAAGCTTATCCAAATGCACGAGTAAGGCACATCACAGCTTTCTTGTACACAGGAACCCTAAACAGCACTTTGACACTATGCTTGAGGGCAATTTTCAATGTAAAATCACCAACAAGAAACGCAAAATTCTAAAAAAAAAAAACAAAACAAAACATAGCACTAAATAAATCGTGAAAAGGAGAGTGACGTATAGTATGAGAGCTAAAACAAAAGGCAGAGAGTCATCTTGTTCCACCTCAGCTGAAAGTGTGAGTTTTAAGAAGCTCAAATAGTTTGCCACTCTGCACATGTTCACCGTGCAAATCTCACAATTACTGATTTGAGGGGGTTACATATAAAATTTAGGGAATAGGTGAATTTGCAAATATGAAATCTGTGATTAATGAGAACTGCCTGTATATTAATTGTATAAATGTGAGCTTGCAATTTTAAACAAAGTACATCTAGTACTGTTTGAAGTCTTGAGAACATGAGCAAGCAAAATCAAGCCAGCCCAGGAGAACATGTTTATAGTTTCATTGCTATCAACATCTAAGGAAAAAAAATCCATACCTACAGTGGTTAATAATAAAGTTTGTCCTTATTCAAGCCTCATACATTTAATACTTAGCTTACTCATTAATTTTCTCCACTCTGCAAAATATGGGTGAACCAAAGCACCCATTGAAAGATGAGTGGCCTAGAATATGTCATAATAATGATAATATTTATCACTTAATGGTTGCTTATTATATCAATAATTATTATGCTAATCACTATAATCATTTAATTTGTACAATGATCCTGTGGGACAAATATTACCATCCTCATTTTACATTAGAGGAATCTATTCCTTAGAGACATAAAAAAATGCAATGAGGTCATGCTGTTAGTAAACAAAATATCCAGGATAGAAACCTAGGTGTTTCTGATCCCCAAACGAATACTTTAAAGCAAGATTCTCAAAGCCAGCATCATCTGGGGACCTATGAGAAATGCAAATCATCAGGTACAATTCCAAATCTAGTGAATTAAAGACTCTAGGAGTGAAGCCCAGAAATTTGTGTTTGAGAAAGCCCCAGGAGAAGATTCCAATGCATGCTAAAGTTTGAGAACCAATACTTTAAACCACTATTTCATTAGATTTAAATTTACATATTGCATTGTGCTAATTAACTAAAATTCATATATTCTTAAGATTAATTACATAATATAAGAATAGGTATAATACCCTTAACAGATATATTGGAGGATGATTGGCATACAATAAACTGGACATATTTAATGTATATAATCTGAAATGTTTTAATATGTATATGCACCCATGAATACGCTGCTACAATCCAGATGGTGGACTCTCAAAGTTTCACTCCCAAAGTTTCCTCATGCCTCTTGGTAATCTCTCTCTTCCGTCAAGGACTCATCTTTCTCTCCCCAAGTAATCCTTCATCTGCTTTCTGTCACTATAGAAATTGGTTTGCATTTTCTAGAGTATGGTACAAAGGAAGTCATACATTAAAGTTCATTTGGGTTTTTCTGCAACATCTTCTGTAAAAGCCCTAACGGACTTCTTGGCCAATGCAATATTATTTTTGTCTAATTTCTTTCTCTCAGCATAATCAGTGTGAAATTCACCCACCTTGTTGCCTGTATCAGTATTTTATTTTTTTGATTGAGGAGTAATATTTTATTAGGTGAACAGTCCACAATTTATCTATTCATTTCTTGATGGATATTTTAGTTGTCTGCATGTTTTTGGCTATTACAAGATAAATGGTTATGAACATTTGTATACAAGTCTATATATGAATTTGTGCTATTTTTCTCTTGGCTAGGTTGTATGGTAGCTGTATATTTAACTGTTTAAGAAGCTACCAAACAGTTTTCCAAAATGGTAGGGTTATGTTACATTTTTACCAGCAATTAGGAGAATTCCAGGTGCTCCACATTCTTACCAACATTCAGTATGGTTAGCTGGGTTATTTTATTTTTATTTTAATTTCAGTGATTCTAATGTTTGTACCAGTATTACCATTTTAGTATTAATTTGCTCTTCCCTAATATGTAATGACAATGATAATCTTTTTATTTGCTTATTTGCTATCAGTATACATTTTTTTGGTGAAGTATCAGTTTAAAACTTTGCTCATTTTCATAAAGCTTTTAATTTTGAAACACATTTAAATTTACAGAAGAGTTGTAAAGAGTACAGAGAGTTCCTATATACCCTTCACTCTGCTTTCCCTAATGTTAACATCTTACATGACCATAAGGCATTTATTAAAAATAAAAACTTATCCAATCTCCTGGGATAATTCATAATGGAAAATATTTTTTAAATGTATATATGTGTATAACTGAGTCACTCTGCTGTACAGCAGAGATTGGCACAGCACTGTAGATCAACTATACTTCAATTTTTTACAAAAATATTTAAAATTTAACATTAGTGTAATACTATTAGCCAAAATATTGACTTTTTCCAGATTTCACTTAGTTCTTCCACTAACTTCCTTTTGCTTTTCCAAAACCCAGTTCAAGATACCACTTCTCATTTAGCTGGTGGATCTCCTCAGTCTCTTTCAATCAGCAACTGTTTCTCAACCTTTCTTGGTTTTTCATGACCACAATATTTTTGAAGAGGACAATTCAGATATTTTGTAGAATGTTCTTTGATTTGTGTTTTTGTCTATTATTTTCTCATGATTTAATTGGGGTTGTCGGTTTGGGAAACAAATGCCAGAGATATGAATTACCCTTCTCCTCACATCCTATCAGGGGTACATGATATCAATATGAATAACCACTGGCATTATTGATGTAGACCACTTGGTTAAGGTGATACCTGCAAGTATTCTCCTCTATAAAGTTACTCTTTCTCCCTTTCTATACTCTATTAGTTAGAACAAGTCACAAGGTCCAGCTCACTCTCAAGCTGAGGAGAATTTAACTCCATCTCATGGAAAGAGGCATAGCTAAGAATGAGTGGCTGGCCATATGTTATAGAAATCACAGTAATTAATAAATATAATAATTTTACACAATTTATATGTAAGAATTAATAAATATTATGGGGGAGATATATGAAATTACTTGATTATTGTATTTATTTTCAAATATTCACTCACTAACTTTAGCCTTGATTAGTGGTTCTTCCTGAAGCAATTTTCACTGTTTTGCTAATGGTGATTTTTTTATTTCCCTCATTCCTTCTACACTTCTTCTTTGGAATGCTCTAGTAAAGGATATTTCTCTCTTCTCCTCCATTTACTTACTCACTCTATCATTAATCTTTAACTGTCTTTTAAAATCATATATATTTATTTTACTCTTTGGGTTATAATTCAATACTATGCTATTTTATTTATTTTGTTCTCAAATTGTTCCAGACTTGGCCATTAGGGGATCTTTCAGATTGGCTCTTGTATCCCCTTGACATACTTTTGTTTGCTTTGTGAGAACTCTCTTACTTTCTGACACAAAATAAGCTGCAAACTGATTTTGTGTTTTTCCAACCCCAACTCTACCATCACCAGTTTCTCCAAGGTGCTGTGGTTTCTTTTATTGGAAAATATGATTTAGAAATCAAGATATGGGCACTGAATCTGTACCTTATTCCTAGGATGTCATTGCTACTGGGCCTTTTTAGTAGACAGAGCTAGAAAATATTTGTATGTATGCTGGCTCATGTATACACAAACATATATAATTATTTCTGTGTTAAAATATATATCTGAGTATAGAAATATGAGCTCATACTGATATCTTCAACTCTAATCCAGAATCCCAAAGTTCATTTTCACCTTTTCCCTTTGCCTATTTGTAGCGTCTCTAACAGTGAGAAACCTAGCTCCCATTATCCACAATTTATCTACTCATTTGTTTAACCATAACATACATGCAACCAGCTTCAAAATAGCACACTTTTATGTGAAACACATTTACCAACTAGAGTACAGTATTTATACAATTATCTTTTTATTCCTTGGTGGCTCAGGTAGTAAAGAATCTGGCTGCAGTGTGGGAGACCCAAGTCTGATCCCTGGGTAGGGAAGATCCCCTGAAGCAGGGAATGGCAACCCACTCCAGTATTCTTGCCTGGAGAACTTCTTGAACAGATGAGCCTTGCAGGCTATAGTCCATGGGGTCACAAAGAGTCAGACAGGACTGAGCAACTAACACACACACACTCTTTTTATAGCCTTACAATAATCATTTACAACACAGCCTGTTTGATATTTGTATATTCACATACAGTAATATTCATGCTTTGTGCTGTACATTTCTGAGACTTGACAAATACATAGAGTCATATATTGATTACCACAGTATCATAAAGAAGAGTTATACCATTCCCCAAATTCCCTTGCACTGGCTCATTTTAAATTGCGTTCTTCATTTTCATATTATTATACTTTGAACATATATTTTGGATTCAAGTCCCTTATCCAGGCCCTTCTCCAGGGGATCTTCCCAGCCCAGGGATGGAGCCTGAGTCTCCGGGTCTCCTGCATTGGAGGCAGATCCTTTATTGTCTGTGTCATCAGGAAAACCCCAAGAATACTGGAGTGGGTAGCCATTCCCTTCTCCAGGGGACCTTCCAACTCAGGGTTTGAGCCTGTGTCTCCAGGTCTCCTGCATTACAGGGAAATTTCTTACCATCTGAGCCACTAGGGAAGCCTTAACAGATATATACCTTGAACATATTTTCTCCCATTCTATTATCTGCCTTTCCATTCTCTTAACAGTGTGTTTCTGAAAGTAAATTTTAATTTAAATAAAGTTTAGTTTACCAATTATTTATTTTATAGGTCATGATTTTGATATCATATTGAAGAAACCTTTGCTTAACCCAAGGTCACAAAGATTTTCTCTAACGTTCCTTCTAACTTCTTTTATAGTTTTAGGTTTTGCATTTAAGTCTACAAGCATGTATATTAGCACTATCCTATTCTGTCAGCACCATTTATTTCCAAGAGTTCCTTTTCCCCACTGAATTACCTTTGTATTTTTTTCAAAACTTAGTTGTCAAAATATCTATGGGTCTATATATAAATTCATTGTATTATCCCACTGATCTAATTGTCTCTCTTGACAACTGTGCCACACCATCTTGATTACCAGAGCTTTATAATAAGCCTTGAAATGAGATAGTGTTAGCCTTCTAATTTTTCTACTTTTTTTATTATTTTAATTGGAGGCTAATTACTTTACAATGTTGTGGTGGTTTTTGCCATACATTCACATGAATCACCCATGGGTGTACATGTGTACCCCATCCTGACCCTCCCTCCCACGTCACTCCCCATCCCATCTCTCAGGCTCATCCCAGTGCACCAGCCTTGAGCACCCTGTCTCATGCATTGAACCTGGACTGGCGATCTGTTTCACATGTGATAATATACATGTCTCAATGCTATTCTCTCAAATCATCCCACCCTCATCTTCTCCTAAAGAGTCCAAAACACTGTTCTTTATATCTGTGTCTTTTTTGCTGTCTTGCATATAGGGTGATTGTTACCATCTTTCTAAACTCCATATATATGTGTTAATATACTGTATTGGTATTTTTCTTTCTGACTTACTTCGCTCTGTATAATAGGTTCCAGTTTCATCCACCTCATTAGAACTGATTCAAATGTATTCTTTTTAATGGCTGAATAATATTCCATTGTGTATATGTACCACAGCTTTCTTATCCATTCATCTGCCAATGGACATCTAGGTTGCTTCCATGTCCTGGCTATTGTAAACACTGCTGTGATGAACACTGGGGTACATGTGTCTCTTTCAATTCTGGTTTCCTTGGTGTGTATGCTCAGCAGTGGAATTGCTGGGTCATATGGCAGTTCTATTTCCAGGTTTTTAAGGAATCTCCACACTGTTCTCCATAGTGGCTGTGCTAGTTTGCATTTTCATCAACAGTTACACTGTTGAGGATTTCTTTTTCTCCACACCCTCTCCAGCATTTATTCTTTGTAGACTTTTGGATGACAGCCATTCTGACTGGAGTGAGATGGCACCTCATTGTGATTTTGATTTGCATTTCTCTGATAATGAGTGATACTGAGCATCTTTTCATGTGTTTGTTAGCCATTTGCATGTCTTCTTTGGAGAAATGTCTGTTTAGTTTTTTGGCTCATTTTTTGATTGGGTTGTTTATTTTTCTGGAACTGAGCTGCAGGAGTTGGTTGTATATTTTTGAGATTAATTCTTTGCCAGCTGCTTCGTTTGCTATTATTTTCTCCCATTCTGAAGGCTGTCTTTCCACCTTGCTTATACTTTCCTTCATTGTGCAAAGGCTTTTAGGTTTAATTAGGTCCCATTTGCTTATTTTTGCTTTTATTTCCATTACTCTGGGAGGTGGGTTATAGAGGATCCTGCTGTGATTTATGTCAGAGAGTGTCTTGCCTATGTTCTCCTCTAGGAGTTTTATAGTTTCTGGTCTTATGTTTAGATCTTTAATCCATTTTGAGTTTATTTTTCTGTATGGTGTTAGAAAGTGTTCTAGTTTCATTCTTTTATAAGTGGTTAACCAGTTTTCCCAGCACCACTTGTTAAAGAGATTGTCTTTTCTCCATTGTATATTCTTGCCTCCTTTGTCAAAGATAAGGTGTCCATAGGTGGGTAGATTTATCTCTGGGCTTTCTATTTTGTTCCATTGATCTATATTTCTGTCTTTGTGCCACTGCCATACTGTCTTGATGACTGTGGCTTTGTAGTAGAGCCTGAAGTCAGGTAGGTTGATTCTTCCAGTTCCATTCTTCTTTCTCAAGATTGCTTTGACTATTTGAGGTTTTCTGTAATTCCATACAAATTGTGAAATTATTTGTTCTAATTCTGTGAAAAATACCATTGGTAGCTTGATAGGGATTGCATTGAATCTATAGATTGCTTTGGGTAGTATACTCGTTTTCACTATATTCATTCTTCTGATCCATGAACATGGTATATTTCTCCATCTATTTGTGTCCTCTTTGATTTCTTTCATCAGTGTTTTATAGTTTTCCATATGTAGGTCTTTTGTTTCTTTAGGTAGATTTATTCCTAAGTATTTTATTCTTTTTGTTGCAATGGTGAATACAATTGTTTCCTTAATTTCTTTTTCTGTTTTCTCATTGTTAGTGTATAGGAATGCAAGGGATTTCTGTGTATTAATTTTATATCCTGCAACTTGCTGTATTCATTTGTTCAGTTCAGTTCAGTCACTCAGTCATGTCCAACTCTTTGCGATCCCATGAACTGCAGCACACCAGGTCTCCCTGTCCATCACCAACTCCTGGAGTCCACCCAAACCCATGTCCATTGTGTCGGTGATGCCATCCAACCATCTCATCCTCTGTCGTCCCCTTCTCCTCCTGCCCTCAATCTTTTCCAGCATCAGGGTATTTTCAAATGAGTCAGCTCTCCACATTAGGTGGCCAAAGTATTGGAGTTTCAGCTTCAACATCAGTCCCTCCAATGAACACCCAGGACTGATCTCCTTTAGGATGGATTGGTTGGATCTCCTTGCAGTCCAAGGGACTCTCCAGAGTCTTCTCCAACACCACAGTACAAAAACATTAATTCTTTGGTGCTCAGCTTTCTTAATAGTCCAACTCTCACATCCATACATGACTACTGGAAAAACCATAGCCTTGACTAGACAGACCTTTGTTGGCAAAGTAATGTCTCTGCTTTTTAATATGCTGTCTAGGTTGATCATAACTTTCCTTCCAAGGAGTAAGTGTCTTTTAATTTCATGGCTGCAATCACCATCTGCAGTGATTTTGGAGCACAGAAAAATAAAGTCAGCTCTAGTAATTTTTTGGTGGAGTCTTTAGGGTTTTCTATGTAGAGGATCATGTCATCTACAAACAATGAGAGTTTTACTTCTTCTTTTCCAATCTGGATTCCGTTAATAATAGTGGTGAGAATGGGCATCCTTGTCTTGTTCCTGACTTTAGAGGAAATGTTTTCAATCTTTCACCATTGAGGATAATGTTTGCTGTGGATTTATCATATATGGATTTTATTATATTGAGGTATGTTCCTTCTACGCCTGCTTTCAGGAGGGTTTTTTTAAATCATAAATGAATGTTGAATTTTGTCAGTGGCTTTCTCTGCATCTATTGAGATAATCATATGGTCTCAGCTATTGCATTATTCACTATTGATTAACTCTATTTTATTTCTTCTAGGTCCTTGTTGAACTTTTCTTGCATCTTCTCAATCCTTGTCTCCAGACTATTTACCTGTAACTATTCATCTGTAACTTTGTTTTCAAGATTTTGGATCATTTTTACTATCATTAGTCAGAATTCTTTTTTCAGTTAGACTCCCTATCTCTTCCTGTTTTGTTTGGTTTGGTGGACTTTTATCATGTTCCTTTACCTGCTGAATATTTCTCTGCCTTTTCATCTTGTTCAGCTTGCTGTGTTTGGGGTGGCCCATCTGTATGGTGGAAGTTAGTGGTTCCTTTTTATTGTGGAGGTTCCTCCCTGTGGGTGGGGTTGTACGAGTGGCTTGTGAAGGTTTCCTGGTTAGGGAAGCTTGCATTGGTGTTCTGGCGGGTGGAGCTGGATCTCTTCTCTCTGGAGTGCAATGAAGTGTCCAGTAGTGAGTTTTGAGGTGTCTATGGGTTTGGTGTGACTTTTGGATGCCTGTATTTTTGTGCTCAGGGTTATGTTCTTCTTTGTTGGAGAATTAGCATGGTATGTCTTGCTCTGAAACTTGTTGGCTCTTGGATGGAGCTTGGTTTCAGTGTAGGTATGGAGGCTTTTGGATGAGCTTTTGTCTATTAATGGCCCCTGGAGGCAGGAGATTTCTGGTGATCTCAAGTTTTGGATTTAGGCCTTCTTCCTCTGGCTTTCAGTCTTATTCTTATAGTAGCCTGAAGACTTTTCCATCCATACAGCACCGATGACAAAACACCTAGGTTAATGGTGAAAATATTCTCCACAGTGAGGGACACCCAGAGAGGTTCACAGAGTTACATGAAGAAGAGAAGAGGGAGGAGGGAGATAGAGGTGACCATGAGGAGAAGAGGGGGAGTCAAAGGGGAGAGAGCAGTCTAGCCAGTAATCAATTCCCTATTTGCTCTCCATAGTCTGGAACACTCAGAGAGGTTCACAGTATTCCATAGAGAAGAGAAAAAGGAGGAAAGAGATAGAGGTGACCAGGAGGAGAGGAGGGGGAGTCAAAAGGAGAGAGACCAATCTAGGCTGTGATCAATTCCCTAAGTTTTTTCCACACCCTGGAACACCCAAAGAGATTCACAGAGTTAAGTAGAGAAGAGAAGGGGGAGGGAGGAGATAGAGGTGACCTGGGGGAGAAAAAGGAGAGTCAAAAGGGGAGAGAGTAATCAAGCCAGTAATCACACTCCTAAGTAAAAATGGGTACTGAAGATTGCATTCTTAAAGGTACAAATGCCAAAAAGATAACAAAAACCAAAAGGCTAAGATTAAAAATCTAGAGTAGAGGTTAGACTCTCAAAAATACCATATTAAAACAACAAAACAAAATCACAAAAGTTATATTAAAAATATGAATTTTGCTTTAAAAATAGGTTATTTTATTCAAGGTAAAGGTAGGTTTTTAAAATGAAAATTAAAGGATTAATAAAGAACTTAAAAATTAAAAAAAGAAAAAGAAAATTTAAAATGGTAATAGTAAAATATATCTAGGAATTTATCTGAAGCTGTTGAGGCCAGTGTGTGGTCAGTTCAGTTTCAGATAGTTCCTTGTTCCACCTTATACTTCTTCTGAAAGTCTATAGGTCCCTTCCAATGTAGGCAGTGCTAACTACAGGGTTTTAATCTGTTGCACCTGTCACTTCCAGAGCCCTTCCCTCTTATTTGTTTATTTTGGCTTCCTCTGTTTGCAAGACTCTTCAGTATCTAACTTTGGCCCTGACACAGGGGGGCGAAGGTTGTCATTTATTTAGGCTCACTTGTTCAACTGTGCTGTGGGGAGGGAGGAACACTGCAAACAAATATCACTGGCGTGTGTAGGGAGTGCTTGGAGTGTCTGGGTCATACTGGGTTTGCCCCTACTCACGGCCTATGTGCTTTCCCAGTCTACACTGCTTACACTCCATGTTGCTCTGCCGGGAAACTGTTTAAGGCGGGCCCTGGGTTGCATGCACTTCCCAGATCTAAGCTGCTTAGGTTCAGGTTCTCGGGTACTCCACAAAAGCACAGATTCAGTCGGGCCTGCATTTTGTGCCCTTCTCAGGTCCAAACAGCTCAGGTGACCAGGTGCTTGGTGAGTGCACACTCCCCAGGTGCGGTGCATTTTATCACCTCCCCAGTCCCAGCCGCTCCGTTTCCTGGGTGCGTAGTCACGTCTCAGGTGTGCTGTGTGTCTCTTCTGGGGAGCTGATCTCTGGCTGTGACCCTCCTGATGGATGTCAACTGTCCAGGATCCCAGGAAGACTTGATTAACAACTGAGAGCCTGATCGCAGCTTGGTAGGGGATGCCATCTTTGGGGCCGAGTTTGCCCCTTTCCTTCCAGCTCTGGTTGGCGCCAGCCTGCCTCCCTGCTTCTGGTGGGGGATGGGCCAGTCTGCAGCTCTTCTCTGGTATTTGCTCAGTCCTTTGTTCTCTGGGAGCTGTAGTTAGACCGGTAATCTGTGGGGTTTATTTATTTATTTATTTTCCTCCTGGTTATGTTGCCCTCTGAGATTCCAATACTTCCCACAGACCCGCCAGTGAGAGGGTCTCCTGGTGTTTGGAAACTTCTCTTTTAAGACTCCCTTCCTGGGCAGGGTCTCTGTCCCTAACTCTTTTGTCCCTCTTTTTATCTTTTATATTTTGTCCTGCTGCTGCTGCTGCTTCAGTCGTGTCTGACTCTGTGCGACCCCATAGACGGCAGCCAGCCCAGTCCTACCTCCTTTGAAAGACAATGGGCTGCCTTTCTGGGTGCCTGGTGTCCTCCGCCAGCGTTCAGTTGTTTTGTAGTTTTTGCTCAGCGTTCAAATGATCTTTTGATGAATTTGTGAGGGAGAAAGTGGTCTCCCCATCCTATTCCTCTGCCATCTTAGGACCGCCCTTCTAATTTTTCTACTTTTTCAACGAGGTTTTTGGCCTCTTCTAAATCCTTTGAATTACCATATAAATTTTGTATTTAGCTTGTAAATGTCTACAAAAGGATCCACTAGGTGTTTGATAGTGGACTGTTGAATCTATAGGTTAATCTGGGGAAGGTCGAAATATTAATAGTGAGTCTTTCAATATATAAATAGGCTATATTTATTTAGAGCTATGTTTATATTTATTTAGATATCTAATTTCTCTCAGAAAAATTTTGTAGTTTTCAATGTATAGGTCTTGCAAACCTTTGGCAGATTTATTTCAATATTTTATGCTTTCTAAATAATATTTCAAAAATTCTAATTTTCCTCTGCTAGTATATAAAATAAAATAGATTCATATATATTAATATTGTATGTTACAACTTACTAAATTCATTTCATTTTTTAGTTCTAGTAGATTTTTAGTGGGTTCTATTGGACTTTCTGCATTTCGCTGGTGGCTCAGCAGTAAACAGTCTGCCTGTGATGCAGGAGATACATGTTCAATCCCTGGGTCAGGAAGATCCCCTGGAGAAGGGCATGGCAACCACTCTAGTGTTCTTGCCTAGGAAATCCCATGGACAGAGGAGCCTGGAGGGCTATAGTCCATGGGATTCCAGAGTCAGACATGACTGAGCATACACACACACACACACACACACACACACACAAACATTGGACTTGCTACATAGATGATCATGTTTTCTAAGAATACACTTTCGTTTCTTCCTTTTCAATATTACGCCTTTTACTTGTTTTTCTTGTCTGATTTCACAGCCTGAAATCTTCAGTGCAGTTTTAAATAAAATGGTGAGAGGAGACATTCTGTCTTTTTCCTGATGGTAAGAGGAAAACTTCAGTATTTCACCATTAAGTATGATGTTAGTTGTAGATTATTTATAGATGCCTTTTATCAGGTTGAAGATTCTTTCTATTCCTTATTTTCTGAGAGTTTCATCAGGACTGGGCATTAGATTTTGTTAAATGCTTTCACCATGTCTATCTATATGCCTTTTATATTTTTAGCTTGTTAATATGGTGAATTCTCTGGTGGCTCAGACAGTAAAAAATCTGCTTGCAAGGTAAGAGACTGGGATTCGATCCTTGGGTCAGGAAGATCCTCTGGAGGAGGCCATGGCAACCCACTTCATTATTCTTGCCTGGAGAATTCCATGGAGAGAGCAGTCCATGGGTTTGCAAAGAATTAGACAGGACTGAGTAACTAACACACACACACACACACACACACACACGGTGAATTTTATTAATTAATTTTCACATATTAAACCAGTCTTGCATTCTTGGGGTATACCTAACTTGTTCATAATGTACTATAATTTTTTATATACTATTGAATTCAGTTTGCTAAAATTTTATTTAGAATGTTTACATCTATGTTCATGGAGGGTACATGTGTGGTTTTTTTTTTTTTTTTTTGATTGATTGATTTGGTTGTATTTTTCCTGCAATGGCTTTGTCTAGTTTTGGTATCACAGTAATACTAGAAACATGCATTGAGTTAAGAAGTATGCCATCTTCTGAAATATTCTGAAAGAGTTTGTGAATGATTGGTTTTACTTCTTTATTATATATTTGATAGAATAACCAGCAAAACCATTTGGGTCTTAAGTTTTCTTTGTGGTAAGGTTTTGAATCACAAATTCAATTTCTTTAATAGATATAGAAATATTCAGGTTATAGTTTTCTTCTTGAATGAGTTTTAGTAGTTAGTCTCTTTCAGTGAATTTTTCCATTTCATCTAAATTGTCAAAATTATATCCACAAAGTCGTTCACTATATTCCCTTATCATTCTTTAAAAATCTGTAGATTATATAGTGATGTGATCACTCTCATTTCTGATATTGGTAATTTGTGTCTTCATATATTTTTTTTCCTGAACAGGCTGGTTAGAGGCTTATCAATTTTATTGATCTCAGTAAAAGATGAAACCTTTTGGTTTCATCTGTTTTCTCTATTCTTTCTGTTTTCTAGTTAATTGATTTCTGCTCTATTATTTATATTTCCTTTCTTCTGTTTATGTCATTTTCTGTTCTTTATCTAATATTTTAAGGTGGAAACTGAAATCACATATTTGAAAGTGTTTTGTCTTCTAGTATAAACATATAGCAGGGGCTTCCCTGATGGCTCAGTAGGTAAAGAATCTGCCTGCAATGCAGGAGACAAAGGAGACATGGATTCAATCCCTGGGTGAAAAAGATCCCCTGGAAGAGGAAGGCAATCCACTGCTGTATTCTTGCCTAGGAAATCCCATGGATAGAGGAACCTGGCAGGCTAAGGTCCAAAGGGTCACAAAGAGTCAGACATGACTGAGAAACTAAGCATATAAGCATATAGTCCTGTAAGTGTTCTCCTCGGTGCTGTTTTAGAGGCATCCAACAAATTTGTATATGTTTTGTTTTCATTTTCATTCAATTCAATATACTTTTGAACCATGGTTTCTTTTTAAGTGTGCTATTTTGTTTCCAAATATTTGGAGTCATTCCAGAGATCTCTCTGATATTGATTTCTAGTTTAATTCCCTTGTGTTCAAATAATAAGCTTTATCTAAATTGAAACTTTTAAATTTTTTGAGACTTGTTTTACGGCCTGGAAAATAATTTATCTTGATAAACGTTCCGTGTGCTCCTGAAAATAATGTTACTTGGAAACAGTTTGATCTTTTGGGGCTTGTTTCTTAATTTATAGTGCAACTCCAGAGCAGTGATCAGTCTAAGGCTAATTATTCCCTACCACTGAGTCACAATCTTCCTAAGTATTTTACCTAAAATTTCGTGAATTATACATTTTCTAGTCTGGCTGATGGTAGCAGGTACTATTCTTGGCCCAGTGTGAACTCCAGGCATTGTTCTAGTTCTTTTGGAGGGTCCTTGGCCAGTCTGGGATAGTTTCCTCACACATATGTGCTCATCTATATTCTGCTGAATAATTAGGAGCAACACTCTGTAAATCACTAAAGTTCTCTTTCTGCACTTTTTTCTTTGTTGTTGTTTTTTTTTTTTTTAATACTTTTTATTTTGTATTGCTGCTGCTGCTGCTAAGTTACTTCAGTTGTGTCCAACTCTGTGCGACTCCATAGACAGCAGCCCACCAGGCTCCCCCATCCCTGGGATTTTCCAGGCAAGAGTACTGGAGTGGGGTGCCATTGCCTTCTCCTATTTTGTATTTGGGTATAGCCAATTAATAAACAATGTTGTGATAGTTTCAGATGACAGTGAAGGGACTCTAGGATTAGGGTTAGGATTAGGGTTATAACAAGCATATGTATACATGTACATGTATCCTCCATTCTCCCCCAAACTTCCCTCCCATCCAGGCTGCCATATAACATTGAGCAGAATTCCATGTGCTATACAGTAGCTCCTTGTTGATTATCCATTTTAAAAAAAAAGCAGGTTTGGTATTTTGTCTTTTGAGCTCTGTCTCCATGTACTCAGAGAGTTGAATTATTCTCTAAAATGCACAGAATCTGCCAAGCTCTAATTCAGTTTCCCCTCACTTTACCATGGCCTGGAAATTCTCTGAAGGCAGTAAAGTGAGGGGATCTTAGGGTTTGCTTTGTTTGTTTCCCACCTCTCAGGGATCACTATCCATCAGAGCCTATTGTCCAGTGTCTTTAAAAGCTTTGCATCATTTATTTTTTCTAACCCTTGGGTTGTTTGGGGAGGTAGAGTAAACGTAGTCCTTGCACAACTGAAAGTGGAAGTTCTTCCTTCTCTGGTATAAAATTTTGGTTGTATATGAATAACTGAGTTTTCTGCATGTCCTATATCAAGAAGAAAATCTAAACAGAACTACCTGGTTTCACATACTGCTAATCATCTCTTCCAAAATATTAAGAAGAATTTCTTTTAAATCACTTTGCAAGATTTGGTCATCTTTTGCAGATTCAGATTAATAGAATAAAATTACTTACTCAGATGGACCATTTGCCTCAATTGGATGAGATCACATGTCTATATTTAGCTAAGATTTAGTATCTGCTTGCAAGCAAGGATAAATCTTCCTGAGCAGAGATCCAGGCATTCTGTCTGCTCTATGAAAGGTAGCAATTCTCTGTCATGGTATAATTTACATTCCACACCTTCATTAAGAAAGGATAAAGAGCTCCTTTCCTAGCCCAGTTTTCTCAGAAATATGATAATCACAGTTTTTGAGACTGTCTTCCCTTCATGGATATCCAAGAATGATAGAAAACATTTTGCTCAAAACCAGCATCTATATCCATTGTTATGAACTGAATGTTTGTTCATGTGCCCCCCACACCATTCTTATGTTGAAATCCTAGCCCTCCCTCCCTGCAGTGTGATGGTGTTTGGAGATGAAGACTCTGGTAGGCAATTAGTTTTGGATTAGGTCATGAATGTGGGATATTCGTGATGGGATAAGTACCCTAATAAGCACAGGGCTTCCCTGGTGACTCAGAGGTTAAAGCGTCAATGTGGAAGACCTGGGTTCGATCCCTTGGTCGGGAAGATCCCCTGGAGAAGGCAATGGCACCCCACTCCAGTATTCTTGCCTGGAGAATCCCGTGGACGGAGGAGCCTGGTGGGCTACAGTCCACGGGGTCGCAAAGAGTCGGACACGACTGAGCGACTTCACTTTCAAGCACAGGAAGAGGCAGAGAGATCTCTCTCTCCATGAGCATATACTGAGGAAAGACCATGTCAGGATGCAAAGAGAAGGCTGCCACACAGGAAGTGGTTCTTTGCTGGATGCTGAATCTGCCGGCACCTTGATCTTAGATTTCCCAGACTCCAGAACTGTGAGAAATAAATGTTTGTTGGTTAAGCCACCCTGTCTATGATATTTCATTTTAACATCTCAAGCAGACTAAGACAGACATATAATCTAAATGCAAGGAATTCTAATTTCAAAGCTCTCCAGAATTCTGATGGACTAATTAAATACTCAGCCTATAGCATTTTGGTCAGCAGCATTAATACAGCAATACTGGACTAACTTACAGAGACGTTGTATGGAATAATTTATGAAACATTTGCATAAAGTTAGCATAAACAAGAATGTTTTAAAACTGGGCTACTGATATTTTCAAAAAGATTTTATATAAAACCTCAACTCAAGACCCAGGAATTCTTACACAATTCTTAGCAATAATGCATTTCTTTTTATTCCTCAGCAAGAATGACAAGAATGTTCTATTTATAGAGACGGCCCTATTGCCATGTTGACTAAGTGCCAGGTAACCTGTTATACTCACTTGAGTGTCCAAGTTCAATCAGAACATCACAATTATTTATCCTCAGGAATTTTGGCCAAGTGATAGAAGCAAAAATATTTTGGTTCTACCCTATCATAATTAACAAAATAAGAATATCTAGAAGGGAACATTTTATCTAATTGGTTATGAGGGATTCATAAGCCTAGATCTGGAAATGATAGCTCTTGGATTTTAAAACAGTTGTCTTTTTCACACTCTCTTTTATTTGCATTTGAGGTTTGAAATGTCCACTGGCCACACCAAATGGAAATTTGAGGCAATTATCAAAATGATTCAGGGAGAAATGTGTGCAACCGAAACACATCACAGAAACACAGCCAAACTCAAACATTTCACTAAAAACAATTAACTATGGATTTGCTTTTGAGTGAATTATTTAGATAATTGCTTTTTTTTTTTCAATTTTCCAGTAAAGATATGGCAAGAGAATATTCACTTCAACAATGACTCCTGTGTCACATAGAAATGTAATTAGTATGAAAGAAATTATCTCCAATAAGGAAACAAACAATTCATTTAGGAAGAAGTCTTTTTTTTTTTTTTTTCCAAATAGCATTGGTCAACTATATGTTACATCGTCTTACAATGTTATTCCTGGTTAACTCAGGATTTAAATTCTAAAATTACTTAAAGGTTACCTGGCTTCACCTATTTTCATGCTGGAAGAATTGTTTTGCCTGTCATTATACTTGGAAATGACTGTCAATAATAATAATCAAGACCTGTGTCTTAGGTCTAATCTTAGGTGTATCCAAATGTATACAAATATGTGCAGTAACTGATGGTTGTCAGAGATTAAATTTGCTTACATGGTCTTAAAATCATTATTTGAGAACTATAAAACTTAGAAATATGAATTTTCTTTGACTCATGAAAATGGAAAAAGAATAAATGTGAAGAGCAGAAGAAACTAAATTATAGACTTAAGAATACAAATTAAGAAATAGAAACTAAACAAATAGGATTGACAAATAAAAAGGTATTTTTGGAAAAGACTAGTGAAATGGATATACTTTTGGTTAGACTGATATAGGAACAAGAGAGGAAAAAATTGTATTTATTACAAAAAGGGGTCACTGTGAGAGATGTAAATATAAATGTAAACAGTAAGAGAAAAGTACAAATTTCCTAAATAAAAAGAAGTAATGCAAAGCAGAAAAAAATCAACAAAAAGAGCTAAACAAGGTAAATATAACAAAATAAAAATAAAAGTTATAGCATAAATTAATAATGTTGAAAGATATTGATCATTTCAATAAATGTGAATAGACTACTTGCCTGTTAAAATTTTTTTTCAACTAGGCACATAAAACAAACCTAACAATATAAAGGGATGAACAAAAATGTACCACACAAATGAAAAACTAAACAAATGGAGAGGTACCATCTTTTTACCAAATTAGAATTCAGCCAAAAGCAATGAATGAAAAAAGAAAGATTCTTTATAAAGGTAAAAGTCACAATGCAAATTAAAGATATAATAGTTATGAATATCTATGTACCAAATAATATAATAATCACCTATATAGAGCAAGAAGTATAAAAAGCACAAGGAGAAATTAATAGAAATACACAATTAGTAGGAGACTAACAGACCACTCTCACGTAAAGTAGACCATAAATAAGTGTACTTTATATATATAAAGGATCTAAACAGAAAAAGCAATATGATATACTGAGCATCATACTCTGATAATAGAAAATATAATTTCTTCTCAAGCACACCAGCTCTTTTTCAAGAATTGATGATGTACTAGAACCCTCTTCCAAAAGATTAGTAAGTTTCATAAAGTACATGTATTAAACAAACAATAATGTATGATCACAGTACAATAAAACTAAAAATTAAAATACAAGCCACAAACAAAACAAACTTTTTACCTGGAACTTAAAAGCTTCGTATTAAACCTTAATGAAAAGCAAAGACACAAAAACTGCAGAAACTATGAAAATAAAAACAAAAGTAAACAAAGGGGACTGAATTAAAAGCTTTTGCACAAGGGAAACCATAAACAAGATGAAAAGGTAAACCTCAGAACAGGAGAAAGTATTTGCAAATGAAGCAGCAGGGCAAAGGATTAACCTCCAAAATAGACAAACAGCTCATGGAGCTCAATGTCAAAAAACAACCCAGTCAAAAAAATGGGCACTGGAGGAGGGCATGGCAACCCACTCCAGTATTCTTGCTTGAAGAAGTCCATGGACAGAAGAGCCTGTCAGGCTACAGCCCATGGGATCACAAAGAATCAGACATGACTGAAGCAACTTGGCACACATGCAAAGCAACTTCTTGGGAAAATTAAAAAAAAAAAAAAAACGGGCAGAAGACCTAAATAGACATCTCTTCAAAGAAGACATACCCATGGTCAAGGGGACTTGAAAAGGTGCTCAATATCCATAATATTAGAGATATGCAAATCAAAACTACAATGAGGTATCACCTCATACTGGTCAGAATGGCCGTCATCAAAAAATTCACAAACTATATGCTGGCAAGGGTGTGTAGAGAAAGGGGGACACTCTTGTTAGAGTGTAAATTGATACAGCCACTATGGAGAACAGTATGGAGGTTCCTTAAAAAACTAAAAACAGAGCTACCATATGACTCATCGGTCTCACTACTGGGCATGTACCCTGAAAGTGAAAGTGAAGTCACTCAGTCATGTCTGACTCTTCGCGACCCCATGGACTGCAGCCTACCAGGCTCCTCTGTCCATGGGATTTTCCAGGCAAGAGTACTGGAGTGGGTTGCCATTGCCTTCTCTGGCATGTACCCTGAGGCATGTACCCTGGGGAAACCATAATTCAAAATGACACATGTACCCCAACGTTCACTGCAGCACAATTTACAATAGCCAGGGCATGGAAACAACCTTAATGTCCAATGACAGATGAATGGATAAAGAACATGTGGTACATACACAAAATGGAATATTACTCAGCCATAAAAAGGAATGAAATTGGGTCATTTGTACAGATTTGGATGGACCTAGAGTCTGTCATACAGAGGGAAGTAAGTCAGAAAGAGAAAAACAAATATATATTAACACATATACATGGAATGTAGAAAAATGGCACAGATGAACCTATTTGCAGGGCAGGAATAGAGACACAAATGTAGAACAGACATGTGGACATGATAGGGGAAGAAAAGAGGGGGATGGATTGGGAAAGTAGCACTGACACATATACATTACCATGTGTAAAATAGTTAACTATGGGAACCTGCTATAAAGCACAGGGAGTTCAACCTAGTGCTCTGTGATGACCTAGATGGGAGGGGTGGGGGGTAGTGTGGGAGGGAAGTCCAAGAGGGAGGGAATATATGTATACATATAACTGATTCACTTCATTGCACACAGAAACTATAAAATAACATTGTAAAGCAATTACACACCAATAAAAAATGGAAAATATTGTTCATGAAAACACTACATGACGGAATCTATTAGGCACATTTAAAGCAATAAAAAGTAAAGTAAACCAAAACAAAGCAGCATAAGGAAATATTAACAATGAAATTTGAAATCAGTAAGGTAGAGAACCAGAAAATAGTGTGTTAAATTAATAAATCAAAATCCTACATCTTTGAGAAAATCCAAAAATTAGAGAAATCATTAGCTAATTTATCAAAAAGGGAAAAAGCAAACAGATAAGAAATAACAAGGGAAATAACTACTGATAGAGGAAATATATTGTAAGAATCTACTTTGTGTATATCTTTGCAAATAAAGTTGAAAAACATAGATTAAACAAATAATTTCTTAGAAAGATACATATAAAAATTTACAAAAATCATCCCACTAGAGACAGAACATAGACTAATTTCTGTAATTGAACTAGAAAAATTTATCAAGAAATTACTCTTCATAAAAGCACTTAGAGTAATTATACTAAACTTTTAGAGACCAGATAGTCCTAGTGCCATCAGAAAAAAAGTCACCTTTCCTTATAAACCAATGTTTTATTCACAGAGAAAAATGAATATTATGACTTCACCTTTTATCAGTTTGCCTTATTTTACACTCAACTTCGATGGACCACTAATAAGAGTAAATCAGATTAATAGAGATGTGCATTTAAAATAAAGAAAATTTTCCAAATTATTTTTATGAATCAAGTTTAACACTGGTCCCATAAACAATTATTGAACTGATATCACTTATGAATATTGACACAAAAATTCTAAGTAAAACATTAGCACACAGATTCCAAAACCAAACTATATTTTAAAAATCATATATTAATACCATGGCCAACTGGTATTTATGCCAAGAATGCCAATTCTGTGTTCTGCAATGTGTTTAACTAAGTGCTATATCAGTAAAAGAATTAAAGAGTTCAGATTGTTCTCAGATGATTGGTCTATAGTTATTCTTTTCTTAAATTTTAGTTACTGGTGCCTACTCAAATGTCCAAAATTTCTTCCAGATCTCTGCATGACCCACAATTAAAATTAAATTACTTCCTGACTGAGATGCAAGTCTTAAAAATATGGCAACAGTGATATTTCTCAAAAGGCATCACTTTTAATAACTATCAGAAAATTGAGGCCATTAATTTCAAAGCAATTTTCTAGAGACATCCATGCCAAAGAAAGATTGAGAATAATTGAGTTGCTATGTGATTATGAGTTTTATCTTATATCATAAATATTGGACTAAAATGGAAAGTCTTAGGAATAAAAATTACCTTTATGCATAAGGTCCTTGGACTGCTTATTTAAGGAAACCATTTAAGTTTTAAGACTAAAAGAATCAATAAATTAAGTTGATAATATTCTAAATAAACAGCAACCTAATTAAGCAAATCACCTACCAATGATAACTTTTAGGGTTTATCGTCCTTCTTTTAGGGAGGTCTAATAAAACATTGCCTATTGGTTTTTGAGAGCTGTAGCTATGATATTTATTTTGGGGGTCTCCAAAATCACTGCAGATGGTGACTGCAGCCATGAAATTAAAAGACATTTGCTCCTTGAAAGAAAAGTTATGACCAACCTAGAGAGCATATTAAAAAGCAGAGACATTACATGGCCAACAAAGGTCTATCTAGTCAACGCTATAGTTTTTCCAGTAGCCATGTATGGATGTGAGAGCTGGACTATAAAGAAAGCTGAGTGCTGAAGAATTGAGGCCTTTGAACTGTGGTGTTGGAGAAGACTCTTGAGGGTCCCTTGGACTTCAAGGAGATCCAACCAGTCCATCCTAAAGGAAATCAGTCCTGAATATTCATTGGAAGGACTGATGCTGAAGTTGAAACTCCATTACTTTGGCCACCTGATGCAAAGAACTGACTCATTTGAAAAGACCCTAATGCTGGGAAAGATTGAGGGCAGGAGGAGAAGGGGATGACAGAGGATGAGATGGTTGGATGGCATCACTGAGTCAATGGACATGAGTTTGAGTAAACTCCAGGAGTTTGTAATGGACAGGGAGGCCTGGTGTGCTTCAGTCCATGGGGTCACAAAGAGTTGGACATGACTGAGCAACTGAACTGATTGACTGACTGACCGACTGACCTATGATATGGCAAACCAGAGCAAATAAGCCCAAAGTCCACAATTTGGGGCCCCTCCTGTTGCTGTTTGTTACACAATAACTTAGGAAAAGGGGTTAGTGGCAGAGAAGGTGATTTTTCTTGGTAGCATTTAAGAAGATGTAACATGTGTACATGGGGCTTCCCAGGTGGTGCAGTGGTAAAGAATCCACGTGGCAATGCAGGAGATGTGGGTTCAATCCCTTGGAGTAGGAAATGGCAATCCACTCCAGTATTCTTGCCTGGGAAATCCCATGGACAGAGGAACCTGGTGGGCTACAGTCTATGGGGTCACAAAAAGTTACACATGACTGAGCGACTGAGCACACACAAAAGATGTGTACACACAAATAGTTACCATACCTACCGCTGAGCTTACTACAAATCAGAGTATGCTTCATACGACTGTCTTTTTCCATTTCTGTAGAGCCCATTAGGGTGTTGGTTGCCGACCTAATTCCTTTTCAAGGTTGTTCTTGATGTTAATATCAATTTGCTTGTATCTGTATAGTGCTACTGAGGACCAAGGGAAATAGAAGGACCTCTGTAATTAGCCAAAAGTCTACCACCCCTGAAGGACAGTTCTAAAAACTCTACTCACAGAAAATTCACTCTGTTAATGTTTGCTGCAAGCTTCTATGGCAGATTTGGAAATAAGTATAATGTATGAACCAATGTGCATTACCCTTATTAGGGGTACATCCAAGTTGAGGGTAAAAATAAGGCAAACTGATAAGAAGTGAAGTCTCAATACTCCTTTGTCTCTAAATAAATTGTTGGTGTGAAAATTGAACGTTTTAGTCCCTCAGTTGTGTCTGACCTTTTGCAACCTCATGTTCTGTAGTCCACTAGGCTCCATTTATAATATTTTAAGGCAAAAACAGCAAATATGTTTAAGCAACTATGAACTACTGCTGCTGCTGCTGCTGCTACTAAGTCGCTTCAGTCGTGTCCGACTCTGTGTGACCACAGAGACGGCAGCCCACCAGGCTCCCCCACCCCTGGGATTCTCCAGGCAAGAACACTGGAGTCGGTTGCCATTTCCTTCTCCAATGCATGAAAGTGAAAAGTGAAAGTGAAGTTGCTCAGTCGTGTCCAACTCTCTGCAACCCCATGGACTGCAGCCTACCAGGCTTCTCCATCCATGGAATTTTCCAGGCAAAAGTGCTGGAGTGGGTTGCCATTACCTTCTCCAAACTATGAACTAACAGATATGATACCGGATAGGATGGTGGGAAGGCTTTATTTCTTGTGATGAAAAATGTTCAGTTATGTTAAATGCTGAGGATGAGATGGTTGGATGGCATCACCGACTCAATGGACAAGCATTTGAGTAAACACTGGGAGTTGCTGATGGACAGGGAGGCCTGGCATGCTGCAGTCCTTGGGGTCGCAAAGAGTCGGACATGACTGAGTGACTCTACTGATGTTAAATGGTTCCCCTAGTAGATACTGATGTTCCTCTCAGATTCCCTTGATGCTTTTTTTTTTTTATTCTGGGCAGCACTTCCTTTGCTTTGAGATCCTTTTGCTTTCAAATATTGAACACCTGAGAAAACTTGGAGAACTGTCCTTGGGTTACTGAAATCACTCTGGTACAAATTGTTAGGTTTCCTGGGGCTTACTTTCCTTTTACCTCCCCTGGAAGGTTTTGGCCAACAACTAGACAAACACCATATATTAATGCATATATGTGGAATCTGAAAAAATTTGGTATAGATGATTTTATTTACAAAGCAAAAATAGAGACAGAGATGTAGAGAACAAATGTATGGATACGAAGGGGAAAGGGTGGGTGAATGAGATTAATTGGGATATTGGGAGTGACATACATACATTATTGATACTATATGTAAAATAGATAATTAATGAGAACTTACTGTACAGCACAGGGAATTCAACTCAGTGCTCTTTGGTGACCTAAGTGGGAAGGGAATCCAAAAAAGAGGGAGTATATGTATATGTGTGGGCTTCCCTGGTGACTCAGAAAAGAATCTGTTTGAAATGCAGGAGACCTGGGTTCAGTCCCTGGGTCAAGAAGATCCCCTGGAAAAGAGAATGGCAATCCACTCCAGTATTCTTGCCTGGGAAATCCCATGGACAGAGGAGCCTGGTGGGCTACAGTCCATGGGGTCACAAAGAGTCAGATACGACTGAACAACTAACACTATCACACTATGCAATATGTATATGAATAGTTCATCCAGTTTGCTGTACAGTAGAAACTAACACAACATTGTAAAGCAACTATACTCCAATAAAAGTTTTAAAAGAGCATGAAAGCACAGCCCTCTTGTTCTCATCTGGACAAATTTAAGGAATAGCACTCCTCAGAATTCCCCTTGGAGATCAGCTTTTCAGCTTCTCTTGAAAGGACTTTGCCTGAATTCTGAAATTGTTTCCTTACTTGTCCTTTTCATTTTTCTTTCCCTGCTTCCTCCAGTTCTTAACTGGTTTCTTATGACAGCATGTCCTTAATTAATCCTTTAATTAATCCTCATCTCATAATCAGCTTCTGAGAGACTCAGCCAAAAATACCACCTCCACCCCAAATTAAGAACTGAAAGATGTGCAAAACCTCACTGATTTCCTAGAAACAGGTAAAAACTCTTTTCAAACCATTCAGGAAGCAGTGACAATTTCTTGAATAGCTAATTGTGGAGATGGAATGAGTCATTGGGTCATGATGTCCATCAGAAAGGATTTATCTCAGTATGATCTCATTCTTCCTGCACATAAATATATGTGGGTGTGGGACAATGGGAAAAATACCAGGTTTTTCAAGGGCAGAAGCATGAGTGAAAAGAAGGTGCATGTGTACAGAAAGAGCTTTTTAATAGCCCTTAAAAAATCCAACAAGAGAAAAATGTAAGAAGCTGAGAATAATGAAATCATTTTCATTCCCTCCAGACTTCCCATTATCTTTGTTCTCACTCCGTTTTAGTAAAGGCATCTTTTTTTATGGTGTTTATATGGTATAAATCTGGAGAATCAAAAAAGAGAAGTAAATTGGCACTTTAGAAAAACTTTTTATAAAAAACTTCAAATACTGAAGAAAAGCCAAAAGAAGCAGATCCAATGATATATTTTAATTAACCTACTGAGTGGGACTTCAGTTTTAACTCCTGAAGATCCAAGAAAAAAGCAATAAAATCTAAGAGCACAGGAAACAGCCACTTAGACACAGAAGCCAAACATGGACAATCATTTGCTGCCCTGTTTGATTGGAATCTCTACTAGGGCAAGAAATGGGTCTGCTTTGCTCACCACTAGAACATTGTAAATTACCTATATTTGTTTGTTAAATGGATTATTGTATTAGTCAATTACATTATTATTTTATAACTATTATAGTAACTTACTGATGGACTATTTTATTTATGATTTACATTCTATGTGTATTGTTATTTATAGTTATAATGTATATTATACTTTATACTATATTTCATTTGTAGTTATTTTATTTATAATAATCTACTACTGAGTCATTTTATGGATTAATTACATTACATCTTGACAATTCATTATACTAATTTATTAATTATTTTAATTTATTGACTTTTAATTATTTTAATTAGTTTATTATTTTGTTAATTAATTTAATTTAAAACATAATTCTGAGTTATTTCTTTACAAAGACTATGTACCTTTTGATTTGGCACATAACAGTTACTCAAAAATGTATGTGGAATAAATAAGCTCTTGATATCACAACTGGGACACATGGCCTGGTAAATATGATTTTACTCATAGGAATAATGGAAACAAATGCTTTAAATCATGACTGTCCTGGAAAATTTGAGATGTGCAGATCTGATTGGCCCAACCTGGCAAAAGAAGAAAACCTCATTTGCCCAACATCTACAGAAATGAAGTCCCAGATACCAGTCAGTAGTGGTAAAGGATCTTCCACCTGCAATGCAGGAGACAAAAGAGACATGGGTTCAATTCCTGGGTCTGGAAGATCCCCTGGAGGAGGGCATGGCAACCACCCCAATATTCTTGCCTGGAGAATCCCATGGACAGAGGAGCCTCATGGGCTACAGTCCATGGGGTCGCAGAGTTAGACATGACTGAAGCAACTTAGCACACACATGTGTTCAACCTTGGGCCTGAAAAAAGCCTAATATGGATTTCCCAGCTTTCCACTTAGCCCAAATAGTAATAATAGCACAAGTGATTATTGTAACCTGAAGGGTTCTGGTACCTACACTGATATTTACCCAAAGATCATGAAAGTGAAACCAAGGTGAAAGTGTTAGTTGCTCAGTCACGTCCAACTTTTTGCGACCCTATGAACTGTAGCCCGTCGGGCTCCTCTGTCCATGGAATTCTCCAGGCAAGAATATTGGAGTGGGTAGCTATTCCCTTCTCCAGAGGATCTTCTTGACCTAGGGATAGAACCCAGATTTCCCGCACTGCAGGCAGATTCTTTACTGTCTGAGCCACCAGCAAGCCTAAAAGTTGAAAAAATACTGGAAAAATTTTAAAGATGTTTAAAAGATAAGAGTTGATATAATTTCATCGGTATCTTTAAGATTAAGTATAATGGGGCTTATGAGAATAAGGCAAAGGAATAGAACAATGCAAGAGAGTTTTTTTTTAATATATGGTATCTAACCTAGTCTAAGTCTATACACAATATCTAACATGAAGAGGTATATTAGGTATGAAATAACATCAAGAAATGGCACTAAGGGTGAAGATACATTCTTAAAATTTTTAAAGGAATCCTATGCCTTCAATCAATGATATTTAAAGTGTATTTCTTTTATCTCCTTCTGAGTCCCCTTATTCTGCTATCTACTCCCTAATATCCCCTGGCAGTTTCCAGATCTAAGCTTTGGTTCATAGGTTTGATGCTTTTTACTGGTAATGTGTACTCCCAATAACAGTATACATGCAACATGCTATCTCAACTGGAAGAGAGTTTGATAGTCAATTTATTAACACTAACAGAATAGTAACATTTTCTTTACTTGTGCAGTGTGGTATAAGTATATTTAATGAAATTAAATCTCAATTAATTGAATATCTACTCAAGCCCAGTAAGAATATTGAAGATGACTCCATCTATACATCTATCCATCCTCATTTTTAAGATAAAGAAACTGCATTATATTTATATTAAGTAATTTACTCAGACAGACTGCTTTATACCAACCCTGGGAGGTGGTTCCTATCTCATAGTCTAGAAAACTGGCTCTCAAAGAGGATATAACATTTTTGTACTTTACCAGAGTTGATGATTTCTGCTCCTGGTTGGCTGTCTTGGCCTGTCAGGTGGTAATTTTTTTTAAAGAAAGCTACAATATATGAGCATTATAAAAATCTCTATTATTAAATTTTTCTTCTTAAATAAGCAACACCATCCCCACCATCATTGTTTAATGAAAACTGTTGCTAGAACTAATTAATTCCTTCTTGAAGAGTTCAGTTAATATGCTTGACTTCTTTTAGAGAATTAAGTTTCCAGTGCTGGCTTCCTTCCAGCAAGAAGGAAACAGAAAGCAAAAACCTTGAGAGGAAGAAAGATGAAGAAACAAATGCTATGTCCAAAGTACACCTGTATGGGTGAAACACCACTCAACCAAATCGCCTGTAGCCTCAACTTGAGTTTTTTTTTCTCCATGGAAGCAGAAGTCATTGATTCTTTCCAGCCCTAAAAGGTGGTGTTTCCAAGGATCAAGGAAACGAGGAACAGTGGTTTAGACACATTTTAGCATTTAGGTATTTTATTTCTTCTCTAACAGGACTCTAACACCCTTGCTCCTAAAAAAACACTTTATAGTACATGACAACTGGATGAACATCAGGTTATAGACTAAAAACAGCTGTTGTAGGTCCATCAGCAGAATATCACTGGAATCTTGAATGTACTTTCCAAATATAATTAATAGTAGCATATGTATGCCACTCTTGAAAAACTTGAAAATCAGTCACACCTAATTGAATTTAAAATTTTATTTTGGGAAAAAAAAGTATTTTAGCTTGTGAGGTCAGACTTCTCAGCTCAACTTAAATTACTTCCTCCAATTCTCAGATGTATTATCTTGTGTTAGTGAGTGAGAAAGTAACAGTGCGTGTTATTGCTTTGTTACTGCTGCAAAAGAAAACGTTTCCTTAAAAGGCAAAGAATCAAAATGAGGACCCTCTCTCTCCCTTAATGAAAACAAAAATCTATTAGAGAGACCATAAAACACTCAAGTAGTATAAAAAGATGATCCTTTAACAAGTATACCCCTGAGTCCTGACACACATGGCAGCCTGTGACTGAGTCCTTTTGGATTTCACTGTAGAAGAAAGAGAGGTTTAGCAAGATTAGAGGAGATTTATACACGGTGTGATCATGTGAGGAACACGAGATACAGTTTTGTAATGAGCAAATCAACGAATTTCTAAGCACAACATTGCACGACCATTACAAATGAGAATGCTCCTACTACTGAACTAAATTATTTTTTAATAAATTCTTTTTTAATTTTTGGCTGCACTGGGAGGAATCTGGGATCTTAGTTCCCCCACAAGGGATCGAACCTGCACCCTCTGCATTGGAAGTGCAGAGTCTTAAACACTGGAATGCCAGGGAAGTCCCTGAACTCGATTATCTTTAAGGACCAAGATATGCTGAAAGCCAACCATCTGATCAACAGAATCCAAATGTCCACCTCTCACATTCAGTCCAGTTCAGTTCAGTTGCTCAGTCGTGTCTGATTCTTTGCAACCCCATGAATCACAGCACGCCAGGCCTCCCTGTTCATGACCAACTCCCAGAGTCTGCCCAAACCCATGTGCATCAAGTTGGTGATGCCATCCAACCATCTCATCCTCTGTCTTCCCTTTTTCCTCCTGCCCTCAATCTTTCCCAGCATCAATGCCTTTTCAAATGAGTCAGCTCTTTGCATCAAGTGGCCAAAGTATTGGAATTTCAGCTTCAACATCAGTCCTTCCAATGAACACCCAGGACTGATTTCCTTTAGGATGGACTGGTTGGATCTCCTTGCAATCCAAGGGACTCTCAAGAGTTTTCTCCAACACCACAGTTCAAAAGCATCAGTTCTTTGGTGCTCAGCTTTCTTTATAGTCCAGCTCTCACACCCATACATGACCACTGGAAAAACCATAGCCTTGACTAGATGGACCTTTGTTGGCAAAGTAATGTCTCTGCTTTTTAATATGCTGTCTAGGTGGGTCATAATTTTCCTTCCAAGGAGTAAGCGTCTTTTAATTTCATGGCTGCAGTCACCATCTGCAGTGATTTTGGAGCCCAGAAAAATAAAGTCAGCCATTGTTTCCACTGTTTCCCCATCCATTTGCCATGAAGTGATGGGACCAGATGCATGATCTTCGTTTTCTGAATGCTGAGCTTTTAGCCAACTTTTTCACTCTCCTCTTTCTCTTTCATCAGGAGGCTCTTTAGTTCTTCTTCACTTTCTGCCATAAGGGTGGTATCATCAGCATATCTGAGTTATTAATATTTCTTGCAATCTTGATTCCAGCTTGTGCTTCTTCCAGCCCAGAGTTTCTCATGATATACTCTGCATATAAGTTAAATAAGCAGGGTGAAAATATACAGCCTTGATGTACTCCTTTTCCTATTTGGAACCAGTCTGTTGTTCCATGTCCATTTCTAACTGTTGCTTCCTGACCTGCATACAAGTTTCTCAAGAGGCAGGTCAAGTGGTCTGGTATGCCCATCTCTTTCAGAATTTCCCACAGTTTATTGTGATCCACACAGTCAAAGGCTTTGGCATAGTCAATAAAGCAGAAATCGATGTTCTTCTGGAACTCCCTTGCTTTTTTTGATGATCCAGTGGATGTTGGGAATTTGATGCCTGGTTCCTCTGCCTTTTCTAAAACCAGCTTGAATATCTAGAAGTTCGCGGTTCATGTATTGCTGAAGCCTGGCTTGGAGAATTCTTTTTTAACTCTTTTTTTTTTTTTAACTGGAGGTTAATTACTTTATAATATTGTTTTGGTTTTGACATACATCAACATGGCTTGGAGAATTTTAAGCATTACTTTACTAGCGTGTGAGATGAGTGCAATTGTGCGGTAGTTTGAGCATTCGTTGGCATTGCCCTTCTTTGGTATTGGAATAAAAACCGGCCTTTTCCAGTTCTTTGGCCACTGCTGAGTTTTCCAAATTTGCTGGCATATTGAGTGCAGCACTTTCACAGCATCATCTTTCAGGATTTGAAAGAGCTCAACTGGAATTCCATCACCTCCACTAGCTTTGTTCATAGTGATGCTTCCTAAGGCCCATTTAACTTCACATTCCAGGATGTCTGGCTCTAAGTGAGTGATCACACCATCGTGATGATCTTGGTCGTGAAGATCTTTTTTGTACAGTTCTTCTGTGTATTCTTGCCACCTCTTCTTAATATCTTCTGCTTCTGTTTGGTCCCTTCCATTTCTGTTCTTTATTGAGCCCATCTTTGCATGAAATGTTCCCTTGTTATCTCTAATTTTCTTGAAGAGATCTCTAGTCTTTCCCATTCTATTGTTTTCCTCTATTTCTTGGCATTGATCGCTGAGGAAGACTTTCTTATCTCTCCTTGCTATTCTTTGGAACTCTGCACTCAAATGGATATATCTTTCTTTTTATCCTTTGCTTTTCACTTCCCTTCTTTTCACAGCTACTTGTAAGGCCTCCTCAGATAGCCATTTTGCTTTTCTTCATTTCTTTTTCTTGGGGATGGTCTTGATTCCTGTCTCCTGTACAATGTCACATACCTCCATCCATAATTCATCAGGCACTGTCTATCAAATCTAGTCCCTTAAATCTATTTCTCACTTCCACTGTATAATCATAAGGGATTTTATTTAGGTCATACCTGAATTGTCTAGTGGTTTTCTCCACTTTCTTCAATTTCAGTCTAAATTTGGCAATAAGGAGTTCATGATCAGAGCCAGTCAGCTCCTGGTCTTGTTTTAGTTGACTGTATAGAGCTTCTCCATCTTTGGCTGCAAAGAATATGATCAATCTGATTTCAGTGTTGACCATCTGGTGATGTCCACATGTAGAGTCTTCTCTTGTGTTGTTGGAAGAGGGTGTTTGCTATGACCAGTGCGTTCTCTTGGCAGAACTCTATTAGACTTTGCCCTGCTTCATTCTGTACTCCAAGGCCAAATTTGCCTGTTACTCCAGGTGTTTCTTGACTTCCTACTTTTGCATTCCAGTCCCCTATAATGGAAAGGACATCTTTTTTGGGTGTTCATTCTAGAAGGTCTTGTAGGTCTTCATAGAACCATTCAACTTCAGCTTCTTCAGCGTTGCTGGTTGGGGCATAGACTTGGATTACTGTGATATTGAATGGTTTGCCTTGGAAACGATCATTCTGTCATTTTTGAGATTGCATCCAAGTACTGCATTTCAGACTCTTTTGTTGACTATGATGGCTACTCCATTTCTTCTAAGAGATTCCTGCCCACAGTAGTAGATATAATGGTCATCTGAGTTAAATTCACCCATTCCAGTCCATCTTAGTTCACTGATTCCTAGAATGTCAATGTTCACTCTTGCCATCTCCTGTTTGACCACTTCCAATTTGCCTTGATTCATGGACCTAGCATCCCAGGTTCCTATGCAATATTGCTCTTTATAGCATTGAACCCTGCTTCCATCACCAGTCCCATTCACAACTGGGTGTTGTTTTTGCTTCGGCTCCATCCCTTCATTCTTTCTGGAGTTATTTCTCCACTAATCTCCAGTAGCATATTGGGCATCTATGGACCTGGGGAATTCATCTTTCAGTGTCCTATCCTTTTGCCTTTTCATACTGTTCATGGGATTCTCAAGGCAAGAATACAGAAGTGTTTTGCCACTCCTTTCTCCAGTGGACCACATTCTGTCAGACCTCTCCACCACAACCTGGCTGTATTGGATGCCCCCACACAGCATGGGGTTAGACAAGGCTGTGGTCCATGTGATCAGATTGGCTAGTTGTCTGTGATTGTAGTTTCAGTCTGTCTGTCCTCTGATCCCCTCTCTCAGTGCCTATTGTCTTACTTGGGTTTCTCTTACCTTAGACGTGGGGTCTGTCTTCACGACTCTTCCAGCAAAGCACAGCCGCTGCTCCTTACCTCTGATGCAGGTTAGCTCCTCTCCACCACCGCCCCTGCCCTCGGGTGCTGGGTAGCTCCTCTGGGCTGTGTTCCTGCGCTGTTGCAGCAGCCACATGCACCTCTCACATCATTTCGATAATCAAAAAGATTTGAGAGAAAAACAGGTGAAACAACACTAAAAACACCATAAAGACATTGGAAAAATAGTTCCCTTCCTCAATATTTAGCTTGTTTTTTTCTTGCTTCTCCCCATGCACATAATTGAGTCTGATCATTCACTTTTGAAAATGCAGTTAATAACCCACATCCAGTTCAGTGAAGCAGTGACAGAACACCAACTCATGACCAGAACAGTTCAGGCTTGACTGGGAACATGGGAACCAATGTCATGATTTCTTCATGTTTAATATGACTCTTAGATCCCTCAAAAGCTACCAATACCTAAGAACATGCAAGTCCAGCATGTATCATTTACCTAATGAGCCAGTGATTTTTTTTTTCATATATTTTTCGTGTTCTTTTTGCCTTTTAACTGAAAGGTATTTGGGAGAAAATTAAAGTTGATGATTTCAGTGTTTTCATTAAAAGGAAAACTAACTTTTGACCTTAAGGTTTACTATTTTTATATATTCTCTTTTGCCTCTTATTTTGTATTTGCAACAAAGGGGAGATGGAAAGTATTTGTTGAGTTATAATGCCAAACCCCAAAAGGCTAGTCTTTCATCTTCTAAATGATAAATTGCCCCATTTTGAAAACCATTGCCTCCTTCATTCCTTTTCTTTCTCCTGCTTTCACCCCTTTTTCCTGGAAATAATCAAAAATCTCATTAGATAGGGCCAGAGTCCAGTGATCTCTTTAAAGGCTTTTAAAAACACGTTTATCATTTATTTATTATTTTTTTTTACTTTACAATTATTAATTGTCATGAGAGATTAGATTTTTCCTGTCCCAAGGTAAACCTTTTCTTCTTCAACATCTCTTTTGTATCTGAAGAAAGCTTGTACGGAGCCCGACATCAGTTTTTATATGCCTCATTCTATATTCCAGCACTGTCTGCATTTGGATGACAGCTTAGAGTGGCTAGAAGTATGACAAAGCACTGCCATATGGAAATATTTCTATTTATGTGGACAGCTTCTTTGAGTGGAGCTCATTAATGTACAGTCTGAAAGACAAGAACTGAACAAGACAACCACATGACTACCATGAAAATTCTGTCATCCTTAACAGGCCAATTTCTGCCTCACTCTCCACACCTACTCAGACATCTGGCAGAAGTCCACCCCATACTAACTGAGTAGCTTGGGGCAATTTCCTTCAGTGCTCTAAGTTTTATTTTTATCATCTGTAAAACCAGCATAGTAATGGAGCTTCATTGATCAAATTTATTTTTAAGGATTTGTTTTTTTTAATTAATTCATGACAGAAAAGTGATCAGAAAAATACAAAAAGCTCCTCTACCCCCTTTACCCAAGTTTCTAATTGTTAATATGATACATCATTTGCTTCACATCTCTCTTTCATTACCATTAGTTTTTTCTAAATTCTTGCACAGCCATCTGCTGACACAACATTCCCATTACTTCAAAACTTTTCAATATATATTTCTTGGAAATGATGACATTCCTACATCATCAATATAAACTCCTCCAAATCAAGATATCAATAATGATAGGATCCTACCATCCAATCTACAGACTCCAATTCAAATTAGAGACTGGGAGCAAATTTCTAGTTACCTTATCCCTGTCCATCCCATAGCTCTCCACTCCACATTCCCTGGGATTATGGAGTTCATTGGTAAACTACTTGTAAGCTGAACCCTCCCCTAGGCAGCAGGGCTAATCCCAAACCTAAACTGATACATTATGTGAAATTTAAAGACATTAACTTGAGACCTTGTCTTGACCTCAGTTTTCAGCCTACTTCCATGTAAAGTTCTTACATTTGTGACAAAACTTGACTTTTAGAACCTACAGAAGGCCTTATTTTCCTGTGCTTAAGACACTGTCCTTGGAGTTGAAGTCAGAGAGAGATTTCAATAATTTTGTTTAGTAGTGAAACATTTTAAATGAAATTATATCAAACCATGGTGTGTAAATAAGGATGTGTGTGTGTGTGCTAAGTCACTTCAGTCATATCTGACTCTTTGCAATCCCATGGACTGTAGCTCCCCAGGCTCCTCTGTCCATAGGATTCTTAAGGCAAGAATACTGGAGTGGGTTACCATTTTCTTCTCCAGGGATCAAACTCGAGTCTCCTGTGTCTCTTGCATTGGCAGGTGGGGTCTTTACTACTAGCACCACCTGGGATGCCCATATATAAGGATTCAGTTCAGTTCAGTTCAATTCAGTCACTCAGTCTAGTTAGATTCTTTGCAACCCCATGGACTGCAGAATGCTGGTCTTCCCTGTCCATCACCAGTTCCAAGAGCTTACTCACACTCGTGTCCATTGAGATGGTAATGCCATCCAACCGTCTCATCCTCTGTCATCCCCTTCTCCTCCTGCCTTTAATCTTTTCCAGCATCAGAGTCTTTTCAAATGAGTCAGCTTTTCGCATCAGGTGGCCAAATTATTGGAGCTTCAGCTTCAGCATCAGTCCTTCCAATGAATATTCAGGGTTGATTTCCTTTAGGATGGACTGGTTGGATTTCCCTGCAGTCCAAGGACTCTCAATAGTCTTCTCCAATACCACAGTTAAAAAGCATCAATTCTTCAGTGCTCAGCTTTCTTTATAGTCCAGCTCTCACATCCATACATGACTACTGGAAAAACCATAGCTTTGACTAGACAGATCTTTGTTGGCAAAGTAATGTCTCTGCTTTTAATATGTTGGTCACAGCTTTCTTCCAGGGAGCAAGTGTCTTTTAATTTCATGGCTGCGGTCACCATCTGCAGTGATTTTCCAGTATATAAGGATATCTGTTTGGAAATCTGATTTTTCCATTTCCTAGCCTGCTGGGATCATTTAACCTGTTTGGGTCTCAGTTTCTCCACCAGGCTTCCCTCATGGCTCAGACAATAAAGAGTCTGTCTGCAATGCAAGAGATCTGGATTTTATCCCTGGGTCAGGAAGATCCCCTTGAGAAGTGAATGGCTACCCACTCCAATATTCTTGCCTGGAGAATTCCTTGGACTAAGGAGCAATGGGGTCATAAGAATCAGACATGAAAATAGACTAACATTTCTATATCTGTTAAATGAAATACAGTTGAGACAAGGCATAGAATTAGCATGGTGAGGATAGGTGAAAAATAGTTTTTGGCTTGTGTTCTGATAATTGAACCTTTTCAAGGAAACTAGTTCTCACCAAGCAGTAGTACAAAATCTGATGTATGAATAAGAGTGCAAATTCATTGAGTATGAGCCAAATAGCCAAGGAGATTCCATCTAGCTTGTTCAACAGTTTATATTCCTCATAGGAAACATACTTGGGAAGCAAAATCTTAATAGCTGATTGCTTAGCTGGCTTGGGGCCAGTCTTATCACACTTGGCATTTTGACTTTCTTACCATAATGTCTAATAGTATTTATCTCCTCTATAAGCTAACTTCCTAGTTGCTATATACACTTGTCAGGGCTGTTCAAGAAACCCCTTCTCCTGGCTTGACAAATATTTTGTATTATGGTTCTCAGTTTCAAGAAAGTATTAAATCCTTTTCCTTGACAGATTTTCATACTTTTTTCTTTAACATATATTATATGGCAATACCTCCCTAGTAACCTTGATGATGTTTTCAGTTCAGTTCAGTCTCTCAGTTGTGTCCAACTATTTGCAACCCCATGGACTGCAGCACACCAGGCCTCCCTGTCCATCATCAACTCCTGGAGCTTACTCAAACTCATGTCCATTGAGTTGGTGATGCCATTCAAACATCTCATCCTCTGTCATCCCCTTCTCCTCCTGCCTTCAATCTTTCCCAGCAACAGGGTCTTTTCAAATGAGTCAGCTCTTCGCATCAGGTGGCCAAAGTATTGGAGCTTCAGCTTCAGCATCAGTCCTTCCAATGAATATTCAGGGTTGATTTCCTTTAGGATGGACTGGTTGGATCTCCTTGCAGTCCAAAGGACTCTCAAGATTCTTTTCCAATACCACAGTTCAAAAGCATCAATTCTTTGGTGCTCAGCTTTCTTTATACTCCAACTCTCACAGCCATACTTGACTACTGGAAAACCCGTAGCTTTGACTAGACAGACCTTTGTTTTCAATGTCTCTGCTTTTAAATATACTGTCTGGTTTGGTCATAACTTTTCTTCCAAGGAGTAAGCATCTTTTAATTTCATGGCTGGAGTCACCATCTGCAGTGATTTTGGAGCCAAAAAAAGAAAAAAATTCTCTCACTGTTTCCATTGTTTCCCCATTTATTTGCCATGAAGTGATGGGACCAGATGCCATGATCTTCGTTTTCTGAATGTTGAGTTTTAAGCCAACTTTTTCACTCTCCTCTTTCACTTTCATCAAGAGGCTCTTTAGTTTTTCTTCACTTTCTGCCATAAGGTTGGTGTCATCTGCATATCTGAGGTTATTGATATTTCTCCCGGCAATCTTGATTTCAGCCTGTGCTTCATCCAGCCCAGGATTTCACATGATGTACTCTGCATATAAGTTAAATAAGCTAGATGACAATATACAACCTTGACATACTCCTTTCCCAATTTGGAACCAGTCTGTTGTTCCATGTCCAGTTCTAACTGTTGCTTCTTGACCTGCATACATATTTCTCAAGAGGCAGGTCAGGTAGTTTGGTATTCCCATCCTTTAAGAATTTTCCAGTTTGTTGTGATCCACACAGTCAAAGGCTTTGGCATAGTCAATAAAGCAGAAGTAGATGTTTTTCTGGAACTCTTGCTTTTTCAATGATCCAACAGATGTTGGCAATTTGATCTCTGGTTCCTCTGCCTTTTTAAAATCCAGCTTGAGCATCTGGAAATTCAAGTTTCATGTACTGCTGAAGCCTGGCTTGGAGAATTTTGAGCATTACTTTACTAGCACGTGAGAAGAGTGCAATTGTGTGGTAGTTTGAGTACTGTTTGGCATTGCCTTTTTTGAGGGATTGGAATGAAAACTGACCTTTTCCAGTCCTGTGGCAGCCCTTGATGATGTTTGGAAATTACTAAATCCCTTGAGATATTTCAGTATCTTAGGGAAAACTTGTTGGTAATAGACAAGTCAAGAAATTTTGAAGGACCATCAGGAAAACATTTATTTGCTGTCACAGTCAAGGTCATGCATCATTATACTAGATAATTTCTTCAGTTCAGTTCAATTCAGCCACTCAGTCATGTCCAACTCTTTGTTACCCCATGGACTGCAATACACCAGGCTTCCCTGTCTATCACCAAGTCCCAGAGCTTGCTCAAACTCATGTCCATCGAAACAATGATGCCATCCAACCATCTCATCCTCTGTCATCCCCTTCTCCTCCTGCCTTCAATCTTTCCCAACATCAGGGTCTTTTCCAATGAGTCAGTTCTTCACATCATGTGGCCAAAGTACTGGAGCTGCAGCTTCAGCATCACTCCTTCCAATGAATATTTAGGACTGATTTCCTTTAAGATTGACTGGTTTGATTTCCTTGGTATCCAAGGGACTCTCAAGAGTCTTCTAATTTCCTAGAGATGATCAAAACCATATTCCCCCAACTGTGGTAAAAGGAGCCTAGGGTAATTCCCCTGAGCCCTAGCTCCTGGTATTCATACTTCATGTCATCCTATCCTCTTAAGTCTGACCAGGACCTGTGATTTGTTTGTACCCAAGAAACTACAAGCAAACGTGATGACATGATGAGATGTGTGTGATTATCTTTGTTCAGTCGCTCAGTCGTGTCCTACTCTTTGCAACTCAATGGACTGCAGCACGTCAGGCTTCCCTGTCCTTTACTGTCTCCTGGAGTTTGCTCAAACTCATGTCCATTAAGTCAGTGATGCCATCCAAACATCTTGTCCTCTGTCATCCCCTTCTCATGCCCTCAATCTTTCCTAGCATTAGGGTCTTTTCCAATGAGTCAGCTCTTTGCATCAGGTGGCCAAAGTATTGGAGCTTCAGCTTCATTATCAGTCCTTCCAATGAATATTCAGGGTTGATGTCCTTTATGATTGACTGGTTTAATCTCCTTGCTGACCAAGGGACTCTCAAGTGTCTTCTCCAACACCACAGTTCAAGGGCATCAATTCTTGGGTGCTCAGCTTTCTTTATATGGTCCAACTCTCACATCCATACATGACTACTGGAAAAACCATAGCTTTGACTATATGGACCTTTTTCAGCAAAGTGATGTCTCTGCTTTTTAATATGCTATCTAGGTTTGTCATAGCTTATGTTACCTATATTGTAATTCCCATTTGCACAACACTTTCTCTTGTGCTGACTTTGAAGAATCAGTTAACATGGCATAAACTGGCCTAAAGGGAGGACTGTATGGTAAGCAATCAAGGGTGACTCCTGCAACAGCATCAAGAAACCAAAGCCCTTGCTCCAACAGCCTCTGAAAGAAACAGAATGCTGCTAACAGCCACCAGAGCTTGAAAACAGATTCTTCCCAAGTTTGACCTTAGATGAGACTGTGACCCTAGATGATACCTGGATTGCAGCTTGTCAGACCTTAGAGCATAAAATCTAGATAAACCAGTCTTGGACTCCTCAGCCACAGACACTTGATCCTAGAATTCACCAGCTGTTACTTTAGGAGTGTGTCTTTTGTCTCTTTAATCATGTTTGGTACCCAATGACAAATTTGGATCTGAAAACTTGATTACTTTAGAAGCTCACATAAGTGCTTTTAACTAAAACTTCTTGAATTACTGCTTCCTTTCCTTCCTTTTAATTTTCATTCCTAGAAATCCTATTCTTAGCAAAAAGACTCTTGACTTGTTCTGTAACATATTTCCTCTTTTTTTACTCATGATTTCTATTTCTTCATGTTTTGTTTCACTTTTTTGTAAAATTTAAATTTATTTATTTTAATTGGAGGCTAATTACTTTACAATATTGTATTGGTTTTGCCATACATCAACATGAATCTGCCACAGGTGTACACGTGTTCCCCATCCTGAACCCCCCTCCCACCTTCCTCCTCGTACCATCCCTCTGGGTCATCCCAGTGCACCAGTCCCAAGCATCCTGTATCCTGCATCAAACCTGGACTGGTGATTCATTTCTTATATGATATTATACACATTTCAATGCCATTCTCCCAAATCATCCCACCCTCTCCCTCTCCCACAGAGTCCAAAAGTCTGTTCTATACATCTGTGTCTCTTTTGCTGTCTCGCATACAGGGTTATCATTACCATCTTTCTAAATTCCATATATATGCATTAGTATACTGTATTGGTGTTTTTCTTTCTGGCTTACTTCACTCTGTATAATTGGCTCCAGTTTCATCCACCTCATTTGAGATAGTTTGTACATTTGAACTTTCCAATAATTTACTCAGTTTTCAGCAGTGTCAATTCCATTTTTTCACTTCTTTGAAATCTTCAAATTCACAAATCATTTTCTTTCAATTTCTCAAATCTTTTTCACTTTATTATTATTTCTTTGTTGTATTTCCTGTATTTTTCATCAGAATTCTCATGAGATTTTTTTTTTAACTGTGCTTGGTTTTCTTGAGGTATACAGGCTGTTAGGCTCTTAGTTGCCATACAGGGGCTTAGTTGCCCCAAGGCCTGTGGGATCTTAGTTTCCTGACCAGGAATTGAATCTGTGTCCCCTGCATTGGAAGGCAGGTTCCTAACCTCTGGACCACCAGGGAAGTCCCTCATCACAGATTTTTTTTTTTAAGTTTTCTGCTAATGTGATAACGCCTCTCCTTTGAACTGCTGAGTTCTCTTAACTGACTTTCGAATTACATGTTGATTCATTTCAGCAAGTGGAGAAATCTCAGAACCATTGCCAGCAAGGTTTTTGGAACTTGTCAGGTTATAGTAGCTTTGAAGAACAGTGAAGTTAGCCATTTTTCATGTTTAATCACTGGTGAAACAATGGGGCTGATTGGTCCTGAAGGCTCTATTATCTCAGTCTTATCCACGTGTGAGCTTTGAGTGGCTGTCATTTTTTGGCCCATTGGAAGGGGAACAGTTCACAGCAGCAGTCCATGGGATCAGTAGATTGGTTCAGTGATTTGGTGTCAGGCAGGAAGGAAAGGTTGATTTCCACAGGTTTAGGTGATCTCTATAGTCTGCCATCTGCCCTCTCAAAGAGCCTTGGCATCTGAGCTCTTTACCCCAGGGGAGATCAGAGAAAATGGTTTCCTCCCTCCTGGTGATCGAAATCAGGTGGCAGCAAAGGTGCCTTCTCTTCCTAGCCTGGTTTCTACAAGATTATCTGGGAAGCCTGAAGATTCCAGATGTGTGAGATCCCTTCCAGGTCCCTACAATAAAACATAGTCATCTCTATACCACCTTCCCTGCTCCCACCCTAAAGACACTCAATTACATAAGATTTAACTTACTGTTTGAATCACCCCAGCAGAAAGTTGAGGGAAATAGAAGTAATAAACTTGTGCTCAGTCTGCTGTCTTCCAAGAATCTATCCTCTGGGTGAAGAGATTTTTTTTTTAACTTTTTTTTTTTTTTGCTTTCATGTATACTAATGACTCAGTGGGTAAAGAATCCGCCTGCAATGTGGAGACATAGGAGACCTGGGCTCGATCCCTAGGTTGCAAAGATCCCTTGGAGGAGGGCATGGCAACCCATCCCAGTATTCTTGCCTGGAGAATCCCACGGACAGAGGAGCCTGGTGAACTACATTCCATGGGGTTGTAAAGAGTTGGGCACAACTGAGCATGAGTGTGACGATACTAAAATCCACTTGAAGACAAGGATGTTAGGTAGTTATTTTTTAAGACAGACTTTATAATGAGGACTAGGTTAATCGAACTCCAGCAGATTTCCTTAAAAGCACTGATGACATTCTAAATATTACGCATATTTAGGTAAGTGGATGAGTCGAGCAAAAACACACACCTTGGAACTAACAACTAAGAAATATGGTCACATTAGCACCAGAAATTGATTTTTTTCTCAAGCCATTCACCAATTTTGCATCGATTAGTCATTGTCCTTGAAAATCAAGATGCTATTTATCTGCATCAAGTACTTAAAGGGTTCTCAAGAAATATTTGTGAATTTTGATGAATGACAAATAAGACTGTGGTAGACTGGTCTAGGCAATTTTCATTGTTTAGATTTTTTAAATAGTCTGTGCATCTTTCTTATCAACTGATATCACCTAGTTAATAAAAAACCTTTCTGATGCCCAAATTACTTTTAAAGACTTGTGAAGTAGTTTTGAATAGTTTCATGATAAACCATCTTAGGAAATGCTTGACCTGCCTTAAGGTCTTGCATGTCCTAGTTCCTTAGTTGATCAATAGAAACATTCTTGAAGATGCATTGTTGCAAGTGTTTAAAGTACTTAAGCCCATAATTTTCTGCTGCTGTGAATGTAATTGACTCCCATTTTAAGCAAAAGCACTTTGAGAGCATAAGAGCATTGAACAGTGCTTCTCTTTGGATACAGAAATAAGGAACGAGGACACTAAGCAAAGGAAGGAGCGGTGGAAATAAGAATGAAATTAGGACAAGAGGTATGTTTTCAAGATTAATTGGCTAGCTACTACTATTGCTAAAAGACTATAGAATATCACTAAATTTTAAGTAGGGAAAATTACCACACCACCTAAATAAGCCTTCTGCGTCAGAGTCAAAGGTTTATAAACCTGAACAGAGAGAATCTATGCTCCATTCTTCCAGTACCAATAGAATGGAAGGATTTTTCTTTTTCTTTTCTAAGTTTAAATGAGACTAAAGAGGTTTAGGTGGTCCTAAGAGCTTTGGAATTGAGATTATTATCTAGAGACGACAACTAGAGAAGTTTCAACCTGAGGTTTGACTTAATTGGTTTCTGACTACAGGACCCCATATTATTTATCCCAATATGGTTCTGAAATTCTCTGCTTCCCTGCAAAGGAGATGTTCCTGAAGATTACCTCCCACCTACCAGGCTGAGCCTCTATTAGTTGAAATGCTTTGTAATGGTTGTTGCTTCCATTTTAGCTCAGCTGGATTCAGGAGGGAAATTGAGGCGAGTAGCTAGGGTAGATTTAGGGAACATGAGGCTAATCTTACATTGATATGTGCTTTTGGATATAGTTTTGTGTGATTCTCTCTCATCCTAATAAAAATTTCTTCTATGACATGGAGCACTTAGAACCTGGCAAAAGAAATCCCTGACTTGGAACTCTAGTTTTAGACAGTCTCATTTGGGTTCTCCTCAAATTGTACCCTACTATACTACGTGAGGAGTTCATGGATCCAAGGGATCTGAGTATTCTAATTTGAACCAGGACTTATGGATTTTTAGAAAGTATATTTTTAAGAGTATAAAATATACTTTATTTCACTTTGTGGTAACTTGATTCATAGCCTTTATATTTTATTTTTATTTGTTTATTTATTTGACTGCATCTTTGGGTCTTAGTTGTGGTGCTGGGGCTTCTCTAGTTGTGGTGTATGGACTTAGTTGCTCTGTGGCATATGGAATCTTAGTTCCATGACTAGGGATCAAACCCATGCCTCCTGCATTGGAAGGTGCATTCTTAACCACTGGACCACCAGGGAATTCCAATATTTATATTTTAGGTAGCATGTGGGCCTTCATTTTTACTCCTACACATGGTAGAATGGGTCTGCTTGTCCCTACTTCTTTAGGGCAGGAGAAGACTCTGATTGACCAATACGTGGACCAGTTCCAGCGCCATTCCTTTCCCATCTCCGAACAAGCCTTTCAACTAGTGTGTTTCTGACTTTCCCACTAACTAAGTGGGGGACTTTAGCATGCTGCTTCATCTGAGCCTCAAGTTTTCCTATCTGTACAACAAGATGATTGAACAGGGTGAGCTAAAGTTTCCTTCTGGTTCTTCCACCAGGAAGAGTGGCAAAGACTAGATGGCTATTTTTGGCTTTTCAGGGTTTAGTGGGGTCTTTAAAGACTTGTGAATCAAGAGCTCTGTGGGTAAAGCAGAATGGGTCCTCAATACTCATGTGTGTCCTGATTATGCAGTTGAGTTGCCCTAGACCTCACCAATTTGTGTGTGTGAAAATAAATTTTATAACACTTGAGAACTTCAGTTTTACCAGTTTCTACCCATGTGCCTAAGTAAGAGCCCCTGCCCTCAAAATTTCACCCAACTATTTATGGGCATCCCTAGGATTTCTTGGGCTTCCCTGGTGACTCAGTGGTAAAGAATCTGCCTGCCAGTGCAGGAGACCTGGGTTTGATCCCTGGGCTAGGAAGATCCCCTGGAGGAGAAAATGGGAACCCACTCCAGTATTCTTGCCTGGAGAATCCCATGGGTAGAGGAGCCTGGTGGGCTACAGTCCACAGGGTCTCAAAGAGCCAGACACAACTGAAATGACTTAGCACACACTAGTTCTTAGGTTTCCTGACTCTAGGATACCATGTTAGTATCTGCTAAATAATATCTTCCCCTTGACCCTCTGCACTGCACCTGTTGCCCCTGTTGGTGCCAGACAGCATGAATAGTGGTGCCAAGACACTATATCCTGATGCTTTCAGAATGAGCTGCAACCATGTTGCACGCCATGCTGATGGAGGAGGAATGCCCCTCTGCCCTTTTCTTCTTTGTTTTTCCTAATTTGTCCCTGACATAGGAGGCAGAGTGAGCAAGCTCTGCTCTCTCACAAAATCAGGTTAAAGCAGAGTTTCTCTCAAAAGGGCTCAGACACAAAACCAAGGACCACACGACATACTCTGACACTGGTTTCACCATCTCTCCCCAGGTGCTGAATGTCTTCTGGCCCCTTCCCCACATAAATATCAATCAGGCAGATGCTCATAGATTACTGGCCCACTAAGCCTATTTAAGTATAACACATATGTGAACACAACTAGGACACAACACCTCAGTGCATGAATGAATCAATAAGATAAATAACTAAATACCAGGAAAATAGAGTGATTTTATACTGACTTTCCAAATGTTACAGAAAAACATTCAGATCCACAGTGTTTGTGGAGATTAGCTGTATATTTTAGGCCTCAGTGAATGGTTCTTACATTTGGGGCATTAGAGAAAGTTAATCATTAATATCCACTGAGTACTTATGATGTGACAGGAACCAGAATACACACTTATGCGCATTATATTCTGTAATTCCTTTAAGTCGGAGGTAGGTAAAGCTTTTCTTCTGTAAATGGACAGATAGTAAGTTGCTTTCAGTTTTGTAGGCTATAACATCTCTGTAACACTGTTCAGCTCTGAAAGCGGCAAACACGTGGATTTGCCTGTGTTCCAATAAAACTTGATTTACAAAAATGACTGTAAGCTGAATTTAACCAGCAGGCCAAAATTTGCTGACCCTGGCTTTACCAAGTTCATGAGTCTAGTCCTATTTCCATCTTCATTTAACAGACAAAGATATAGAAGCATAAAGAGGCTAAGAAACACATAGATATCAGGGAGTGGAATTGGGATTAGAACCTAAGAAGTCTAATTCCAGAGCTCACACTTTTTTAGTACTGAGTCATTTCTGGCCCTTGGCAGTAAGTTAGAGACTACCCTTAGGTGGAAAACTTAAAGGCTGGGACCTTGCTGTGAATATGGGTTACCCGTGGGCTTAATGTTTGCATCCTTAGTCATCATCATAGCCAACACAGAGCCTAATAGTCTGATCATCCCTTAAAAAAAAACACAGTAATAAATGAAAAGTCATTTTTTTTTTGCTTTGAATTATCAGGAATGTGTGGTGTATGCTCCATTGAACAACCCTTAATTACAGAATTGCTTTATTCATGACTTCTTAATTGCTTTAATGATGTGATGTCACTAGTACTTATTAATTTCCTTTTCAACATGGCTCCTCAAGCCAGCTCTACCTTTTTTAAGAAAGCATAAGTCAATAATAGTAATAATAATTATATTTACAATATATGTATACTATACTATGTGTGTATTAATCACCCAGTCATGTCCAACTTTTTGCAACTCCGTGGACTGTAACCTACCAGGGAAGCTCTTTACTACTATATATATATATATGTCATTTATAATTATACATCTATAAATAAATGATATGATACATATATATCTACACATATATGATATGGGCTTCCCTGGTGGCTCAGACGGTAAAAAATCTGTCTGCAATTCAGGAGACAATGGTTTGATCCCTGAGTTAGGAAGATCCTTTTTTTCCCCCCCTTGGGCTCCAAAATCACTGCAGATGGTGACTGGAGATATGAAATTTTTTTAAATTTATTTATTTTAATTGGAGACTAATTACTTTACAATATTGTAGTGGTTTTTGCCATACAGTGACATGAATCAGCCATGGGTATACATGTGTTCCCAATCCTGAATGCCCCTCCCACCTCTCTCCCCATCCTATCCCTCTGTGTCATCCCAGTGCATCAGCCCTGAGCACCCTGTCTCATACATCAAACCTGGACTGGCGATCTGTTTCACATATGATAGTATACATGTTTCAATTATATTTTCTCAAATCATCCCACCCTCGTCTTCTCCCACAGAGTCCAAAAGACTGTTCTATACATCTGTGTCTCTTTTGGTGTCTCGCAGATGGGGTTATTGTTATCATCTTTCTAAATTCCATATATATGTGTTAGTACACTGTATTGGTGTTTTTCTTTTTGGCTTACTTCACTCTGTATAATAGGCTCCAGTTTCATCAACCTCATTCGAACTGATTCAAATGTATTCTTTTTAATGGCTGAGTAATATTCCACTGTGTATATATACCAGAGCTTTCTTATCCATTTGTCTGCTGATGGACATCTAAGTTGCTTCCATGTCCTGGCTATTGTAAACAGTGCTGCGATGGACATTGAGGTACATGTGCCTCTTTCAATTCTGGTTTCCTTGGTGTGTATGCCCAGCAGTGGATTCCTGGGTCATATGGAAGTTCTATTTCTAGTTTTTTAAGGAATCTCCACACTGTTCTCCATAGTGGTTGTACTAGTTTGCATTCCCACCAAAAATGTAAGAGGGTTCCCTTTTCTCCACACCCTCTCCAGCATTTATTGTTTGTAAACTTTTGGAGAGCAGCCATTCTGACCGGCATGAGATGGCACCTCATTGTGGTTTTGATTTGCATTTCTCTGATAATGAATGATGTTGAGCATCTTTTCATGTGTTTATTAGCCATCTGTATGTCTTCTTTGGAGAAACGTCTGTTTAGTTCTTTGGCCCATTATTTGATTGGGTCATTTATAATTAAGTCCCATTTGCTTATTTTTGCTTTTATTTCCATTAATCTGGGAGGTGGGTCATAGAGGATCCTGCTGTGATTTATGTCAGAGAGTGTTTTGCCTATGTTTTCCTCTAGGAGTTTTATAGTTTCTGGTCTTACATTTAGATCTTTAATCCATTTTGAGTTTATTTTTGTGTATGGTGTTAGAAAGTGTTCTAGTTTCATTCTCTTACAAGTGGTTGACCAGTTTTCCCAGCACCACTTGTGAAGAGATTGTCTTTTCTCTATTGTATATTTTTGCTTCCTTTGTCAAAGATAAGGTGTCCATTGGTGTGTGGATTTGTCTCTGGGTTTTCTACTTTGTTCCACTGATCTATATTTCTGTCTTTGTGACAGTACCATACTGTCTTGATGACTGTAGCTTTGTAGTATAGCCTGAAGTCAGGCAGGTTTATTCCTCCAGTTCCATTCTTCTTTCTCAAGATTCCTTTGGCTATTCAAAGTTTTTTTGTATTTCCATACAAATTGTGAAATTATTTGTTCTAGTTCTGTGAAAAATACTGTTGGTAGCTTGATAGGGATTGTGTTGAATCTATAGGTTGCTTTGGGTAGTATACTCATTTTCACTATATTGATTCTTCCAATCCATGAACATGGTATATTTCTCCATCTATTTGTGTCCTCTTTGATTTCTTTCATCAGTGTTTTATAGTTTTCTATATATAGGTCTTTTGTTTCTTTAGGTAGATATATTCCTAAGTATTTTATTCTTTTCATTACAATGGTGAATGGAATTGTTTCCGTAATTTCTCTTTCTACTTTATCATTGTTAGTGTATAGGAATGCAAGGGATTTCTGTGTACTAATTTTATATCCTGCAACTTTAGTGTATTCATTGATTAGCTCTATTAATTTTCTGGTAGAGTCTTTAGGGTTTTATATGTACAGGATCATGTCATCTGCAAACAGTGAGAGTCATACTTCTTCTTTTCCAATTTGGATTCCTTTTATTTCTTTTTCTGTTCTGATTGCTGTGGCCCAAACTTCCAAAACTATGTTGAATAGTAGCGGTGAGAGTAGGCATCCTTGTCTTCTTCCTGACTTTAGGGAAAATACTTTCAATTTTTCACCATTGAGGATAATGTTTGCTGTAGGTTTGACATATATAGCTTTTATTATGTTGAGGCGTGTTCCTTGTATTCCTGCTTTCTGGAGGGTTTTTATCATAAATGGGTGTTGAATTTTGTCAAAGGCTTTCTTTGCATCTATTGAGATAATCATATGGTTTTTATCCTTCACTTTATTAATGTGGTGTATTACATTGATTGGTTTGTGGATATGGAAGAATCCTTTCATCCTTAGAATAAAGCCCACTTGGTCATGATGTATGATCTTTATAACATGTTGTTGGATTCTGTTTGCTAGAGTTTTGTTAAGGTATTTTACATCTATGTTCATCAATGATTTTGGCCTGTAGTTTTCTCTTTTTTGTGGCATCTTTTTCTGCTTTTGGTATTAGGGTGATGGTGGCCTCATAGAATGAGTTTGGAAGTTTACCTTCCTGTGCAATTTTCTGGAAAAATTTAGTAAGATAGGTGTTAGCTCTTTTCTAAATTTTTGGTAGAATTCAGTTGTGAAGCTGTCTGGTCCTGGGCTTTTGTTTGCTGGAAGATTTCTGATTACAGTTTCGATTTCCGTGTTTGTGATGGGTCTGTTACGATTTTCTATTTCTTCCTGGTTCCATTTTGGAAAGTTACGTTTTTCTAAGAATTTGTCCATTTCTTCCAAGTTGTCCATTTTATTGGCATATAGTTGCTGATAGTAGTCTCCTATGATCCTTTGTATTTTTGTGTCTATTGTGATTTCTCCATTTTAATTTCTAATTTTGTTGATTTGATTCTTCTCCCTTCATTTATTGATGAGTCTCACTACTGGTTTGTCAATTTTATTTATCTTCTCAAAGAACCAGCTTTTAGCTTTGTTGATTCTTGCTATGGTCTCTTTTGTTTCTTTTGCATTTATTTCTGCCCTAATTTTTAAGATTTCTTTCCTTCTACTAATGCTGGGGTTCTTAATTTCTTCCTTTTCTAGTTACTTTAGGTGCAAATTTAGGTTACTTATTCGACTTTTTTCTTGTTTGTTGAGGTAAGACTGTATTGCTATAAACCTTCCCCCTAGCACTGCTTTTACAGTGTCCCATAGGTTTGGGGTTGTTGTGTTTTCATTTTTATTTTTTCTATGCATATTTTGATTTCTTTTTTCATTTCTTCTCTGATTTGTTGGTTATTCAGCAGCGTGTTGTTCAGCCTCCAAATGTTGAAATATTTAATAGTTTTTCTTCTGTAACTGACCTCTAATCTTACTGCATTGTGATCAGAAAAGATGCTTGAAATGATTTCAATTTGTCTGAATTTACCAAGGTTAGATTTATGGCCCAGCATGTGATATATCCTGGGGAAGGTTCCATGTGCACTTGAGAAAAGGGTGAAATTCATTGTTTTGGGGTGAAACGTCCTATAGATATCAATTAGGTCTAACTGGTCCATTGTATCATTTAAAGTTTGTGTTTCCTTGTTAATTTTCAGTTTAGTTGATCTATCCATACATGTAAATGGGGTATTAAAGTCTCCTAATATAATTGTGTTATTGATCATTTCCCCCTTCACACTTGTTAGCATTTGCCTTACATATTGCTCTGCTCCTATGTTGGGTGCATATATATTTATAATTATATATTTTCTTATTGGATTGATTCTTTGATCATTATGTAGTGTCCTTCTTTGTCTCTTTTCACAGCCTTTATTTCAGTCTATTTTATCTGATATGAGTATTGTTACTCTGCTTTCCTTTGGTCTCCATTTGCATGAAATATCTTTTCCAAGCCCTTCACTTTCAGTCTGTATGTGTCCCTTGGTTTGAGGTGGGACTCTTGTAGATAGCATATATAAGGGTCTTGTTTTTGTACCCATTCAGCCTATCATTGTCTTTTGGTTGGGGCATTCAACCCATTTACATTTAAGGTAATTATTGATAAGTATGATCCCATTGGGAACATAAGTATGATCCCAAGGGAACATTTCATGCAAAGATGGGCTCTATAAAGGACAGAAATGGTGTGGACCTAACAGAAGCAGAAGATATCAAGGAGAGGTGGCAAGAATACACAGAAGAACTGTACAAAAAAGATCTTCACGACCCAGAATATCATGAGGATGTGATCACTAATCTAGAGCCAGACATCATGGAATGTGAAGTCAAGTGGGCCTTAGAAAGCATCACTGAGAACAAAGCTAGTGGAGGTGATGGAATTCCAGTGGAGCTGTTTCAAATCCTGAAAGATGATGCTGTGAAAGTGCTGCACTCAATATGCCAGCAAATTTGGAAAACTCAGCAGTGGCTTCAGGACTGGAAAAGGTCAGTTTTCATTCCAATTCCAAAGAAAAGCAATGCCAAAGCATATTCAAACTACCGCACAATTGCACTCATCTCACATGCTAGTAAAGTAATGCTCAAAATTCTCCAAGCCAGGCTTCAGCAATACGTGAACCATGAACTTCCTGATGTTCAAGCTGGTTTTAGAAAAGGCAGAGGAACCAGAGATCAAATTGCCAACATCCGCTGGATCATGGAAAGTGCAAGAGAGTTCCAGAAAAACATCGATTTCTGCTTTATTGACTATGCCAAAGCCTTTGACTGTGTGGATCACAATAAACTGTGGAAAATTCTGAAAGAGATGGGAATACCAGACCACCTGACCTGTCTCTTGAGAAATCTGCATGCACGTCAGGAAGCAACAGTTAGAACTGGACATGGAACAACAGACTGGTTCCAAATAGGAAAAGGAGTCCGTCAAGGCTGTATATTGTCACCCTGCTTATTTAACTTATATGCAGAGTACATCATGAGAAATGTTGGACTGGAAGAAACACAAGCTGGAATCAAGATTGTCAGGAGAAATATCAATAACCTCAGATATGCAGATGACACCACCCTTATAGCAGAAAGTGAAGAGGAACTAAAAAGCCTCTTGATGAAAGTGAAAGAGGAGAGCGAAAAAGTTGGCTTAAAGTTCAACATTCAGAAAATGAAGATCATGGCATCTGGTCCCATCACTTCATGGGAAATAGATGGGGAAATAGTGTCAGACTTTATTTTGGGGGGCTCCAAAATCACTGCAGATGGTGACTGCAGCCATGAAATTAAAAGACGCTTACTCCTTGGAAGAAAAGTTATGACCAACCTAGATAGGATATTCAAAAGCAGAGACATTACTTTGCCGACTAAGATCCATCTAGTCAAGGCTATGGTTTTTCCTGTGGTCATGTATGGATGTGAGAGTTGGACTGTGAAGAAGGCTGAGCACCGAAGAATTGATGCTTTTGAACTGTGGTGTTGGAGAAGACTCTTGAGAGTCCCTTGGACTGCAAGGAGATCCAACCAGTCCATTCTGAAGGAGATCAACCCTGGGATTTCTTTGGAAGGAATGATGCTAAAGCTGAAGCTCCAGTACTTTGGCCACCTCATGTGAAGAGTTGACTCATTGGAAAAGACTCTGATGCTGGCAGAGATTGGGGGCAAGAGGAGAAGGGGACGACCGAGGATGAGATGGCTGGATGGCATCACGGACTCGATGGACGTGAGTCTGAGTGAACTCCGGGAGATGGTGATGGACAGGGAGGCCTGGCGTGCTGCGATTCATGGGGTCACAAAGAGTCGGACACGACTGAGCGACTGAACTGAACTGAACTGATGATCCTGTTGCCATTTACTTTGTTGTTTTGGGTTCAAGTTTATACCCCCTTTCTGTTTCCTGTCTAGAGAAGATCCTTTAGCATTTGTTGAAGAGCTGGTTTGGTGGTGCTGAATTCTCTCAGCTTTTTCTTGTCTGTAAAGCTTTTGATTTATCCTTCATATTTGAATGAGATCCTTGCTGGGTACAGCAATCTGGGTTGTAGGTTTTTCTCTTTCATCACTTTAAGCATATCCTGCCATTCCCTTCTAGCCTGAGGAGTTTCTATTGAAAGATCAGCTCTTATCCTTATGGGAATCCCCTTGTGTGTTATTTGTTTTTTTTCCCTTCCTGCTTTTAATATTTATTCTTTGTGTTTGATCTTCGTTAATTTGATTAATAAGTGTCTTGGGGTGTTTCACCTTGGGTTTATCATGTTTGGGACTCTCTGGGTTTCTTGGACTTGGGTGACTATTTCCTTCCCCATTTTAGGGAAGTTTTCAACTATTATCTCCTCTGGTTTTTTCTTATGGCCTTTCCTTTTGTCTTCTTCTCCTGGGACTCCTATGATTTGAATATTTTGGTTTTTAACATTGTCCCAGAGGTCTCTAAGTTTGTCCTCATTTCTATTAATTCTTTTTTTTCTTTTTTCCTCTCTGCTTCATTTACTTCTACCATTCTATCTGCCACCTCACTTATCCTATCTTCTGCCTCCGTTATTCTACTGTTGGTTCCCTCCAGAGTGTTTTTGATCTCATTTATTGCATTATTCATTATTGATTGATTCTTTTATTTTTTCTAGGTCCTTGTTAAACATTTCTTGCATCTTCTCAGTCCCTGTCTCCAGGCCATTTATCTGTAACTCCGTTTTGTTTTCAAGATTTTGGATCATTTTCACTATCATTATTCTGAATTTTTTCAGGTAGACTCCCTATCTCTTCCTCTTCTGTTTGGCTTGGTGGGCATTTATCATGTTCCTTTACCTGCTGAGTATTTCTCTGCCTTTTTCATCTTGTTTAGATTGCTGTATTTGGGGTGGCCTTTCTGTATTCTGGCAGTTTGTGGTTCCTCTTTATTATGGAGGTTCCTCACTGTGGGTGGGGTTGGACAGGTGTTTTGTCAAGGTTTCCCGGTTAGGGAAGCTTGCATTGGCGTTCTGGTGGGTAGAGCTGGATTTCTTCTCTCTGGAGTACAATGAAGTGTCCAGTAGTGAATTTTGAGATGTCTATGGGTTTGGTGTGACTTTGGGCAGCCTGTATATTGAAGCTCAGGTTATGTTCCTGAGTTGCTGCAGAATTTGTGTGGTATGTCTTGCTCTGGAACTTGTTGGCTCTTGGGTGGTGCTTGGTTTCAGTGTAGGTATGGAGGCATTTTGATGAGCTCTTATTGAGTAATGTTCCTTGGAGTCAGGAGTTCTCTGGTGTTCTCAAGTTTTGGACTTAAGCCTCCTGCCTCTGGTTTTCAGTCTTATTCTTACAGTAGCCTCAAGACTTCTCCATCCATACAGCATCAATAATAAAATATCTAGCTTAATGGTGAAAAGATTCTCCACAGTTAGGGACACCTGGAGAGTTTCACAAAGTTACATGGAGAAGAGAAGAGGGAAGAGAGAGATAGAGGTGACCAGGAGGAGAAGAGAGGGAATCAAAAGGGGAGAGAGAAAGCTAGCCAATAATCAATTCCTGTACACTCTCCACAGTCTGGAACACTCAGAAAGGTACATGAAGTTACGTAGGGAAGAGAAGAGGGAGGAAGGAGATAGAGGTGATCAGGGGGAAAAATGGGAGAATCAAAAGGAGAGACACAGATCTAGTCAGTAATCAGTTCCCTAAGTGTTCTCCTCAATCTGGAACACACAAAGAGATACACAGAGTAGGGTAGAGAAGAGAAGGGGGAGGGAGGAGATAGAGGTGACCTGGGGGAGAGAAAGGAGAGTCAAAAGGGGGAGAGAGTAATCAAGCCAATAACCACACTTCTAAGTAAAAATAGGTACTGAAGATTGGATTCTTAAAGGTACAAAATTGATAACAAATACCAAAAAGCTAAGATTAAAAATCTAGAGTAGAGGTTAGACTCTCAAAAATACAATCTTGTCAAAAACAAACAAAGTCACAAAAATTATGAAATATATATATGAAGTTTGCTTTAAAAATAGGGTCTTTTTTTGCAAGGTAATAGGTCATAAAAATGAAAATTAAAGGAGTAATAGAGGACTTAAAAAGAAAAAAAAATAAATGATAATAGTAAAAATATATGTAGGAATTTCTCTGGAGCTGTTGTGGGAAGTGTGGGTCAATTCAGTTTCAGTTAGTTCTGTGATACAGCTTTTACTTCTCAAGATCTATAGGCCCCTTCCAATGTAGTCAGTACTAACTACAGGGTTTTAATCTGCTGCACCTGTCATTTCCAAAGCATTCTCTCTGTTTATTTTAGCTTCTTCTCTTTGTTGGTCTCTTCAGTGTCTAATTTCCACCCTGAGACAAGGGGGCAAAGGTGGTCACTTATTTAGGCTCACTTGTTCAGTCATTCTGTGGGGAGGGAGGAACGCTGCAAACAAACATCACTGATATGTGTGGGGAGTGCTCGCAGTGTCTTGGCTGCACTGGGTTTGCCCCCACTCACAGCATGTGTGCTTTTCCAGTCTACACTTCTCAGGCTTTAGGTTGCTCTGCCGGGTAACTGTCTGTGGCAGGCCCTGGGTTGTGTGCACTTCCTGGGTCTAAGCTACTCAGGTTCAGGTTCTTGGGTACTCCACAAAGGCACAGACTTGGTTGGGCCTGTGTTTTGTGCCCTTCCCAGGTCTGGGTAGCTCAGGCAACCAGGTGCTTGATGAGCACAGTCTCCCCAGGTGGGGGGTGCGTCTTATCACCTCCCTGGTCCCAGCCACTTGGTTTTCTGGGTGGCAGTGGGCACGCCCACCTCAGGTATGCCGTATGTCTCTTCTGGGTAGCTGATCTCTGGCTGCAACCCTCCCGGCAGATGTCAACCATCCAGAATACCAAGAAGTCTTGGTTAGCAACTGGAAGCCTGCTTGCATTTTGGTAGAGGATGCCGTCTCTGGCATTTTGGTTGAGGATGCCAAGATTGCCCCTTTCTGGCTCTGGCTGCCCCTTTCCTGCCTCCCTGCCTCCAGCAGGGGATGGGCCAGTCCGCAGCTGGCTAGCTCTCCTCTGTTATTTGCTCAGTCCTTTGTTCTGTGAGCAGCCCTGCAGTGCCTTAGGTTAGGGCTTTTCGCAGGATAGTTCTCACTCTCTCTTTTTTTTCTCTCTCTTTCTCTCTGGCTATCCCACAGTTTGGGTTACTATCTCATGTTAACTTCCTCAGATTACCCTCAGGGCATTCAGGCCCGGTCATTACCATAAGCAGTGCAGCCCATTACCCTAAGCAGTGCAGCCCATGCCTCCCTGTTCAGCCCGTTTGCTGGTGGCGGACCTGGGCTACTTCTCTGCTGGGAGTTGCTGTTAGGCACGTAATCTGTGGGTTTTATTTATTTGTTTTTCCTCCTGGTTATGTTGCCCTCTGGGATTCCAAAATTCCCCACAGACCCGCTGGTGAGAGGGTTTCCTGGTGTTTGGAAATATCTCCTCTTTTAAGACCCCCTTCCCGGGATGAGTCTCCATCCCTAACTGTTTTGTCTCTCTTTTCATCTTTTATATTTTGTCCTACCTCCCTTCAAAGACAATGGGCTGCCTTTCTGGGTGCCTGATGTCCACTGCCAGCATTCAGAAGTTGTTTTGTGGAATTTGCTCAGCCTTCAAATGTTCTTTCGACAAATTTGTGGGGGAGAAAATGGTCTCCCCGTTCTATTCCTCCACTATCTTAGGACTACCCCTGGGAAGATCCTTGGAGAAGAAAATGGCTACCCATTCCAGTTTTCCTTCTGGGAAAATCCCATGGATAGAGGAGCCTGGTGGGCTACAGTCCACGGGGTCACAAATGACTGAAGAGTCAGACATGACTGAAGCAACTTAGCATAGATGCACACACTCTAAGCCACTCACTAGTCTAAGCACTTTGAATATATTAATTCATTTAATCTTCACAGCAACCATCATACGGATGAAGAAACTAAGACCCAAGTGTTAACCAGCTTGGCCAAGGGTAAAATACCAGTAAGTGGCACAACTAGAATTAAAATCCAGGCAGTCTGGATCTGGGGCCCTTGCTCTTAATTACTTTCCTGACAAGCCTTTCAAGGAGAACTTTTCATTTAATTTATATATATTTTTTAATTTTGGCCAAGCCTGCAGCATGGGGGATCTTAGTTCCCTGACCAGGGATTGAACAAGTACCTCCTGCACTGGGGGCCGGAGTCTTAACCACTGGACTGCCAGGGAAGTCCCAGAAAGGATTATTCTTTTTAATACAGTAAAATTAAAAATGTGTCATTTTGTTAGGTACCCTTTGTGTTCATAGAATGTAAATTGCTTGTCATGATTTATTATGTAAGTGTCCTCTACATTCTTCCTTATTAGAGAGGTTATAAGGTGCCTGGATTGTGAAGGCATGGAACAGCCCCATCCCCAGTATCTTTTGTGCACTTTTTTTTTTTCCTGGCTGTACGGTGTGGCATGCAGGATCTTAGTTCCCCAACCAGGGTTTGAACCCGTGCCCTTCACCATGGAACCACAGAGTCCCAACCACTGGCCTGCTGGGGAAATCCCTCTTGTTCACTCTTGACATTGGTAATTGTGCACATGCCAGTGAGACAATTTAGATAAATCATCATTTGAGTGTGTGGAGAAGTGGGGATGGGGGTAGGTAGAGGATGAGGCATCTCAAGAATGCCCAGGGATAAGGAGAGGGGCATATCAACCTTGTGAAATGGAACCACTTCCTTTCTCACCTGAACAGTTTTCTACCTCAAATTTTCTCTCTTGAAATTTTCTTCCCTTCGGAGATGCCATGGGTAGTAAGTATGGCTTGGCCACTAATAGCTCCTTAGAGTTTACCATGTCCCTCCATGTGTTCAGACTTCTTACTGCCAGAGTCGTGCCTCTTTGCCTGTGAGCTCGCTCTGGCCTCCAAGTCCTCTCTGCTTATGAGCAGGGCAGGGTGAAAGCACCAGAGAACTCAGAGATGATTAATGAGAGTCAGTGTTGAAATATTCCAGCACTATTAACCCTCAGGCAGAATAATTCTGAGGCACATGTGCTACTATGGCTCTCAGAACTCAGAGAATTAAGTTCCAGCTGTCCACAGTAGAAATTGGCTTAATAAATTGTATCAATCAGGATTCCATGAGAGGAAAAAACCCAATCACTTATGTATATATTGATGAAATACACACATATTTCATATGTATATATTTTATATATATATATGCACATGATGAAATAATTTAATGCACATATATAACATATATGAATAGATATATATATATCATACATACATCATATATCTATGCATATATAATGATACATATATATCTATACATTTATGATATGGGCTTCTCCGGTGGCTCAGGTGGTAAAGAACATGCCTGTCAATGCAGGAGATGCAGGTTCGATCCCTGGGTTGGGAAGATCCCTGGAGAAGGGAATGACTGCCCAGTCCAGCATTCTCGCCTGAAGAATCCCATGGACAGAAGAGCCTGGTGGGCCACAGTCCATGGGGTTGTAAAGAGTCAGACACAACTGAGCAACTAACACTTTCACTTTTTTTCCCCCAAATAGTTTATTGAGGCCCTACTGTGTGCCTTGCGTGATGCAATTTTAACCAAGTGATGGTGCCAGAATTCAAACTCAAGGCTATCTGCACAGGAACCTGGGATCTTCCCACTGCAGAATAGACCCCTGTTCCCTCAAAGATGAGGCTTAGGCTGGCTTCTTCCAGTTGTCCTAGTAATTGCGGCCTTGCCCTGGGACTGCAGCCATGTGATGGGGGATTGGCTTCCTTCCCAACCCCCACTGCCTCATTCCAGTGAAATCTCTGCCCCCTTTTGGTCCCATATCTGTTCTCACAGAGCTTCTGACACCATTGACTGCCAGTTAGCTAACTATCTTTGTTTTTTGCCTTTTCATACTGTTCATGGGGTTCTCAAGGAAAGAATACAGAAGTGGTTTGCCTTTCCATTCTCCAGTTGAACACATTTTGTCAGAACTCTCCACCATGACCTATCTGTCTTGGGTGGCCCTACATGGCATAGCTCATAGTTTCATTGAGTTAGACAAGGCTGTGGTCCATGTGATCAATTGTATTAGTTTTCTGTGATTGTGCCAAAAAAGGTCTGTCTAGTCACAGCTATGGTTTTTCTAATAGTCATGTATAAATGTGAGGGTTGGACTATAAAGAAAGTTGAACACCAAAGAATTGATGCTTTTGAACTGTGGTGTTGGAGAAGACTCTTGAGAGTCCCTTGGACTGCAAGGAGATCCAACCAGTCCATCCTAAAGGAAATCAGTCCTGAGTATTCATTGGAAGGACTGATGTTGAAGCTGAAACCCCAATACTTTGGCCACGTGATGTGAAGAACTAACTTATTGGAAAAGATTCTGATGCTGGAAGAGATTGAAGGCAGGAGGAGAAGGGGATGACAGAGGATGAGATGGCTGGATGGCATCATCGATTAGATGGACATGAGTTTGATCAAGCTCAGAGAGTTGGTAATGGATAGGGAAGCCTGGTGTGCTGCAGTCCATGGGGTGGCAAAGAGTTGGACACAACTGAGTGACTGAATTGAGTGAACTGGCTAACCATCCCATTACTACCTCTCTGCCCCCGAGCAACCAGCTCCACTACCTCCATCACATAATCTTATGCTCCCTATCTGACTGGTCTCCCCTCCAATGTCCATCTGCACTTGGCTGTGAGCACCTGACCCACTTCCAGTAAGGTATGTTTCATCTTTCAGATGGAAATCTCAGCTTTTGAGGTCTGAGTCCATTCTGAAGAACTAAGAACAGATCATCCCTAGGATTCATACATTCATGAATGACAAATCAAGAAATAACAGCTTCCTTCAAGATCTGATTCAAGGCAGTCCCAAGATGGCAAAGGAATAGAACTGGGAGACCACTTTCTCCCCACAAATTCATCAAAAGATCATTTGAATGCTGAGCAACTTCCACAAAACAACTTCTGAATGCTGGCAGAGGATGTCAGGCACCCAGAAAGGTCACACATTCTCTTCAAAATGAGGAAGGACAAAATATAAAAGACAAAAAGAGAGACAAGAGTTAAGGACAGAGACCCATCCTGGGGAGGGAGTCCTGAAGGAGAAGTTTCCAAACAGTAGGAAACCCTCTCATGGGTGGGTCTGTGGGGAGTTTTGGAATCTCAGAGGGCAACATAACCAGGTGGAAAAAAAGAAAAATGCCACAGAATATGCACCTAACTGCAACTGCCAGCAGAGTAGTAGCCCAGATGCTCACATCTGTCACCAGCCACCGGCTGGACAGGGAGGCATGGGCTGCATCATCAGTGCTTAGGGTAAGGACCAGGCCTGAATGCCCTGAGGACTATCTGAGGGAGCTAACATAAGACAGCAACCCAAACTGTAGGATCACCAGAGAGAAGAAAAAAGAGAACTTTCCCATGGAAAGCTCTAACACATAGCCTGGCCTGCTCACAGAACAAAGGATTGAGCGAATAACAAAGGAGAACTAGCCAGCTGCATACAGGTCCCCCCTCCCCCTGCCAGAGGCAGAGAGCCAGGCATGTGACAGCCAGATCCAAAAGGCAAGGGGCAATATTGGCCCCAGAGACCGGTATCCTCCACCAAACTGTGAGCAGGCTCCTAGTTATTAACCACGTCCTCCTGGGATCCTGGATGGTCGACATCTGCCAGGAGGATTGCAGCCTGAGATCAGCCCCCAGGAGGAGACACACAGCACACCTGAGACAGTGCTCTCGCAGTGCACCCAGGAAACTGAGTGGCCAGGACCAGGGAGATGATTAAGATGCACGGCCCACCTGGGGCAGTGCTCTCGCCAAGCACCTGGTCACTTGAGTTGCTTGGACCTGGGAAGGGCACAAAATGCATGCCCAACCAAGTCTGTATGCTTGCAGAGTACCCAAGAACCTGAACCTGAGTGGCTTAGACCTGGGAAGTACACAAAACACAGGGCCCGCTTTGGACAGTGCCCCTGCAGAGCACCCTGGAGCCTGAGCAGTGTAGACCCAGAAAACAAGCACTGCGAGCCAGACCAAACCCAGTGTGGTCCATAAAGTGTGAGCACTCCCCACACACGCCAGCGATATTTGTTTGCAGTGTCTCCTCCCTCCCCACAACACAACTGAATAAATGAGCCTAAATAAGTGACCACCTACACCCCCTTATGTCAGGGCGGAAATTAGACACCAAAGAGACTTGCAAACAGAGGAAGCCAAAATACAAAAAGAAGAGGGCACCACTCTGGAAGTGACAGGTGCAACAGATTAAAACCCTGTAGTTAACATTGACTGGGCATTGGAGGGGGCCTATAGACCTTGAGAACAAGTACAAGCTGGAACAAGGGACTATCTGCAACTGAACTGACCCCACACTGCCCACAACAGCTCCAGAGAAATTCCTGGATATATTTTTACTATTAATCACTTTTTAATTTTTAAAATTTGTTATTATTCCTTTAATTTTCATTTTTATAACCTATTATTAACCTTGAAAAAGGGCCCTATTTTAAAGCAAATTTCATATATATATAGAATTATAATTTTGTGATTGATTTTGTTTTGTATTTTTAATACTGTATTTTTGAAAGTCCACCCTCTAGGTTTTTAATATTTACTTTTTAGTATTTGTTGTCAATTTTGTATCTTTAGGAATCAAACTGTCAGTACCCATTTTCAATTAGGGGTGTGATTACTGGCTTGATTGCACTCTCCCCTTTTGACTCTCCCTTTTCTCCCCCAGGTCACCTCTATCTCCTCCTTCCCCCTTCTCTTCTCTACTTAACCCTGTGAATCTTTCTGGGTATTCCAGGCTATGGAGAACACTTAGGGAACTGATTACTGGCTAGATTTGTCTCTCCCCTTTTGGCTCCCTCTCTTCTCCCTCTGGTCACCTCTATTTCCATCCTCCCTCTTCTCTTCTCTATGTAACTCTGTGAACCTCTCTGGGTGTACCTCGCTGTGGAAAATTGTTTCACCATTAACCTAGATTTTATCATCTGTGCTGTATGGATGGAGAAGTCTTGAGGCTACTGTAAGAATAAGACTGAAAGCCAGAGGCAGGAGGCTTAACTCCAAAACTTGAGAGCATCAGAGAACTCCTGATTCTAGGGAACATTAATAGACGAGAGTTCATCCAAAAGCCTCCATACCTACACTGAAAGCAAGCTCCACCCAAGAATCAAAAGATTCCAGAGCAAGACATACCACACTAATTCTCCAGCAAAGCAGGAACACAGCCTTGAGCATTAAAAGACAGGCTACACAAAACCATGCCAAACCCATAGACACCCCCAAACTCACTGCTGCTGCTGCTGCTGCTGCTAAGTCGCTTCAGTCTTGTCCAACTCTGTGCGACCCCATAGGTGGCAGCCCAACAGGCTCCCCTGGGATTCTCCAGGCAAGAACACTGGAGTGGGTTGCCATTTCCTTCTCCAATGCAGGAAAGTGAAAAGTGAAAGTGAAGTCATTCAGTCATGTCTGACTCTTAGCTACCCCATGGACTGCAGCCTACCAGGCTCCTCCGTCCATGGGATTTTCCAGGCAAGAGTACTGGAGGGGGGTGCCATTGCCTTCTCCACCCAAACTCACTACTGAACACTTAATTGCACTTCAGAGAGAAGAGATCCAGCTCCACCCACCAGAACACAGACTCAAGCTCCCCTAAACAGGAAACTTTGACAAACCACTAGTCCAACCCCACCCACAGGGAGCAGGTTCCACAATAAAGAGCAATGACACACTTCCAGCCTACAGAAAGGGTATCACAAACACAACAATCTAAACAAAACGAAAAGGCAGAGAAATATTCAGCAGGTAAAAAAAAACATGATAAATGCCCACCAACCTCCCCCGCCCCAACAAAAGAAGAAGAAATAGGGAGTCTACCTGAAAAAGAATTCAGAATAATGATAGTAAAATGATCCAAGATCTTGGAAACAAAACGGAGTTACAGATAAACAGCCTAGAGACAAAGATTGAGAAGTTGCAAGAAATGTTTAACAAGGGCATAGAAGAAATAAAGAAGAGTCAATCAATAATGAATAATGCAATAACTGAGATCAAAAGCATTCTAGAGGAAACCAACAGTAGAATAACTGAGGCAGAAGATAGGATAAGTGAGTTGGAAGATAGAATTGTGGAAATAAATGAAACAGAGAGGAAAAAAGAATTAAAAGAAATGAGGACAACCTCAGAGACCTCTGGGACAAGGTTAAATGACCCAATATTCGAATCATAGGAGTCCCAGGAGAATAAGACCAAAAAAAGAAAGGGCATGAGAGAATACTTGAGGAGATAACAGTTGAAAACTTCCCTAAGATGGAGAAGGAAATAGCCACCCATTCCAAAAAACCCAGAGTCCCAAACAGGATAAACCTAAGCTGAAACACCCCAAAACACATATTAATCAAACTAATGAAGATGAAACACAACCAGCGAATATTAAAAGCAGCAAGGGGAAAGCAACGAATAGCACACAAGGGAATCCCCAAAAGGATAACAGCTGATCTTTCAATAGAAACTCTCAGACCAGAAGGGAATGGCAGGACATATTCAAAGTGATGAAAGAGAAAAAGCTACAACACAGATTATACCCATAACGGATCTCATTCAAATATGATAGAGAAATCAAAAGCTTTACAGACAAGCAAAAGCTGAGAGAATTCAGCACCATCAAACCAGCTCTTCAACAAATGCTAAAGGATCTTCTCTACAGAGGAAACACAGAAAAGGCTTATAAACTCAAACCCAAATCAAAAAAATAAATGGCAACAGGATCATACTTATCAATAATTGCCTTAAATGTAAATGGGTTGAATGCCCCAACCAAAAGACAAAGACTGGCTGAATGGATATAAAAACAAGACCCTTATATATCCTGTGTACAAGAGACCCACCTCAAACCAAGGGACACATACAGACTGAAAGTGAAAGGCTGGAAAAAGATATTTCATGCAAATGGAGACCAAAAGAAAGCAGGAGTAGCAATATTTATATCAGATAAAACAGACTTTGAAATAAAGGCTGTGAAAAGATACAAAGAAGGACACTACATAATGATCAAAGGATCAATCCAAGAAGAAAATATAACAGTTATAAATATATATGCACCCAACATAAGAGCACCTCAATACATAAGGCAAATGCTAACAAATATGAAAGAGGAAGTTAACAGTAACACAATAATAGTGGGAGATTTTAATACCTTACTCACACCTATGGATAGATCAACCTAACAGAAAATTAACAAGGAAACACAAGCTTTAAATGATACAATGAAGCAGTTAGACCTAATTGATATCTATAGGACATCTCACCCCCAAACAATGAATTTCACCTTTTTCTCAAGTGCACATGGAACATTCTCCAGGATAGATCACATGCTGGGCCATCTAGCCTTGGTAAATTAAAAAAAAAAAAAAAAAGAAATCATTTCAAGCATCTTTTCTGACCACAATGTGGTAAGATTAGATGTCAACTACAGGGGAAAAAACTATTAAAAATACAAACATATGGAGTCTAAACAACATGCTTCTGAATAACCAACAAACCATGAAAGAAATCAAAAGGAAATCAAAATATGCATAAAAACGAATAAAAATGAAAACACAACAACCCAAAACCTATAGGATTCAGTAAAAGCAGTGCTAAGGGGAAAGTTCATAGCAATACAAGCTTACATCAAGAAACAAGAGAAAAATCAAATATATAATCTAACTTGACACCTACAGCAACTAGAAAAAGAAGAAATGAAGAACCTCAGGGTTAATAGAAGGAAAGAAATCATAAAAATTAGGGCAGAAATAAACGAAAAGGAAACAAAGAAGCCTATAGCAACAATCAACAAAACTAAAAGCTGGTTCTTCAAGAAGATAAATAAAAATCACAACCAACAACACAGAAATACAAAGGAATGTAAGAGACTACTATCAGCAACTATATGCCAATGAAATGGACAACTTGGAAGAAATGGATGAACTCTTAGAAAAGTATAACCTTCCAAAATTGAACCAGGAAGAAAGAGAAAATCTTAACAGACCCATAACAAGCATGGAAATTGAAACTGTAATAAAAAAATTTCCAACAAGCAAAAGCCCAAGACCAGATGGCTTCACAGGTGAATTCTACCAAAAATTTAGAGAAGAGCTAACACCTGTCCTACTCAAACTTTTCCAGAAAATTGTAGAGGAAAGTAAACTCCCAAACTCATTCTATGAGGCCACTATCACCCTAATACCAAAATCAGATAAAGATGCCACGAAAAAAGAAAACTACAGGCCAATATCACTGATGAACATAGATGCAAAAATCCTTAACAAAATTCTAGCAAACAGAATCCAACAACATATTAAAAGGATCATATATCATGACCAAGTGGGCTTTATCCCAGGGATGCAAGGATTCTTCAATATTCACAAAACAATCAATGTGATACACCACATTAAGAAATTGAAAGATAAAAACCATATGGTTATCTTAGTAGATGCAGAGAAAGTCTCTGACAAAATTCACCACCCATTTATGATAAAAACCCTCCAGAAAGCAGGCATAGAAGGAACATACCTCAACATAATAAAAGCCATATATGACAAACCCACAGCAAACATTATCCTCAGTGGTGAAAAATTGAAAGCATTTCCCCTAAAGGCAAGAACAAGACAAGGGTGCCCACTCTCACCAATACTATTCAACATAGTTCTGGAAGTTTTAGCCACAGCAATCAGAGAAGAAAAAGAAAGAAAAGGAGTCCAGATTGGAAAAGAAGAAGTAAAACTCTCACTGATTGCAGATGAAATGTTCCTCCACACAGAAAACCCTAAAGACATCGGGTGAAAATTACTAGAGCTAATCAATGAATATAGAAAAGTTGCAGGATATAAAATTAGTACACAGAAATCCCTTGCATTCCTATACACTAACAATGAGAAAACAGAAAGCGAAATTAAGGAAACAAACCCATTCACCCCAGTAACAAAAAGAATAAAATACTTAGGAATAAATCTACCTAAAGAAACAAAAGACCTATATATAGAAAACTATAAAACATTGATGAAAGAAATCAAAGAGGACACAAATAGATGGAGAAATATACCATGTTCATGGATTGGAGGGATCAATATAGTGAAAATGAGTATACAACCCAAAGTAATCTATAGATTCAATGTAATTCCGATCAAGCTACTGAGTGGGTAACAGGTAGCAAGGCCAGGAGTCTCCAAATGGAGGAAATAGGCTGTGAGTGTCAGATTTTTTTCTCTTAAATTTTGTGTTGCTATGACAACACATGGTTCCTCCTTACCTTAACTTTTCTCAAACCTTGAGCTAACCAATGTGTTTTTCTTATGGAAATGTTTTTCTTAAGATTTGTTAATGAAGCTATGTATTTGCTTTGTAATCTGCCTTTCTTTAAAGTGGTTCCACCTAAGACTAACTTTTTTTTTTTCTTTTCTCAAACCTTGGGCTGATAATAGCTCAAAAAACCAGTATTCATATCAATTGTTTTATGGCTGGGGGATGACACACCTCATGCCATCCTATCTCAAAAATGCATATTGTGGAAGAGGAGCCTGGTGAAATTCCGTTAGCATTGGGGTGTCTCTCTTACCTGATTAATAGTTTTCTAACAGACATAAAACATCCAGCTGAAGACTAGCAGGTAGGCACTCTTTCTGCCCCCTTCTGATGTCTATGTCAGAAGCTTTCTCTATCTCTTTTATACTTTAATAAAGCTTTATTACACAAAAGCTTTGAACGATCAAGCCTCGTATCTGGCCTTGGATTGAATTCCTTTCCTCCAGAGGCCAAGAATCTCAGCGTCTTTCATGGCTCAATAACAACCTTTCACTACCAACAGTATTTTTGACAGAACTAGAACAAATAATTTCACAATTTGTATGGAAATACTAAAAACCTCAAATAGCCAAAGTAATCTTGAGAAAAAATGATGGAACTGGAGTAATCAAACTTCCTGACTTCAGACTATACTACAAAGCTACAATCATCAAGACAGTATGGTACTGGCACAAAAACATAAATATAGATAAATGGAACAAAATAGAAAGCCCAGAGATAAATCCACACACCTATGGACACCTTATCTTTGATAAAGGAGGCAAAAATATCCAATGGAGAAAAGACAATCTCTTTAACAAGTGGTACTGGGAAAACTGCTCAACCACCTGTCAAAGAATGAAACTAGAACAGTTGCTAACAACATACACAAAAATAAACCCAAAATAGATTAAATATCTAAGTGTAAGACCAGAAACTATAAAACTTCTAGAGGAAAACACAGGCAAAACACTCTCTGACATAAATCACAGCAAGATCTTCCATGACCCACCTCCCAGAGTAATGGAAATAAAAACAAAAATAAACAAATGGGACCTAATTAAACTTAAAAGCTCTTGCACAATGAGGGAAACAATAAGCAAGGTGAAATAACAGCCTTCAGAATGGGAGAAAATAATAGCAAATGAAGCAACTGACAAAGAATTAACCTCAAAAATACACAGGCAACTCATGTAGCTCAATACCAGAAAAATAAACAACCCAATCAAAAAATGGGGCAAGGAACTAAACAGACATTTCTCCAAAGAAGACATACAGATGGTTAACAAACACATGAAAAGATGTTCAACATCACTCATTATCAGAGAAGTGCAAATCAAAACCACAATGAGGTACCATCTCACACTGGTCAGAATGGCTACTTTCAAAAAGTCTCCAAAAAATAAATGCTGGAGAGGGTGTGGAGAAAAGGGAACCCTCTTATACTGTTGGTGGGAATGCAAACTAGTACAGCCACTATGGAGAACAGTGTCGAGATCCCCTGCTGCTGCTGCTGCTAAGTTGCTTCAGTCGTGACTGACTCTGTGCAACCCTGTAGATGGCAGCCCACCAGGCTCTGCTGTCCCTGGGATTCTCCAGGCAAGAACAAAAAAACAGAAATAGAACTGCCATATAACCCAGCAATCCCACTGCTGGGCATACACACTGAGGAAACTAGAATTGAAGGAAACATGTGTACCAATGTTCCTTACATCACTGTTTACAATAGCCAAGATATGGAACAACCTAGATGCCCATCGGCAGACAAATGGATATGAAAGCTGTGGTACATATAAATAATGGAATATTACTCAGCTATTAAAAAGAACACATTTGAATCAGTTCAAATGAGGTAGATGAAACTGGAGACTATTATACAGAGTGAAATAAGTCAGAAAGAAAAACACCAATACAGTATATTAACATATATTTATGGAATTTAGACAAATGGTAATGACAACCCTATATGCAAGACAGCAAAAGAGACACAGATATAAAGAACAGACTTTTGGACTCTGGGAGAAGGCGAGGGTGGGATGATTTAAGAGAACAGCATTGAAATATGTATATTACCATATGTGAAATAGATGACCATTCCAGGTTCGATACATGGAACAGGGCACTCAAATCTGGTGCTCTTGGACAACCAGAGGGATGGGATGGGGAGGGAGGTGGGAGAGGAGTTTGGGATGGTGGACACATGTACACTCATGGCTGATTCATGTCAATGTATGGCAAAAACCACCACAATATTGTAAAGTAATTAAGTTCCAATTAAAAAAAAAAGATCTGATTCAACTATCACTTTGGAAGTGACTGAACTTCCAAAGTACTTTATATTTACTTTTCTTGAGGTACACAATTATTTATCATATGTAAGCTTATATATATCTTACACATTTAATCCTTCTATTCAGAATACATACTTAGGGCAAGAATTAGGTTAATTCATATCTGTAATTCTCAAGGTAATAGCAAAGTGGGGGGAAACTAGGTGTCTTAAACATAATTCCCTCAATGACTCAAAGAAGCTTCATTTAAGTTATTAAATTCACCAACATTTCTAATTTGTCAAGGAAAAACATTTTTGTCATATATAAAATATTAATAATGAAAATCAGGTAATGTTTTAAACACACTAAAATTAACTCAGAGAAGAGAAGAGTATATTGTCACCCTGCTTATTTAACTTACATGCAGAGTACATCATGAAAAACACTGGGCTGGAAGAAGCACAAGCTGGAATCAAGATTGCCGGGAGAAATATCAATAACCTCAGATATGCAGATGACACCACCCTTATGGCAGAAAGTGAAGAGGAACTAAAAAGCCTCTTGATGAAAGTGAAAGAGGAGAGTGAAAAAGTTGGCTTAAAGCTCAGCATTCAGAAAACGAAGATCATGGCATCTGGTCCCATCACTTCATGGGAAATAGATGGGGAAACAGTGGAAATAGTATCAGACTTTATTTGGGGGGGCTCTAAAATCACTGCAGATGGTGACTGCAGCCATGAAATTAAAAGACGCTTACTCCTTGGAAGAAAAGTTATGACCAACCTAGATAGCATGTTAAAAAGCAGAGACATTACTTTTCCAACAAATATCCGTCTAGTCAAGGCTATGGTTTTTCCTGTGGTCATGCATGGATGTGAGAGTTGGACTGTGAAGAGGGCTGAGTTGTGAAGAATTGATGCTTTTGAACTGTGGTGTTGGAGAAAACTCTTGAGAGTCCCTTGGACTGCAAGGAGATCCAACCAGTCCATTCTGAAGGAGATCAGCCCTGGGATTTCTTTGGAAGGAATGATGCTAAAGCTGAAACTCCAGTACTTTGGCCACTTCATGAGAAAAGTTGACTCATTGGAAAAGACTCTGATGCTGGGATGGATTGGGGGCAGGAGGAGAAGGGGACGACCGAGGATGAGATGGCTGGATTGTATCACTGACTCGATGGACGTGAGTCTGTGTGAACTCTGGGTGTTGGTGATGGACAGGGAGGCCTGGCGTGCTGCGATTCATGGGGTCGCAAAGAGTTGGACATGACTGAGCGACTGAACTGAACTGAACTGAAAGAATGGCATGTGATAAATATGTTTTTCCAAGATTTGGAAAATCAACTTTGCTAACTTGAATATTAAAAGCTTTTATTCCATATTGCAAATGCTCACAATTCAGTGAACTAAAGAGCCTATTGATGAAAGTGAAAGAGGAGAGTGAAAAACTTGGCTTAAAGCTCAAAATTCAGAAAACTAAGATCGTGGCATCTAGTCCCATCACTTCATGGCAAACAGATGGGGAAACAATGGAAACAGTGAGAGACTATTTTGGGGGGCTCCAAAATCACTGCAGATGGTGACTGCAGCCATGAAATTAAAAGATGCTTGCTCCTTGGAAGAAAAATTATGACCAACCTAGACAGCATATTAAAAAGCAGAGACATTACTTTGCCAACAAAGGTCCATCTAGTCAAAGCTATGGTTTTTCCAAGAGTCACATATGGATGTGAGAGTTGGACTATAAAGAAAGCTGAGTGCTGAAATGATACTTTTGAACTGTGGTGTTGGAGAAGACTTGAGAGTCCCTTGGACTGCAAGGAGATCCGACTAGTCCATCCTAAAGGAAAATGCATCCTGAATATTCATTGGAAGGACTGATGCTGAAGCTGAAACTCCAATACTTTGGCCACCTGATGTGAAGAACTGGCTCATTGGAAAAGACCGTGATGCTTGGAAAGATTGAAAGTAGGAGGAGAAGGGGATGACAGGATGAGATGGTTGGATGGCATCACCGACTCAACAGACACGAGTTTGAGTAAACTCTGGGTGTTGGTGATGGACAGGGAGGCCTGGTGTGCTGTGGTCCATGGGGTCCCAAAGAGTTGGACACGATTGAGCCACTGAACTGAACTGAACACGATTCAGTATAAGCAATAAATGATATCGCAATTCTGGTAAAACATGAGCCAAACTCTGCTGAGTATAATTGAGTACACAATGGTCAAAGAGAAATTCACTGATATGTGTTTATCAGTTTTACCTGAGTCATTTATTTGGGACAAAAAGAAATTCTGCTATTATATCCATGAAGTTAATCAAACACAGTCTTCCACCACACACTGACAACACTGTCAGTCTCTAGTTGATTATGAATAAAAACAGCCCTCCCTGCTACCATCCCCATAAGTGGGCTTATTTTCTAACCATAATCATCTGAAGTCTTTGTAATTTAAAGACCTAATTTTCTGCCCTCGTTTTCATAAAGACTTTTATAGCAGGCACAATACACTCCAGTGGGTAAGTAATGTATCATACCCTTGGTACATGCAAAGATTACTTCATTAATTACAAAGAAATGTGATAAAAGAGGTCATCTAATTTCTACAACCTGTTCACAGGAAGTGCCATAAGTGGGCATTTAAAATCATTTGGGTGTACATAAAATTATCTTAAACATTTGTATCCAGTTGTACACATACAGTGTTTTAAAAGACACACATTTTTATAAGGATTATTTTAAAAGAGCAGGTCCTTTCCTCTCCCTCACAAGCTGATTACCACCCTTAGGAGACAGCCATTTCCAACTACTCTGGCACTTTTGATTTTGGTGTATAACACTCCTGGGCATCCCAGGTTTTGCTAGTAGTAAGGAACCTGCCTGCTAATGCAGGAGATGTAAGAGATACAGATTAAATCCCCAGGTTGAGAAGATCCCCTGGAAGAGGGCATGGCTATCCACTCCAGGATTCTTGCCTGAAAAATCCCATGGACAGAGGAGCCTGGTAGGCTATGGTCCATAGAGTGGCAAAGAGCTGGACATGATTGAAGTAACTTAGCAGGAGCAGCATATAATACCCCTACAGCTATTTTTTTTTTTCTGTTTTCGATATTATCTATTGCTTTCCTATATTGAAGATGAGTATTCAGTGCTTAGACATGCCTCCTCTACTTCAGTTTTCAAACACACCCCCTAGTTAGAACATTTCCTTGCCCCTTATTTTTGGGAGAGATCAACATTCTGTTTTGCATTATTATTACAAGCTTGACCTAATCGTGGATTGAGCCATGAAGCCTCCATGCTTGTATCTGATTTCTCACAAACCTATTTTTGGGGCTTCCCTTGTGGTTCAGTGATAAAGAATCCATCTCCAATGCAGGAGATGCAGGTTCGATCCCTGGGTCAGGAAGATCCCCTGAAGGAGGACAAAATTCCATGGACAGAGGAGCCTGGCAGGCTACAATCCATGGGGTCACAAAGAAGGACATGGCTGAGCACACTCATGCACAAAAACTTTGCTTCTTCTCTACATTTCTCTGCAGCTCTGATCGCAGAAGACTTAAATTCACATCTAGCCAAAAAATTTCCCAGCACCTACCACTTGCCAGGCCTTGTGCCAGGTACTCATCTAAATGTATCTTGTATAGTCCCCACAACTATATACAAATCTAATATTCTGTATTAAGGTGGTGGAGGCTTGATATTATGATATAATGGAGTAAAATCTTCAGGAAATGTGGAAGCATCAGAAATCTCCATTGATCTCTTATTTGCAGTAAGTAATTGATATTTATTTTAAAGAAAATTTAACTTGGATGTCAGAATCTGAACATTCTCATTCTGTTCTTTTCTTTAATATACTCCAGTAGCTTGCAAACTCTTGTGTTCGTAAGAATTACCTACAAAGGTAAAAAAGCAGCTATATCATACCTTCTAGTTGATTTAAGGATCTTCCAAGGATATTTTTGACTATAGGGGGTTTTTTATCTTAAAAGTTGACTTTCAAAACTCATTTTTACATAAAACTAGAATTTTGTGATCATTTTAAATCCAAAATTTCTGGCTATTTGACTCCTAAGCACGTAGAGATGACATTTGCTTCTCTTTCAGACAGTAGGAGAAGGCAATGGCGCCCCACTCCAGTACTCTTGCCTGGAAAATCCCATGGACGGCGGAGCCTGGTGGACTGCAGTCCATGGGGTCACTAAGAGTCAGACATTCACTTTCATGCATTGGAGAAGGAAATGGCAACCCACTCCACTGTTCTTGCCTGGAGAATCCCAGGGATGGGGGAGCCTGGTGGGCTGCCGTCTATGGGGTCGCACAGAGTCGGGCACGACTGAAGCAACTTAGTAGCAGCAGCAGCAGCAGCAGCAGCAGTCAGACAGTACAGGGAAGGAACTCAATCAGGAATACAGCCTAGGGGGAGGGAGGTCCTAAATCTGAAGGGGTGGTCCTAAGGAAATGGTACACATTGTACCTAGACTTGAAGAAAATCTTCAGGTTTATACTGGAGCTATTTTCACCAATTGGTTCAACAAATATTTATGTGGCATGGACTACATGGCTGGTACTGTTCTAAGAGCCAGGAACATAGCAGTAAATGATGCACACATTGTTGTTTTCAGGGAGTTTACACTTTAGATATTCTATTTTTTAAAATTTATTTATTTATTTATTGGTTGTGCTGGGTCTTTGCTGCTGTGTGGGCTTTTCTCTAGTTGTGGTGAGTGGGGGCTGTTCTCTAGTTGTAGTGTAGGAGTTTCTCATTGTGATGACTTCTTTTGTTGTGGAGCACAGGCTCTGGGTGCATGGGCTTCAGCAGTTGCAGCATGTGAGCTCAGTGGTTGTGGCTTCCAGGCTCTAGAGCACAGGTTCAATTGTTGTGGCACACAGGTTTAGTTGTTCCACACCATGTGGGATCTTCCTGGATCAGGGATCAAACCCATGTCTCCTGCATTGACAGGCAGATTCTTTACCACTGAGCTACCCGGGAAGCCTTTTAGACATTTTAGAATCAGAAAAGACACATAAAAAATAAACAAATATGTATGTAATATGCCACGGTGTACTTCACAATATGAAGTAGTTTAAAGTGCTAGTCACTCAGTTATGTCTGACTCTTTGGGACCCTATGGACTGTAGCCCACCAGGCTACTCTATCCATGGAATTCTCCAGGCAAGAATACTGGAGTGCGTTGCCATTTCCTTCTCCAGGGTATCTTCCCAACCCAGGGATTGAACCCGGGTCTCCTGCATTGCAGACAGATTCTTTACCCTCTGAGTCACTAGGGGAGTTTAAAGGAATAGACAATTACAGTAGGGGATGTTATTTTATTTAACATCACCAGAGAAGGAAACCCAAGAGAATGATGACCCAGAAACAAAAGAAAGAACATAGTCTAAAAAGGAGAGTGATCAACTGAGTTATATGCAGAAGACAGATCCAATCAGTGAAAACCAAGAAATAATCACTGGATTTGGCAACTTGAAGGTCACTGGTGGCCTTGTAAGGAAGTCTGGGTAGACTGGTGGGAATGAAAGCCTGATCAGAGTGGGCTTGAGAGAAAATAAGAGAAAACACAAATGAGAAACAATGGTTGTTAAGATGGCAAAGGAGAAATGATACAGTAGTCAGAAGGAAATGTGAGATGAAGGGATGAAATATTATTGTCTGTCTGTATGCTGAGAGGACAGATTCAGTGCTGAGGGAAAAATTAAAGAGAGAAGAGAAAGAGGACAAATCCTTGAACAATGTCCTTGAGTCAGAAGTCAAGAATACGACCACGTGTAGAGGGAGGATTTAGCCTTGGGTAAGTGGATAAAGAGCTCATTTGTTGTCACTCAGGGGAAAGCACAGAGTAATGGTACAGATACAGCAGACTGAAGATGACTTTGGTAGAAAGATATTAACCTTCCATTTTGACTATTTCTATTTCTCAGTGAAATAAGAAACACCATCCACTGAGCATGAAAAAAGGAAGGAGATATGGGTGGTTGTGGAAAGAGAAAAAGGCATGAGATTAATAATAATTATCTAAAAGAATAGGAGAATGAAATGACTTGGAAAAAAATAATGGGATTCCCCAGCATCTCTAAGAGTTCAGCAACAGTCCATACACATGTGGACCACATCTGGAGAGCTGTCTGAGCTAGAGGCCATCTCTAGAATGACAGGCAAAATGGAGGTCCTAGGATGTTGGACCTCTATCCGAGGCCATGCTGTGCTATTTCCTGCTTCATGTAACCATCTTCACAAATTTCTATGACCTTTGCCATTAAAGAAAGTTGACATCTTCTAGCAGTGACTGCATCTTTGCATCAATCATGCTGCTATCCATTGTGACAAGCAAGCAAGAGGAGATGAGCATAGCATTATTCTTCAGGCATCTTGCCAATACAATAAAGTCAAAGAGCCTCCTTCTTCATGTTCAAGGAATGAAACAAACAGTTCTGCCTGCTAGAAATGAAAAGCACTTTGCTTGGGCCTCAAAGTTAATATGTCCCAACCCACACTGGATTTCCACTACTCCAATCAGACTTTCCTTCTAAATCCATGACCTGACTACACTTAACTCCTTGGATATCATTAGACCCATCTGTGTGTGTTACTTGCTCAGCTGTGTCCAACTCTTTGTGACTTCTTGGACTGTAGCCTGCCAAGCTCCTCTCTCCACAGGATTCTCCAGGCAAAAATACTGCAGTGGGTTGTCATTTCCTTCTCCAAGGGATCTTCCCAACCCAGGGATCGAACCCAGGTCTCCCGCATGGTGGGCAGATTCTTTACTGTCTGAGCCACCAGGGATATTAGACCCATCCAGGTAAGAAAATATCACTACTTTGCCTCTAAACCTTTGAAGGAACCTCATTTCCTGAGTAAGTTTTAAACTCAGTAGCCTCACATGGAGAATGCTCCTCATATGTCTTTTTCACTTATCTCTAACCCTCCCTGTCTCACATGCTTTGCCCATCCAGCTTATTTCCTAGACCTGCTTTCCTGATTAAATACCTACCTCATGAGGTAGTTGAGGCTTCCTAGAGAAGCAAAGTAACTCAGCAAAGTAACTCCCTGCTTGTGGCAGGGAAAGCTTTAAACAACTTCTATCAAAATCCTTGCCCTGGGACTTCCCTGGTGGTCCAGTAGTTAAGACTCCGTGCTCCCAATGTAGGGGGCCCCAGGTTCAGTCCCTGGTCAGGGAACTAGATCTCACATGCCGAAACTAAAGATCCCACATGCTGCAATAAATATTGAAGATCCCTTGTGTGACAACTAAGACCAAATAAATGACCAATAAATAAACATGGCCAAATAAATAAACAGAAATAAATATGAAAAAAATGCTTGCCCTGGATTATCTACAAGAAGAAATTCCCAGTTTCCCAACACATGTGCCAGAGAAGTCTCTTAAGCCCATTTCCCATCTACCACTATGGCTCTCAGTATGGCTTCATTATAGAGCAAGGACTAAACTGAAAGAAATTCTAAAATTGACTCCCTCTTGTCAACATCTTGGGCTTCTCTGGTGGCTCAGTTGGAGAATCTGCCTGCAATGTGGGAGACCTGGGTTCAATCCCTGGGTTGGGAAGACCCCTTGGAGAAGGGAACAGCTACACACTCCAGTATTCTGGCCTGGAGAATCCCATGGACTGTATAGTCCATGGAGTCGCAAAGAGTTGAGCACAACTGAGTGACTTTAACTTTCATACAGTCCATGGAGTAGCAAAGAGTTGGACACTACCCAGGGACTTTCACTTTCACTTTCTTTCTGTCGACATCTCAGCTGTAGCTCTGGGTATTATGGTTCAATTTCTTTAAACGAAAATCATATATTTTTGAAAACTTCAGTTTTAGCACTGGGTTCAGATCCTCCAGAAAACAAGCACCAAGACTGAGTTATAAGCACAAAACATTTATTAGGGGGAAAATGCCTGTGATGATAAATGACTAGGGAGCAGGAAAGAGGAGAGGCCAGGAGAGTCTTCAGACTGCAAGTAGATCTGATGACTGTTTAAGAAGAGAAAGGAGGAAGGAAGATTGGGTAGGAGGAATCTCAGACTGCAGCAGTCTTGAAGGGGCACATGGGAAGCCCTGGAACAAAGACTGCCTATCAGAGAAGTTCAGTGTCCAGCAGAATTGTCCAGCTTTGGTACCCCACTGTGATCAGTCCTTGGTGGGAACAGCCTGGGGAGGGTGTGGCCTCCATAGGAATGCTGCAGCAGATCCCAAAGGTGCAGCAGCAGAGGGCTGTCAGCTCATAGCACTCCTTCTAGAAGGTTCTCCCTTGCAAATCAACCTCTTTGTGCACCTCCATGGCTGCCACAATTTTACGTTTATTCTTAATTTTCTCTTTTTATAATCCTTACCAACAGACAAAGTTACCATCTTCTGAATTTTTACAAATGTTTGTACATCAGGCTCTTTACTGACACTGCCTTTCTTTTTCTTCTCTCTGCCATACTTTTTCTTCTCTGTCTGGTTATTTTCTACTCAATCTTGAATCATTAGTCAAATAATCCTTCCTTTATGTTGTCTTACATACCCCAACTTCCTTTATGTCCCCTACAGATCTTGGCAATACTTCAGTAAAGCATTTGTAATATTTTATTAAGTTGTTTATAAGTGTTTACAATACTAAATTTGAAAATGCCTTTAGAGAAGGAGCCATACTTTATTTATTTTTGTATCCTTAACTCTGTGATTTCCAAACCGTATACCAAAGTGTCTCAAAGTACTTCAACAACTGGGTATCATGGGATAATGTAAATTTTTAATAACAACAATTGTTGTTGTTCAGTCACTCAGTCGTCTGCAACTCTTTGTGACCCCATGGACTGCAGCACACCAGGCTTCCCTGTCCTTCATCATCTCCGGGAGTTTGCTCAAATTTGTGTCCATTGGGTCAGTGATGCCATCTAAGCATCTTGTCCTCTATCATCCCCTTCTCCTCTTGCCTTCCATCTTTCCCAGCATCAGGGTCTTTTCTAATGTGTCAGCTCTTCTCATCAGACGGCCAAAGTATTGGAGTTTCAGCTTCATGAACATCAGTCTTTCCAATGAATATTCAGGATTGACTTCCTTTAGGATTGACACAGCATAAACTGCTATTAAATCACTTGGATCTTGGTCTTCCCTGGTAGCTCAGTTAGTCAAGAATCTGCCTGCAATGTGGGAGACCAGGAGGAGGGAATGGCAACTTAACTCCAGTATTCCTGCCTGCAGTATCCCAGTGGACAGAGGAGCCTGGTGGGCTATAGTCCATGGGGTTGCAAAGAGTCGGACATGAGTGACTAAGCACAAGTACAAACTACTTAATAAGTGGAACTGTTAGGTATTTATTTTGGCATAGAGTTTCTGTGAAAAATTTACTGTGACACTGAAGGTTCTGTGAACTGAGAAAGTTACAGAAACTCTGTCCTAACTCCCAATAAGCACAGTGCTTGGTACATAACATCTGTTAGGTAAATGACTCAATTATTGATTTTAGATCATTTATCTTATAAACATTTAATCAGCACATACTCTCTGTGCCAGCCATGTGCTAAGTACTTTATATGCCTTATGTCATTTATCCTTCCAACAGCCCTTTGAAGGAATTAATATTGTTATCTCTAGTCTAAAGATTGGGAAACTGAGAAACAGAATGATGAAGTAACTTTCCCAAGTTCACACAACTGAAAAGGTATGGAGCTGATATTCCAAAGCCCATTCTATTAACTACCACATTCTACATACAAACTCCTAAAAGATTTTCAAAATAACAAGTGGTGAAGTTGATAGAAAATAATAGAATCACATTCACTTTACTACAGTATATATAGAGTGACCTTTGAGAGTTAAATAGGTGAATTCATTATGGGATACCTTTTCAACAAGTACTATTGACTGTTTGCTGTGTACAAAATGCTGTAAAAGATACAAAGATGAAAAAGAAGCAGTTCTGAAACTGACAATTTTGCTACAAAGATAGTCATTTTCACAACAGTTTTATATTTTTAAGATATTTTGCTATTCTGACCTCAGTCTGCCAGTGAACCTTTTTCTCTTATATCTATATTTTTTCAGAGAAGCTTCTAGAGATTTAGTTTTATCAATTCAATTAGTTTCTTCATAGTAAGGTTGCCATTTTTACTGTTTATAGAAGCCACTGAACTTGCCCTATCTAGGGTTCAGCAGCTTTGAGCGACTGAAAGAAGATCTCTCTTTCCCTGTTTCCTCTCCTTTCTAATTTAAGAGGGATTCTAGTTGACAGATTAACAGTAGCAGCAGACATATAGGGATCAACCTGCTTTAGAAGTTGGACTTTAGCCCACCAGGCTCCTCTGTCCATAGAGTTCTCCAGGCAAGAATACTGGAGTGGATAGCCATTCCCTTCCGCAGGGGATTTTCCCAATCTAGAGATCGAACCCAGGGTCTCAATTTCACATAGTTGATATATTAACAGTAGCAGCAGGCACATAGGGATCAATGTGCTTTAGGAGTTGTTACAGCAGCAGGTAGAGGGCAATGTTCCATTGCCTTCACTTGACAAGGATGAGGAGTACCAGAAGGACAAGTCACCACACATAGGTGAGTCTTCAGGTAACCAGCATCAGAATCACCAGAAGTTTTTTTTTCATATGAAGTGTGGGACTCTACTACTGACTTCCCCAAATCTGATTTTTGTAAAATCTTCCCTCTATGTGGGTTTCACACTCCTTAAAATTAAACTAGGCCAAATCCACTGTATCTGTACCAAAAATTCAGATTGACCTATACATTTATAGTCTGCCATTGCTTAAGGTGTGGGCTATAAGTCTTACACTGTTCTGATAGGTGGGAGAGGTGGTATTTAGCTAGGATTCTGATGCTGACTCTGTATATAACCTTTAGCAAATCAATTAACCAAAATCTAAATCTGAAATTTTATTTGAGTTGAACAAACTAATCTCTTATTTTACAGTCTTGAGATGCTATGGTTGTATTTTACTGAGCACAGTCACAAAACAATCTCAGAGGCTATTACTAGACTCTTAAAAGAACACAGGAAAAAAATGTTATAGATAATGTATATAAATAAATAAGATAAACATAAAAACCTAGACATATAGAAGAAAACAGAAGGAATAATTTTTAGCTGTGCACAAGGACATATGGAAAGCCTTCTGGAATTTTGTATGAATAAATGTAAAATAAAAGAGTTGCTTTTATCTTAATGATTATAATAACAACAAAAGTGGACCAGACTATGTCAATATCTATGTGAAGAAACTGATGGATTTTGCACTGCCTTGTATGATAGATGTGGTGCTATTAAAAGACACAAGATAAATCAAGGAAGACAGAAAATAGCTTTATCATGTGTAATCATTTTTTTATTGCTTGATTATATTTTAAATGCATTAAAAATTTTAGATGTAACCATGCAACTTTAGGGCTTCCCATGGGGCACTAAAGAACCTGCCTGCCAATACAGGAGACCTAAGAGATGTGGGTTCAATCCCTGGGATGAGAAGATCTCCTGGAGAAGCAAATGGCAACCCACTCCAGTATTCTTGCCTGGAGAATCCCATGGACAGAGGAGCCTGGTAGGCTACAGTCCACAGACTCACACAAAGTCAAACACGACTGAAATGATTTAGCACACAGGCAAGTTTAACTTACCACAAAGACCAATGCAATATTGGTGATGAGTTGAGAAGATGCAAACACTGGCTTTCCAAGTGTGAAATTCCTATCTTAGAACATTCAAACTTTTCCTGAATGTGAAGAACTAGCTAGAGAAGCGTAGTGTATACTCCTGGATGAGATTTCCAATGGGAATTAAGTGTATGGAAAGTTAAGATAGAAGCCAAGAGTTTGACCATATTAAGCTTTTTAGAATATACTTTGCCAAAACAGAAGGTAATTTTTTGAGATGTGGCTGTGGAAACATATTTCTGAGTTTCTTGATATTTTAAAAATAGATATAGGAAACTATAGAAAAAAAAACTTGTGAATTTAGAAACAAAATTTCTCACATAACTATATATAGGCAAAAATCCCCAACAACATACTAATAAACTGAACCAACCAATATATAAAATTAATTATATACCACAAATAAATGAGGTTTATTTCAGGAATGCAAGATTGGTTCACTATGTAAAATTTAATAAATATAATCTACCATATCCACAAGGTAAAGAAGAAAATCACATGATCATGTCAGTCAATACAGAAAAGTGTTTGGTAAAATTCAAAATTGATTCATGATAAAAAAAAAAAAAACCTATCTGTAAATTAGGAATCGAGGAAAACTTCCTTGGGTTGATAAGGCAAATCTACCAAAAAAAATCTATACCTAATATTGCACTTAAAAGTGAAAAGCAATGTTTTCCCCCAAGATTGGGAACAAGAAAAAGGATGTCCAGTCTCATTGCTTGTATTCAATATAGTACAGAAATATATAGTCATTGCAATAGGGCAAGAAAGGTAAATGTCAAATACTGCAAAGTATGTGAAGGAATTGGATCTCTCATACATTGCTGGTGGAACATCAAATGATGCAACCACTCTAGATAACAGTTTGGTAATTTTTATTAAACTAAACATGTCCTTAGAGGATCCAACAATGGCTGTTGATCTTAGATCAACATGATCCAGTTCTCTTAGATCCAGCCATGATCTTAGAGAAATGAAAATGCATATTTACAAAAAAACCTGTACATGAATATCCATAGTGACTTGTTCATAATAGCAAAAATACTGTGACTTGTTCATAATAGCCAAAATACTGGAAGCAACCCAAATGCCCTTCAATAAGTGAATGGTTTAAAAAATTCTGATATCACCATACAATAGAATACTGCTCAGTAATAAAAAGGAATGAAGTAATGATACATGCAACAACGTGATTGGACGTCAAGAGCATTAGGCTTAGTGAACAATGTCTCAAAAGTTATACATGTAGGCTTCTCTTGTGGCTCAGCTGGTAAAGAATCAGCCTGCAATGCAGGAGACCTGGGTTCGATCCCTGGGTTGGGAAGACCCCTTGGAGAAGGGAATAGCTAACCACTCCAGTATTCTGCCCTGGAGAATTCCAAGGACTGTATAGTCCATGAGGTCACAAAGAGTTGGACACGACTGAGTGACTTTCACTTTCATATATCCCTAGTGCCTAAACAGTGGCTGGATCACAATGGGATCTCCATAAATATTTACAAAATAAAGGGGTAAATTGAATGAGAAGTGAAAATATGAGGACACTGAGTTCCAGTTGCTGACACTTGTTAGAAGCAGTCGTTTCAGCTAGGCTATGATGACCTAAGGGGGCTTCTGGCATGAACCAAGCTGTTGGACTTCAAGAACATTAGGCTTAATGAACAATGTCTCAAAAGTTATACATGTATGATTTCATTTATATAGGATTCTATTTTTTTTAAATTATAGCATAATTGCCTTACAATGTGTTAGTTTCTGCTGTACAATGATGTGAATCAGCTATCTTGTGCCTCCCTCCCACCCCACCCCCGTCCCACCCCTCTAGGTCATCACAGAATACGGAATGAGCTCCCTGTGCTATACAGCATGTTCCCACTAGCTATCTATTTTGCATAGCGTATATATGTCAATCCTACTCTCCCAATTCTTCCCCCGCACCCCCCTGCCCATGTCCACATGTCTGTTCTCTACATCTGTGTCTCTAAAAAGCTATATAAAAGAAGGACAATTTAGTGGTTGCCAGGTGACAGTGACAGGAGTAGGGTAGTGTGTGGGTGTGAATTCAAAGAGCTAGTATGAAGGAGCTTTTTTCTGGTGATGGAACAGTTCTGTATCTCGATTATAGCACTAGTTATAGCAAACTATGCAGAAGATACAATTGTATAGAAATACACAAGCACACATATACATGGAAATGTAGGTTAAAAAGATGGTGAAAACTAAAAATGGTCTGTATTCTTGTAAGGTAGTGATGTTAATTTACTGGGTGGACTTTATACTATCTATAAGCTCTACAAAATGCTATCATTAGGGAAAGAGAAGGTGGGCAAAGGGTACATGGAACCTTTTGTAACTCTTTTTTCAACTTTGTATGAGTCTATAATTATTTCAAAAGAAAACATTTTAATGTGGATAAAACAAAGTGGACTTTTCTTGCACAAATATGCATACCTGGTATGTTTCTGAGGCCCTGGCATTATTCACTGCCTAGAAAAATTGAAGAACAGGCTCAGTTCCCAGATGATATTGGATGATTACAAGATTCTCCATTATAATAAGCAATTCTAGCTTCTGTGCAAACTCAGCAAGTCAATTTGGCAGAATTAGATAATGATTTAATATTAGGGTCCTTCACAATCATTTCTTCAAACTCATCTCCATCCATCTATACATATGGTATGGCACAGTAAATGCAGTGGACTACTTTCCTCCCCACCCCCCTTGGACAAAATATATAATTACAGATCTGAGTCTTTTTCCCCTTTCCTCATTCTCCACTGGTGAAACTTACCTCTCAGATGCCCTTCATTATTACCATATGGTAATGACTGCAGCCATGAAATTAAAAGACGCTTACTCCTTGGAAGAAAAGTTATGACCAATCTAGATAGCATATTCAAAAGCAGAGACATTACTTTTCCAACAAAGGTCCATCTAGTCAAGGCTATGGTTTTTCCAGTGGTCATGTATGGATGTGAGAGTTGGACTGTGAAGAAGGCTGAGCACTGAAGAATTGATGCTTTTGAACAGTGGTGTTGGAGAAGGCTCTTGAGAGTCCCATGGACTGCAAGGAAATCCAACCAGTCCATTCTGAAGGAGATCAGCCCTGGGATTTCTTTGGAAGGAATGATGCTAAAGCTGAAACTCCAGTACTTTGGTCACCTCATGCGAAGAGTTGACTCATTGGAAAAGACTCTGATGCCGGGAGGGATTGGGGGCATGAAGAAAAGGGGACGACAGAGGATGAGATGACTGGATGGCATCACTGACTTGATGGATGTGAGTTTGAGTGAACTCCAGGAGTTGGTGGTGGACAGGGAGGCCTGGCGTGCTGCAATTCATGGGGTCACAAAGAGTCGGGCATGACTGAGCAACTGAACTGAACTGAACTGAACTGAATGTAGAGCTTTTGATGAGTTTAAACCTGTCCTGGAGATCATAAGTTACTAGTGAGAAGGAATCATATCTTATTTATCCTTAAAATACAGTGCCTGGCTTCATGCTAAGTAGATTTTTTGATGAAATTAATTTAATGTGATTAAAATGAAGATTGAGGAATTGTTGAGTTTATGAGCTGGTAGGTGAGCATTCTAGGTGAATAAGAAGATTTAGAGATAATAAGTTTGGAAAAATGGATCCCTTCCCTCTAAACAGATAAGCCAAAAAGTAACAGAAGTCAAAGACTCATTAATGGCCTGGATTAGACAAGACTTGGCACAAAAATATGAAAAGAAGAAGATCTTTGTAAAGAGAAAAGCAAAGATCATTTTTATCCAATTTAAAGGGTTAATAATATGTACGTAGGAGGAAAATGGGATTCCCAAGACACTAAGACACATGATGCCATTTTCCCACTTGAAAAAAAACAAAGTTAATTCACTGTTGATTGTTGTTCCACCATAAACAGACCAGTTATATGCTTTACTTAGACTTTGAGACCACCAATTGGACTTGCTGATTACTCAAATCCTCAGGTATGACTAGTATTTTAAAGAATTTGAATGCATGTTAAAGAAGAATAACAGGAAGACTACAACATCTTCAACTTCTATATCCCTACCTTTGAAATATATCCAGAATAAAGCCAGTTCTCACTATTGCCACTGCCACCATCTTGGTCCATGAGATCCTTGTGTGTGTTACCTCATTGGATTTTCACACTCACCCTGTGAATAAATTAATAATACTATTCCCATTTTGCAAATTAGGAAAAAGGCTCAGGCTTATGGAGGCATTCCTACTTTAGTTGAAATCTACAGTGTGTCCTGCTTTTTCTCTCCTCTCCTCCATATGACACAATTAATTTCAGTAAAAGTCATGTAATAGTCAACAATAATTATCATTTTCTTAATTCTTCCTTTAGATTCAAAGCAGAAAACAAATTAAAAAGAAGAAATTTCAATTTTAAAGACTAAGTGAGGTAACAAGTTCTTTGTTATTGTTTCATTTGGATTTTGTGGAGGGTTTTTGTTTGTTTGTTTGCCATTATGATCATGTTACCATCACTGTTTATTTCACATCTATTATTTAAATCAGGTACATGAAACATGCAATACCCCAGGGACTAGAGATGTGACTGACACAAAAAGTGAACTCAAATGACTCTGAAACTTTACTTACTCCCTCCAAAGTCCATGCAAATGCATGTAGCCCAGTCTGTGTGTATTTGAATAACTGATGATTTTCAAATATAACTTCCATGTTAACTTGGAAACTTGAAAGTAACTTCCATGTTACTTTCAAATGTAACTTGCATTGTTGTTATTCAGTCAATAAATCATGCCCTACTCTTTGTGACCCCATGGACTGCAGCACACCAGGCTTCCCTGTCCTTCACCATTGCCTGGGGTTTGCTCAAACTCATGTCCATCGAGTCAGTGATATCATCCAACCATCTCATCCTCTGTTCTCCCCTTGTCCTCCTGCCTTCAATATTTCCTAGCATCAGGGTCTTTTCCAATGAGTTGCCTCTTCTCATCAGGTAACTCTCATGTTCAATGCTTATTAAAAGATAAGAAAAATAGGCTTACACATAACACAGATATAGACATAAAATCATGGAAGCTAGAAAAAAATCTCTGAGAATTCAAAGAAAGAATAAAAAATGTCCCCATGAATGAATGTCATGACAGATAAGGAGTTTGAGATAAGCCTTCAACTATAGTCTGAGAGGTGGTGATGTGGGGAGGGCTTTAAGGGGAGGAAAGCCTAGCATGTTTTAAACATATGGTGAGCACTCTGATTTTATTGGCACCTTGGGTAGATACTGGCATAGTGGAATAAGAGAAACAAGTCTTGCAGTACGTGAGTTGGAAGACGTTTTGCAGATTAAACCCAACCATATCATTTTATATCTCAGCAAACAATTGTGAGAAATCTGCATGTGGGTCAAGAAGCAACAGTTAGAAATGGACATGGAACAGACTGGTTCCAAATTGGGAAAGGAGTATGTCAACACTGTATATTGTCACCCTGCTTATTTAACTTATACGCAGAGTACATCATGTGAAATGCCAGGCTGGATGAATCAGAAGCTGGAATCAAGATTGCCGGGAGAAATATCAATAGCCTCAGATATGCAGATGACACCACCCTTATGGCAGAAAGCAAAGAACTAGAGTCTCTTGATAAAAGTGAAAGAGGACAGTGAAAAAGTTGGCTTAAAACTCAACATTCAAAAACTAAGAGCATGACATCCAGCCCCATAACTTCATGGCAAATAGATGGGGATACAATGGATATAGTGACAGACTATTTTCTTGGGCTCCAACATCACTGCAGGTGGTGACTGCAGCCATGAAATGAAAAAACGTTTGCTCCTTGGAAGAAAAGCTATGACCAACCTAGACAGTGTATTAAAAAGCAGAGTCATTACTTTGTCAGCAAAGGTCTGTCTAGTCAAAGCTATTGTTTTTCCAGTAGTCCCATACGGATGTGAGAGCTGGACTATAAAGAAAGCTGAGTACCAAAGAATTGATAAAGAAAGCTGACCACCAAAGAATTGATGTTTTTGAACTGTGGTGTTGGAGAAGACTCTTGAGAGTCTCTTGGACTGCAGGAAGATCAAACCAGTCAATCTTAAAGGAAATCCATCCAGGAATTGAACCCGCATTTCCTCTGTCACTTGCACTGCAAGCAGATTCTTTACCCACTGAGCCATCAGGGAAGGCCAAAGAGACACTAGTCTACAACCAAAACCAAAGCAAACACCACTTGTTTCTAAAATGCTATTTGAAACATACTAATATGTATAAAGTAGGGAAAACCACTAGACTATTCAGGTATGACCTAAATCAAATCCCTTATAATTATACAGTGGAAGTGAGAAACAGATTTAAGGGACTAGATCTGATAGATAGAGTGCCTGATGAACTATGGAATGAGGTTCGTAACATTGTACAGGAGACAGGGATCAAGACCATCCCCATGGAAAAGAAATGCAAAAAAGCAAAATGACTGTCTGGGGAGGCCTTACAAATAGCTGTGAAAAGAAGAGACGCAAAAAGCAAAGGAGAAAAGGAAAAATATTAGCATCTGAATGCAGAGTTCCAAAGAATAGCAAGAAGAGATAAGAAAGCCTTCTTCAGCAATCAATGCAAAGAAATAGAGGAAAACAACAGAATGGGAAAGACTAGAGATCTCTTCAAGAAAATCAGAGATACCAAGGGAACATTTCCTGCAAAGATGGGCTCGATAAAGGACAGAAATGGTATGGACCTAACAGAAGCAGAAGATATTAAGAAGAGGTAGCAAGAATACACAGAAGAACTGTACAAAAAAGATCTTCATGACCAAGATAATCACGAAGGTGTGATCACTCACCTAGAGCCAGACATACTGGAATGTGAAGTCAAGTGGGCCTTAGGAAGCATCACTACGAACAAAGCTAGGGGAGGTGATGGAATTCCAGTTGAGCTATTTCAAATCTTAAAGGATGATGCTGTGAAAGTGCTGCACTCAATATGCCAGAAAATTTGGAAAACTCAGCAGTGGCCACAGGACTGGAAAAGGTCAGTTTTCATTCCAATCCCAAAGAAAGGCAATGCCAAACAATGCTCAAACTACCACACAATTGCAGTCATCTCACACACTAGTAAAGTAATGCTCAAAATTCTCCAAGCCAGGCTTCAGCAATACATGAACCATGAATTTCCAGATGTTCAAGCTGGTTTTAAAAAAGGCAGAGGAACCAGAGATCAAATTGCCAACATCCAATGGATCATGGAAAAAGCAAGAAAGTTCCAGAAAAACATCGATTTCTGCTTTATTGACTATGCCAAAGCCTTTGACTGTGTGGATCACAATAAACTGTGGAAAATTCTGAAAGAGATGGGAATACCAGAGCACGTGACCTGCCTCTTGAGAAACCTATATGCAGGTCAGGAAGCAACAGTTAGAACTGGACATGGAACAACAGACTGGTTCCAAATAGGAAAAGGAGTATGTCAAGGCTGTATATTGTCACCCTGCTTATTTCATTTATATGCAGAGTACATCATGAGAAATGCTGGGCTGGAAACAACACAAGCAGGAGTCAAGGTTGCCGGGAGAAATATCAGTAATCTCAGATATGCAGATGACACCACCTTTATGGCAGAAAGTGAAGAAGAACTAAAAAGCCTCCTGATGAAAGTGAAAGAGGAGAGTGAAAAAGTTGGCTTAAAGCTCCGAGACATTCAGAAAACTAAGATCATGGCATCTGGTCCCATCACTTCATGGGAAATAGATGGGGAAACAGTGGAAACAGTGTCAGACTTTATTTTGGGGGCTCCAAAATCACTGCAGATAGTGATTGCAGCCATGAAATTAAAAGACGCTTACTCCTTGGAAGGAAAGTTATGAGCAACCTAGATAGCATATTCAAAAGCAGAGACATTACTTTGCCAACAAAGGTCTGTCTAGTCAAGGCTATGTTTTGTCCAGTAGTCATGTATGGATGTGAGATTTGGACTGTGAAGAAAGCTGAGCACCAAAGAACGGATGCTTTTGAACTGTGGTGTTGGAGAAGACTCTTGAGAGTCCCTTGGACTGCAAGGAGATCCAACCAGTCCATTCTAAAGGAGATCAGTCCTGGGTGTTCTTTGGAGGGAATGATGCTAAAACTGAAACTCCAGTACTTTGGCCACCTCATGAGAAGAGTTGACTCATTGGAAAAGACCCTGATGCTGGGAGGGGTTGGGGGCAGGAGGAGAAGGGGACGACAGAGGATGAGATGGCTGGATGGCATCACTGACTCGATGGATGTGAGTCTGAGTGAACTCCGGGAGATGGTGATGGAGAGGGAGGCCTGGTGTGCTGCGATTCATGGGGTCGCAAAGAGTCGGACACGACTGAGCGACTGAACTGAACTAATATATTTTGTGGTCAGATTTACCCTATTTCATTTACTCCTGAACACAGTAACAGATAATTTTGTCACTTAGATATAATATCTTTAAAGTAGTGGCCACTGCTATATGAGTCCTGAATCAGGTGCCACCTGTGGCACTATTTTCATTTCTGTGTGTGTGTTAGTCACTCAGTCATGTCTGACTCTTTGAAACCTAATGGACTGTACCCTGCCAGGCTACTCTGTCCATGGGATTCTCCAGACAAGAATATTGGAGTGGGTTGCCATTTCCTTTTCTAGGGGACCTTCTCTTCCTGACCTAGGGATCAAACCTGGGTCTCCCACATTGCAGGCAGATTCTTTACCATCTGAGCCACCAGGAAAGCCCAGACACCAAAAACCATGCTGCTTCTCAGCGCAGCTTTGGCATATCAGCAGATCTCAGCAATCAGAGAAAGACGAGTTTTCAGTAAACCAGTAGATAAATTTTTTTTATTTTTTATGATTATAGGGGAAATAATGTCTTTTAAAAATTAAGGGAGTCTCTTGTAGGAAGCATATACATTGGAGAAGTGGTCTTTTACAGAAGATATCCCGTGTGCTCCAGCAGCATACGCCCCTCTGGTTACCAGAATGATAAGTTCTAGGGGTGTCCCCTACATCGGTTATGTGAATTCTTCTGTTGTGGCAGGGTGACTGCTATAGGCAGGCTGGTAGGTTTGACAGTGCCTCAGTCTGATTGTTCATCAGGCCCTGCCTTGTGTGGAGACTACTGGCCAGTGGTTGGCAGGGCTGGGTCACTATAGCAGTTCCTTGAGCTTGTGCTGGCTCACCAGTGGGCAGAACCAGGTTCTGGGGTGCATGGTTGCAGAGTTGGCATTCCTGCATATAGTGTCACACTGCTGGTGGGTGGGTCTGGTTCCTGAAATGGCTAGCTGCATGTTCTTGGGTGGCCCAAAGCTGGTATTAGCCCCCTGACGGATGGAGTTGGATCCCAGTGTAGCTGGTTGAGGAGTCCAAAGTATCTCAGAGATGGTGTTGGTGTGCTGGTGGGCAGGTAGGGCTGCGGCCCAGGGGATTCCATGTCTAGTGCCTGCACTTTGATGTGTGGAGCTAGGACTTGAGCCCTCTGGTAGGCAGGGCCATGTTCAGCACAACTATGGGCTCAAGGGGTCTTAAAGCAACCTGTCTGCAAGTAGGTAGGGCTGTGTCACTGGATAGCTAGTTGTTTGACCTGAGACATTCCAGTACTGAAGTCTGGTGGATGGAGATGGGGCTGGGTCCCAAAGCTAATAAGATAGAGGATTCCAAAATGGTGCTTGCCAGCACCAGTGTGCATGTGGTAAAGGGAGCTCCACAAAATAGAAATCACCTATGTCCACATCCTCAGGGTGAGTTTCAGTTGCCTCCAGCCTGTCCAGTAGACTCTCCAAGACCTGTACATGGGTATGAGCCAGGCTCCTTTCAAGTTACAGCTCTTGCTCTGGTTCTGAGAATATGGGATATCCTGTGTATGCCCTCTATTTCCCACAGTCTTCTGGGTCTCCTGAAAGTAAGCCCCACTGGTCTTCAAAGCCAAACATTTTGAGGGCTCATCTTCCCAGTGCTGAACCCCTGGGCTGGGGAGCCCTGTGTGCGGTTCAGACCTCTCAGTTCTTGGGCAGAATATCTGCCATTGTAGTTATTCTCCCAGTTGGGGTTGCCCACCTGGGTGTGTGTGTGTGTATGTGTGTGTGCTGCAATTGCAGTTATTCTCCCAGTTGGGGTTGCCCACTTGGGGGGTGTGTGTGTGTGCATGCACGCACGTTCAGTTGTGTCCAATTCTTTATGACCTCATGGACTGTAGCCTGCCAGGCTCTTCTGTCCATGGAATTTTCCAGGTGAAAAATGTTATTTCCTACTCCAGGGCATCTTCCTGACCGAGGGATCAAGCCCACATCTCTTGCATCTCTTGCACTGGCAGAAGGATTCTTTACCACTGTGCCACCTGGGAAGCCCCACTTGGGGATATAGCTCTTGACTATACTCCAGCTTTGCCCCTCTTACCCATCTTGTTGTGATTCCTTCTTTATATCTTTAGTTGTAGAAGGTCTTTCCTGGTGGGTCGTGATTTTTCTCATTAGAAACGTCCCTGTAAATATTAGTAATTTTTGTGTGTTTATGAAAGGAGGTGATCTCAGACTCTTGCTTCTCCACCACCATGGGAACTCCTTGAGTCTGGATTTTTTAATATATTTTTAAAGATTTAAGTACTTTATATTAAGTACTTTATATTATTCTTATTTTGTCACTATGTTATCTGAAGTGTTCTATGAAAACAAAATACTTAATGATACCTGAACCAGAAAGCTAGAAATGTATTGTTATCTTTTACCTTAAATATTGCAAAACTGAGCCAGAGTTTATGAAATTTACTTTAAGATCCATACAACAGATACAAAAATAACTAAAGAATTTCTTCTGAACAGGAAATCTTGATAGGAGGTTTGAGATATGTATTTGATGTTCAAAACCAGCACTTAAATAAGAGACATCAAATCCCACAGTGTTTGATCTAGATTAATCTGGACTATTTCTTCAAGAGAATTTTTAAAATTTATTTATCAGTAGTATGTATAATTAAATGTATCACACATTTGCAAAACAATAAGAATTTACTCTGGAGGAAGGGCATCAGCACAAACTGAGAGTGTTTAGAAGACAAACTAATTTATAACCATTGCACTTAACAGCAACTTGATAAACATGAAAACTACAAAATTACCTTTCTTTTTAGTTAAAAGGAAATACAGAGAAGTTGATCTACCATTCATTCATTTCCCTCAGTGAATCTATACCTGTGGATTACATATAGACAGTATTGTACAGAATCATCAATGAATCAACCCACATCACACCTTTTTGGAAGAACAACTTCACCTACATTAGGAAGATATTATTTGGAAGCCACTGTGACATAGCCTGTCCCTCCTATTCAGTGGCTCATTTTAAAGTTCTGTATTGTTACAGGCACACATAAATGTAGGCATCTGGGACTCTTGCTGATGGGGTTAGGGACTTTCAGGTAAAGTGGGAAGTGACTGCTCTGAAACCTTGTGTATTTAAAGGGAGCCACTGACAAACTGTTTCACAACCGCACATGCTCGTAAGATGAGGTATCATTAGGAAAAGCCACATAAAGCTGCTGCAGCTGTGTTATATAAAAAGTAGGGAAAATTTAATAGAAAATGTCATCCTTTGCAGAATGTTGATTGCCTATTTTTTTCCCATAAAGCCTTCTCATCAGAGGGGCTCCAACAGCTGTGAGAAGGGTCCTGTCACTGATGTCCCCAGACATCCTGGTGTACAAAACTCTCCATATGCTGTTTGGCATCTAAAACACTCTGCTTTCTTTCTTTTTTTTTTTTCTTCATACTACACGATGGAATATGGAATATTTTATTCTTGGGAGGATGGAGCAAGGACTAGCTTTTTGACACTGGAATTTCAGTGTAAATAAGAAAAACATCTGCTGAGGCCATGAAGTGCTATTTTTCTGCATTCTGGATCCAGGAACACTAAAGCTATAACAATTATATAGTTTTGTAATGTTAAGGATTTCTCCTTAACAGATGGTAGTCATTACAAGTTACTTCAGGGCATAACTCTTCAGAGGCTAAGATGAAAATTTGTCCCACACAAAAAAGAAAAGAGATTTGATGGAGAAGAGGCAGGGTCAAGTGCTTTTTTAATCATTCTAGAATTCTCCAACTTGAAAGTTCTATTTTCTCATAATTAGTTTTAGAAAGGTGACATGGTCATGAATTTTACATCATAAAAATCACTGGGCTTCAGAAATTTAATAGCTATGTGTCTTCACTGAGTTCAAAAGAATCCCATAATTCTTGTCAAATGCTTTACATTCAACAATTTAGAGTTTCTTATCACTAAGAGGACAATGGTTTATGCTATTTGGGCGTACAGAATGCTCCAAACTAAACATATCATGGACTGCCACAGCCCAAAATAATTGTCAATGCCATGCACATAGTGGATATTCATTTGTTCATTAATTTCTTCCTTCCACGAATATCTATTGAGCAGTTTCTCTGTCTTTGGTACTGTTCTAGAGGTGCTGAAGATGCAACTGTGAACAAGAAAAACAAAGTTTTTTTTCACATGGGCCTTACAACCCCTTGAAATACAGACACACAAACAGAGACACACACATACACACTAGTGTTAAATGAAGGAGTGACATACTTTATAGGTTGTACAGTGTGCTAGACTTCAATATGGTCCCATGATTCCTATTGACTGGTATTTACACTAAAGGGTGGCAGGGTATGCCACGCTCAGAATATACTTTGTTTTGCCATAAGGATTATTTTTACCTGATTATGTTGATCAACAGCAGTCACAAGGGAAGCTCTGAAAGCAAAGTTGAAATTATCCTTCTGTAATGGATATATACATTTAAAAAGGAAATCTTCCATGTGTAAGTGTATCTTTCTCTCTGTACCAGAAAGAGAGGATGACTAAATTACAAGAAAGTCTTATTAATGGAGAAGGCACTGAATTAAATCTGCATAACAAACCTTACTCTTGTTTACCTTACTTTTCCAGATCACTTCCTCATAATTGGTCTCCCTCTGCCACACCTCTTTCTTTTGTATTTAGCTGATGATAGTATTTAAGCCAGATCTTCGAGTTACTCATTATCCCCTGGGTATCTCTTATGTATACATGAGACATGCATGTGAATAAACTTCTGTTGTTTTTTCCTCTTGTTAGCCTGTGTTCTGTTACAAGAGCCCCAGTTGAGAACATAGAAGGGCAGAAGGAAAATAATTTTTTCCTCCCTGACACCTTTGGTTATCCTTTCACACTGAGCAGGATCTGTGGCTTGCTTTTAACCAGTCCAGTGTGACAAAGGTGGTAGCCTCTACATGATTACATAAGTATGTAGCACTCATTTTGTTAGTGTGTGTGTGTGTGTCTTTCCACCAGACTTTGAAGAATCACTCTGCTGATGTAGTTCATGAAAAACTAGCCCAAAATATGGCACTGTGGCCATTGAATAGTTTAAGGTGAAGGAATTTGAAAAACAACAAGTGAAACAAGAAAGTCTCACTGACCTCCTCACTTTCCCTCCTCTCCTAAAAGTGAAAAGTGAAAGTCGCTCACTCCAACTCTTTGTGACCCCATGGACTATACAGTCCATGGAATTCTTCAGGCCAGAATACTGGAGTGGGTAGCTGTTTCCTTCTCCAGGGATCTTCCCAACCCAGGGATTGAACCCAGGTCTCCTGCATTTCAGGCAGATTCTTTACCAGCTGAGCCACAAGGGCAGCCCAAGAATACTGGAGTGGGTAGCCTATCCCTTCTCCAGCAGATCTTCCTGACCCAGGAATTGAACCAGGGTCTCCTGCATTGCAGGCAGATTCTTTACCAACTGAACTATCAAGGAAGCCCTTTAATCTATATACTATATGCTTTTCTCCCATTAGTCTGTCTTCATCAGTTTAATTTTCAGACCTAGTCTGGGATCCTAAGAATCAAGGAAAGTATTTTCCCCTCCTACATTGCTGTAAATCCTACAGCCCCAGGGAAAATAATTCTGCCAATAACCTAAGGAAACGTGAGAGCAGACCCTTTCTAAGTGGAACCTCTGATGAGAACCTAGTCCTGACTGACGTCTTGACTGTAGCTTTGTGAGACACTAAGCAGAGAATCAAACTAAACTGTGCCTGGACTCCTGATCCACAGAAACTTTGAGATAATAAATGTATGTTGTTTTGTTGCTAAGTTTGTAGTATTTTGTTATATGGAAGAGAATATTAATACAGACAAAACCGGAATCTTGTTTTTAGGTCATAGAGATAGCTATCACTCTAAAATAGTTTAGTCATTTTGAATAATTATGTTGTCTTCTTTGAAAAAATATGTTCTTAAAAGTATTGCATTATTGGACTTCTCTGGTGGTTCAGTGGATTAAGAACCCCCCTGCCAATGCAGGGGACATAGGTTCAATCCCTGGTCTGGGAAGACGCCACATGCCATGGAGCAACTAAGCTCATGTACCACAACTACTGAGGCCACATTCGAGGGCCCATGAGCCACAACTCCTGAAGCCTGTGCACCTAGAGTCCACACTCCTCAACAAGAGAAGACATGGCAATAAGAAGCCTGCATACCACAACTAAAGAAAGCCCGTGTGCAACAAAGACCTAGTGCAACCAAAAATAAAAATAAATACTTAAAAATTATTTTTAAAATAGTATTGCATTATTGGATCAAATAACTGTTTTGTATTAATATGTTTGTCACATAAATTCTATGAGGGCTTCCCAGGGGGTGCTAGAGGTAAAGATCCTGCATGCCAATGCAGGAGATGGAAGAGATCCAAGTTCAGTCCCTGAGTTGGGAAGATCCCCTGGAGGAGAGTATGGCAACCCACTCCAGTATTCTTGCCTGGGAAATCCCATGGACAGAGGAGCTTATCAAGCTACAGTCCATAGGGTCGCAAAGAGACAGAAATGACTGAAGTGATTTAGCACAAAGCACATACACTTATCTGATGGAATGAGTCAACCATGTAGGACCAGCCTTACCTTGACTGAATGAACTAATTTATAAATAAACCCATGCTGGTCTCATTTCTGCTTCCCACTCAATGAGCCAGGACAATTGACCCATCTAAGGAGCTTAATTATAAATAGCTTGATGTGTATAAAACAGCTTACCAAGAGTGTTTACTAAATTCATCTCTCAGTCCTCACCCTAAGTCAGAGAGAAAGGAAATTTCAAGTTTACAACAAGGAACCTGAGGCTGGGAGAATTAACTAAAATCATATTATTCAGTTTAGTCTCTCAGTCATGTCCAACTCTTTGCAACCCCATGAATTGCAGCACACCAGGCCTCCCTGTCCATCACCAACTCCCGGAGTTCACTCAGACTCACGTCCATCGAGTCAGTGATGCCATCCAGCCATCTCATCCTCTGTCGTCCCCTTCTCCTCCTGCCCCCAGTCCCTCCCAGCATCAGAGTCTTTTCCAATGAGTCAACTCTTGCATTATTGGATCAAATAACTGTTTTGTATTAATATGTGGAGTTTCATCATTCTTTCCAAAGAACACCCAGGACTGATCTCCTTCAGAATGGACTGGTTGGATCTCCTTGCAGTCCAAGGGACTCTCAAGAGTCTTCTCCAACACAGTTCAAAAGCATCAATTCTTCGGCGTTCAGCTTTCTTCACAGTCCAACTCTCACATCCATACATGACCACCGGAAAGACCATAGCCTTGACTAGATGGACTTTGTTGGCAAAATAATGTCTCTGCTTTTCAATATGCTGTCTAGGTTGGTCATAACTTTCCTCCCAAGGAGTAAGCATCTTTTAATTTCATGGCTGCCATCACCATCTGCAGTGATTTTGGAGCCCCAAAAAATGTCTGACTCTGTTTCCACTATTTCCCCATCTATTTCCCATGAAGTGATGGGACCAGATGCCATGATCTTTGTTTTCTGAATGTGGAGCTTTAAGCCAACTTTTTCACTCTCCTCTTTCACTTTCATCAAGAGGCTTTTTAGTTCCTCTTCACTTTCTGCCATAATGGTGGTGTCATCTGCATATCTGAGGTTATTGATATTTCTCCTGGCAATCATATCATTAGTAAGTGGTAAAGGTGGGACTCAAACCACCAAACATCATCAGGAAGATAATGCATTGTTCATTTGATTTTACCACAGCTGCCTGCAGAGGAAATCAAGTGGTCTGTCCCTGCATTCTCTCCTGAGCCAGCAGAGCCTTTCAAAACTGACTTGGACTTGAGGTGGTTCCCCATTCATTTTTTACAGGAAGTTTAAGCCATCATCAATGTTCTCCTTTCAATTATAAGCAGCTACAAACAACATGTGTACAAAAGGGAATGATCAAAATGGGATGTCTCCTCCAAGTAACTGATTTAGTCAAAACCATTAGATATCCTCCAAGCATGGGCTTCCCCAGTGGCTCAGTGGCAAAGAATCCACCTGCAATGCAAGAGATGCATGGGATGCAGGTTCAATTGCTGGGTCAGGAAAATCCCCTGGAGGAGGGCATGGCAACCCACTCCAGTATATTTGCATGGAGAATCCCATGGGCCAAGGAGCCTGGTGGGCAACCGTCCATAGGGTCACAAAGACTTGGACATGACTTAAGTGACTGAGCATGCATGCATGCATGCTCTAAGCACTGTGCTGGTTACTGGGAAGAGCAAAATGAGGAAGAAATATTCATTCTAACCCCCCTCCCTGCCACACACACCACTACCACCATAGAGACTTACATGACTTCATCGATGTGCTGAGTCCAAGTAGAAGGCACTAAAGCAAGGGTATTTCAGGACCACAATGGACCAATGAATCTACCCATGGTTTTCAGGGAAGTCTTCTGACAGAATGAGCCTTAGTGGAGGACTACAAAGGCAAGTTAACTTTCAGGGAATATCATAATTCAAAAAGACACATGCAAGCCAGTGTTCACTGTACCACTATTTACAATAGCCAGGGCATGGAAGCAACCTGAATGTCCATCAACAGAGAAATGGATAAAGAAGATGTGGTACATAAACACAATGGAATATTACTCAGCCATAAAAAGGAAAGAAGTTGGGTCACTTGAAGAGACATGAATGGACCTATAGACTGTCATACAGAGTGAAGTAACTCAGAAAGAGAAAAAACAAATACTGCATAATATATTAATGCATATATGTGGAATCTGAAAAAATTGTTATAGACAATCTTATTTACAAAGCAGAAATAGAGACACAGACATGGAGAAAGTTATGGTTACCAAGGGGTAAGGAGGGGAAGATGTGAATTTTGAGGTTGGGATTGACATATATATACTGCTAATACTGTGTATAAAATAGATAACTGATGAGAATCTACTGTATAGCACAGGAAACTCTACTCAGTGGTCTGTGGTGACCTAAATGGGAAGGAAATTCAAAAAAGGAGAAATATATGTATATATACAGCTGATTCACTTTGCCATATAGCAAAAATAAACACAATATTGTAAAGCAACTATACTCAAATAAAAAATTCTTTTAAGTTTCACTTATCTGTTCTAGGCAATCAGTAGGCAAGGAAGGGATGGAAGCTGGAAGGACCTTGTAGTGGACAGAAATGCTCAGCAGTTGAGTGAAACACAGGGCATTATGTAGTCAGAGAGTAAATAGTAAAAATCATCACAAGATATTAAGCTAATTTTAATCCTAACCCTAAACTGAGACTGCATGTGTGCCTGCCATATGCCAAGTTCTGTGATTAGAACCTTATCAACAGAAATTAATTTAATTCTAATAATCAGTTCAGTACAGTCACTCAGTCATGTCCAACTCTTTGTGACCCTGTGAACTGCAGTACGTCAGGCCTCCCTGTCCATCACCAACTCCCAGAGTTTACTGAAACTCATGCCCGTTGAGTTGGTGATGCCATCAAACCATCTAATCCTCTGTTGTCCCCTTCTCCAGCTTTCAATCTTCCAGCATCAGGGTCTTTTTCAAGGAGTCAGTTCTTTGCATCAATTGGCCAGAGTATTAGAGTTTCAGTTTCAGCATCAGTACTTCCAGTGAATATCCAGGACTAATTTCCTTCAGGATGTACTGGTTGGATCTCCCTGCAGTCCAAGGGACTTTCAGGAGTCTTCTCCAACACCACAATTCAAAAGCATCAGTTCTTCAATGCTCAGCTTTCTTTATAGTACCAACTGTCAAATCCACACATGACTACTGGAAAAAAACATAGCTTTGACTAGACAGACCTTTGTTGGCAAAGTAATGTCTCTGCTTTTGAATATGCTGTCTAGGTTGGTCATAACTTTTCTTCCAAGGAGTAAGCATCTTTTAATTTCATGGCTGTAGTCATCATCTGCAATGATTTTGGAGCTCTCCCCCCCAACCAAAATAAAGCCTCTCACTGTTTCCATTGTTTCCCCATCTATTTGCCGTGAAGTGATGGGACCAGATGCCATGATCTTAGTTTCCTTAATGTTGAAATTTAAGCCAAATTTTTCACTCTCCTCTTTCACTTTCATCAAGAGGCTTTTTAGTTCTTCACTTTCTGCCATAAGGGTGGTGTCATCTGCATATCTGAGGTTATTGATATTTCTCCTGACAATCTTGATCCCAGCTTGTGCTTCTTCCAGTCTAGCGTTTCTCATGATGTACTCTGCATATAAATGAAATAAACAGGTTGACAATATACAGCCTTGACATACTCCTTTTCCTATTTGGAACCAGTCTGTTGTTCCATGTCCAGTTCTAATTGTTGCTTCCTGACCTGCATATAGGTTTCTCAAGAGGCAGGTCAGGTGCTCTGGTATTCCCATCTCTTTCAGAATTTTCCACAGTTTATTGTGATCCACACAGTCAAAGGCTTTGGCATAGTCAATAAAGCAGAAAGAGATGTTTTTCTGGAACTCTGTTGCTTTTTCCATGATCCATTGGATGTTGGCAATTTGATCTCTGGTTCCTCTGCCTTTTCTAAAACCAGCTTGAACATCTGGAAGTTCATGTTTCATGTACTGTTGAAGTTTGGCTTGGAGAATTTTGAGCGTTAATTTGCTAGCATGTGAGATGAGTGCAATTGTGTGGTAGTTTGAGCATTGTTTGGCATTGCCTTTCTTTGGGATTGGAATGAAAACTGACCTTTTCCAGTCCTGTGGCCACTGCTGAGTTTTCCAAATTTTCTGGCATATTGAGTGCAGCACTTTCACAGCATCATCCTTTAAGATTTGAAATAGCTCAACTGGAATTCCATCACCTCCCCTAGCTTTGTTCATAGTGATGCTTCCTAAGGCCCAGTTGACTTCTCTTTCCAGGATGTTTGGCTCTAGGTGAGTGATCACACCATCGTGATTATCTTGGTCATGAAGATCTTTTTTGTACAGTTCTTCTGTGTATTCTTGCCACCTCTTCTTAATATCTTCTGCTTCTGTTAGGTCCATACCATTCCTGTCCTTTATTGAGTCCATTTTTGCACAAAACGTTCCCTTGGTATCTCTAATTTTCTTGAAGAGATCCCTAGTCTTTCCAATTCTATTGTTTTCCTTTATTTCTTTGCACATATTGCTGAAGAAGGCTTTTTTATCTCTCCTTGCTATTATTTGGAACTCTGAATTCAAATGGGTATATCTTTCCTTTACTCCTTTGTCTTTCACTTCTCTTTTTAAGACCTCCTCAGACAACCATTTTGTCTTTTTGCATTTCTTTTTCTTTGGGATGGTCTTGCTCCCTGCCTCCTGTACAATGTCACAAACCTCTGTCCATAGTTCTTCAGGCACTCTGTCTATCAGATCTAGTCCCTTAAATCTATTTCTCACTTCCACTGTATAATCATGAGGGATTTGATTTAGGTCATACCTGAATAGTCTAGTGGTTTTCCCTACTTTCTTCAATTTAAATCTGAATTTGGCAATAAGGAGTTCATGATCTGAGTCACAGTCAGATCCCAGTCTTGTTTTTGCTGACTGTATCAAGCTTCTCCATCTTCTGCTGCAAAGAATATAATCAGTCTGATTTTGATATTGACCATCTGATGATGTCCATGTGTAGAGTCTTCTCTTGTGTTGTTGGAAGAAGGTGTTTGCTATTACCATTGTGTTCCCTTGGCAAAACTCTGTTAGCCTCTGCCCTGTTTCATTCTGTACTCCAAGGCCAAATTTGCCTGTTACTCCAGGTATTTCTTGACTTCCTACTTTTGCATTCCAGTCCCCTATAATGAAAAGGATATCTTTTGGGGGTTGTAGTTCTAGAAGGCCTTGTACGTCTTCATAGAACCATTCAACTTCAGCTTCTTCAGCATTACTGCTCAGGGCATAGACTTGGATTACCGTGATATTGAATGGTTTGCCTTGGAAATGAACAGATATCATTCTGTTGTTTTTGAGATTGCATTTCTGACTTTTTTTGTTGACTGTGATGGCTACTTCATTTATTCTAAGGGATTCTTGCCCACAGTAGTAGATATAATGGTCATCTGAGTTAAATTCACCTATTCCAGTCCATTTTAGTTCTCTGATTCCTAGAATGTCGAGATTCACTCTTGCCATCTCCTGTTTGACCACTTCGAATTTTCCTTGATTGATGGACCTAAAATTCTAAGTTCCTATGCAATATTGCTGTTTACAGCGTTGGACTTTGCTTCCATCACCAGTAATATCCACAACTGGGTGTTGTTTTTGCTTTGGCTCTATGTCTTCATTCTTTCTGGAGTTATTTCTCCACCAATCTCCAGTGTCATAATGGGCACCTAATGACCTGGGGAATTCATCTTCTAGTGTCTTATCTTTTTGCCTTTTCATACTGTTCATGGGGTTCTCAAGGCAAGAATACTGAAGTGGTTTGCCATTTCCTTCTCCAGTGGACCACGTTTTGTCAGAATGCTCCACCATGACCTGTCCATCTTGTGTGGCCCTACATGGCATGGCTCATAGTTTCATAGAGTTAGACAAGGCTGTGGTCCATGTGATCAGATTGGTTAGTTTTCTGTGAATGTGGTTTTCAGTTCTAACAATACCTGATGTAAGTACAGGTAGCATCTTTATTTTTCAGATGAGGAAACTTGTGTTGAGTAACTGGCACAAGTTCCCATGGCCAGTAATTTTCAGAGTTGACATTTGAATCTGTGTGATTTCAAGTGAAGTGAAAGTGTTTTGAGCTCAATCATGTCTGACTCTTTTTGATCTCGTGGATTGTAACCTGTCAGGCTTCTCTGTCTGTGGGATTCTCTCAGCAAGAATACTGGAGTGGCTAGCCATTCCCTTCTCCAGGGGATCCTCCTGACTCAGGGATCAAACCTGTGTCTCCTGCATTGCAAGCAGATTCTTTACTGTCTGAGCCACCAGGGAAGTCCATTTGATTCTAAGCTCTGAGCCAAATCCCACACTGTTCTTCTAGGAAGGAGAGAAGTCTGAACAACTTTGTACTTCATCTTAGCCAATAGCAAATGGTCATAAAGCTTTTTGAGATAAAGGACCAAATCATAAATATTTTATGCTTGTGAACCATATGTTCCCTTACAACTATGCAGCTCTACTGTAGTAGCAGAAAGCTGCCATAGACAATACGACAATGAATGAACATTGACTGTGTTGTAATAAAAGTTATTTAAAGAAAAAAAAACAGGCATCAGTTTGTTCTCTATGTCTCTGTCTCTATTCCTACCCTGCAAATATGTTCATCAGTACCATTTTTCTAGATGTCATATATAGTGCTAATATATTATATTTGTTGTTCTCTTTCTGACTTACTTCACTCTGTATAACAGGCTGTAGGTTCAGCCACCTCAGTTCAACTAACTCAAATTCCTTTTTAAGGTTGAGTAATATTCCATCATATATATGTACCACAACTTTTTTATCCATTCATGTGTCAACTCACATTGTTGTATGGCAGAAAACAACACAATACTGTAAAGCAATTATCTTCCAATTAAAAAAAGAAAAAACAGGAATCAGAATGGATATGGTCCACAGGGCATAATTTGCTAACTCCTGATATATAGGAAACCATCAAAGGTTTTGAAGAAAGGAATGGTTGTGACTGGTTTTGGATAGGGCTGTTCTAACAGCTTGGTTCATGCCAGAAGCCCCCTTAGGTCATCATAGTCTAGCTGAAACGACTGCTTCTAGCAAGTGTCAGCAAATGGAACTCAGTGTCCTCATATTTTCACTTCTCATTCAATTTACCCCTTTATTTCATAAATATTGATGGAGGTCCCATTATGATCCAGCCACTGTTTAGGCACTAGGGATGTAAGAACAAACAAAAATAAAGTTATTTCTCTCATGGTGTTTATATTCTAGTGTGAGGAACACACACAAGCAAACAGATACAATATGTTAGGTTATAATAAGTTTTATGGAGAAAAAAATCAGATAGAACTGAGAAGACCATTTGATATGAAGTAATTAGGAAAATAACTCTGATTCTGGGATATTTGGGAAGCCTCAGTGGCTCAAGAGGTAAAGAATCTGCCTGCAATGCAGGAGAGGTGGGTTTGATCCCTGGGTCAGGAAGATCTCTTGGATAAAGAAATTGCAATGCACTCAAGTATCCCTTGTGGCTCAGCTGGTAAAGAATATGCCTGCAATGTGAGAGACCTGGGTTCAGTCCCTGGGTTGGGAAGATCCCCTGGTAAAGGGAAAGGCTACCCACTCCAGTATTCTGGCCTAGAGAATTCCATAGACTATACAGTCCATGGGGTCGCAAAGAGTAGACAACAACTGAGTGACTTTCACTTTCAAGTATTCTTGCCTGGAAAATCCCATGGACAGAGGAGCCTGGTGGGCTATAGTCCATGGGATCACAAATAGTCAGAGACGACTGAGCATGCAAATGCATAACAACAATGAGATGTTTGAAAATAGACTTGAAGGAAATGAGAGAATGAGATAAATATATTAGTGAGTTTAAAAGTCAGTATACCTGGCCCATTTGAGAAGTTGCAAGAGTGTTGATGTGGCTGAAATTGAGTAAAGATGAGTAGGATGTGACAGGAGATGTGGTCAAATGAGTAGCCAAGGGTCAGATCAGAATAAAGTCAAATGAGGGATATTTAAAGAGTTTGGGGCCTAATTTAAGGTGCAACTTTCAGTGTTGGCCAAATTGGGCTTTAGAAAATTTTGTGACATAATAGATTAGTATTTGTAGACACAAGGTCTTGAAGTAAACCTTGATAAATACACTGCTATTTGGTAAATGAATTGTTTTCCAGGAGAGCAGACTGTTGTCTCAGATAAATTGACTTGTTGGAATTTCCTGAAGCAAGGAGTGAAGCTATTTATTGGTTTATAGTCTTTTCCTTCCTGGGCAAGATTTTCCCATAGCAAATAACTAAGTCATGTTGACACTGGTGATCTCAGTTCTTAGTTCCAATTGCAGTGTCATGGTGATGTAAGTAGACACATTTCACATATGTTAAAAAACATATTACACCATGATATGTGTAATTCCATTTCAAAATGCAAGAAAGAGACCCCAATTTCTGAACACCTAAGCTAGGTGCCTTTCATGCATCATCTAGTTTTCTCAATAATCTTATAAGTACTACTTTCAAAAAAGTATAGATGAGAAAATTGAAGCTTGGAGAAGTAATGTGCTCACCATCATATATCTAGAAAGCCACAGAGCCAGAATTAAAATTCAGGTCCTTTTTTCCTCCAAAATCCACATATTGAACCATTGCAAAACACTACCTTCTATAAAACAAAATAAAAAGCTGTAGATTTCCAACTGTTAATTTAAAAAGGAAGCCATTAGACTGATGCAGCTCTGATACCAAGGCTTCTGCATACAGCAAACCAAAATCTAAGCCTGTAAAACGCCTCAAGTTTACAGAATTGAAACCTAATGACAACTAATCACAAACAGCCAACTAGGCTTTAGGCTATAGCCAATCATGAATTTCCCTAGTTTGCTTCTGCCTTTTCTCTATAAAAGTCTCTCTCCCAGCTTCTGTCAATGGGACACTCTGAAGTAGTTCTGGTTTGGCATTGCCTGACTGGAATAGATTTTTTGCTTAACTCAACTCTTAAAATGCATATGTGTCTCAGTTTATCTTTTAACACAATTTTTAAATAAATTAGTCTGTGATTGGGCTTCCCTGGTGGCTCAACAGTAAAGAATCCACCTGCAATGCAGGAGATCTGGGTTCGATCCCTGGGTGGGGAGGATCTTTTGGAGAAGGAAATAGCTACCCACTGCAGTATTCTTGTCTGGAGAATCCCATGGACAGAAGAGCCTGGCGGGCTACAGTCTATGGGGTCACAAGAGTCAGACATGACTTAGTGACTAAACCACCACCACCAGTCTGTGATTATGTGAAACTTCTCAACCCTAGATCTAGAAATTCAAATTATCTAGCAAAAATGAGAGAAGGTCTAAGAGGAACCTAGTTAAAAAGGCTGGTTCCCCTCATGGAAAGAAGTTAGTTGTTGCTATTTGGAAAGTAAGTATAGGGAAGGAAAATACCTTTTCTCTCTACCCTTTTAAGTTCTTCACTGGGACTCCAGGAAAAAAAGACAGATTAACAAGGGGAAAGCATATACATTTAAATAATACAAGTTTTACATGACTCTGGAGTCTTCATGGGAAGGAAATGGCAACCCACTCCAGTATTCTTGCCTGGAGAATCCCAGGAACAGAGGAGCCTGGTGGGCTGCTGTCTATGGGGTCGCACAGAGACAGACAGAACTGAAGCAACTTAGCAGCAGCAGGAGTTTTCATAAGGACATGAAGATTTGAAGAAATGGTTAAACTTGAGTGTTTTTCTGCCAGGTTTGATGACGATTAAATAACTTTCCATGTCATGGAAATATGTGACAGGACAGAGAACATGAGATCAATGTAGTAATCTGAGAAATTTTGGCAAGGCCTGATCTTTGAGATTCCATCTTTGGAAGGAAGGATGTTCCTTTCCTCAAGGTAAAAGGAGGGCTCTTTTCACATGAGGGTTTTACAACCCGCTTCAGGGGAAGATCAGAAAGTCCTTACAGATCAGAAAGTCCTGCCATTTCTCAAATTCCTACAGCTTGAAATGTCCAGGATGCCAAGGTGACATATTCTCGGGGATAGAATTCCTGAAACCTGTCAAATGAAAATATAAAGGGATGCTCATTCTATGAGGTCACCATTACCCTGACACCAACACCAGACAAAGACAACACACAAAAAAGAAAACTGCAGGCCAATATCAATGATGAACATAGATGCAAAGATCCTCAACAAAATTTTAGCAAACAGAATTCAGCAACACATAAAAGAGCTCATACACCAAGATCAAGTTGGGTTTATTTCAGGGATGCAAGGATTCTTCAATATATGCAAATCAATCAATGTGGTATACCATAAACAAATTGAAAGACAAAAACCATATGATCATCTCAATAGATGCAGGAAAAGCCTTTGACAAAATTCAGCACCCATTTATGATTAAAACTCTTCAAAAAATGGGCATAGAGGGAACCTACCTTAACATAGTAAAGGCCATATATGACAAGCCTACAGAAAACATTGTTCTCAATGGTGAAAAACTGAAAGCACTCCCCTTAAGATCAGGAACAAGACAAGGGTGTCCACTTTCACCATGATTATTCAACATAGTTCTGGAAGTCCTAGCTTTAGCAATCAGAGAAGAAAAAGAAATAAAAGGATTCCAGATCAGAAAAGAAGAAGTAAAACTCTCACTGTTCACAGATGACATGATTCTGTACATAGAAAACCTTAAAGAGAGTATCAGAATATTACTAGAGACAATCAGTGAATTTAGCAAAGTCACAGGATACAAAATCAATACATAGAAATCATTTGCATTTCTATATACTAACAATGAAAAATCAGAAAGAGAAATTAAGGAGTCAATCCCATTCACCATTACAACGAAAAGAATTAAATATCTAGGAATAAACTTACCTAAGGAGACAAAAGAACTGTACACAGAAAATCGTAAAACACTGATGAAAGAAACCAAAGATGACATAAACAGATGGAGAGATATTCCATGTTCCTGGGTAGGAAGAATCAATATTGTGAAAATGACTATACTACCAAATGCAATCTACAGATTCAATGTGATCCCTATCAAATTACCAGTGGCATTTTTCACAGAACTAGAACAAAAAATTTCACAATTCATATGGAAACACAAAAGACCCTGAATAACCAAAGCAGTCTTGAGAAAGAAGAATGGAGCTGGAGGACTCAACCTTCCTGACTTCAGATTATACTACTACAAAGCTACAGTCATCAAGACAGTATGGTACTGGCACAAAAACAGAAATATAGACCAATGAAACAAGATAGAAAGCCCAGAAATAAACCCATGCACCTAGGGTACCTTATTTTTGACAAAGAAGGCAAGAATATATAATGGAGCAAAGACAGCCTCTTCAATAAATGATGCTGGGAAAACTGGACAGCTACATGTAAAATAATGAAATTAGAACATTTCCTAATACCATACATAAAGATAAATTCAAAATGGATTAAAGACCTAAATGTAAGACCAGAAAGTATAAAACTCTTAGAGGAAAACACAGGCAGAACACTCAATGACATAAATCAAAGCAAGATCCTCTATGACCTACCTCTGAGAGTAATGGAAATAAAAGCAAAAGTAAACAAGTAGAACCTGATTAAACTTAGAAGCTTTTGCACAGCAAAAGAAGCTATAAGCAAGGTGAAAAGACAACCCTAAGAATGGGAGGAAATAATAGCAAATGAAACAATTGACAAAGGATTAATTTCCAAAATATGCAAACAGCTCATATAACTCAATGCCAGAAAAACAAACAACCCAATCAAAAAGTGGGAAAAAGACCTAAACAGACATTTCTCCAAAGAAGACATACAGATGGCTAACAAACATGAGAAAAAATGCTCAACATCGCTCATTATTAGAGAAATGCAAATCAAAACCACAATGAGATATCACCTCACACCAGTCAGAATGCATCATCAAAAAGTCTACAAGCAATAAATGTTGGAGAGGGTGTTGAGAAGAAGGAATGCTCTTGCACTGTTTTGGGGAATGTAAATTGATACAGCCAGTATGGAAGACAGTATGGAGATTCCTTAAAAAACTAGGAATAAAACCACCATATGACCAAGCAATCACACTCCTAGGAATATACTCTGAGGAAACCAAAATTGAAAAACACACATGTATCCCATTGTTCATGGCAGCACTATTTACAATAGATAGAACATGGACACAACCTAGATGTCCATTGCCAGCTGAATGGATAAAGAAGTTGTGGTACATATACACAATGGAATATTACTCAGTCATAAAAGGAACACATTTGAGTCAGTTCTGATGAGGTGATTGAAACTAGAACCTATTATACAGGGTGAAGTGAGTCAGAAAGAGGAGGATAAATATTGTATTCTAACACACATATATGGAATCTAGAAAAATGGTACTGAAGAATTTATTTTCAGGGCAGCAATGGAGAAACAGACATAGAGAATAAACTTATAGACATGGGGAAAGGGGAGAAGAGGGTGAGATGTATGAAAAGAGTAACATGGAAACTTATATTATCATATACAAAATAGATCGCAAACAGGAATTTGCTATATGGCTCAGGAAACTCAAACAGGGGTTCTGTATCAACCTAGAGGGGTGGGATGGGGAGGGAAATGGGAGAGAGGTTCAAAGGAAGAGGATATATGTATACCTATGGCTGATTCATGTTGAGGTTTGACTGAAAACAAATAAATCATGTAAAGCAATTATCCTTCAATAAAAAACTAAAAAAGAAAAAAATAAGGGGATGGACAAAAATTGAGGAAGAAAATGGCATTTGTTGTTGTTGGGTTTTATTTATATATATATATATATGTATGTATATAATAAAGGGAGTGGTAGGACCTTACAGGTGAAAAAAAATAAACTAGGTACTTATTTATGGAGCAGAGGAGAGGACAATCAGAATGCAATGTTAGGGACTTCCCTGGTGGTCCAGTGGCTAAGATTCTGGGCTGTCAATGTAAGGGGCCCAAATTTGACCCCTGGTCAGGGAACTAGATCCACATGCCACAACTAAGACTCATCACAGTCAAATAAATATGTATTAAATAAATACATAAAACTAAACTATGGCCCACATTAAAAAGGAATGTAGTGATAGATATCAGTAAAAATAAAAACAATAGAATAATTAATAAAAAGAGTACATATAAAGTAATACAATATAAATGATAATGTATCATACCCTTATGTGTGTGCTCAGTTGGGTCCAACTCTTTGTGACCCCATGGACTGCAGTCTATAGCCTGCCAGGCTCCTCTGTCCATGGGATTGTCTAAGCAAGCAAACTGGAATGGGTTGCCATTTCCTCCACCAGGGGATCTTCCTGACTCAGGTATCAAATCCATGTCTCCTGTGTTTCCTGCATTTCAGACAGATTCTTTACAACTGCAACACCTGGGAACTCCTTTTTTTTTTTTTTTAGTTAATAATTTATTTTAATTGGAGGCTAATTACTTTACAATATTGTAGTGGTTTTTGCCAAACATCGACATGAAACAGCCACGGGCACACATGTGTTCCCCATCCAGAGCCCCTTTCCCACCACCCTCCCCATCCCATCCCCCAAGGTCATCCCAGTGCACCAGCGCTGAGCACCCTGTCTCATGCATCAAACCTGGACCAGCGATTCACTTCACATATGATAATATACACACAGTTCAATGCTACTCTCTCAAATCATCCCACCCTCGCCTTCTCCCACAGAGTCCAAAAGACTGTTCTTTACATCTATGTCTCTTTTGTTGTCTCGCATATAGGGTCATCGTTACCATCTTTGTAAATTCCATATATGTGTGTTAGTATACTGTATTGGTGTTTTCCTTTCTGACTTACTTCACTTTGTAAAATAGGCTCCAGTTTCATCCATCTCATTAGAACTGATTCAAATGCATTCGTTTTAATGGCTGAGTAATGCCGAAGAATGCTCAAACTACCGCACAGTTGCACTCATCTCACATGCTAGTAAAGTAATGCTCAAAATTCTCCAAGCCAGGCTTCAGCAATACGTGAACCGTGAACTCCTTGATGTTCAAGCTGGTTTTAGAAAAGGCAGAGGAACCAGAGATCAAATTGCCAACATCCGATGGATCATGGAAAACAGCAAGAGAGTTCCAGAAAAACATCTCTTTCTGCTTTATTGACTATGCCAAACCTTTTGACTGTGTGGATCACAATAAACTGTGGAAAATTCTGAAAGAGATGGGAATACCAGACCACCTGACCTGCCTCTTGAGAAATCTGTATGCAGGTCAGGAAGCAACAGTTAGAACTGGACATGGAACAACAGACTGGTTCCAAATGGGAAAAGGAGTATGTCAAGGCTATATATTTTCACCCAGCTTATTTAACTTATATGCAGAGTACATCATGAGAAATGCTGGACTGGAAGAAACACAAGCTGGAATCAAGATTGTCAGGAGAAATATCAATAACCTCAGATATGCAGATGACACCACCCTTATGGCAGAAAGTGAAGCAGAAAGTGAAGAGGAACTAAAAAGCCTCTTGATGAAAGTGAAAGAGGAAAGCGAAAAAGTTGGCTTAAAGCTCTACATTCAGAAAATGAAGATCATGGCATCCGGTCCCATCACTTCATGGGAAATAGATGGGGAAACAGTGGAAACAGTGTCAGACTTTATTTTTTGGGCTCCAAAATCACTGCAGATGGTGACTGCAGCCATGAAATTGAAAGACGTTTACTCCTTGGGAGGAAAGTTATGACCAACCTAGATAGTATATTCAAAAGCAGAGACATTACTTTTCCGACTAAGGTCCGTCTGGTCAAGGCTATGGTTTTTCCTGTGGTCATGTATGGATGTGAGAGTTGGACTGAGAAGAAGGCTGAGCGCCAAAGAATTGATGCTTTTGAACTGTGGTGTTGGAGAAGACTCTTGAGAGTCCCTTGGACTGCAGGGAGATCCAACCAGTCCATTCTGAAGGAGATCAGCCCTGGGATTTCTTTGGAGGGAATGATGCTAAAGCTGAAACTCCAGTACTTTGGCCACCTCATGAGAAGAGTTGACTCATTGGAAAAGACTCTGATGCTGGGAGGGATTGGGGGCAGGAGGAGAAGGGGACGACAGAGGATGAGATGGCTGGATGGCATCACTGACTCGATGAATGTGAGTCTGAGTGAACTCTGGGAGATGGTGATGGACAGGGAGGCCTGGCGTGCTGCAATTCATGGGGGTCACAAAGAGTCAGACACGACTGAGTGACTGAACTGAACTGAACTGAATACTCCATTGTGTATATGCACCACAGCTTTCTTATCCATTCATCTGCTGATGGACATCTAGGTTGCTTCCATGTCCTGGCTATTGTAAACAGGGCTGTGATGAACATTGGGGTACACGTGTCTCTTCCCTTCTGGTTTCCTCTTTGTGTATGCCCAGCAGTGGGATTGCTGGGTTGTATGGCAGTTCTATTTCCAGCTTTTTAAGGAATCTCCACACTGTTCTCCATAGTGGCTGGACTAGTTTGCATTCCCACCAACAGTGTAAGAGGGTTCGCTTTTCTCCACACCCTCTCCAGCATTTATTGTTTGGAGACTTTTTTGATAGCAGCCATTCTGACTGGCATGAGATGGTACCTCATTGTGGTTTTGATTTGCATTTCTCTGATAATGAGTAATGCTGAGCATCTTTTCATGTGTTTGTTAGCCATCTGTATGTCTTCTTTGGAGAAATGTCTGTTTAGTTCTTTGGCCCATTTTTTGATTGGGTCACTTATTTTTCTAGAATTGATCTGTGGGAGCTGCTTGTATATTTTTGAGATTAGTTGTTTGTCAGTTGCTTTGTTTGCTATTATTTTCACCCATTCTGAAGGCTGTCTTTTCACCTTGCTTATAGTTTCCTTCGTTGTGCAAAAGCTTTTAAGTTTGATTAGGTCCCATTTGCTTATTTTTGCTTTTATTTCCAATATTCTAGGAGGTGGGTCATAGAGGATCCTTCTGTGATTTATGTCAGAGAGTGTTCTGCCTATGTTCTTCTCTAGGAGTTCTATAATTTCTGGTCTTACGTTTAGATCTTTAATCCATTTGAGTTTATTTTTGTGTATGGTGTTAGAAAGTGTTCTAGCTTCATTCTTTTACAAGTGGTTGAACAATTTGGGGAACTCCTTAAAGTATGCTAAAATATTCACCTACTTATCTCATTTAACCCTTACCTTCACCCAGTGAGGTAGGAATTACTGTGATCCCCACTTCCCAGATGACAAACTTGAGGCACTGAGCTTTTAGGTGCCTCACACTGGTGGCATAGCCACCAAAAAGACCTTAAACAGAGGCTTGCCTAGGCTGAATGCCTTGTCTTCCCAACACTAGATAAGTATGCTCTGACTCTAGATGTGAGATCTGAATAGAACTGTCAGAAATGGAGGATCTTCCCACAAACAGTCACCAAGTTCAAATACACAGTTGCACTGATGCATTTTAACCTCCAAAAGCATCAATCACCAGAGGAAGCATGGCAGCAGTCTGCAATCCTGAATTTCAAGTACATTTGGAAGGTGATTTCAGCAAAGATTTTTTCATCCAAATCAAGTTAAGACAAGGAAGCTGGGATGAGCCACAAAATTTAATTTAGAAAAAGGGCCACAGAAGGAGACCTTTGCATCTTTGTGGGGTTTCCTTTTGTGTGTCTGGAAATGGGGAGGAAGGAGACCTGGAAGGGAGCTAGCTCTGTGTGTGATATAAATGACCACAGCTCAATGCTTAGCAAAACATCTTAGAGAAATAAATTTCTTTCTGCCAGGCCAGAAAGGATAATAGTAAACACCAAGTACTTATTGCATACCAGGAACTGGCTGGGTTCAAGTGTTTTTCATACATTATCTGATTTGATCCTCATAAAACCTCTGATGAGGCACAAGTAGGAAAATCAGCCTTGCTTTACAGAAAGAATGAAGAAACACAATATAACTTAAAAATGAGCTAAATGGAAAAGCTGCTGTATTTACGCAAAATAAAATTAGGCAAATAAAGATAAATGGCTTGTAAATTTGTATACCTTTCTATAATTGCTGGAGACAGGGATTTTGAAATTTACTTATATTAAATTGCACCTATTATTTTTCAGCTTATTTATTGAAATGAAAGACTGTTTTATCACATGCTCCCCATTCCCCCAAATTAAATGGCATTTCTATCAGATCAATGGTTAGTGAAAGTGAAAGTGTTAGTCGCTCAGTCATGTCTGACTCTTTGCAACACCATGGACTATAGTCCACCAGGCTCCTCTGTCCATTAGATTTTCTAGGCAAGAGTACTGGAGCGGGTTGTCATTCCCTTCTCCAGGGGATCTTCATAAACCAGGGATCAAACCCACATCTCAGATGGGTTCTTTACCACTAGTGCCACCTTGGGGAATTTTTTAAAATGAAAACAAAGCAAGAGAGAGACAAAAGAAACAAAAAACACCTCCAGATATCTGAATTGTTTCTGGATAAAAGTATTCTTTAAAATATCTAAGTAAATACTGAATAAAACTCAAACAGAGAGAAAGAGAATATATCTTCATATAATTATAGAAATGATCAGGGATACATTGCATATGCATAGAACGATCTCTTTATGTTATACTGAAAAACTAAGTGAAAAAGATATCTCTTCCCATATGAAATCAACTCCCATCCTCACCCAAAGGAAAGGAAATGTACAATAATGGAAGAAACTTCCATTTTAAATAAAAGCTAGAAACAGCCACAATAACAAACTATAACCTAAAAGACTAGCAACCAAATGCAGTGTAATTTGAACCAAAACAGGAGTAGATGTTAAGACAGGTCTAAATATTCTGCATATATTAGAGACTAATTGATAATAATTATCAAGCCTGTACCACATGCCCAAAAGTGTTCTAAATATAAACTAATTTAATCTGAATAATGCTGTGAGGTAGTTACTATTACTACCCTCCTTGAGAAGCAATGAAACAGAGGAACATAGAGCATAAATAACTTGCCCAAGATCACACAACTATTGTACTAATTATCAGAACTAGAGCTGAAACTCTGGGATTTAGGTAGAGTGCAAAGCTCTCTGAGTGTCACAAGAATTCCTTGCTTGGAGCAAGTTCTAGTGCAGGGCTGGGCTGGGGGCTTCCTTAAAGCTATTCTCTGACACAAAGTGGCAGGGAAAGTAGTCCTAAATAGAACATCTTTCAGGAAGAAACAAGTGGTGAGTGTGGCAGCAGGAGGGGAAGAGAGTCATCAATCTGTGTGTGTGTATGCTAAATCACTTCAATTGGGTTCAATTCTTTGTGACTCCTTGGACTGTGGCCCGCCAGGCTCCTCTGACCTTGGGATTTTCCAGGCAAGAATACTGGAGTGGGTTGTCATACCCTCCTCTAGGGGACCTTCCCGACCCAGGGACTGAACCTGTGTCTCTGACATCTCCTGCAGTGTCAGGCAAGTTCTTTGCCACTAGCGACACCTGGGAAGCCCCAGTCTTTGTCTGGAGAAAAGCAAATGCCAAGTCATTGCTCAAGAAGCCAGTAGCACAGGGGTTTTACTGCAAGACTTCCAGGCCAGTCTCATCAGGCTGAGCTGCACAATCCATGTAAACCCATTCTAAGATTTTGTATTAAAATCCAAGCAGACTGAAGCCTTGTGGGCCCCTCTTACACAATTCTTCAGCAAACACATGGTCTATAACACAGGTCTTGTGGTATATTTTGAAGATAGTTTTTATATTGTTCAACCCAAGGAAGACTGTTCACAGAATATGGTGTTGGTTGATCACCAGAAAAAAGATGGGGAAGTGCACAGTGCCTCCTTCACTCCTTTAGCCCAAGATATGAAAATTTTAAATATAACAAAATAGAAATGTTTAAAACCTGAGAAGAAACCATGAGAGACTTTAAACAATAAATTTAGGGTGCTTGATCAAAAAAGTTTGGAGACTACTCCTATGTCAGTTTTTTTTTTTTTTAAAAAAAGACCATATAATCCAAGTGTTAACTTAAAAAATAGTCACAACCTAAAAGTTGAGAGCTATGTTTTATTTGGTAGGACTTTTTAGGACCTCAAGTCCTAGAGACAGCATTTCAAGTAACCCTGAGAAAAGTGGTCTGAGGAAGCAGGGGGAGGAGTCAGGTTATATAGAAGCTTGCAACAAAGGTCAGGGAGTCTGAACATCAAAAAATTGTTGTTAATTAAAGGAAGTCAAAGAGTCAGACAGGACTGAGCGACTGAATTGAACTGAACTGAACTGAAAGGAAGTCAGATATCTCAAGTCAAGGAATTTAGTGCTTTTCTAAGTATGGGAAGATTCAAGAGTCTGGGCTCACTGAAATCATTCCTTTCATATACACCTCTGCTATCTGGGGCCAGTATCATATATTTTTCACATCTTGAGTTTCTCAGAATTCCCCATAGAGAGTGGCTACTACCTGATGGCTACTACCTGATTTTTCTTCTTTCTGGGAGCTCTCAAAGGCTGGAATCTCTGACAACTGTGACATTCTGTCTATTGATATGGCAGGAAATATTCCAATTCTCATTAGTTAGGTCATGGTGGAGAGGTCTGACAGAATGTGGTCCACTGGAGAAGGGAATGGCAAACCACTTCAGTATTCTTGCCTTGAGAACCCCATGAACAGTATGAAAAGGCAAAATGATAGGATACTGACAGAGGAACTCCCCAGGTCAGTAGGTGCCCAATATGTGACTGGAGATCAGTGGAGAAATAACTCCAGAGAGAATGAAGACATAGAGCCAAAGCAAAAACAATACCCAGCTGTGGATGTGACTGGTGATAGAAGCAAGGTCCAATGCTGTAAAGAGCAATATTGCATAGGAACCTAGAATGTTAGGTCCATGAATCAAGGCAAATTGGAAGTGGTTAAACAGGAGATGGCAAGAGTGAACGTTGACATTCTAGGAATCAGCGAACTAAAGTGGACTGGAATGGGTGAATTTAACTCAGATAACCATTATATCTACTACTGCGGACAGGAATCCCTCAGAAGAAACGGAGTAGCCATCATGGTCAACAAAAGAGTCCGAAATGCAGTACCTGGATGCAATCTCAAAAACGACAGAATGATCTCTGTTCGTCTCCAAGGCAAACCATTCAATATCACAGTAATCCAAGTCTATGCCCCAACCAGAAACGCTGAAGAAGCTGAAGTTGAATGGTTCTATGAAGACCTACAAGACCTTCTAGAATGAACACCCAAAAAAGATGTCCTTTTCATTATAGGGGACTGGAATGCGAAAGTAGGAAGTCAAGAAACACCTGGAGTAACAGGCAAATTTGGCCTTGGAATATGGAATGAAGAAGGGCAAAGACTAATAAAGTTTTGCCAAGAGAAAATACTAGTCATAGCAAACACCTTCTTTCAACAACACAAGAGAAGACTCTACACATGGACATCACCAGATGGCCAACACCGAAATCAGATTGATTATATTCTTTCAGCCAAAGATGGAGAAGCTGTATTCAGTCAGCAAAAACAAGACCAGGAGCTGACTGTGGCTCAGATCATGAACTCTTTATTGCCAAATTCAGACTTAAATTGAAGAAAGTAGGGAAAACCACTACACCATTCAGGTATGACCTAAATCAAATCCCTTATGATTATACAGTGGGAGTGAGAAATAGATTTAAGGGACCAGATCTGATAGATAGAGTGCCTGATGAACTATGGAATGAGGTTCATGACATTGTACAGGAGACAGGGATCAAGACCATCCCCATGGAAAAGAAATGCAAAAAGGCAAAATGGCTGTCTGGGGAGGTCTTACAAATAGCTGTGAAAAGAAGAGAAGCCAAAAGCAAAGGAGAATAGGAAAGATATAAGCATCTGAATGCAGAGTTCCAAAGAAGAGATAAGAAAGCTTTCCTCAGCAATCAATGCAAAGAAATAGAGGAAAAGAACAGAATGGGAAAGACTAGAGATCTCTTCAAGAAAATTAGAGATATCAAGGGAACATTTCATGCAAAGATGGGTTAGATAAAGGACAGAAATGGTATGGACCTAACAGAAGCAGAAGATATTAAGAAGAGGTGGCAAGAATACACAGAATTGTACAAAAAAAGATCTTCACAACTAAGATAATCATGATGGTGTGATCACTCACCTAGAGCCAGACATCCTGGAATGTGAAGTCAAGTGGGCCTTAGAAAGCATCACTATGAACAAAGCTAGTGGAGGTGATGGAATTCAGTTGAGCTATTTCAAATCCTGAAAGATGATGCTGTGAAAGTGCTGCACTCAATATGTCATCAAGTTTGGAAAACTCAGCAGTGGCCACAGGACTGGAAAAAGTCAGTTTTCATTCCAATCCTAAAGAAAGGCAATGCCAAAGAATGCTCAAAGTACTGCACAATTGCACTCATCTCACAAGCTAGTAAAGTCATGCTCAAAATTCTCCAAGCCAGGCTTCAGCAATACATGAACCATGAACTCCCTGATGTTCAAGCTGGTTTTAGAAAAAGCAGAGGAACCAGAGATCAAATTGCCAACATCCGATGAATCATGGAAAAAGCAAGAGAGTTCCAGAAAAACATCTCTTTCTGCTTTATTGACTATGCCAAAGCCTTTGACTGTGTGGATCACAATAAACTGTGGAAAATTCTGAAAGAGATGGGAATACCAGAGCACCTGACCTGCCTCTTGAGAAACCTATATGCAGGTCAGGAAGCAACAGTTAGAACTGGACATGGAACAACAGACTGGTTCCAAATAGGAAAAGGAGTATGTCAAGGCTGTATATTGTCACCCTGCTTATTTCACTTATATGCAGAGTACATCATGAGAAACGCTGGGCTGGAAGAAGCACAAACAGGAGTCAAGATTGCCAGGAGAAATATCAGTAACCTCAGATATGCAGATGACACCACCCTTATGGCAGAAAGTGAAGAGGAACTAAAAAACCTCTTGATGAAAGTGAAAGAAGAGAGTGAAAAAGTTGGCTTAAAACTCAACATTCAGAAAACTAAGATCATTGCATCTCATCCCATCACTTCATGGCAGACAGATGGGGAAACAGTGTCAGACTTTTTTGGGGGGGGGCCTCCAAAATCACTGCAGATGGTGATTGCAGCCATGAAATTAAAAGATGCTTACTCCTTGGAAGGAAAGTTATGACCAACCTAGATAGCATATTCAAAAGCCAAGACATTACTTTCCCAACAAAGGTCCATCTAGTCAAGGCTATGGTTTTTCCAGTAGTCATGTATGGATGTGAGAGTTGGACTGTGAAGAAAGCTGAGCACTGAAAAATTGATGCTTTTGAACTGTGGTGTTGGAGAAGACTCTTGAGAGTCCCTTGGACTGCAGGGAGATCCAACCAGTCCATTCTGAAGGAGATCAGTCCTGGGTGTTCTTTGGAAGGAATGATGCTAAAGCTGAAACTCCAGTACTTTGGCCACCTCATGTGAAGAGTTGACTCATTGGAAAAGACTCTGATGCTGGGAGGGATTGGCGGCAGGAGGAGAAGGGGACAACAGAGGATGAGATGCCTGGATGGCATCACCGACTTGATGGACGTGAGTTTGAGTGAACTCCAGGAGTTGGTGATGGTCAGGGAGGCCTGGCGTGCTGTGATTCACGGGGTCGCAAAGAGTCGGACACGACTGAGTGACTGAACTGAAATGAACATATCTATGTATGTGGATTTATGCCTCCAGTTGTAAATAGTAGTTCACTGTTCTATAACATTTTATATTTCTCTATACATCTATGTGGATATAAATATAAACTTAATCTTCACGATTCCATGAGACACATTTTCAGAAAGCAGCCCTATCTTTAAAGTCAATGGGTAATAATCATAATGATAAATAAATGGTTCACTTCATTCTATATAATATATATATAATCTAACATATATATAAATATACAGGTATATATATATATATATATATAGAGAGAGAGAGATAGACAGAGACAGAGAGGGATTCTCTAATGCCTGAGGGGATTGGCTTAGAACCCCTTGGATACCAAAATCCATGAATGCTCAAATTCCTTACATTTGGCCCTCTGTATCTGTGGGTTCCTCATCCCTGGATTCAACAAGTTCATTATCAAATAGTAATTTTGACTGGCAGTTGCTCAAATCCAAGAACAGAGTGGACACTATGCAGTGGACACCACTAATGCTGGACATTTTTGCTGACACGTCCTCAGGGACTAGGAGGATGCCCTAACTTTCCCTGTGTTACTGAGTTATTCACTAGTTTCAAATTCCTAGAAGTGGTTGCCTGACTCCATGATGGGATGTGGGTTATGGTCTATGCCAGTGCAGGGGAGAAAAATCTGTCACTCCAAAATGTGTCTCTTTGGCATATGGATTATTTTGAGCTGAAAACCATCAAGGCTCAAAGGACTCGGAAGATCCTTTGATCTTTCCCCCTAACTGCCTAAAGTGAAGTGAAGTGAAAGTCATTCAGTCGTGTCCGACTCTTTGCGACACCATGGACTACACAGTCCATGGAATTCTCCAGGAGTGGGTATCCTATCCCTTCTCCAGGGGATCTTCACAACCCAGGAATCAAACCAGGATCTCCTACACTGCAGACATATTCTTTACCAACTGAGCTATCAGGGAAGCCCTAAGAACCTCCTAAGAGAATGTAGATAGAGGACCTGTTCCAGGAAGGGAGCTATCACTATAGATAACTTATAGACAAAGAGGAACCTAGCAGAGTCTGTTAAAATTCCTCTTTTTGTCCTATTGTCTCTGCATGGGCTAGCAAATATTTGTTTACCAAACATTTGCTTTCTATCACCATGTGAATTGCCTTCCTCCCTTCAAAGCCTCAAACCGATATCCCCAACATCCTATTGTCTTTAGCTGAAGATGGTATTTAAGGTGAAGGCTCCAGGCTTGTTGGCAAGTTATTCACTTCTCCTAGGTCTCTCCCTTGTGGCTCAACTGGTAAAGAATCCACCTGCAGTGCAGGAGACCTGGGTTTGATCCCTGGGTTGGGAAGATCCCCTGGAGAAGGGGAAGGCTACCCACTCCAGTATTCTGGCGTGGAGAATTCCATGGATTATACAGTCCATGGGATCACAAAGAGTCAGACATAACTGAGTGACTTTCACAGTTCTCTCCCATGTATACATGTTACTAAAGTTTTTATTTTCTCCTGTTTATCTGTCTCACATCAACTTAAGTCTTAGATCAAACAGAAGAACCTAGAAGGATAGAGGAAAACTTCCTCCCTGACACCTGGTTAGCCTGGGGCACAGAGAGAGAGAACAATTTCATCTTCCCTAATGTGAGGCAGGAGTCTGCATCAAATGAGGGGCTCCCACTGAAAGAGAGCAGGATATGCCAGCCCCAAATATGCCTCTTTGGCATAAGGATTATCTTGAACTACTTATTTAAAAAAAAAAGTTTCTAACACAGGAGAAGCTCTGAAAACTGAATAGAAGTTACCCTTCTATAAGAGACATTTACATTTATAAGAAAAAAAAATATTGGTAATTATATCTGTCTGGTGGCTCAATGATAAAGAATCTGTCTGCCAATGTAGGAGACTTGGGTTTGATCCCTGGGTGGGGAAAGATCCCCTGGAGACAGAACTGGCGCCCCACTCCAGTATTCTAGCCTGGAAAATCCTACGGTCAGAGGAGCCTGGCAGGCTACAATCCATGGGGTCGCCAAGAGTTGGACACGACTGAGTGACTAAACAGTAACAGCTTCCTCTCTGTACCAGGAAGAAGTGAATGATTAAATCTCTAGAAACTCATCAGTGGGAAAGGCAACAACCTAAGTCAGCATAACAACTGTGCTTTTCCTGATAACCTACCCTAACTGCCCACCCCCAACATCTTTAGCTGAACAAAGGATTTAAGTTTGCTTGGACCATTTCGGGGAGCCACTCAGTTTTTCTGGATACCTCCCATGTACATAGCAACCATATGTATTATTAAACTTCTGTTTGTTTTTCTCCTGTTAATCTGTTATTACGAGAGGCACAAGGGGCTCAGCCTGGAACCTAGAAAGGTAGAGAGAAAATGATTTTTCCTCTCCTACACCAACAATAGGAAGAGGCTGAATGTTGGACAGCTACAATAATGAAAACTGCCCACTACAGCATGTCTTAGCAATCCACAATGGCTGAGAGCATGGGTGTTAGATTGAGTCAACAGACTGAAAAAAAATACAGTCCAATATTTGCCAGCTGTGTGACTTGACTTCTTTTCTTAAAGTGGGTTACAGCATAGAATTAAGCCCTAAAGCAATCAATGGACACAATGCATTCATTTTTCTCCTTGTACCTAGAATGGTGCTAGCTATGTGACCTCCTTGGAAAAACAGAAAATAGTCCCTCAAATCTTTTATTCTAAGGCTTAATTCTCTGGCTAAATTCCTTATGGAGTGGCTACAGGCTGAGCACATCATTTACCCTTTCTATGTCTATCTTTTCATTTTAACATCTAATGTGCCAGTAAAAAGTTTTACTTTGTTCATATTTTTAAAGAGACTGTAATGAACTAAGGCATGTAAAGCCCTTAAAACAGCACAAGACATAATAACACATGTCACTGTCATCAATATCCTATTTGTATTTTCTGCTTTTTTCTGTAATACAGGTGCTCAGTAAGTAGAGGAATGAACAGAAAAAGATAAAGTGGTTTTGGAAGAGGGGGGCAGTAGTGAAAATGGAAAGGAAGTAGGTTTCTGAAATGCTGAAATGTGGTGTGGCTCAGATGGTTCCATGGGACTTGGAATTCAACAGGGTATGGAGAGTGGCAATAACTGAGAGTTGTGAACTTGGGTAACAATGAATAGTGGTGCCATTCATAAAAAGAGAAAAGAAAAAAAAACATGGAGAGAAGCTGTGCTAAGTTTGGGACATTTGGGTACTTCATCTTAAAAGCGATCTGGAAGAGTGGCTATTTATTCAAAAAGATCTCCTGCTAAACCCAAAGAATCCACTGATCATGATGGAATCCAAAGCGTATCAAGAAGAGCGCCACATTTGGTGGCTTGGTGGATGGTTGCAGGTCACAGAAACAATACCTTAGGGATAAGAAGTAGGAGGGTAAAGGAATTTATTTTTGTAATATAGGAAAATACTATGGAATGAATTGGGAAAAATATAGCAGAGTCTCACAAAGAGATGATAGTTGCCAAGGAACTAGGGGAGGCAGAAAGGACTGCCTCCTGGTCTTTTTCTTGAGCTGGTTTCTTTATTCTTTATCTGAAGATTAGCCTTTTCTGCTACCCAGGCCACATGTTGAGAGATGGCTATGTCACCTACAGCAGACGGCAGTGTTACATCCAGCCTTCTCCAATTCCTTTTTGTGCATCCCTTAGCTTTGGTATACTTTCCCTTCCAATAGCTAGCACCTGTGACTCTGTTTAGAGGCCTGCCAAGGGGACAATAAAGTCCTGTTGAGTGGATGTAGCAAAAATGAAAGTGCCTGGGAATTTATATTCCCCCACACCTAGCTCTTAGCCAATGATAATGGCTGAAGGCATTTGAATATCATACTTCCTTGCCTCAAATCAGGAAAATTCCAAGGTATAACATATTCCAGGGTTCTGCTGGAGGATGAGATTGAGTTCCTCTATCCTATCTGGGACTTCTGCCTCCTCCTTTTTTCTTCCCTATTTCCATCAGTCCCTTACTAAATTTTCCTGTGCACACTGACCTCATGATTTATTTGTAGATGTATCCTCATTTCAGGGTCTGCTCCAGGGGAACCCAACTATTATGTGTTCAATCGTGTCCCTTGCAAAAATTTATGTTATAAATAAGGTCATTGCAGGTGTAATTAGTTAAGATGAGGTCATTATGTTGGACCCTAATCCAATATGACTAGTGTCCTTATGAAAAAGGGAAATTTAGACATAAACAGGCATGCAAAGCAGGAAGACAGAGGGAGAGGATGACCCTGTGACTAAAATGATGTGTCTACAAGCCAAAGAGTGCCAAAGATTCCCAGCAAGCCCAGAAGCTAGAAGAGGCAAGGAAAGAGTCTCCCCTGGGACCATCAAAGAGAACATGGCCTTGATTTCAGACTTCTGGCCTCCAGAATGTGAGAGAACAAATTTATGTTGTTTTTAACAACTCAGCTTTTGGTATTTTGTTATGGCCGCCCTAGAAATTAATGCACTAATCACAACAACCCTGCTCCCAACCTTTTACAACTGTTTACGAGATCAGCATAGACTGACACTAGATTCTCTCAGATCCTTCTCCCAATTGCCAGGGTATAGATTTTGATTGAATCACCCTATCCTTCAACTCTATCGAGGGGATGGAGTAACAGGGAAACAAACATCAATATTGTGACCCAGAGGAAACAGTTCCCATAGAGAAGGGGAACACTATTTGTCTCTGGAACAGAAAGACACCCCCAAACTGACTACTACCAAGAGACTTCTTAGAATGGACTTTTCCAGTCCTTCATATAGTTCTAATGACAAACTGGCATATATCCAACAAGAATTGTTGAAGGAGTTTGGTTATTTTTTTCAAAATCAGAAGATGTTCCAAATTTATAGGGTGTCCAAAATATGAGATTTTAAAAAGCTCAAAGTTGATTAGTATTGCATTTCAATTCCCTGATTTGACTTCTCAGTGTCAGCAATGCATGCTCCAGAATAACATTAATTCAGAATGAACAACAAATCCTGCTGTGTACTGAAACATGAAGTCAATTTATGTCAAATGTTGTTTCACAGAGTTTGAAACATAATAAACAGAAATCTTGTCCATATATCTAGGACTTTACTTAGCAGAACAGTATTTCCTCTTTTAAACTAACTGTAAAAAAGAGAAAAAAAGAAATGGAGTTAGGGGAAGTTTTTTTGTTTGTTGTTTTCTTGTGACTCAAACTGAAAGCAGAACAATTTGCACATTGGCTCAGCGGGTGAATTTCATTTCCACTATCTCAGCAGCGGCCAATTTGAACTTGATTCAAAGTTGATTGTTTTCAGGCAGTTCTGAGTATACATATATTTACTAATGGACAGGCACTGAGTCTCATTTTTCTTCTACTTCTCTACTAATCTAGTAATGAAGCATGATTTTCAGCAATTTGAACATATGTGCCATGACATGAAGTGTAATTTACTTATTTCAATATCCACCTTTCTTCTTAAATAACATTTATTTTCACTTTTAAGGCAGAGGAATTTCAAAGAAAGGAACCTGGCTATTGGAAGTTTCTTCTTGAGCAGAGAGTCATAGTGGCTTTCTAATACACAGGCTTAACGAACACTGTCAGTTACCCACAAGTGGATCTTGCAATGAAAATTCTCATGCAAGTGTTTTATGAAGGATGGGTTCCTAGGAGAGCCTGGCAAGATGAAATAGGCTAGGGGAGGGGAAGCAAGCAAGCAAAGGTGGGACTTCAAGCCAAGTCCTGATCCAGAGGAGGATACACCTCAGTTTGTCCTGTTTTCAGGTCAGTAACTGGGTTGTCTTCCTCTTGCAGCAGTGAGTCATTGGATAAGGGTTCCCCATTGCTCTTATCTGAGTGTTTGTGTCTCCCTCAAATTTATATGTTTATCTCCAAGGTGATTAGTATTAGGAGGTAGAGTCTTTTAGGTGTTGATTAGGTGATGAGAGTGATGCCTAACAGAAAGCTTATTTAGTTCCCTTGCCCCTTCTGACCTGTGAAAATACAAGAAGCCTACAACCCAGAAAGGGGCCCTCACCTGATTAGGCTGGCACCCTAATCTTCAACTTCCACCCTCCAGAATTGTAGGAAACAAATTTATGCTGCTTGCTCAAATAAATGGGAGAAAAGTAGAAACAGTGACAGATTTTATTTTCTTGGATTCCAAAATCACTGGAGACAGTGACTACAATCATGATAGTGAAAGACACTTGCTCCTTGGAAGAAAAACTGACAAACCTAGACAGCATATTAAAAAGAAGAGACATCACTTTGCCAACCAAGTCCCATGTAGTGAAAGCTATGGTTTTTCCAGTACTCTTGTGCAAATGTGAGAGTTGTACCATAAAGAAGGCTGAGCACTGAGGAATTGATGTTTTTGAATTGTGGTACTGGAGAAGACTCTTGAGAGTCCCTTGGGCTGCAAGGAGATCACACCAGTCATCCTAAAGGAAATCAATCCTTAATATTCATTGGAAGGACTGATGCTAAAGCTGAAGCTCCAGTACTTTGGCCACCTGATGCAAAGAGCCAACTCATTGGAAAAAACCCTGATGCTGAGAAAGATTGTGGACAGGTGAAGGGGACGACAAAGGTTGAGATGGTTGGATGACATCACTGACTCAATGGACATGAGCTTAAGGAAATACCAGGAGATAGTGAAGGATAGGGGAGCCTGGTGTGCTGCAGTTCACAGGGTCACAAAGCATCAAACACAACTTAGCAAATGAACAACAACAACAATAAGCTACCTAGTCTGTGGTATTTGGGTATTTTATTATGACAACTCAAAGAAACTAAGATGGGGGTTGGAAGGGCCTGTGAACTTCCAGGAACTTCCAACTTGCTTATATTGTAACAGCAGACTCAGTAACCCAAAGGCAGGCCTCTAAAGACAGTTCCAGGTGTGTGAGTTAGAACCAAAAGCAATATATTCATTCCAACTCTATATTTCAATTTGCTGCTGTTTTATGACCTTAAGTGGCTGTTCTTGAAGAGCTTTTTTTAAAAAAAAAATATGGAGAGATAGAGACTGACTCTGTTAATGCAGTGGATTATATAAATTGGTTTTCTAATATTTTATCATCTTTGCACTTAAGCAATACTGCTAATATAGCATGATGTATCATCTTTTTCAAATATTGCTGCATTGGATTTAAAATTTTGCTTAACATATTTGTACCTATATTCATGGATGAAATCTACCTTTAATAATTTTTTTTTTCTTGTATGGGCTTTGAATAGCTTTGAATATTGCAGGGGAAGAAAAAATAATATTCCCTATATCCTTTTAAGTTTTCAACTGGGAAGCCTGTAACAAAAGACAGAGTAATGAGAGAAAAATCAACAGAAGTCTGACAGCTCTACAGTCAATCTTAAAGGAAAGGACTGACGCTGAAGCTAAAACTCCAATACTTTGGCCATCTGATGCGAAGACCCAAATCATTGGAAAAGACCCAATGCTGGGGAAGATTGAAGGCAGGAGGAGAAGGGGACAACAGAGAATGAGACGGTTAGATGGCATCACTGACTCGATGGACATGAGTTTGAGCAAGCTCTGGGAGTTGGTGATGGACAGGGAAGCCTAGTGTGCTGCAGTCCATGGGGTTGCAAAGAGTTGGACATGACTGAACTGAACTGAACCTCATGTACACACAGGACATACCCAATTCTGATAGAGATGGCTTAGAACTCAGGCTTTTTCTTTAAACTTTTTTTATTGGAGTACAGTTGCTTTACAATGTTGTGTTAGCTTCTGCTGTAAGCAAAGTGATCAGCTATTTGTGTACCAGCATGCTAAATAGCTTCAGTCATATCCGACTATTTGTGACCCTATGGACTGTAGCCAGACAGGCTCCTCTGTCCATGGGGATTCTCCAGGCAAGAATACTGGAGTGGACTGCCATGCCCTATGCCTGGGGATCTTCCCGACCCAGGGATCAAATGGCGTTTCCTGCAGCTTCTGCATTGCAGGAGGATTTCCTTACGGCTGAGCCATGGGGAAGCCCATATGTGTGTGTGTATATATACATATATTGCCTCTTCTTTGTATTCCTTCTCACCTAGGTCTCTTGTGGGGTCACTGCTCCTTTCTCCTGGGTCCTGGTGTGCACAAGGTTTTGTTTGTGCCCTCCAAGAGCCTATTTCCCAGTCCTGTAAGCTCTGGCGGCTCTGTGGTGGGGTTAATGGCGACCTTCTCCAAAAGGGCTTATGGCATACCCAAGTCTGCTGCACCTAGAGCCCCTGCCCCTGTGGCAGGCCATTGCTGACCTGTACCTCCACAGGAGACAGTCAAACACAGTTCTGGCTTGGTCTCTGTGGGGTCTCTGGGTCCTGGTGCACACAAGTTTTGTTTGAACCCTCCAAGTGTTTCTGGTGGGTATGGGGTTTGATTCTAAACGTGATGTTGCCCCTCCTACCTTCTTTCTGGGGCTTTTTCTTTGCCCCTGGACGTGGGATATCTTTTTTTGGTGGGATCTAACATTCTCCTGTCGACGGTTGTTCAGCAGTGAGTTGTAATATTGGAGGTCACCACAGAGCGTTGAGTAGAGTTCCTTGTGCTATACAGAACTTAGGCTTAAACGTTAATGCCACCTTCAGCTAAAGACAAAAGAAACAAAAGTGTGTGTGTGGAGGGAGGAGGGCAGGACACTTATGGGATGTTATCAGAAAAAGAACAATAAACAAAAGTAAGGTTTATTATGCAGATGACATAAAGTTTATCATCCATGCCTTCTCTGTTGATTAGAGTTTCTTGTGATTTAGTCATCCTTTTCTTCCTCGTACAAAGAGTGAGACCCTTACAAAATGGAGATTTCTCTTATAAATGCAAATATCCTTTACAAAGGAGTAAATTTTACTGTTTACAAAGCTACTCCAGTGTCTGCTGTTTTTCAAAAAAAAAATCCTTATGCCAAAAAGGTGTATTTGGAGTGGTGTATTCAGCTACCCTTCAATATCAAAGTCATACAGACCTCATAAAATAATTTGGAGCATATTTTCTCATTTGTCTAATTGGGAAGAGTCTATATAAGATGAAAATTATTTCTTTGTTGATGATTTTCTACAACTCCTCATCAAAGTGTCCCCATCAAAGACACTTGGACCTGGATTTTTCAAATTTGTCATCACCGATATTCCTTTAATGTTTTCTGGAGACTTCAGATTTTCTTCTTGGAATGAGTTTTGGAAAGTATGGTAATAATTAGAACTGTTAACTAATGGTCCAGTTCTCCTTCCAATTGTCTGATAGGATTACTTTGTACCAAAGTCTTTGAAATTATGTGTGATCTTTTACCTTGCCTTGTCCAGTGAAATGTGAACAGAAGTGATGTGTTGTTCAGTGAGCAGCATTTAAGAGCTAGTGCTTTTCCCAGGTCACGCTAGTGGTAAAGAACCTGCTTGCCAATGCAGGAGACATCAGAGACTCGGGTTTGATCCCTGGGTCGGGAAGATGCCCTGGAGGAGGGCATGGCAACCCACTCCACTTTTCTTGCCTGGAGAATCCCATGGACAGAGGAGCCTGGCAGGCTACAGTCCATAGGGTCACAAAGAGTCGGACACAACTGAAGTGACTTAGCAAGCACACGTGTTTTTCTCTAGTGCTTTTCTTCCCTCTGCTAAGCACCTGGCAAAATGGAGCTGTGGTCAGCCTGAGTCTCTTAAAACTTGGGGACATTATTAGTTCTCAATCACTTTAAATCTTAAAGCTTTGCTGACCACCTAGATGATGTAGGTTACAAATCATGAAAGGCCTGACTCTGTTTTTCTGTCTCACTTCTATTTGGCTTGACTTCCTAATGTCAGTTATTTAATATTTTTAAGAATTTTAGATTTTAAAATTGTTTTCATGAGACGGAGAGAGTCTGAATTCTTGACTGACCTCCTGTTTATACTCAGGTTGTTTTGGCCCAAGAATCCTGAGTTTTATTATAATGATTACATTTGACAATATTTCTACTACATAAAGTATAATTTTGAAGCTTTTTCCTCTTCCTACTATTTGCGCGATGGGAGGGTCATTATGTATTTGGCTAATGATCTGTTTGTTAATGATAGTGATGTATTTGTATTCATACAACACTTGTCCCAGGGAAAACACAATTCTGTTGATTATGTTGATAAAATTTACTGAAATGAAGCTTTTCACATTAGCATTATACAGACTTTTCAATTTAAGATTATGGAAATGGTGGGGTCTGGTGGGCCTCCTGACTTCTACTTCAAAATATGGCACCTTGGTATATTGAATATTTTGAATTGAAAGAGTTTGAGAAAACAGCAGAAACAGGAAGGTCACTTTGATCTCCTTCCCCACGTCACTCTTTTTCCCTAAAGCAGGTCATAAAACCCTCGTATGAGAGGTGCCCTCCTCCATACCCAGAGGGACAGAGCATCCTTATCTACAAAAACAAAGGGGCCCTGAGAAGAAGGGGAACAAACACATCTTGCTAAGTTCCCCCCAGTTTGCTACACTTATCTCACACTCCTTAACCCAGCATACTTCTCCATGACTGTCCACGATGCATCAAATTTAGCATAAAAATTCTCAGTTCTGTTTCTTTGGATCATCATTACCTTATGAAAGCTCCTCTGTCATGTAAGGTTATGTTAAATAAACTTGTACACTTTTCTTCTCTTAATCTGTCTTTGTCAGTGTAATTTTCAGAATCAACCAGAGACCCTAAAAGCCTTGAGGATAATTGTTTTCTCCCAAATGTCATAAGCATTTGAAGGGTAGGGACTAAACTTATTTTATACTTGATTCATAGCAGCTACCACAGAGCAGTACTCAAGGTGGTGCTAGTGGTAAAGAACCCACCTGCCAATGCAGGAGATGTAAGAAATGTGGGTTCAGTCCCTGGGTTGGGAAGATTTCCTGGAGGAGGACATGGCAACTCACTCCAGTATTCTTGCCTGGAGAATTCAATGAACAGAGGAGCCTGGTGGGCTACAGTGCATAGCATGGCAAAGAGTCAGACATGGCTGAGGAAACTCAGCAAATTAATGAAATGGGTACAAAATTCTATTAAGCCTTTTCTGCCACCTCTACTGGCTATCAGTATGGTTTTTTTCTTCTGTGAAAATAAAGCTAAAAAATTTCTGCCTAAAAATTGCACTGTCTTCTAATATAATCTAAGAGTTGTTTGAGGGGGATAAGGGAAGAAGTTAAAGCACTTCAGGAGAGCAGAGGAAACAGTAGAGGCTTTGTAGGTATTCTTTGAAATTCTGATTAGCCAGGGAACTCCTGCAAGGAGATTTGGCTGCTGAAAGTGGGATTCCAGGTCCCCACCTCCCTTTGAATAGGAAAATACACATATGTGAAAAGCATATATTTAGGAGGGGAAGCATAATCTTAGGAAATGTGATGTTTCAATATTCCTTTTGTAATAAGGCCTATAGACATATAATATCTCTACCATTCGTGCAACATGCATTTGTTCAGCAAGTGAATAGCATTTTCCTTTTCTTCAGGTATGTACAAGATTTAATATACTTTCCAGGGCCCCCACATACCCACAAGAGGAATGACCTCTGTACACAAAAAACCCAAAGTAGAGAGGTTTAGAGAAGGGAAAGATTTTCTGCTTGGGAGTGAGTGCATGGGGGGCTCATAGATATATGGACATGCTGATAAATTATATTTTGTATTCTTTTGTACACATTTTCTTCCTTGACTGTCCCTTTTGCACATCTTCTTTGAAGAAATATATGGTTTATAAGCATTTATAAAAGTCCAACATTGAACTTCCTACAAGATTCTGTGCAAGCAAATTCAAAGATTGCTGCCTTCTTATAGATACTTTTAGAGAAACAAGGAGGAGCTAGGTAATCTCTGTTCAATAGGATACAAAAAAAGAAAAAGAAGGGGCTAACAAATGATAGAGAACCTCTGGTTAATATCTTCATCCTCCTGACTGATAGACTGATGTAGAAAGTAACTTAAAGAACTTTACAGCAGATGTGAATTTCATTTAGTCTATCAAAAAGTTGCCCAAGAATTTTATTTGAGAGCCTAATTATTTTCAAGAGTTTTGAAATATATTACATAAAAATTTTCTTTCTTAGATCAGGTTTGGTTCAAATTTTATTTTCCAGATCCTGCTTTTGATCCAAACAATCTTTAAAGATCAGTTTTTTAGAAAAAAAAAGTCTAATTGTGTTTTTGTGCTGATTTTGTTAGTTGCATTTTTGATTAGTCAAATATATTTTACATTTAATACAGACAGTAGGAATGAGAGATAGGCTCAGGTAACACAAAGTAGCCTTCTCAATATGCAAAACTAGGAATGTATGTAGATAAAATAACCCATGTCTACACACATGTAACTACATTTCAGTATACATCTATATGTATATTAAAGTAAACATGAGGTCATACTGATGTCTCTGACTTGAAGCCAACATCACAAGGTTTATTCTAGTCCTCCTTTGCTGATTTATAACTCTTTCTCCAACAGTGAGAAATCTGACTCTCATTATCTACTACAATCAACAACAAATATTTGCTCTAAGGAGCAAGGTAACAAATATTTTAGGTTTTGCAAGCCATTTAGTGTCTGCCCCAATTCCTCATATAAGTTTTCATGTATCATGAAGTAATAGTTTTCCTTTGAATTTTTTCAGCCATCTCAAAGTGAAAAAAATGAAGTTCTTTGTTTGTGGGCTGTACAAAAATGAACTGAACTTGGCCCACAGACCCTAGCATGTTGACCTATATTTTCTGCAAGATATTTATTTGTTCAGTCACAGTATTCATGCTTCAGAACTACTCACTGAGATAGACAAATTTATCAATTAGAGCAGTGTTTGCGAACAGTTCTTTTCATCTTAGTCCTTACAGTCCAAATGCTATTTCCAAAGCTTTTACATCTGATCCTTTCTTCCGCATTCCCAGCAGAGTGCTAGCGTACTGCTGTCCTTTGAAAAGCAGTCTTTTCACGTTTCACAGTCTGCATTTCAACCTAGGATTCCCCAACATCCTGGTTAATATTTTTAAATTTGCATACAGTAAAAATCATACTTTCTGTGTATAATTCTGTGCATTTTGACAGATGTATCTTCCAGTATGGTGCCATACAGAAAAGTTGTATCACTCCAAAATTTCTCTTTCTTTCCCTTAAGAGCCAACCCCTTTCTCAACCTCCATCCAAGGGAAACTATTAATCAGCAAACTTATGGTCAACCCCTCACTCAATCCCACAAATCCTAACTACAGATCTGTTTTGCTTCCTTATAGTTTTGCCTTTTCCAGAGTGCCATAAATGGGATCATATAATAAATATACAGCCTTTTGGATCAGGTTTTTTTTTTTTTAAACTTAGCCTAAATGTTCAGGATTGTTTATCTTCATGAAGAATTGACCCCTTTATCATTACATCATGATATTCTTTATCACTATTGTTTGCTGCGAAGTCTACTTTACTCAATATTAATAAAGGCTCTTTCACTTTCTTTTGACCAATGCTAGCATTGAATTTTTTCCCTATTCTTTTAACTTACTTGTATTTTTATATTTGATGTGTATTTCTTTTAGGCAGCATACACCTGGGTCTTGCATTTTCATCCAATCTGGCAATCTCTACCTTTTAAGGTATTAGGACTATTTTCACTTAATGTAACTAGTGATATGTAGTTTTAAATCTATCATCTTGCTATTTGATTTCTATTTGCTCCATCTTGTTTCTTTTCCTCTCCCCCCACTTCAACTTTCTTTTGATTTAATTGATTTTGGGAAGAGTCATATTTTTCAATTCACTCTGCCAGTCTCTGTTTTTTAACTGCTGTACAGTGAGCCTTCTGTATCCATCAGTTTTGCATTCATGGATTCAACTGAGGGTCAAAAATGTTCCTCTCAAATGCCAGAAAGTTCCAAAAAGCAAAACTTAAATTATTTATACAATTTTTAATTATTAGTTTTAAACTACAAGTTAAATCACAGTTTGAACAATGATAAACTACTAAGTTAAAATTTAGAGATAGAGGAAAAACAAGGAAGAAAAGTTTTATTACATACCTATTAAAATAGATTCTTAAGGACAATACCACATGTTCCAAGAAAATAATCACTTTCGTAAAAGAATTTACTCAATTAAGTCAAACCTTATGCTACTGATATTGTTCAGTAGTACAGTTTCATAAAGTCATCTATTTCTGGAAAAATTAGTCCTGGAAATTCTGCATCTTAGGTTTCCTCTAGGTTGAGTTTCCCAAGTATTAGACTATAGTGGTGATCTCAGCATGTATTGTGGTGGTTCAGTGGTTAAGCGTCCACCTTCCAATGCAGGGGATGCAGGTTCAATCCCTGGATAGGGAAGTAGGATCCCACATGCTTTGGGGCAACTAAGCCCAACAAGGGAAGTTTACCAACTGCAACAAAGACCTAGAGCAGTCAAATAATAAGAAGAATAAAGGAAGCTATCACTTTATTCCTAGAATTCTGTCAGAGTGATGACAAGTGAAATCTCTTACTAGGATATAATTCTGATGCATGTGGACCTCCCTGTAACATTTCAGACCAGCTTAGTTGATGATTATGAAGGTAAAAATACGCTAATGTAAGCTGAGTAACTGTTGAATTTAAAGCACCTCAATCTCTCTCCCATAAAATGTGTGTCATAAGCACTAATATCTGATAAGAATAAATCTGGGAATACATTTTTTTTGAGAAGTCAATGTGTTGAGAACATGTCACCCTTTGCATAGGAATAAAAGTGGGAATCTACACGTATTGAAAGGATTAACCACTCTTGAAAATATCTTTGTATTATAGCACTTGTCTTGCACAAAATTAACCTGGGGGAGGTTATTTCTTCTTTGATTTGACAGCTTTTCCAAAGTTTGCACCCTAGTAAAGGACAACTCTTACCATTCTGTTGAGCCGGTTAAGAAGATAATAAGCCTACCAAGCAAATGCAATTATTTCTAACATCCCTTCTTGATCATGAGCACCATTTTCTGGGTTATAAGATGAGGAGAAATCCTTTGGTGCTATCTAGCAGCTGTCTTGGGAGTGATGAACATGGTTTGAGTTTAAAAAAAACACCTTTTCAATTGTATTATTCTGAATTTGAGATCTGAACTCAGAGGAAAGCAACATCTTAATAGTTTCCAAGAAAGGTCCAGAGAGAAACAATACCATATAAAAACCATAACAGAATTTTTTCCATAATGAACATTTGGAATTTAGTTCATCTCAGTTTTTTACCATTTTCTATAGTTATGAAATTCCTCAAAGCATAAAATAGTGGAAAAATTAACAGACTCTTGATAATGTATAGTCAGGTTGAATGAAACAAAAATCACTTGCCATCCAAGTAGAATATGCTGAAAGAAAATAATAACTTTTTATTGCTTTACATTCAGAACAGACGGTACTCTAGTGACATTTTATTTTGTCTTCTGAGCTACCAGTATAGGTAGACCTCATTTTATTACAATCCTCTTTATTGTGCTTCACAAATATCATGTTTTTACAAATTGAAGGTTTGTGGCAACCTTGCATTGAACAAGTCTCTGGGCATCATTTTTCCAACAGCATTTGCCCACTTCATATCTCTCTGTCATATTTTGGTAATTCTTGCAATATTTAAAAGTTGTTTCATTATTACTGTATTTGTTATGGTGATCTATGATTAGTGAACTTTAACATTATTATTGCAAACATTTCAACTCCCCACAGGCTCAGATGATGGTCAGTACTTTTAAAAAATACAGTATTTTTAAAGTAAAGTATGTATTTCTTTTTTAGATGGAATACTATTGCACATTTAATAGAGTACAGAATAGTATAAACACAGCTTTTATATATACTAGGAAATCAATAAAATTGGTGTGACTCATTATTGTGATGGTCTCTTTATTGCAGTGGTCTAGAACCAAATCTGCAATATATTCAAGGTATGCCTGCATTTCTTTTCTCATAAATGCAAATTTTTAAATGAATAAGTATACTAAATAAACATGTACATATAAATTCATACTAAAAAATACTAAATGAAATATCATTTCTGAAAATTTAAACTTCAGCTTTTAATCTTTGTAAATAGGTAAGAAAGTCCTTTTTCTATATGAACAAAATGTTCACATATAGGTGAAAATATGTAAATTAAAACTATTATTTGGTAAGCAATTACTTTGCCCTCTTTATCTCTATTCACTTTTTTTTTTAAATTTTACTTTACAATACTGTATTGGTTTTGCCATACATCAACATGAATCCACCACGGGTGTGCACGTGTTCCCAATCCTGAACCCCCCTCCAACCTCCCTCCCCATACCATCTCTCTGGGTCATCCCAGTGCACCAGCCCTAAGTATCCTGTATCCTGCATCGAACCTAGACTGGCGATTCATTTCTTACATGATATTATACATGTTTCAATGCCATTCTCCCAAATCATCCCACCCTCTCCCTCTCCCACAGAGTTCAAAAGACTGTTCTATACATCTGTGTCTCTTCTGCTGTCTCACATACAGGGTTATCATTACCATCTTTCTAAATTCCATATATATGTGTTAGTATACTGTATTGATGTTTTTCTTTCTGGCTTACTTCACTCTGTATAATAGGCTCCAGTTTCATCCACCTCATTAGAACTGATTCAAATGTATTCATTTTAATGGCTGAGTAATACTCCATTATGTATATGTACCACAGCTTTCTTATCCATTCATCTGCTGATGGACATCTAGGTTGCTTCCATGTCCTGGCTATTATAAACAGTGCTGCAATGAACATTGGGGTACATGTGTCTCTTTCCCTTCTGGTTTCCTCAGTGTGTATGCCCAGCAGTGGGATTGCTGGGTCATAAGGCAGTTCTATTTCCAGTTTTTGAAAGAATCTCCACACTATTCTCCATAGTGGCTGTACTAGTTTGCATTCCCACCAACAGTGCAAGAGGGTTCCCTTTTCTCCATACCCTCTCCAGCATTTATTGCTTGTAGACTTTTGTATCGCAGCCATTCTGACTGGTGTGAAATGGTACCTCATTGTGGTTTTGACTTGCATTTCTCTGATAATGAGTGATGTTGAGCATCTTTTTATGTGTTTGTTAGCCCTCTGTATGTCTTCTTTGGAGAAATGTTCATTTAGTTCTTTGGCCCATTTTTTGATTGGGTCATTTATTTTTCTGGAATTGAGCTGCAGGAGTTGCTTGTATATTTTTGAGATTAGTTGTTTGTCAGTTGCTTCATTTGCTATTATTTTCTCCCATTCTGAAGGCTGTCTTTTCACCTTGCTTATAGTTTCCTTTGTTGTGCAGAAGCTTTTAATTTTAATTAAATCCCATTTGTTTTTTTTTGCTTTTATTTCCAGTATTCTGGGAGGTGGGTCATAGAGAATCCTGCTGTGATTTATGTCAGAGAGTGTTTTGCCTATGTTCTCCTCTAGGAGTTTTATAGTTTCTGGTCTTACGTTTAGATCTTTAATCCATTTTGAGTTTATTTTTCTGTATGGTGTTAGAAAGTGTTCTAGTTTCATTCTTTTACAAGTGGTTGACCAGTTTTCCCAGCACCACTTGTTAAAGAGATTGTCTTTAATCCATTGTATATTCCTGCCTCCTTTGTTGAAGATAAGGTGTCCACAGGTGTGTGGATTTATCTCTGGGCTTTCTATTTTGTTCCATTGATCTATATTTCTGTCTTTGTGCCAGTACCATACTGTCTTGATGACTGTGGCTTTGTAGTAGAGCCTGAAGTCAGGCAGGTTGATTCCTCCAGTTCAACTCCTCTGGGTAAATATCAAAGAAAGTGATTGTTAGATCATATGGTAAGAGTATGTTCAGTTTTGTAAGAAACCTCCAAGCTGTCTCCCAAAGTAGCTGTTCCATTTTGCATTCCCATCAGCAATGGACAAGAATTCCCACTATTTCATTGACACTGGTATTCTTACTGCTCTGGATTTTGGCCATTCTAATAGGTTTGTAATGGTATCTTTTTTTAATTAATTAATTAATTTTAATTGGAGGCTAATTACTTTACAATATTGTAGTGGTTTTTGCCATACATTGACATGACTCAGCCCTGGGTATACATGTGTCTCCATCTTGTTTTAATTTATATTTCCCTGATGACATGTGATGTGAGTGTCTTTTCATATGCTTATTTTCCATCTGTACATCTTCTTTGGTAAGAAGTCTGTTAAGATTTTTGGCTCATTTTTAAGCAGGTTTTTTGCTTTCTTATAATTGAGTTTGTATTTTGGATAACAGTCCTATATCACATGAGTCTTTGCAAGTATTTTCTCCCAGTCTGGGACTTGTCTTCTCATTCTCTTGACACTGTTTTTCATAAAACAGAAGTTTTTAATTTTAATAAAGTTTAACGTATCAATTATTTATTTCATGGATTGTGCCTTTGGTATTATATCTAAAAAGTCATTACTATACCCAAGGTCATCTACAGCTTCTCCTATGTTATCTTCTAAGAGTTTTATAGTTTTGTGTTTTACATCTGTGACCCATTTTGAGTTAATTCTCATGAGTGGTGTAAGGTCTGTATCTAGTTTTATATTTTTGGATGTGGATGCCCAGTTGTTCTGGCATCCTTTCAGAAACACAATATTTTACTAATTTTGCTACTTTGTGAAGGATCAGCTCACTATATTTATATGGGTCTATTTCTGAGTTCTTTGTCCTGTTCCACTGATCTATTTATCCATTATTTTGCCAGTGCCACACTGTCTTGATTCCTGTAGATTTGTAGTAAGTCTTGAAGTCAGGTGGTGTTAGTCCTCCAAATTTGTTCTCTTTCAATGTTGAGTTGGCTGTTCTAGATATTCTGTCTCTCCATGTAAACTTTAGAATAGTTTATCTGTATGCACAAGATAACTTGCTAGGATTTTGATTGAGATTGCACTGATGTTAAGTTGGGAAGAAGTGATATGTTAAAAATATTGAGTCTTCATTATCAGAGAAATGCAAATCAAAGCCACAATGATGTAACACCTCACGCTGGTCAGAATGGCTACTGTCAAAAAGTCTACAAACAATAAATGCTGGAGATGGTGTGGAGAAAAGGGAACCCTCTTAGACTGTTGGTGGGAATGCAAACTAGTACAGCCACTATGGAGAATAGTGTGGAGATTCTTTCAAAAACTGGAAATAGAACTGCCATACGACCCAGCAATCCCACTGCTGGGTATACATACCAAGGAAACCATAATTGAAAGAGACACGTGTACTCCAATGTTCATCGCAGCACTGTTTATAATAGCCAGGACATGGAAACAACCTAGATATCCATTGGCAGATGAATGGATAAGAGAGCTGTGGTACATATACACAATGGAATATTACTCAGCTATCAAAAAGAATGCATTTGAATCAGTTCTAATGAGGTGGATGAAACTGGAGTCTATTATACAGAGTGAAGTAAGCCAGAAAGAAAAACACCAATACAGTATACTAACGCATATATATAGAATGTAGAAAGATGGTAACAATGACCCTACATGCAAGAAAGCGAAAGAGACACAGAAGTAAAGAACAGACTTTTGGACTCTGTGGGAGAAGGTGAGGGTGGGATGGTTTGAGAGAATAACATTGAAACATGTATATTATCATATGTGAAATAGATCTCCAGTCCAGGTTTGATGCATGACACAGGGTGCTCAGGGCTGGTGCACTGGGATGACCTTGAGGGATGATATGGGGAGGGAGGTGGGAGGGGTGTTCCGGATAGGGAACACATGTACACCCATGGCTGATTCATGTCAATGTATGGCAAAAACCACTACAATATTGTAAAATAATTAGCCTCCAATTAAAATAAATAAATTCAAAAAAATAAAAATATTGAGTCTTCCTATCCTTGAAAACATAGTTTATCTCTCCATTTATTTAGTTCTTCTTGAATTTCATTCATTTCATAAGAGCTTTGTAGTTTTCTTCATATTGATCTGATATATATTTTGCTAGGTTCATACCTAAGCATTTTTTTTTTGGTGTCAATATAAATGGCATTATGTTTTTAATTTCCAGTTGCAATTGTTCATTGCTGGTATATAGAAAAGTAATTGACTTTTGTTTATTAACCTTGTCTCTTACAACCTTGCTAAAAATCTATTAGTTCCAGGAGCTTTTTTAGTCAATTCTTTTGGGTTTTCCACATAGACAATCATATCATCTACAAAGAAAGGTAGTTTATTTCTTTCTTTCTAATCTGTATATCTTCTATTTCCTTCTCTTGTCTTATTACATTAGTGAGAGCTTCCAGTATGATTTTGAAAGAGAGTAGTGAGAGGAAATATCCTTTTCTTGTATCTGACCTTTTAACAGTTTCTTACCATCAAGTATGATGTTATTTATAGGTTGTTTTGTTATTTGTAGATGTTCTGTTCCAAGTTTAGAATGTTGCAAAAAAATTTTTAAATAAATTTAATAATAAGTCATTTGTATATGACTTATATACCTGAGTAATAAATTTATAGTTCTCTAATATTTGTTTATTATATATTATTAAAACTATCCTAATTTTCCTTAAAAGTCTTCATTTAGAACAATTTCTTGAAATTAGTCTGATTTCAATGTTCATTCCTTTGTTTCTTATCTTAGTAGCCTAAAGTTACCTAAAATTTAATTGCTCCCTTTTGAGCATACTTTTTGATTGCACCTTTATTTAATGTAATGGGTACTTGAGACTATTCTAAATGTGCATATTTAAATGTACATAACCTAAGTCTCTAGACTAATTAAATATGTGCTCCATTAACTATGATAAATTTAACAATTTTGTTAATTTCCCTCCAGAATAAGTGATTTAACTTTCATAAAATTACATAACTAAGGAGGAGGATCCCTTGATGTTCCACCCAGATCCCCTCTCACTGAAGGACTTGCCCCAGGTGCTGGGAGTGATAGAAGCAGGAAGCCCACAGCTTCAGGGATATCTCAGCTGCAAGGAGTCACAGAGTTACTCCCACTGTCCATATGGAGATATAAATGTGGATCAATCTTGACCCAACAGGGAACAACTCTAAAGGCCTCTTCTAACTCTGAGTGCCCCATAGTGTTGCCCAAAGTGTTTGTAAAGCCTGCATTACAGTTTGGACTTCTCCCTCTACCCATGCCTGCTTTATCCCATCTACCTCCCACAGGTGTTGATTCGTTCATAACCATCCTGCCTATTAAAACTCTACCTCGGGGTTTACTTCCAGGAGAACCCAACTTGTAACAGTAAGTAAGTAAATAGTTTGCACTAGATATTATTTATATCTCCAGATGTACTTCTAATTCTTAGTCTATTCCAGTCAATCTCCTCAGTCATTATGCTCAGTACACAAAATAAACCCTGTCGTTTTCTTTAACATCACAGAATAAGATAGCATATTTTCATGATACAAGCTGAACAGATTTTCTTCCTTACTTCATCTCAAGATGGATCTCTTTGTTTCAACTAGATGTTCTCATGGTGCATACAAATGATCAATTCCTTAAATCAATTAACTTTATTTTTTCAAAGATATTTAAAGCAAACAGACTTTAGCTCTATATCTAAAATCTCTGTAGTCACACACACGAAGAATTTCAAATGACCAATTACAGAGATTAAATTAGGTAAATTCTACAATTTTAGCTAAAAGAAAAATGAAAATAAGACACAAAGTCTTTGCTAACAAAACACAGAATAACTTCCTGAAACCAAAAGAAATAAATGACTACTTACCCACCCTATCTTTGCTAAGGTCTTTGGTCATCCCTCTGTAACATAATTTAATACACTGACTGAAAGTTTATGGTATTAAACCCAACTCACCTTTTCTCCAGTCCTATGACGTCCTTCCAACATCAAATACCTTTCTAGGCACTGGTAGGAGTGGCAGGGGTGGGGCATTCAATGTAATTGCACAAACCATGGGGACATCCTGTACTCTGGCTCCGAATTTCCTCTCCAAGTTTGCAGCGTCATTCCTGGTATGGTATCATTTGATTCAAGGCTGTTCTTGCTTCACTCTGGTAGGTTCTCTTGAGTTGATCTATCTTGGTAGGGCCTCCAAATCCTTAAGGAAAACATATAGGATGAATTCATTATGTCAAAGATTTACGTTTGATATAAAAGAGATGAGGCCTCTAAATTAGCCAAGTAAAAGATTTTCCTCTTGGTAGATATACAGGAAAAATACTGTTTAGGAAGTCATTGTTAGACCAGATACAAGATGAAAAAGAATGTTGGTTAAAGATGTTTAGGGACATTCCCTGGTGGACCAGTGGCAAAGACTCCATGCTCCCAACGCTGGGGTCCAGGTTTGATCCCTCGTCAGGGAACTAGATCCTACATGCTGCAACTAAGAGTTCTGCATGTCACAACTAAAACATCTCATATGCTGCAATTACAAAAAGATCCCACATGCCACAGTGAAGATCAAAGATCACTTGTGCCACAAGTAAGACTGGGCACAGCCAAATAAATTAAAAAATAAATAAGTAAAGATGTTTAGATGGCTGCCTGATAGATAGCTGGCTAGGCTAGTAAATAACATTATTAGATTTTAAAATTAAATTTAGATCTATCAGAACAGTCCCTAAACATACTATCAGGAATAATCATTATTTCTCTGAAGGAGTTTGGGAATTACATCACAGTCGGTTTGAGTATTTTTTTTCCTTACTCATCTCTAATCCAAGTTTTCCTATCCATCAAGATCCAATTCAGTGCTTTGTGTGGAGATGAAAATGGCATTCCAGGGTGGAGGTGGAGGATAAGATTGGAGAGAGGGTGGATATGCAAAGATGTAGGAGAAGAAAGAGACATGGCAATGCAGAAATCAGTCTGTGTGCATGCTAAATCAGTTCAGTCATGTCTGACTCTTTGCAACCCCACGGACTGTAGCCTACCAGGCTCCTCTGTCCATGGAGTCCTCCAGCCAAAAATACTGGAGTGGGCTCCCATGCCCTTCACCAGGAGATCTTCCTGACCCAGGAATTGAACACGCATTTCCTGTGTCTCCTGCTTTGGCATATGGATTCTTTACCACTAGTGTCACCTGGGAAGCCCCAGAAATGAGGATAGGGTCTTTCTAAGTCAGGTGGACACTTCTTACTAAGGATACATGGGAACAGGATTCCAACAATAAAGAAAAAATTATGCAGAGCCTCCACATTTTTCTCAAGTGGAAACACTACTCCTCATTTTTTCCCCATTCATATTCATTTGGTTATTGACTATGCAAGAGTCCTTTATTCATGTACCTTCCAGGCCAACCAAGGTAAGCCAGAGAGCCTATGACCCAATGGTTTCCTGGTCTCATGTTTTTGTACTGTAAAGGGGCAGCTGTTTGGGTAGCTATAGCTCTGATATATTTATGATTACAGTAAAGATTTTTGATGTACCAAAATTCCACTGAAGTGGACACTAAGTTGACCTATTTTATCCTTTGCAGTTCAGCAGGGTATATTTTTGCATAATCTCTTGCTCCAAAGGGAGAAACAACTGACTGAGTACTTTTAAAGGTTTCTGTTGATTATAGAATAAACATTAATGACATTGGAAAAAAATCCAGACTAATGAACCCACTACTAAAATTTACCTATCTTCTAGCTCTAAACTTGTGCTGTTGAGAGAATGATTTGGTAACCACTAGTCAAGTGTGTCTACTTGAATTTAAATTTTAACCAGTTAAAATGGTTTCAAAACGGATTTCCCAGCCACATTTCAAGTGTTTGGTAGACACATGTGGCTAGTGTCTACCATATTGGACAGCACACATTTACAGAATGGATATATCATTGCATCATCCCATCTACCTCCCACAGGTGTTGATTCGTTCATAACCATCCTGCCTATGGCCTGGAGAATTCCTTGGACTCTATAATCCATTGGGTTACAAAGAGTCAGACGTGACTGCACAATTTTCAATTTAACTTTACTTTATATCACTGCAGCAAGTTTTACTGAAAAGTGTTGCTATAAATCATAAGAAAGCATCTAAAAAATTCAGAGTAGTACATCCACCACTAAATATCTTATGTCTATATAAAGATCTATACATACAGGAGATGTATGTATGTGTGTATATATATATATATATATATATATATACACACAAAAAGTCTCTATAACAGTGTATTTTAATTAAAAACAAATGTCCCACTCCCAATTATGATAATGTATTGTTTTAATATATTTCCTTCAGCTCTTTCAAATTTTTATATTTCACTTTGTATTCTTCTGGTGTTACTTAACATTATATCAAACATCTTATGTTTCTGTATAATCTTAAGTATCATTTTAATGCCTGAGTAATAGTCTATCATTTTGATGTACCATAATTTATTAAATCATCTCTCTAATGTCAGACATTCTCTTAATGCTTATTCATTTCTTTATTATGATTAAAATTACAAGATTTTTTTCCCCTGTGTGTAAATGTTTCTGCTGTTCTCTTATACTTCATAACTAACTCCTCTATTCACATATGCTTTATGAGAGAGATCCTATTTAGAGCTTCTGTAGCACCATTAATATGAAGCTGTTCTTGAGTAATTTAATCCAACAACACTCAATACAAATAGGTTATGGAAGGCAGTAGATTTAATGGTTATTTAGAATGTGTGCCTTTGGCAGATGACCTTGATTTAATTGTGCAATTTTCATTATGCTGTAGTTTTTACTCCCTTAAATTCTATAATGGTTTTGGCCCCAGAGACAGTATCTAGAAGAAAAGAAGTCATGTAAATCAGAAGAAACCATTGTCAGACTCCATTTTATTTTTTTTTTTTTGTTTTTGTTTTTTTTTGTTTTTTGTTTTTGTTTTTTTTTTTTGTTTGTTTTTTTTTAATTTATTTATTTATTTTTAATTTTTACTTTACAATTCTGTATTGGTTTTGGCATAGATTGACATGAATCCACCACAGGTGTACATGCGTTCCCAAACATGAACCCCCCTCCCACCCCCCTCCCCACAACATCTCTCTGGGTCATCCCCGCGTGTCAGCCCCAAGCGTGTCATATCCTGCATCAGACATAGACTGGTATTTCGATTCTTACATGTTATTATACATGTTTCAATGCCATTCTCCCAAATCATCACACCCTCTCCCTCTCCCTCTGAGTCCAAAAGTCCGCTATACACATCTGTGTCTCTTTTGCTGTCCTGCATACAGGGTCATCATTGCCATCTTCCTATATTCCATATATATGTGTTAGTATACTGTATTGGTGTTTTTCTTTCTGGCTCACTTCACTCTGTATAATCGGCTCCAGTTTCATCCATCTCATCAGAACTGATTCAAATGTATTCTTTTTAATGGCTGAGTAATACTCCATTGTGTATATGTACCACAGCTTTCTTATCCATTCATCTACTGATGGACATCTAGGTTGTTTCCATGTCCTAGCTATTATAAACAGTGCTGCGATGAACATTGGGGTACATGTGTTTCTTTCAATTCTGGTTTCCTCTGTGTGTATGCCCAACAGTGGGATTGCTGGGTCATAAGGCATTTCTATTTGCAATTTTTTAAGGAATCTCCACACTGTTCTCCATACACTAATAATGAGAAAGTAGAAGAAGAAATTAAGAAAACAATTCCATTCACCATTGCAACAAAAAGAATAAAATACTTAGGAATATATCTACCTAAAGAAACTAAAGACCTATATACAGAAAACTTTAAAACACTGATGAAAGAAATCAAAGAGGACACTAATAGATGGAGAAATATACCATGCTCATGGATCGGAAGAATCAATATAGTGAAAATGAGTATATTACCCAAAGCAACCTACAAATTCAATGCAATCCCTATCAAGATACCGGCGATATTTTTCACAGAACTAGAACAAATAATTTCAAGATTTGTATGGAAATACAAAAAACCACGAATAGCCAAAGCAATCTTGAGAAAGAAGGATGGAACAGGAGGAATCAATTTGCCTGACTTCAGGCTCTACTACAAAGCCACAGTCATCAAGACAGTATGGTATTGGCACAAAAACAGACATATAGATCAATGGAACAAAATAGAAAGCCCAGAGATAAATCCACATACATATGGACACCTTATCTTTGACAAAGGAGGCAAGAATATACAATGGAGTAAAGACAATCTCTTTAACAAGTGGTGCTGGGAAAAACTGGTCAACCACTTGTAAAAGAATGAAGCTAGATCACTTTCTAACACCACACACAAAGATAAACTCAAAATGGATTAAAGATCTAAATGTAAGACCAGAAACTATAAAACTCTTAGAGGAGAACATAGGCAAAACACTCTCTGACATAAACCACAGCAGGATCCTCTATGATCAGACTCCATTTTAATCTCACCTGCAGGGTTAATCCCCTGTAACCAGAGCTTTATTCCTGATAGAGGTGGGATCTGATGACCAAGTAGTTATTCTATGCCTATGCTACTCCCCAATTTCTCTCTACTTACATCTAGTTAAGATCCAGGATTCCAGACTTCTTTATAGCCTCTTACTCAGGCCTTGAGTTTGCTTTAGAACTCAACAAAAGGATTTCCTTGGTGGTCCAGTGGTTAAGACTCTACACTTCCTATGCAGGGGGTGCAGATTCAATCCCTGATCAGGGAACTAAGATCCCATATGCCACCAGGGCCAAAAAAAAAAAATGTAAAAAAGGAATACAAGTGGTTAAAAAGAAAAAAAAAAAAAACACTCAGTGAAGATTGGGGCCCTGACTGCTTTGTCATTTTATTTTGCAATCTGTGGTCTCCAGGATTAGGGTTTGCTCTACCTTTTATGGTAAATTTTAGGAGGGGCCCAAGGTCTCAGCCTTGAGTCTAGGGTTTAAGGGCATAACAACCACATAGGGCCAGACAACTGAAAAGACTTCCATTTCACATATAAACCTTTAATAAAGATAAGTATAGCAAGAGAGAAAAAGTATAGTCAGTCATTTAGGGATTTGATATGTCCAGGAGCACCTCCTAGAGTTCTTTCACAGTTACAGAAGTTGTGCTTTGCATTCAAATTATGGACCACTAAGATATGTTCTAGAGAAGGAAATGGCAACCCACTCCAGTACTCTTGCCTGGAAAATCCCATGGATGGAGAAGCCTGGTAGGCTACAGCCCATGGGATTGCAAAGAGTCAGACATGATTGAGTGGCTTCACTTTCACTTTTCACCTTTCAAGCTAAGTTCAAGGTATCTTGGTTTCAGAGAAGCTGAGATACAAGTTTACTGAGGGGTGTTTAATACACCACTAGTCACAATTAAAACCAGACTGTGTACATGGCAAAACCACATACAAACCATCAATCTATAAATCCCTAACCAATGTAGACAAGCCAGTACAGGATGGTTCCAAGGGAATGTTGAACTTTAAAAAACACATTACAGTCATTAACTAACACATTTCATCCTTATCTTAGCCAAGGGTCAGTACCAGATTTTCAGACATCCCTGGAGACAGGCACAGAACTGTCCCAATCCAGGTGCAAGTTAATTCTATACCCACTCAGAGATGGAGTATATAGAGAGGCTCAGCATGATGGTTTCTTCCTTCTATCTCCATTGTTTAAAACAACAAATACTGCTGTGTAACATAAAGTTTGGTGAGGGACACAGGTCAAATCTCACAAAAGTTGCTTGAGCTTATTGCCTTTCTTAAGGTTGAAGGTCTTCAATTTAAGAAACCCTTTGAACTTTAACTGCTTAACTTGTTGAATAGACAGAAGAGTTTATAATAAGAAAAACGATCTGAGAGTTATATTGTCAAAGAGACTCTCATTTGCCATTGGAAAAGGGCTGCAGGGCACATTGCAGATGGGTAGAGTCAGACGCGACTGAGCATGCACACACAAGTTGTTATTTGGGCTTCCAGGTGGCTCCAGTGGTAAAGAATCCACCTGCCAAAGCAGGAGACGTGAGTTTGATTCCTTGATCAGGAAGATCCCCTGGAGGAGGAAATGGCAACCCACTCCAGTATTCTTGCCTGTGAAATCCCACAGACAGGGGAGCCTCGTGGGCTACAGCCCATGGAGTTGCAAAGGGTTAGACACTATTGAGTGACCCAACACAAGTTGTTATTCAGTTCATAATCTTATCCAACTATGAAAGAGAAAAAGCTCCAGAGCAGTCTTTTCAGCAACTTCTCTGTGGTTTCAGGGAGGACAGAAAACTAAATGTGCTAAAGTACACTCCCACAATGGTATTTGGCTGGAAACCTGCTGCTGTAGCTTTTGGGTTTTGGCATTGTATCAGTTTGCAACAGCTGCTGGATAAAAGTACCACAAATTAGAAGGCTTAAACAACAGAAATTCATTCTCTCACAGTTCTGGAAGCAAGTCTAAAATCAAAATTTTGGTAAGGTTAGTTCCTTCTGAGGGCTGTGAGGGAAGGATCTGTTCCAGGCCTCCCCCCAGACTTGTCGGTGGCTGTCATCCACCTGTGTCTTCACATGGCCTCCCCTCTATGTGTGACTGTGTGTGCTGCATGCTCAGTGGCTTCAGTCATGTCCAACTCTGTGCAACCCCATGGACTTCAGCCTGCCCACATACTCTGTCCGTGGAATTCTCCAGGCAAGAATACTGGAGTGGGTTGCCATGCCCTTTTCCAGAGCATCTCCCTGACCCAGGGATCGAACCCATGTCTTTTAAGTCTCCTGAATTGGCAGGTGGGTTCTTTACCACTAGTGCCACCTGGGAAGCCCATATATGACTGTCTCCGCATCCAAATTTCTTCTTTTTGTAAGGACACCAGTCATATTGGATTGGGGCCCAACCTAGTGTCCTCATTTTCACTTGATTAGCTCTGTGAACACCATACCCCTCAAAAGGTCATATTCTGAGGTACTGAGGATTAGGTTTTCAATAAAAGAAGTTGGAGGAAACACAATTCAACCCACAGGAAGCACATATCAAAAATCAGGCTGCTTCTCAAAGCCTCTGCAGCATCACTTTTGTTTTTGCACTCCTCTTCTTCCTCTTGACATTAGTTGATTTTAGGAAGTGTTGTGACTGATGCTGCCTTGTGTCATAAAGAACTTATTTCCTGCTGGCCAAAGCAACAAGACATGTGTTTGAGGAAGTAGACATAACAGATAGCCTCTGGACAGGAATCAACTGTGACATAATTAGAGACTCATGTCTGTTTTCCAAACAGAAACTAAGACAGCTTGGTTGCTATGAGTGACCATTCAATGCCAAAATGGCACACAAAGTCCTTTATCTCCTAAAATGAATAGGAAGGCTGCTTTCGGAGCTTTGAGGAGGGCAGTTAAACAGTGTTTTACTGCAATTGACTGAAAATTGTTTGCTCACAATTGTTTACTAATTGCTGACTGACAATTTAACAAAAACTGTTTTACAGTTTCTTGGTATAATTACCAATAATAGCAACAATAATGTTTCTTGCAAATATACGCTTTTATGACATATGTTGGCATCCTTAAAAAAGCTGTAACTATTTTTTCAACTGTACAACAAAAATATAGAAAATTAAATTCCTCTCAAAAAAGGGTATTCAAGAAAGATAAAATAGTGATATTCACAATCATATTCATTTTCTGCTTTATGATTTTAAACATTATTTGTATCCAGATGGTAGTGATATGCTATGGTCAGGTATCCTGGGCTGTATGCAAAGGCTATATAGCATGTTCTGCGTAGAGATTCCAGAGCCCAATCTCTTGACTCTATCACTTAAGTAGAAATGTTCTATTCCTTGGTTTCTAAGCATAATATCTCTAAAGGAGCCAAATAAATATAACAGCATTACCATTGGAAAAGGCTTTAAATAAAATTTATTAGTTGTGGCAACATGAATGGTCCTAGACATTGTCATACTGGGTGAAATAAGTCGGAGAAAGATAAATATCATATGATATGTGGAACCTAAAAAACTGATACAAATGAACTTATTTATAGAACAGAAGTAGAGTCACAGATATAGAAAACAAATTTAGGGTTACCAAGGGGAGAGGGGAGGGATAATCTGGGAGACTGGGACTGACATATACACATTACTATAATATAAAATATGTAGTATAGCAGAGGGAACTCTACACAATACTCTGCAATGTGCTATATGGTATCAGTTCAGTTCAGTTCAGTCACTCAGTCGTGTACAACTCTTTGCAGCCCCATGAACTGCAGCACGCCAGGCCTCCCTGTCCATCACCAACTCCCAGAGTTCACCCAAACTCATGTCCATCGAGTCAGTGATGCCATCCAGCCATCTCATCCTCTGTCATCCCCTTCTCCTCCTGCCCTCAATCCCTCCAGACCCCATCACAGTCTTTTCCAATGAGTCAACTCTTCACATAGAGGTGGCCAAAGTATTGGAGCTTCAGCTTCAACATCAGTCCTTCCAAAGAACACCCAGGACTGATCTCCTTTAGAATGGACTGGCTGGATCTCCCTGCAGTCCAAGGGACTCTCAAGAGTCTTCTCCATCACCACAGTTCAAAAGCATCAATTCTTCAGCACTCAGCTTTCTTCACAGTCCAACTCTCACATCCATACATGACTACTGGAAAAGCCATAGCCTTGAATAGATGGAACTTTGTTGGCAAAGTAATGTCTCTGCTTTTGAATATGCTATCTAGGTTAGTCATAACTTCCCTTCCAAGGAGTAAGCGTCTTTTAATTTCATGGCGGCAATCACCATCTGCAGTGATTTTGGAGCCCCCCAAAATAAAGTCTGTCACTGTTTTCACTGTTTCTCCATCTATTTCCCATGAAGTGATGGGACCAGATGCCATATAACAATCTAAAAAAATGAGTGGCTATGTTTATATATAACATTCACTATGCTGTACAGCAGAAACTAACACAACTTTGTAAATCAGTACTCTAATACTCTAATAAAAATTAATTAAAAACAAAAATAATAAAGCTAAAATTTATCAGTATATGTCTAAGGTAAGATTTGGTTACTTTCTTATATATCTTTAACTCTTTTCCTTTGTGAATTCATGTGGGGAAAGTACAGATGGAAAATTCTCCAAGATAGATGAGATCCCGAGTCCTAAAACAAACCTTACAGTTGAAAAATTTGATATGATCTCAGCTCATGATGGACTTAAAGTAGAAATTAATATGAAAAACATAACAGTATTAAACACCTAAAATTTTTTAAAAGGCTTCAAAATAATCCATTGGTCAAAGATGAAGTCTCAAGAGAAATTTAACACATTTTTAACTGACTGAAAATACAAAATATCAAAACTTGTAGTATGCATCCAGAGCAGAGCCCACATGGGAATTTTAAAGCAGCAGTGGCTACATTAGAAATTAAGAAAAGTCTCAATAATATAAGTTGCTACCTCAGGAAACTAGGAAAAGAAGAGCAAAATAAGCCCAAAGCAATAAAAAGGAAAGAAATAATAAAGAAAAAAACAAAAGTCAACAAAATTGAAACAGAACCAGCAGATGCCAATGAGTACAGATAAAAGAAAAAACAAAAAGTCCTACTCTCTAGCCTAAGGACTAAGAAAGAGGAAGCCTAGCAAGAGAGAAAACTTGTAGTAGCTGTTCTACTACAGCCAAACATCAATGGAAAAAACCAGTGGCCTGATCTCCATTCATCTCAGCAATGACTAAGTGGGGAGACTAGACACCAGGCTATAATGAGGTAACACAAACCCCATGCATGTGTAGTGTCAGAAAGGATCAAGAAGGAAATAGGGACTTTCACAAGTGCCCACAACCCCAAACCATGGAGTCAGTGGAAACCACGTGGTGAGACTAGGCTTCCTCTATCACCTGGTAGTAATGAGGCACCCCTCCTCCACTCCACTGAGGTGATATCAGAGGAGGCCTAGTGGTGAGTTGGGATTTACAATATTGCCCAGTGGTAACAAGGTGTCATGGTGTCAGTGGAGATCATGTGGGGAGTAGTCATGAGGCACTCCTACCAATCCAGTCAGGGAGATATCAGTGGAGACCTAGTTTGCCCAGCGGTAATGATCAGCTCCCTCCTTCTTAGGTGTCATCCAAGGCTAACTGGGAAAGTCAGCCTTCTACCCGCAATGGACAGTAATAAGGCAATGGTCTCCTTTCCTCTCTGAAATATCAGAAGTTACCTACAACAAAAGGCTTACATAAGACCCAGAGTGTCATATGTGAAATGTCACATATTATTATATAGGTTACAACAGAAAAAAAAATTACTTATTCCAAGAACCAGGAAGATCTCAACCTGAATAAAAAAGACAACCATAGATTTCAATGCAAAGATAACAAAGATGTTAGAATTCTCTGACCAAGATTTTAAAGCAGCCATCCTAAAACTGCTTCAACAAGCAATTATAAACACATCTGAAACACTTATGAACATACTTAAAATGAAAAATATAGAAAGCTTCAGGAAAAGAATTGAAACTCTCTGGCAAACAAATAGAAAATATAAAGAAGAACTGATTAGAAATTTCAGAACTTGGAAATACAAAAGCTCATTGCATGGGTTCAAGAACAGAATGGAAGGCAAGGGGAGAAGAATTACTGAATTTGAAGGTAGAACAATAGAAAATATACAATCTAAAAAACAGAAAACCAGCTGAAAGGAGAGCAGATTTTCAGAGACCTACTAAAAGATAAAATAAGATCTAACATTCATGTCGGAGAAGGCGATGGCACCCCATTCCAGTACTCTTGCCTGGAAAATCCCACAGACGGAGGAGCCTGGTGGGCTGCAGTCCATGGGGTCGCGAAGAGTCGGACATGACTGAGCGACTTCACTTTCACGCATTGGAGAAGGAAATGGCAACCCACTCCAGTGTTCTTGCTTGGAGAATCCCAGGGACGGGGAGCCTGGTGGGCTGCCGTCTCTGGGGTCGCATAGAGTTGGACACGACTGAAGCAACTTAGCAGCAGCAGCAGCAGTAGCAACATTCATGTTATCAAAGTCCCAGAAAGAGAGGAGAATAGAATGGGGCTGAAAAACTGAAATAATGATAAAATAATGGCTGAAAACTTCCCAAATATGGCAAAAGTCATAAATCTACGGATTCAAGAAGGTGCATGAACCACAGTTCAGTTCAGTTCAGTCGCTCAGTCGTGTACGACTCTCTGCGCTCCCATGAATCGCAGCACGCCAGGCCTCCCTGTCCATCAACACATCCCGGAGTTCACTCAGACTCACATCCATCGAGTCAGTGATGCCATCCAGCCATCTCATCCTCTGTCGTCCCCTTCTCCTCCTGCCCCCAATCCCTCCCAGCATCAGAGTCTTTTCCAATGAGTCAACTCTTTGCATGAGGTGGCCAAAGTACTGGAGTTTCAGCTGTAGCATCATTCCCTCCAAAGAAATCCCAGTGCTGATCTCCTTCAGAATGGACTGGTTGGATCTCCTTGCAGTCCAAGGGACTCTCAAGAGTCTTCTCCAACACCACAGTTCAAAAGCATCAATTCTTTGGCGCTCAGCTTTCCTCACAGTCCAACTCTCACATCCATACGTGACCACTGGAAAAACCATAGCCTTGACTAGATGGACCTTTGTCAGCAAAGTAATGTCTCTGCTTTTGAATATGCTGTCTAGGTTGGTCATAACTTTCCTTCCAAGGAGTAAGCGTCTTTTAATTTCATGGCTGCAATCACCATCTTCAGTGATTTGGGAGCCCTCAAAAATAAAGTCTGACACTGTTTCCACTGTTTCCCCATCTATTTCCCATATAAAGGCCTATCATAGTGAAACTTCTGTAAACCAAAGACAAAGGAACAGCCTTTAAATCAGTGATATAGAGAACAACTTCCCAATTTTGTACAGCCTTTAAATCAGTGATATAGAGAACAACTTCCCAATTTTGTAACAGCAATTCAAATGACAGAAAATTCTCATTAGAAAACACGGAGGCCAAAAAGAAAAGATATAACATTTTCCCACTGCTTAAAGAACTGTAAACCCATAATTCTATATCCAGTTAAAAAAAAAATCTCCTTCAGGAATAAAGGTAAAATAAAGATATTCTCAGGTGAAGGATAACTAAAGAATCTGTCACCAAGAGATCTACTCTAAAAGAATGGCTGTAGGAAATTTTATTAAGAGAAAGAAAATCATTAAATATCTTAGATTCCCAAGAAGGAAGAAAGAACACAAGAAAGAAAAATATAGGTAAATATATTAAATTTATTTCTCCTCTTGAGTCTTCTAGATTACATTTGATGATTGAAGGAAAAATTATAAAAATGTCTAATATGGTTCTAAATGTCTGTGGAGGAAATGTTTAAAGCAAATATGTCATAAAACAGAGATAAAGTTTCTACTCTTCACTCAAACTGATAAAATGTCAACATCAGAAGGCTGATACATTATACATTTATTATATTGATATGATACCTAGAGTAACCACTAAAGGTGCTATGCAAAAAGATTCATTCAAAATCACTGTAGGTAAATCAAAATGAAATTATAAAATAGGTTCGAGTGATCCATAAGTAAGTGTTTGTGTGAGTGAGTGCTAAGTTGCTTCAGTCGTGTCTGACTCTTTGTGACCCCATGGACTGTAACCTGCCAGACTCCTCTGTCCATAGGATTCTTCAGGCAAGAATACTAGAGTGGGTTGCCATGCCCTCCTCCAGGGATCTTCCCTGACCCAGGGATCAAACCCCATCTCATTTCTCCTGCATTGGCAGGCAGATTCTTTACCACTAGAGCCACCTGGGAAGCCTCCCACAAGAAGATACGAAAAAGAAAACAGAAACAAAACACAGAAAAAAAAAAAAACAGAAGATTTGAACTCTAACATCTCAACAATTACATTAAATGTAAATGATCTAAAAATGCCAATTAAAGAGAATAATAGGTTCAGTAGATTAAAAGATATGACTATCTATATCTTTTCTGGGCTTCCCAGGTGGTGCTAGTGGTAAAGAACCAACCTCCCAATGCAGGAGACATAAGAGACAGGAGTTCAATACCTGGGTCAGGAAGATCCCCTGGAGGAAGGCATGGCAACTCACTCCAGTATTCTTGCCTGGAGAATCCCATGGATAGAGGAGCCTGGCAGGCCACAGTCCACAGGGTTGCAAAGAGTCAGACACAACTGAAACGACTTAGCCTGCACACACACACACATATGCTTTCTACAAGGAACTCTCCCAATATAATGGTATAGACAGATTGACATATTATGCTAACATGAATGAAAAGAACATGGAGTGGCTACATTAATTTCAGACACAAAAGGACTTCAGAGCAAAGAAAATGACCAAAGACAAAAAGGGACACTACATAATCACAAAAAATTCAATCCACCAAGAAGATAAAGTAAAATGTTTATCCACCAAACAGCACAAAGACAAAATATGTAAAGACAAAAGCTGAGAGAACTGAAAGGAGTAATAGGCTCAGTCAAAAGACGACATTACCATTCCTCTTTCAATGGCTGACTGAACAATTAGACAAGGGTATACAATAAGTCAACACCACCATCAAGTAAAAGTATTTATTTGACATTGAACATTCCACCCAACAACAGCAGAATCCACAATCTTTTCAAGTGCCAAAGATAGTTCATTAAACAAGTCTGAAGCAATTTAAAGGATGAAATCATACTGTGTACTGAGTCCATCTCTGACCACAAGTGACTCAAACTATAAATCAATATCAGAAAGGTAACAGAAAAATTTCATGCTAAAAACCATGCTCCTAAATAATTTATTGATCAATGATAAACCTCAGAGGAAATTTTTAAACACGTTGTACTGAGTGAAAATGAAAATACAACATATTGAAATTTGTGGGACATAGAAACAACAGTATTAAGAGGAAAATTCATAATGCTGATTGTGTACATTACAAAACAGGAAACTCCTCCATTCAAAAATCTAAGATTCTCACCTCAAGAATCTAAAACACAAAGAGAAAAATAAATTCAAAATGAGCAGAAAGAAGGAATGAACAACAATTAAAAATTCACTGAAACTGGAAACAAAATAACAATAGAGAAAATTAATAAAATATAGAGTAGTTCTTTGAAAAGATCAATAATATTAAAAAAAACTCTAGCAAGACTTGGCAAAGGAAAAATGAGAAAAGACACAACTAAATCAGTAATGAAAGAGTGCAGACACAACTAAGTCAGTAGTGAAAGAGTGCATATCATTACACATCTTAGACATCAAAATGATAAGGAAATACTTGAAACAACTCTATACTCATAAATTTGGCAAACATGTACAGGATCTATATGCTGAAAATTACAAAATGCTGATAAGCTAATAGAAGAAGACCTAAATATGAGGATAGATATCCATGTTTATGAATTAGAAGGCTCAACATTGTACAGATTTCAATTATTTCTTAATTTACATACTAGGTTATTTCTATCAAAATTCAAGCAAATTTTTCCTTAGTAGAACTAGACTTATTCTAAAGTTTATAGAGAAAGGTACGTGCCCTAGAATAGCTAAAGTAATCTTGATCAAGAAGAATAAAGTAAGATATCTCACACTACCCAATATTAAGGCTTACTTATATAGCTCCAGTAATCAAGGCAGTACGATATTGTACTGATCAATGGATTAGAATAGAGAACACATATAGTTCTATATAAGTACAGTCCGTTAATTTTTTACAAAGGTGCAAATGCAGTTCGATAGAGGAAGAATAGGCTTTTCAACAAACATGGGAGCAGTTGAAAAGTGCCCCCTCCTCATTTAAAGTTTAAATTGATTGTCTGCTAATGGGTGAGGCTGCACTCCCTCCCTGTTAGTTGTTTGACCTGAGGTGACCCAGTCCTGGAGTCTACAGACTCTGGTAGTATGAATGGCAACCTTCAAGAAGGTTCACACCAAGGGGAATCTCCCAGGACTGCTGATGCCAGTGTCCCTGTCCCCATGGCAAGCCACTGGCAACCCACACTTCCAACACTAGAAGGTAACTCTGGTTCAGTCTCCTGTGAGGTCATTGCTACTTTCCCGTGAATCCTGATGCACACAAGATTTTGTTTGTGCCCTCCTAAAGTGGAGTCTATGTTTCCCCCAGTCCTGTTGGAAGTCCTGTAATCAACCATCTCTGGCCCTCAAAATCAGATTCCTGGGGGATTCCCCGTCCCTTTACTGGGTCCCCAGGCCGTGGGGCTCATAGATTTCATAACGGTGGTAGAACTTCTTTGGTATTATTGTTCTCCTGTTTGTGGGTCACCCACCTGGCAGGCATGGGGTTTGATTTTACCATGATTGTACCCCTCCTAACGTCTCATTGTGGCTTTTGCTTTGTCTTTGGATGTCAGGTATCATTTTTTGGTGGGTTCCAGCAACCTCCTGTCAATGGTTGTTCAACAGGTAGTTGCAATTTTGATGCTCGCAGGAGTTGAGCGCATGTCCTACTCTGCGATCTTGAACCAATCTCCGCTCATGAGTAGCACTTCTTTTTGTAACAATCAGAGGATGGAATCATCTCAGACATCCTCCAGTGAGTAAATGGTTAAATAAACTATGGTATACACATCAGTTCAGTTCAGTTCAGTCGCTCAGTTGTGTACGACTCTTTGCGACCCCATGAATTGCAGCACACCAGGCCTCCCTGTCCATCAACAACTCTCAGAGTTCACTCAGACTCACATCCATCGAGTCAGTGATGCCATCCAGCCATCTCATCCTCTGTCGTCCCCTTCTCCTCCTGCCCCCAATCCCTCCCAGCATCAGAGTCTTTTCCAATGAGTCAGCTCTTTTCATGGGGTGGCCAAAGTACTGGAGTTTCAGCTTTAGCATCATTCCTTCCAAAGAAATCCCAGGGTTGATCTCCTTCAGAATGGACTGGTTGGATCTCCTTGCAGTCCAAGGGACTCTCAAGAGTCTTCTCCAACACCACAGTTCAAAAGCATCAATTCTTCAGCGCTCAGCCTTCTTCACAGTCCAACTCTCACATCCACACACATACTCAGCAATAAAAAGAAATGCACCATTGATACACAAAACAATTCAGATGAATATCTGGAAGATTATGCTGAGTGTAAGGTGCTAACCCCAAAAAGGTTATATAGTGTGTGATTCAATTTCTATAACATTTTGAAGTGATAAAATTTTAGAAATGTAGGACAAATTAGTGGCTCCAGTTTGGGATTGAGGAAAGGGGTCATAAGAGGGAGGTGGATGAAGTTATAAATGGGCAATATGAGGGATCCTTGTGGTGACAGAATAGTTCAGTATCTTGACTGTGATGTTTGATACACAAAACTATACAGCTGATCAAACTGTATAGAACTTAATACATATACATACAAACTAGGATAAGTAAAACTGGACAAATCTGAATAAGATTAATGGATTGTATCCATGTTTATATCCTGGTTGTGATATTATATTACACTTTTGCAAATTGTTACTATTAAGAGAAACTAAGTAACATGTATAAAGGTTCTCTCCACATGATTTTTTTACAGAAGTATGTGAATTTACAAATATCTTAATAAAACGTTTTTTAAGTGTGCAAAGTATCGTAACATATACTTCACTAAAGATCATATAAGGATGGCAAATAAGCTCATGATAAGATGCTTAACATCTTTATCCATTAGGTAAAGGCAAATTAAAACGAAATTAAAATGAGGGGACACTCCTATATACCTATTATTATTCAATGGCTTAAAAAATTACTGATTCTATCAACTGCTGGCAAAAGTGTGGGACAACTGGAATATGCTCATATATGCAAGTGGTAAAACAACATGGCCAGCCACTCTTGAAAATGGTTTGGCAGTTTCTTATGGGTTAAACATACACTTAATCATGTGATTCAGCTATCTTACTCCTTGATATTTACCCTAGAGAAATGAAAAATTATGTTCATTATGTTCACTAATCTTATATGAACACTAGTATATGGCAGTTCTATTTGTAATAGCCCCAAAATGGAAATAACACACATGTTCTTCAAATGGCAAGTAAACAAACTGTAGTATTGAATATATCTATGTGAAGGAATACTATTTAGCAATGAAAAGGAAATAGCTACTAATACATGGAACAACATCAATGAATCCCAAAGGCATTATGCTAAGTGAATAAAGCAAGTCTGTAAAAGTTACATACTGCATGATTACAATTTTAAGACATTCTGGAGAGACAAAACAGATCAGTGGATGCCAGAAGCTGTGAGGGGGTGGCAGGGGTGACTATAAAGGGATAGCATGAGGTCATTTGCTCAGTTGTGTCTGACTCTTTGTGACCCATGGACTGTAGCTGGTCAGGCTCCTCTATCCATGGAATTCTCCAGACAAGAACACTGGGGTAGGTAGGAACCCCTTTCTCCAGGGTATCTTCCTGATCCAGGGATTGAACCAGGTCTCCTGAATTGTAGGCAGATTCTTAACTGAGCCACCAGGGAAGCCCCCAAAAGTGTTAGTTGCTCAGTCAACAAACTGTGGAAAATTCTTCAAGAGATGGGAATACCAGACCACCTGACCTGCCTCCAGAGAAATCTGTATGCAGGTCAAGAAGTAACAGTTAGAACTGAACTTGGAACAATGGACTGGTTCCAAATTGGGAAAGAAGTACGTAAAGACTGTATATTGTTACCCTGCTTATTTAACTTATATGCAGAATACATCATGAAAAATGCTGGGCTGGATGAAGCACAAGCTGGAATCAAGATTGCTGGGAGAAATATCAATAGCTTCAGATATGCAGATGACACCACCCTTATGGCAGAAAGCAAAGAGAAACTAAAGAGCCTCTTGATGAAAGTGAAAGAGGAGAGTGAAAATGTTGGCTTAAAACTCAACATTCAAAAAACTAAGATCATGGCATCTGGTCCCATCACTACATGGCAAACATACAGGGAAACAACATAAACAGCGACAGATTTTATTTTCTTGGGCTCCAAAATCACTGAGGTTGGTGACTATAGCCATGAAATTAAAAGATGCTTGCTCCTTGGAAGAAAAGCTGTGATAAACCTAAACAGCATATTGAAAAGCAGAGATATATTACTTTGCCGACAAAGGTCTGTATAATTGAAGGTATGGTTTTTCCTCTAGTGATATATGTATGTGAAAGTTGGACCATAAAGAAAGCCGAATGCTGAAGAATTGATGTTTTTGAACTGTGATGTTGAAGAAGACTCTAGAGTCCCTTGCACGGCAAGGAGATCCAACCAGTCAATCCTAAAGGAAATCAACCCTGAATATTCATTGGAAGGACTGATGCTGAAGCTGAAGCTCCAATACTTTGGCCACCTGATACAAAGAACTGACTCCTTAGAAAAGACCCTGATGCTGGGAAAGATTGATGCAGGAGGAGAAGGGGATGACAGAGGATGAGATGGTTGGATGGAATCACCGACTCAATGCATATGAGTTTGAGCAAGCTCTGAAAGTTGGTGATGGACAGGTAAGCCTGGCGTTCTGCAATCCATTAGGTTACCAACAACTGAGTGACTGAACTGAACTGATGAGGTCATTTTAAGGAGTGATTTGTTCTGATTGTGGTGGTACATACAGGAATCTATGAGAAATGTATACCAAAGTAAGGGGAAGTGAAAAGAAATTGATATGTAACATTTGATTATCAATAGGCATTTCCAAAAATTTGTACTCAATTCTTTAGATGACTCAGAGTAGTGACAACAGCTTCCCAGGTGGTGCTAGTGGTAAAGAATCCGCCTGCCAAAGCAGGAGACTTAAGAGATGCAAGTTAGATCCCTGGGTGGGAAGATCCCCTGGAGTAGGAAACACAACCCACTCCAGTATTTTTGCTTGAAGAATCCGATGGACAGAGGAGCCTAGTGGGCTACAGTCCATGGGGTCGCAAAGAGTTGGACATGGACATAACTGAAGTGACTTAGCAGGCAAGCAGTGTCTGAGAGACTTGAAGATTTAGTGACTAGTTACCTATATACTGCCAAGGACTTCCCTGGTGGCTTAGACGGTAAAGCGTCTGTCTACAATGAGGGAGATCCGGGTTTGATCCCTGGCTCAGGAAGATACCCTGGAGAAGGAAATGGCAACCCACTCCAGTACTGGAAAATCCCGTGGATGGAGGAGTCTGATAGACTACAGTCCATGGGGTCACAAAGAGTCGGACACGACTGAGCGACTTCACTCATTTTTACGTATATACTGTGTCTTTATGTCTATTCTACCTGTCCAGGTCATTTGAGAACAGGGAAATTAGAGATGAGGTTTCAGTTGCCTTTTCAAGATTCTAGTTCTTTTCTTCACACGTGAGATAGAAACAAAATTATATAATAGTCCTTTTACGTATTTCAAGTCCAATTTTTCACAAGTTTTTCTTCTTATCTGAAAATTGCATGTTTCCATGGAAGGCTTTTTAGTTTCCCTCTCACATAAACAGTTTGCCTTCTTTAAGTGGAATTTTATGCCCCTTGAATTTCACAGTATGTTTGTAACTAAGAGAAATCTTGGAAGAATCTCATTATTACAAGTAGTGACCTAAAGCCATTAAGGTAGTTAAATATTAATTTTTAAAACATTCCTAAAGAATTTGAATCCATAAACAAATGGAGATTTTTTTAGCCTAAAATTTAGATTAATTTCATTAAAACACCAGTGTGGTTGTTTCCTCTCTATTTTTAAACCATTTGCTTGTTATAGGTTTGATGTTATATAGTCATTTTGAAATAAATTCTCACAGCAGGAATTGCCAAGGATTCAATAGTATTACCAAGTTCATACAATTTGTTGAAAACAACCTCAGAATTAGAGGATTCTCTTTCACCTTGGTCTTCTACCCACTTCCAAATTGAAATAGGAGTATCTTTGAAATAGTTTGCCCCTTCATAACTTAGAAGCACTATTCTGTGTGTACCTGCCACTCGCTGGACCCTAAGGAACACTTTATTGGGCTAAAGAAGTCAAGCAGTCATTGTCACTTTCAGTTAAAAGTGTCATTTTGCCTCATCATATCACTGCCAAGTGTCATCACTGCTTTGAAAATCCCAAGTACTCAATAAAGCCTTCATGGATTAATTGCTCAAGTAAACAAGTTTTCTAATTATCATGTCCAAACATAAAATGTACCTCGACTTTTCACTCACTAATTCTCATATGAATTCAGGTATTTTTTTCTGCATAATGGAAACACCTGAACATTTTGCTTACTCATTCAGATAAATGTTTATTATTCAATTATCAGTGTCTTAAAGATATTCAGTCTATCATAGTGGTGTATTGAAGGAAATTAACCACTTTTCAGAAGAAGTTATGATCTGCCTCTGTCTGTCAAGCTTGGCTCCATTCATAAACTGATACTTAATAAATGCTTTCAATGGCTGATGATAAAAATGACTTTGTATAACAGAAAAGGCAAATAGGTTTTATCTCCCTTTTATGGCTATGATAAGAGATACAGAGAAAATAAGAAATTCTATCTCTAATAATACAGTGAACCATTATCAGATCGGAATATAATGATAATATCCAGATTTGCAGTCTTTAAGGCATTTAAGATCCTGATAGAATAAAGTATCTTCATATGCTTTGATTATCCCATCACCACAGTAGTTTCAGGATAGTAGTTGGTTTTAGGGAAGCCCCTTCCCTAAATGATAAGGGTCTTTGAAATAAGGTTTGCATGATTTCTGAATGTAATCTTTCCTTCCCGGAAAGACATATAAACAACTACAAGAAACCAATTGCAACAGATCTTGATCAAACTTGGCATTTATTTCAAAATAGATATTCTGTCCACAAGCACCAATACCTAACTTGTATGTTGACTGGAGCATATTGGAAAGCATTCTAATGAATGACATTTTCAAAATGAAAAGCAAGTGAGAGGGTGAAAACAAATCAGATGTAATTAAAACCTTGTGGCCATATGTGAACTAAAGTATTTCTGACCCTTGGAGATAAGTTCTCCATTTGGAAGCAAGTATCAGGTTTTGCAGGCTGGAGATTTACAGAACAAGGGGCAGACAGATTCCATAATTTTATCACATTTACTATGAAACATTTGCAAATGTTGGCTGTTATTTTTTCATTTGATTTTCTTCTGAATCCCCCTTAACTCGGTAAACACAGATTTTATAATAACAGTGTATATTTTTCTCAGCTCTCTCTCAAGCTTAGGAGAGCGGCCATGTACTCACACATTACTCATTGTGCTTCAAAAATCTCATAATTCAGAAAAGCAAAATTCTCTTTATTCTCCAGAACTAATTTCAGGCTTAGAGCACAGAAAATCCTCTGGGCTGCTACCATTTCTGAAAAGACAACTAAGGCAGTGATCACCTGGTAGGCATGTTTAAATAAATCACTTGGCTTTCCTTTTTGTTTTTGCAAGATTATCACATCTTCAAGAAGGAAGACTGATTGAAGGAAATTACAGAAAGGGGTTCTTTATTCACTCAATTATAGGGTCTCCAAAGGGTTCAATCTTTAACTTCGATTTGAGAAATGTTAAGAGGGGAAACAGATCTTTCATGGTCAGGTTTTAACAGTGGTTACTAGAAATAGGATTTTTGTGCATTTGCTACCCTGCCAAGTATTGATTCATAACCTTATAAAAAAATCTTTAAAAAAGTGTTCTCAACCCTTAAAGAGTTCAGTTTCTGCCTAAGAACTTGACATAAGTTATTTTATCTTATTCTAACTCATTTCAAATAAGAATGTGGAAATCGACACATGTCCTGAATAGGCTTCGTCTTGCTTTGACCCCTTTTAAAAACAGACTCTGAAGTGAGGATGTGGGTGCAAATACCTGATTTGGGAGGTGAACATAAGAAGGAAAGTTGAGGAAATGACCAAAGAAAAGAGGATAGCTAATAAAGTATGTGTTCCTAAGCAAGTTAACACTGTGGGCAACTGGAGCTTAACCCTGCCAGTGAAAGTGAAAGCCACTTAGTCGTGTCCAACTCTTTGCAACCCTATGGACTATAAAGTCCATGGAAATCTCCAGGCCAGAATACTGGAATAGAGACACTTCCCCTTCTCGAGTGGATCTTCCTGACCCAGGAATCAAACCAGGGTCTCCTGCATTGCAGGTGGATTCTTTACCAACTGAGATATCAAGGAAGCCCCAAACTTGCCAAGGAACCTCTGAAAAACCATGTGGAACAGACATCTCCATGATGGCAGTAGAGCAAGAGAGGGGCTGGGACATTTATTCTCAGATCCCATTTCTCACTGATTTTGACTCAGCTGGCATGAACTCCCCCACGTCTCCATGTTGTGACTGTGTATGGCAGACCAGGCTTCCATGCTGGAGAAAATCCTCAGCCAGGAAAGCAGACAGATGCTTAAGTCGGGAAGCTAACAGGTGCTGAAAACTTGTTTACTTGCAGCTCTTGGTGAACTCAGGTAGGTCAAAGAAATCTGGGACAGAGTATGAACAGTGTAGACACCATGCTTAGTTCTCTATCTGGAGGTTGCTTAGTAGAAGTTACTAACAATGAGAATAACATAAACATGTATTTCAAATGATTAAACCTGACCTAGAAAGGAGCTAGTAAATAAGGAAACATTAGTTGCTCAGTTGTGTCCAACTCTTTGTGACCACCTGGACTGTAGCCCACCAGGCTCCTCTGTCCATGGGATTCTCCAGGCAAGAATACTGGAGTTGGTTGCCATTCCCTTCTCCAGAGGATCTTCACAGCCTAGGGATAGAACCCAAGTCTCCTACATTGCAGGCAACTTCTTTACCATCTGAGCCACAAGGGAAGCCCATAAAGAAGCTGGCTATTGATAAATGAGCCCTGGTCTTATTACAAAGCATGAATGTTTAAAGAAATTGCTGGAGGATATTTGACCAGTGTTTTATCCTTACCGATGACATTCCATTTGAATCAGGATTTATTCTTAGCACTATTCCAGGTTGAGCCGGATAGTTCTGACTGTCCTTCTTACAACTGCCTTCCTTTTCGTGGTGACCAATGATATTATTTCATGAGAGAAAGGTACTAACTGGAGGAATTTGGTTCTTGTAAGATTGCTTCTTCAGGTTGGAACATTTCCATTATTGCTTTTAATAGAGGTGTGATCTTGGAAAAATTGTCACATCTATTGCTCAGTACTCTAGTAAGAGACACATATGAAAATATTAATCAGATCTGAAAAGGTTTTTGCTTTCCTAACACAAAATATCTGGTGTCTTTTACAACACCAGTTCTCTGATTCTCTGATAACAACTCAGTATCCAACAATTCAATTTGATTCTGACACTGATTGCCCAGAGTTGGAACCAGCTCAAGTTAAGGGCTCAGTCCCACAAGATGGCCCCTACTTCAGAAGCCACTTGCAGGTCCCAGGTTGCCATCCATTCTTCCGACTCATTGGCTATAAATTTGGTAGCCAATGCCATGTTCAAAAATTTGCCAGGATGACTCAAGGAACTCAGGAAAGTGTTTTATTTGCTATTACAGGTTTATAAATAGAGGATACAACTCAGAACAGCCAAATGGGAGAGATGTACAGTAAATCTCTTACATACAAATGAGTTCTGTTCTGAGTGCTTTTGTTAAGTCCAATTTGTTTGTAACTCCAACAAAGTTGGAGACATATAATATTTTACTGTAATAGTTTTATAATACTTTTTCACAAATAATACATAAAAAAAACAAAAAATAAAGAACAAATTTTTAATCTTACATTACAGTACCTTGAAAAGTACAGAAATACCAGTTACATCATTGCCGCTTTTAAACTTGCTTCTGGACACCCTGGGCTTGAAATAAAGATACTGTACTAGTGTACTCTATACAGTACTGTGCAGTAAAGTACACAAAAGCACAATCACTTGAGAAGGATACATTCGTGTGATAGTGTACGCCAGACACATAAACTAACGTGACTGGACATGTGAATGCATATTTGCATCTTTAAAAATTTGAAACTTGAAGGTTTGTATGTAGGGGACTTACTGTGTAGGGCAAAGTATGGGGAAAGGAAGGGTACAGAACTTCTGTGCCAAGCTGCCTTCCCAGTGCATAAATATGTTCACCAATCTGGAAACTCCCCAGACCCTGTCATTTGGGGGTTTTGTGGAGGTTTTATGACATAGGCATAATTGATCAAATCATTAGCCATTGGTGATAAAGCTCAATCACTTGGCCTTCTCTCTTTACCAGAGGTTGGAGGTGAGGAGCCTGAAAATTTAACCCTCTAGTCATGGCTTGGTCTTTCTGGTGACTGACTCCCTGAAACTGTCTAGGGGCCCCCAGCCCCTCATTAGCACACAGAAGACACTCTCATCACTCAGGAAATTCCAAGTGCTTTAGAAGATTCATACCAGGAAATGGAACAAATATCAAATAATGATTTTATATTTTACAACAATATCTTAATACTAGGAAAAATGTTGATGCCCCAGAGTCACTGGAATTCCCTCCCTTACTTGTAGACAAGGCAATCTATGAATCTGAGGATGTCAACATTACTTTGGCCATTAAGAACCTTGGAGCCAACTTTATAGATCATATGGGCTCATTTATGTTTTAAATCTCCATCTTCTCCATAAATTTAATTTTTAAAAAGTTTACTAACTGAACACAAATGTAATGTTATGACAATAGATTTATAAGTAAGAGTTGTAGAGAATGAAATGTGACTATTTGCTTTACTTTGCCCCTAACACTCAACATAGTCTCTTCCACCTAAAGTAATCAAACTTAACATTTGGATGTATGTTGCCTCTCCAGTCCTTTTTCCATGTTTTTATATAGAATGGTACACACACACACATACATGTATATACACACATATTGTATGTATATTCGTACACTGGTAGGCTGCAGTCCATGGGGTTGCTAGCAGTTGGACACGACTGAGCGACTTCACTTTCACTTTTCACTTTCATGCATTGGAGAAGGAAATGGCAACCCACTCCAGTGTTCTTGCCTGGAGAATCCCAGGGACGGGGGAGCCTGGTGGGCTGCTGTCTCTGGGGTCGCACAGAGTTGGAGACACGACTGAAGCAACTTAGCAGCAGCAGCAGCATACACGTGTGTATATGTATATACATACATGTGTGTGCACTTGCATATACATGTGTGCACATATATGTATGTGTTACATATATGTATATATTTGAATATGAATATGATCATGTTATTAGTGCTCACAAATAAATGTGTGCATGTAGGCGTATGTATTTCCATATCTTAAATTTGTATACCTAAGACTTATTGGGGCTTCCCTGGTGGTTCAGACAGTAAAGAACCTGCCTGCAATGCAGGAGACCCAGGTTCAATCCCTGGGTTGGGAAGATCCCCTGGAGAAGGCAATGGCAACCCACTCTGGTATTCTTGCCTGGAGAATTCCATGGATCTTGGCAGGCTGCAGTCCACAGGGTCACAAAGAGTCAGATACTACTGAGTGACTAACACAAAGACTTATTAGATATTATTATATACAGAATACTTTCAACCTTTTCATTTATACATGGTATACTAAAATAAGAATATTTTGTAATTTAATTAACCATCTTTCTGCTGCTGCTGCTGCTGCTGCTGCTGCTAAGTCGCTTCAGTCATGTCTGACTCTGTGCGACCCCAGAGACAGCAGCCCATCAGGCTCCCCCGTCCCTGGGATTCTCCAAGCAAGAACAATGAAGTGGGTTGCCATTTCCTTCTCCAATGCATGAAAGTGAAAAGTGAAAGTGAAGTCGCTCAGTCGTGTCCAACTCTCCGCAACCCCATAGACTGCAGCCTACCAGGCTCCTCTGTCCATGGGAATTGCCAGGCAAGAATACTGGAATGGGTTGCCATTGCCTTCTCTGAACCATCTCTCTAGCGATGGATATTTAGTTTATTTATGATTATTTACTAATACAAATGATTTTGCAATTCTGCATGAGGCAGGCATGAAGTTGGACATTTGAAGTAGTTATTTAACATGTCTGCCCAGAACTTTTCGAACACCTTTGAAATGCCAAGAGAATTTGAGTGTCATCTCAGTACACTAGAACCCAGTCACCTCACATCCACAGATTTCATTTAGCTAGGGTACAATCATGCAGCTTAGACATGTCCATGCTATAGTCTGATTGGAGTGAGCAGCTTCCAAACTTAATCCACAATCCAGGGGAGGGGCATAGCAGAAGCATCTGAGTGTCAAGGGAGATAGTAGCAGAAAAATTGAGTTCCTGGTACAAAAGTTACTTTAGTGCTGACAGCAGAAGTGACTTCAATCAGGTCTAGTAAAGAGCAGCTATTCAAGAGGCAGCACCCAGGTTTTGGTAGCAGAAAAAAAAACAGCATTTGCATGGTTAAAAAATTCCTCTATCTCAATGTTTATTTCCTCCTTGTCAATTGTTTTGTTGTTGTTTTGTTTTGTTTTAATATAAATTTATTTATTTAATTGGAGGCTAATTACTTTACAATATTGTAGTGGTTTTGCCATACATTGACATGAATCCGCCACAGGTGTACATGTGTTCCCCATCCTGAACACCACCCCCCACTTCCCTTTCTTTACTAAATTAGTGGTCTGTCTATTTTGTTGACTTTGGCAGAACAGCATTTTGATGTATTATTTCTACTATTTTTCTGCTTTCTACCTCATTCATACCTCCTTCTATCTTTACTGATTCCTTCAGTCTTCTTTCTTTTGTATTATGATGCTGTGGGCTTTATAGATTTGAGTTCATTTATAAGCATTCTTTTATTTTTATCTTTCAGTATTTAAAGCTATAATTTTTTAACTGATTGCCATTTGGTTTCCAATATATTCTAATACATAATGTTTTCATTATTATTACATTTGAGAAATTCTACAGTTTTTTAAACTGTATTTATTTATTTTAATTGGAGGCTAATTGCTTTACAATATTGTAGTGGTTTTTGCCAAACATCGACATGAATCAGCCACGGGCACACATGTGTTCCCATCCTGATTTATACTTCTCCTTTTACAAAAGAGTGCTTTATAGAGTTTGAAAATTCTCAAGTAAAAGGGCTTTTTTGTTATCTGATTTTGTTTTGCACTGTGAAAATTTTGTGATATTATTTCTACTTTATGAAGCATACTGAGAGTTTTGTGACATAATTTATGGTTTATTTTAATGAATTTTTATATGTGTTTGAAAAAGAAGCGTATTCTCGAGTATTTGAGTATGAAGTTCAAAATAAGTCAACATGACCTACCTTACTGATGATTTCTGGTATTCTACATCATAACTGAATGTTTGTACACTTCACTTGTCTTGGCTGAAATTGGTATGTTAAATTTGTCTATTATTATTGTATTGTTGTCTATTTCGCCTTGCATACTTTGTCTGGTATCAGCATTGCAACCCCTGTTTTCTGGCCTGTTTGTATATTTTTGTCATCTTTTATATTAGTTTAGTTTTAATCTTTAGGAATCACTTTGTTTTATTATGTGTGTATAGGTAAGACAGGCAAATACTTTTTGAGAGCCAATTTGAAAATTCTTTTTTTTTAATATAAATTCATTTATTTTAATTAAAGGCTAATTACTTTCAAATATTGTATTGGTTTTGCCATACATCAACATAAATCTGCCACGGTGGAAAGTTGACTTCAGCTCAACTAAATATGATCTCAACTCTACTATTTTATATTCTTGTGGTATTATCTTATATTTACCATGTTTCTCTTTGTGATTTGTTTCTTTTTGTTATTTTTTTAAGTTCTTTTGATATTTAGAAAATTTGTATTTTTTCTATTGGTTTTCATTATACTATTTTCTTTGATATTGCCATTAGTCTTATTTTCCTTACTTAGACTTTACTATTTATTTTGTCAGGTTTGAATGATGTCCATTGGTTACCACTTCTGACATATATATATATATATGTTATATATATACACATATATATCACATATATATGCATATATATGTGATATATATATACATATACATATAGTTAGTCATTTTATCCTATATATGTTATATATATATGTGTGTATATATATATGTATATATATATATAGTCAGTCATTTTATCCTACTTCATAT
>NW_024070207.1:91465888-91466205 GCF_014754425.2 Oryx dammah | reverse complement strand
TATATTATATAATATATGATATAATATAATATAATATATATGTTATATATGTATGTATATGTTATATATAACATATATATGTTATATATATACATATATACATAATCAGTCATTTTATCCTACTTCATCTGTCAGGCTACCACTTCTGACATATATATATATATATATGTATATATGTATATATGTATATATATACATATATATGTTATATATATATACATATATGTTATATATATATACACATATATATAACACATATACATAAATATATATAACATATATATATACACACATATATATATAACATATATAGGATA
>NW_024070207.1:91228169-91465788 GCF_014754425.2 Oryx dammah | reverse complement strand
AAAATGACTGACTATATATATGTGTGTCTATATGTATGTATGTTATATATATATATATTACATATAATATAATATATAATATAATAAGTATGTATATATATGTTATATATACATATATACATAATATAATATAATATATAATATATAATATGTGATAAATGATATATAATATAATATATATGTTATATATGTGTATATATATGTTATATATAACATATATATATGTTATATATATATATACATATGTATATAGTCAGTCATTTTATCCTATATATGTTATATATATATATAGTCAGTCATTTTATCCTACTTCATCTGTCAGGCTACCACTTCTGACATATATATATGTGTTATATATATGTGTTATATATATATGTTATATGTGTTATATATATGTGTTATATATATGTGTTAATGTTATATGTGTTATATATATACATATACATATATATGTGTTATATATATGTATGTGTTATATGTGATATATATATATATACATATACGTATATAACACACACATATGCATAAATATATATAACACACACATATATATGTGTTATATATATGTTATGTGTGTGTGTGTTATATATACATATACATGTGTTATATATATACATATACATAACACTTATACATAAATACACATAACATATATATATATATACACACATATATATATATAACATATATAGGATAAAATGACTGACTATATATGTACATATATATATATAACATATATATGTATGTATATATATGTTATATATATGTATATATGTTATATATATACATACATATATATGCATATATAGTCAGTCATTTTATCCTATATGCATTATATATATGTGTGTATATATATATATGTTATATATATGTGTGTATATATATGTTATATATGTATATATTTATATATATGTATATATATACATATATATTATATATGCAGATATATGTTATATATATACATATATACATACATATATATGTTATATATATATATACATATATATATAATCAGTCATTGTATCCTATATATGTGTATATATATGTGTGTATATATATGTTATATATATGTATATATATTTATATATATGATATATATACACATATATATTATATATATATGCAGATATATGTTATATATATATACATATATATATAGTCAGTCATTTTATCCTACTTCATCAGTTCTTTCTTGCTTCTTTACTCATTTAGCTGTGTTATTCCTATTTTGTCCAAATATGGGGTGAGTGTATTTTGACTTGCAGAAGGGAAACAAGAATTTAGATTATAGGGACTTCCCTGGAGGTCCACTGATTAAGAATTTGCCTTCCAATGTAGGAGACATGAGTTTCATCCTTGGTTGGGGAACCAAGAACCCACATGCTACAAGGCAACTAAGGTAGAATGCCACAATGAAGACCCAGTGCAGCCAAAATATAAGAAGAATTTAGATTATAAAATATTTCTCAGATGTTCCCAATAGAATGTTCAAACTTTAAAGAACTTGCAATATTGAATTGGGTAGAACATAGAGTAACCAGAGATCTTATACATTGCTGATGTAAAATTATACACCCACTTTGAAAGCTGTCTGGAAGTTTCTACTAAACCTAAAAACATCCTGTATCTGTTAAGTGGATGATTTCACAACTGAGTATATATATACCCAAGAGAAACTGGTGATTGTGTTCACTAAAAGACATGTTCAGGAAAGTTCCATGAAGGGTTATTCATAACAGGTAAACACTGGAAACAACTTAAACATTAATCAAGTAGAATTGTTACTTGCATATTCATATAATAGCTACTACACAGCAATGAAAAAGATTAAACCTCTGTCACAAGCACAAACCTAGATCTCACAGTAAAATTATTAAACAAAAGAAGTTAGTCACAAAATAGTACATGCTGCATCATTTCTCAGTTCAGTCACTCAGTCGTGTCTGACTCTTTGTGACCCCATGGACTGCAGCACACCAGACTTCCCTGTCCATCACTAACTCCCGGAGCTTGCTCAAACTCATGTCCATAGAGGCAGTGGTGCCATTCAACCATCTCATTCTCTGTCGTACCCTTCTCCTCCTGCCTTCAATCTTTCCCAGCATCAGGGTCTTTTCAAATGGGCCAGTTCTTCACATCAGGTGGCCAAAGTATTTGGAGCTTCAGCTTCAGCATCAGTCCTTCCAATGAATATTCAGGGTTGATTTCCTTTGCTATTGACTTGTTTGATCTCCTTGCAGTCCAGGGGATTCTCAAAAGTCTCCTCCAACACCACCATTCAAAAGCATCAATTGTTCGGTGCTCAGATTTCTTTATGGTCCAACTCACATCCGTATATGACTACTGGAAGGACTATAGCTTTGACTAGATGGACCTTTGTCAACAAAGTAATGTCTCTGTTTTTTAACATGCTATCTAGGTTTGTCATAGCTTCAAGGATCAAGCGTCTTTCAATTTCATGACTGCAGTCATGATCTGCAGTGATTTTGAAGCCCAAGAAAATTAAGTCTGTCACTGTTTCCATTGTTTCCCCATCTATTTGGCATGAAGTGATGGGACAGGATGCCATGATCTTAATTTTTTTAAATGTTGAGTTTTAAGCCTCTCTTCTTTTCACTTTCTGCTGCATAATTCCACTTATTAGAACTTCAGCAATAGTCTAAATAATCAACAATGATGGCAGTCAGAATAATGGTCACTTTTATGGGCTATTAGCGGGGAAAGGGCTTGAGAGAGCTTTCTGGGCAGTTACGTGCATGCACGCTAAGTCGCTTCAGTTGTGTCTGACTCTTTACAATCCCGTGGACCATAACCTGCCAGGCTCCTCTGTCCATGGGATTCTCCAGGCAAATATATGGTAGTGGGTTGCCATGCCTTCCTCCAGTGGATCTTCCTAACCCAGGGATCAAACTAGCGCATCTCTGGTACCTCCTGCATTGGCAGGCAGGTTCTTTACCACTAGCGCCACCTGGAAAGCCCTTCTGGGCAGTTGAGAATGTTCTGTATCTTAATATGGGGTGGTGGCTATATAGGTGTATACATATAAAATTTAATTGTGCATTTAAGATTATGAACTTTACCACATGTAGTTATACTTTAATACAAACACACACACACACACACACTTCTTCCCTGGCAGGAAATCACAAAGAGTACAGAAGGTTCATGAGTGCAGTTCTGGAGGGGAAAGGAGATGTTGCAAGGTAGCCAGGGAGGAGAGGGGAGCACCAAGGGTTCATTTTGCTTGGGATCACTCTTGCCCAAACCATAAGTATGTGTAATCCCAGGTGTTGCCTGGGCTTTGCCCACTATGACTGTCAGAAGCATGGTAGCAAATGTGTTGTTTCTTTACAGGTCACCCAGGGCTGTCACAAGAGTGTGATGATCAGGTTGCTGCTACACTTTTTCAGCTGTCCCTAGCACTGCCTAGAAGACAACACCTGTAACAGACAACCTACGTTATACTTTTGGGTGAATTATGAGGACTGGAGCACTTTTACTTCTGGCAGGCCAGTCCTTCTACCTAGATGACGATCTCAGTTCACCGCCCAACTTATGGAATTTATAACCCTTTAAAGTGGTCATTTGATCTCTATCTTTACTGCCATCACCTACACACACACTGGAAAGCACTTTGCAGTGCTTTCAAGTGCTTTCTGTGTGCTTTTCAAGCCAATTGAAATTCACTGCCAAGCCTGGTTGCAACTTTACTTAAATATCTCAGGATTTGGGATTTGCTAGATGAATTGAAACTATACGACAAAGGTCCATATAGTCAAAGCTACAGCTTTTCCAGTAGTCACGTATGGATGTAAGAGTTGGACCATAAAGAAAACTGAGTGCCAAAGAATTAATGCTTTTGAACTGTGGTGTTGGAGAAGACTCTTAAGAGTCCCTGGACTGCAAGGAGATCAAACTAGCCAATCCCAAAGGAAAGCAACCCTGAATATTCATTAGAGGGACTGATGCTGAAGCTGAAGTTCCAATATTTTGGCCACCTGAGGGTGGCCAATACTTTGGCCACTGACTCATTGGAAAAGACCCTGATGCTGGGAAAGATTGAAGGCAGGAGGAGAAGGGGACAACAGAGGATTAGATGGTTGGATGGCATTACTGACTCAATGGACATGAGTTTGAGCAAGCTCTGGGAGTTGGTGATGGACAGGGAAGCCTGGCCTGCTGCAGTCCATGGGGTTGCAAAGAGTCGGACATGACTGAGTGACTGAACTGAACTGAACTGAACTGAGATGAGCTGAGGAGGAAGAGGTCACATATTTGGTGAAATAACTGCATTTTACTTCATTTAGGGGAAGATAATGAAAGGCCCCTATGATGTAGATAGTTGACTTTTGGGTGGTGATATAAGTTTGATTTCATCCCTCAAAGGTCTGTTGCTGTAGTAGCTCAAATAAGTATTCACTGTCTTAAGTCTTGTGCTGAACTTCTCAAAAGAAGACCAGTTTTCTTTCCTCTTCTGGTTTTGCAGCTCCTTTTGACAGTCCTTTGCTATTTCTCCTCCTTTGCATCACTGGGGCCACCACCAATACCCCGATACCATCCTGGTATTCACTCCCACCTTTTTCAATCATTTATTAATTTTCCAAATATTTGTTGACGTTTCTGGGATGTATGTGGGTACACACATGTGTGTAAGCACTATGTGTAAGAAGATAAGAAAGACTTTGTATCTATTGTGAGTTGTGGTCCCCCCAAAAGGAGGCTCTGAGATAAAGATTAGCATACAGGAATTTTATTAGGGGCTAATTTTGGGATTGTGTTAGTCGCTCAAGTCATGTCCAACTCTTTGCGATCCCATGGACTGTAGCCCACCAGACTCCTCTGTCCATGAAATTCTTCAGGAAAGAATACTACAGTGGGTAGCCATTCCCTTTCCCAGAGGATCTTCCCAACCTGGGAAGCTAACCTGGGTCTCCTGTATTGCAGGCAGATTCTTTACCATCTGAGCCACCAGGGAAGCAATTTAGGGATTAGCGCCTGCTAAAGATAAGAAGGAAGCCAGATTGGGTAGCAGGCAATGTTAGCCTCTGACATGGTAACAAGAAAGGCCTCGGACAAAGGCTCAGAAGCTGGAATGGCCCTACAGAGTCATCCCCAGTTGGGGTGAGGGCGCTGAACCTCTATACCTTCAAATCAACCAGCCATCAGATACACGTGTTCCCTAGAAGGGAGGTGTAATCTTGGGTGAAGCTTCTCTCTTCAGCCAGTGGCAATCCTGAGGAAGAGGACTGATGCCTGAGGGCTGTCGGCCAGCAGCACTCACAGCAGCTGGGAGAATAAGTACTTCAGTCCTGAAGGGGGTATCTGGGTAGCATGTCATTGCATTCACATCAGTCCTTTTCCTAAAGTACCCAGTGTCTGGACCAGGGTAGTGGTGGTGGTGATATAGACTCAGAAATGGATAATGTCTTTATTGTTGCTCCATTGGATCTGGCCAGTGCCTACCAAGCAGTTCTTTCTCACAAAACTTCTGAAACAAAATGTGTGGAATTTTGCCCCACATCAAAAACCAGTTTTCCAACTCAGCACCCAAACTGTGCACGTGTTGTACATATTAAGTCATTTCAGTCATGTCTGACTCTTGGCAACCCCATGGACTGTAGCCCACCAGGCTCCTCTGTCCATGGGGATTCTCCAGGCAAGAATACTGGAGTGGGTTGCCATTTCCAAGGGATCTTCCCAACCCCAGGATCAAACCCATGTTCTTATATCTCCTGCATTGGTGGGTGGGTTCTTTACCACTAATGCCACCTGGGAAGCCCAAACTGAGGATCCTCCAATTCAATTCAATTCAATTTCTATGCCAACACCAATTCCTCAGTGTAAGATTCTGCAGATTGAAGGGCACAGAGAAATGGTAGCTATCCCCATGCCAGGAAGAGGTCTCTCATGAGAAAATGACCATGCTGGCCCCCTGATCTTGCTCTTCCAGCCTCCAGAACTGAAAAAGATTTTTTAAATGTATTATTTAATCACCCAGTGTATGGGCTGTTGCTATGACTGCCTGAGCAGACCAAGTCATGTCCATAGATAATGTGTCATTTAATTCAAAGAAAGAGCTCTGTTTCATCCCTGTGAATGAGTCACCTGTCCCAAGTGGTGGGTTTTGTAGCTTTACTTCATCAGACCTGAGGTTAAACTGTTGATGAAATGGTTATCAACATTACAATGTAAGCCTACATTTTAAAAATAAGATGTTTTTGACAGTATCTTGAATGACCTTTCCCTCCCTATTTATGGTTCCAGAAATGAAGCTGATATTAAGCTGCAACAGGCCCAGTACTTTGCTGCATTTTATAGCAATTCCCCAGATTGCCTAGGTGCCCCCAGAACTCTGTTTTCCTATAAGGCTTCCCTGGGACCAGGAGAGTCATTTTCTCTACCCACGTTCATCCTTCATTTCCTTTAAACACAAAATGACTTCAAATGACTGAGTTTAAATCGTTTCACTTTGCTCTAAAACACAAAACACAGAAAGTTTATTTCTTAGTTCCTCGGGCAAAGTGAGTTCTTTGTGTTTCTTGACTTTATATTAACTGGCAGTGTTACTCTGGCATATGAATATTAAGTTCAGTTCAGTCACTCAGTCGTGTTTGATTCTTTTTGACCCGATGAATCGCAGCACGCCAGGCCTCCCTGTCCATCACCATCTCCCGGAATTTACCCGAACTCATGTCCATCGAGTCGGTGATTCCATCCAGCCATCTCATCCTCTGTTGTCCCCTTCACTTCCTGCCCCTAATACCTCCCAGCATCAGGTTCTTTTCCAATGAGCCAACTCTTCGCATGAGGTGGACAAAGCACTGGAGCTTCAGCTTAAACATCAGTCCTTCCAATGAACACCCAGGACTGATCTCCTTTAAGATGGACTGGTTGGATCTCCTTGCAGTCCAAGGGACTCTCAAGAGTCTTCTCCAACACCACAGTTCAAAAGCATCAAATCTTCGGCACTCAGCCTTCTTCACGGTTCAACTCTTACATCCATACATGACCACTGGAAAAACCATAGCCTTGACTAGACGGACCTTAGTCGGCAAAGTAATGTCTCTGCATTTGAATATGCTATCTAGGTTGGTCATAACTTTTCTTCCAAGGAGTAAGTGTCTTTTAATTTCATGGCTGCAGTCACCATCTGCAGTGATTTTGGAGCCCCCCAAAATAAAGTCTGACACTGTTTCCACTGTTTCCCCATCTATTTCCCATGAAGTGATGGGACCAGATGCCATGATCTTCATTTTCTGAATGTTGAGTTTTAAGCCAACTTTTTCACTCTCCTCTTTCACTTTCATCAAGAGGTTTTTTAGTTCCTCTTCACTTTCTGCCATAAGGGTGGCGTCATCTGCATATCTGAGGTTATTGATATTTCTCCCGGCAATCTTGATTCCAGCTTGTGCTTCTTCCAGCCCAGCATTTCTCATAATGTACACTCTGCATATAAGTTAAATAAGCAGGGTGACAATATGCAGCCTTGATGTACTCCTTTTCCTATTTGGAACCAGTCTGTTGTTCCATGTCCAGTTCTAACTGTTGCTTCCTAATCTACATATAGGTTTCTCAAGAGGCAGGTCAGGTGGTCTGGTATTCCCATCTCTTTCAGAATTTTCCAGTTTATTGTGATTGACACAGTCAACAGCTTTGGCATAGTCAATAAAGCAGAAATAGATAAGGATGGACAAAAGGAACAGAGAGCCCTGGAAACCTAAAGGAAGCACTCTCAGTGGACATCTTTAACTCTTAATCTTAGCAAACTTACTATCTTCTAGAACTGGGTGTTGCAATTGTGGATTTGGACCATTTCTCGTCAGTTGGACTTTGGATTCCTAATGCCTTCCCTGGCCCCTTCTGGCTTCATTTCCTCCAACCTCATCATCTTCACAACTGAGCTAACCATGTGACAGCCTACCAATGGTCCCTGTGTACCCACACTCTACCCCTCCTGCCTGAACATGAATGCCACACAGTCATACTCACACATCAGTAAGGAAATGCCTTCATCCTTTCTCTCTTGTAAATGTAGCAAAGAAGGGCTTGACTCCCTTGCTAGAAACAGTTTGTAAGTATCTCCAACTCTTTACCCTCAGCTTCCCTCCCCACTAAGGACTTCCCTGGTGGCTTAGACGGTAAAGTGTCTTGCTTACAATTGGGAGACCTGGGTTCGATTCCTGAGTCAGGAAGATCCTCTGGAGAAGGAAATGGCAACTCACTCCAGTACTCTTGCCTGGAAAATCCCATGGATAGAGGAGCACGGTGGCTACAGTCCACAGGGTTGCAAAGAGTTGGACACGACTGAGCCACTTCACTTCACTTCACTTCCTTCCCCACTATCAGAATGGTTCATGTGTTGTGAAAATCATTTTCATAGAATTGCTTGTATTTTAATTATGTATGTGTCATAAATAAATGTAATAATAGAATCGCATACTGTTAGAAAAAATATCTTTTATAAAAAATAAAATGTGCCCCAGTTGCCTAAAAGAGTGCCTGGCATATAAAAGGTGCTCAAAGAGTATTAATTGAATGAATGAACTCATCATTTTTATAGCTGAGATCCATTGATATATCAAATTTCTTAATCTGACAAGTTAGCATAGAACCATCACTTTAACTCACAGAATTATTTGTAATGTTCAGTGAAGAGTCTAAAATCATTGGGAGAGAAACATAAAAGTGGTGTGTTTTTTTTTTTGCCGTTTCGTATTTTTTTAGAATTAATGAGGTATAATTGGCAGAATCATAATATTCAAAGTACACAACTAAAGTGAAAATTTGGTAAACATACACACTGTGAAAGGATTCCCTCCATCGAGTTATTTAACATATCCACAAACTCACATATTCCTTCTCTCCTTTTTTTTTTTTTTTTTGGTGAGAACACTTTAGTTCAGTTCAGTCACTCAGTTGTGTCCGACTCTTTGCGACCCCATGAATTGCAGCACGCCATTCCTCCCTGTCCATCACCATCTCCCGGAGTTTACCCAAACTCACGTCCATCAAGTCGGTGATGCCATCCAGCCATCTCATCCTCTGTCGTCCCCTTTTCCTTCTGCCCCCAATCTCTCCCAGCATCAGAGTCTTTTCCAATGAGTCAACTCTTCGCATGAGGTGGCCAACACTTAAGTTCTATTATTTTGGCAAATTTTAATAATAAAATACAATATTAGCTAATCATTATGATATACATTAGATTCACAGACATTATTCATCTCATAGCTAAAAGTTTGTACCCTTTTCCTAGCCTCTCCCTATTTCCCCCATGTCACCTTTCTGTCTGATTTATTTCAGTTAGCATAATAATGCCTCTAGGTTTAAACATATTGTTGCAAATTTCACAGTGTGTATGTTTACCAAATTATATACATATGTATATACATATGCACACATATATATGATCATATTTTCTTTACCCATTCATCCATCAGTGGACACTTAGGTTGTTTCCATATCTTGGCTACTGTCAATAATGCTGCAATGGATGCAGAAGTACACCTATCTCTTTGAGATAATGATTTCATTTCCTTTGGATATATATACCCCAAAATAGAATTACTGGATCACATGGCAGTTCTATTTTTAATTTCTTGAGGACCTTTCTTGAGAATTTCCATAGTGACTGTACCAATTTATACTTCCACCAACAGCGTAAAAGAGTTCTCTTTTCTCCATATCTTCAACACCTTTTAAACTGCATGCCAATTAAATGGACAACCTGAAAGAAATGAACAAATTCTTAGAAAAGTACAATCTGCCAAGACTGAACTAGGAAGAAAGAGAAAATATGAACAGGCGCAAGCACTGAGATTGAAACTATGATTTTAAAAATTCCAACAAAAGTCCAGAACCTGATTTCTTTACCAGCGAATTCTATCAAACATTTAGAGAAGAGCTAACACCTATCCTTCTGATACTCTTCCAAAAAATTTCAGAGGAAGGAATACTTCCAAACACATTCTATGAGACTACCATCACGCTGATCCAAACCAGACAAAGATACAAAGAAAAAAAGAAGAAAGAAAATTACAGGCCAATATCACTGATGAACATAGATGCAAAAATCAACAAAATACTTGTAATCTGGATCCAACAGTACATTTAAAGGATCATACACCATGAACAAGTGGAATTTATCCCAAGGATGAAAGGATTGTCCAATATCTCCAAATTAATCAATGTGATACATCATGTCAACAAATTGAAGAATAAAAACCATATTACCATCTTAAAATATGTAGAAAAATCTTTTGACAAAATTCAGCACCCATTTATGATAAAAACTCTCCAGAAAGTGGATTTAGAGGGAACATACCTCAACATAATAAAGGCCATGCATGACAAACCTGGGGCTTCCTCAGTGGCTCAGTGATAAAGAATTTGCCTGCAGTGAAGGAGATGCAGAAGACACAGGTTTGATCATCAGGTCAGGAAAATCCCCTGAAGGAGTGCATGACAACCCACTCCAGTATTCTTGTATGGAGAATCCCAGGGACAGAGGAATGTGGTGGGCTACAGTCCATAGGGTTGCAGAGAGTTGGACATGACTAAAGCAACTTAGCACAAATGCATGCATGACAAACCTGCAGCTCACATCATGCTCATTGATGACAAGCTCTGAAAGCATTTTGCTTAAGATCTGGAATAAGACAAGGATGTCCACTCTCACCACTTTTGTTAAGCATAGTTTTGGATTGCACAGCAATCAGAGAATATTAAAAGAGAAAGACAAGCAAAGAACCTATGATGTAGAAGCAAAAGATAGTGAATGGGAAAAATAGACACAGACAGATCTGAGTAGTATGAATGAGCTAATAGAGAGAGGGGCTGGCTATACTAGGACAAATATTTATAAAACTTCTTTACCAGGTCCTAGAAACCATGGAGGATAGAGGAAAGTTGTTATTTAATTCCAATATTTTCTTATACCTGACAATAATAGCAAAAATTAAGAATTTAACAAAACAATTGGAGGGGATGTGGATCAAAAGGAACTTTCACACATAGCTGGCATGAGTATGAATTGATAAAACTTCTATGGAAAATAATCCAACATAATCTTACAAAATTGAACACATGCATATCTTACAGTTTAGCAACCACTTGTAAGTACATATAGCTGAGAGAAACCCTCATAATTATGTTACAGAATATGTGCGAGTTTCTTCATAGCTGCAATGCTTGTAATGGTAAAAAACCAACAACCCCACCTCAACTCAGAACAACCCAATTGTTCATCGACAGATAAATGAATAAATTAGATTGTGGTAATATTCACAGAAGAGCTTTCATGCATCACTAAAAATTAATGAGCTAAATTATGGCAGATACTGATCAGCTCATCACTGCACCTATTTCCTCTTATTCCTGGGAATACAACTAGCCTCTATTATATTTTTTAGCCTCCCATGTATCCTCCCATGTATTTACATGTGATCATATGTGTCATTTGGAATCCTCTGGGAAACCACCACAAAGATGGATTTAGGAGTGTAAGAATTTCATTGACAGTGAGTCCTATGAATAACAAAGGGCAGACAGAAGAAGAATAGACCGGTAGACAAGGAGACCCTTCAAACCATGATGCAGGTCTCACCCATGTGAAAGGAGAGGGGAAGGAAGAATGAGTGGCTAAAGAAAACTTCAGACTGCAGTGTGGCTCTGATTAAGTTTTGGTTAGACCAATGTGAAATCCGAACACAAACCTTGCCAACAGATACATTCTGCATTGGGTAAAAATATTCAGGGCTTTGTAAATTTGCTGTGCTCAGTCACTGGATGGAAACTGCCTGCCTGGCCTCACTTTGAATGTTGTGATAGATCTTACAGGTGTTGCAGCTGGATGCTGTCAGCTCACTGAATTCCTTCAAGCATCTTCTGTGTTGAAGGGAGATCTGAGAAGCACACCTCCATGGGTGTAGCATGTGACTGAGTTTTCATAAATGGAATATGAGAAGTGATGTGTGCCACCTCCAGAACTGACTCAGAAACATCCTCCATGGATCCTCCATGTTTTTCCTCTCTCTTTAGCTTGAGGGAAGATAAATATGGCAATTTAGGAAACCATATGTTGAAGACAGCAGTGGATAGGATGGAGGAATTCTAAGTTCCTGATTCATCAATTGGATGAGAGCCATACACTATTAAAATTGTGTATTTTAGACTTTATGCAGGAAAGAAATGAGTTGCAATACTTAGATTTGAGAGTTTGTCTATTATGACAGCTAATTATATCCTAAATCATGCTTTTAGTGACTCATTAAATCATAGATGATTTTTGGAAAACTAATTTTGAGACAGAAAAGGAGATCCCAGAAGACAAAATACAGTAAGCTACAATTTTATAGACTCAAAACAAGCAGCTTTAATAATATATTGCTTTAAGAATTATATTTTCAAAGCCATAAAGAATTTTTAAAGTAATGATAATGGTTAATTCTGGGGAGAGTCAGAGACTGGGAGAAATATATTGGTAAATGAGAAATGTGTATAGTAAGATTAATCAGAACTTTTCAGGAAACACTTATTAAAGGCAGAGACTTCCTGTTAGATGGAGAATCACTGCTATGTTTTCTTAGGGACTAGCAAGTGTTCTTATCAAAGATCTCTTATTCCTTGGGGTAATAGTTGACATTTTGAAATAAAGATTCTTCTCTAAGAGGTATCAAGAAATCATACAAAATTCTGTAAACCAATTATCCTTCAATAAAAAATAAATTAAACAAGAAAAAATCATGAAATTGAGAGGTAACAAGCCAAAAATTCAAAATATTTTTGTATGCTCAAATATCAGAAACAGAATATCAAATTAAATTTGAAAATGTGTTTGAGTTATGAACTGTATTTTGCTGCAAGTACACAAACTGCAAAATAGTGGCTTAAATACAAAAAGATTTAATATCTCACAGTAAAGAAGTCTGAAGTTTGGAAGGCCAGAGATGGAAGTCTACAGTGTCCTCTGGAAACCACAACTTCTTCTTTCTGCTCCTAGGATACAATTTTCATCTTTAAAGATCAAGATGGCTGCTGGATAGTCATTAACTTCCATTTCAAGTAGCAGGAAGTACAAAGGGCAACCAAACTCCTAGCAGTCAGCTTTCTTTAAGCAACCTTCCAAAAAGACCCAACTAATAGTCATGCTTTCTCTTTACCAAGGGAGATGAGAATAAAGTCTCTATTTTGAATGGTCATCTAGCCAAATGAAAATTAGAGTTCCACTAAAGAAAGAAGGGGGGAATGTCAACTAGAAACAAAAGGCACCTTGTGTAAAATTGACTGTACACAAAACCCATGACCCAGAAGTTCTACTACTATACACAAGCTTGTGAGCATACTCAGTCACTTCAGTCATATCTGACTCTTTGTGACCCTACAGACTATACTCCAACAGACTCCTCTCTCCATGGAATCCTCCAGGCAAGAATACCAGAGTGGGTTGCCATGTTCTCCTCCAGGGAAATTCCCCATCCAGGGATCAAACCTGCATCTCCTGTGTCTCCTGCATTGCAGGTGGATTCTTTAATGCTGAGCCACTGGGGAAGCCCATAAAAGCTTAGAGCAATTCTTACAAACAGACACCAGAAAGCATGTACAAGAACTTTCATAACAGCAATGCTAATAATGACAACAAACTAGAAATAAATGTATTAACAATATAATAGATAAATTGTGCAATAAATTCATATTGCAGTGGAGATCAATAATGTATCTCAAAGAATTGATAGAAATAAGACCCAGTGGGATAGAGCACTGGTTCCACTGATATAAAGTTCAAAAACTGGCAAATCTAAGTAATGTTCAAATATATGCAACATAAGGTAATTTTATAGAATGAGTGTTTGTGTCCCCCAAATTTCATATGTTAAAACTCTTCAAAGTGATGGTATTAAGAAGTGGGGCCTTTGAGAGATGAAGTCATAAAAGTGGAGCCTCCATTAATGAATCAGATAAATAATGAGTCACAATAGAGTTTCCTTCCCCTGCTCTGCTTTCCATTATTGAGGATACAAGAAATTAGTAGTCTACCAGCCAGAAGAGTGTGGAAAATTCTTAAAGAGATGGGAATACCAGACCACCTGACCTGCCTCCTGAGAAATCTGTATGCAGGTGAAGAAGCAACAGTTGACTAATTAATTTCCTGATATGTGAAATATTCTGTGAACAGCAAATATATTATCTGGAATATAAAATAAAATATTTTAGAGTAATAAAAAAAAAAGAACCTGACATGGAACAATGGACTGGTTCAAAATTGGGAAAGGAGTATGTCAAGGCTGTATATCATCACCCTGCTTATTTAACTTATATGCACACTACATCATGCAAAATGCTGGGCTGGATGAAGCACAAGCTGGAATCAAGATTGCTGGGACAAATATCAATAACCTCAGATATGCAGATGGCAGAAAGTGAAGAAGAACTAAAGAGCCTCTTGATGAAAGTGAAAGAGGAGAGTGAAAAAGTTGGCTTAAAACTTCAGAAAACTAAGATCATGGCATCCAGTCTCATCACTTCATGGCAAATAGATGGGGAAACAATGAGAGACTATTTTGGGGGACTCTAAAATCACTGCAGATGGTGACTGCAGCCATGAAATTAAAAGACACTTGCTCCTTGGAAGAAAAGCTATGACCAACCTAGACAGCATATTAAAAAGCAGAGACATTACTTTGCCAACAAAGCCCTGTCTAGTCAAAGCTATGGTTTTTCCAGTAGTCATGTATGAATGTGAGAGTTGGACTATAAAAACAGCTGAGTACCGAAGAATTGATGCTTTTGAACTGTGATGTTGCAGAAGACTCTTGAGAGTCCCTTGGACTGCAAGGAGATCAAACCAGTCAGTCTTAAAGGAAATCAGTCCTGAATATTCACTGGAAGGACTGATGTTGAAGATGAAACTCCAGTGCTTTGGTCACTTGATGCGAAGAACTGACTGATTGGAAAAGACCCTGATGCTGGGAAAGATTGAAGGTAGGAGAAGAAGGGGATGACAGAGGATGAGGTGGTTGAATGGCATCACCAACTCAATGGACATGAGTTGGAGCAAGCTCTGGGAGTTGGCGATAGACAGGGAAGTCTGGCATGCTGCAGTCCATGGGGTCACAAAGAGTTGGACATGACTGAGTGACTGAACTGAACTGAGCCAGAAAAGGGCTCTCATCAGAATCCAACTGTGTTGGAACCCTGATCTCTGACTTACATACAGCCTCTGGAGCTGTGAGAAACAAATTTCTATTCTATATAAGCCACCCACTATGGCATTTTGTTACATCAACCTGAAATGACTAAAGCAAGGATATTGTATTAATCAGGGTTCCCTGGTGGCTCAGATGGTAAAGAATCTACCTGCAATGTGGGAGACCCAGGTTCTATCCCTAGGTCGGGAAGATCCCCTGGAGAAGGGAATGAATACACACTCCAGTATTCTTGCCTGGAGGATCCCATGGACAAAGGAGCCTGGCAGGCTATAGTCCATGGAGTCTCAATGAGTTGGACACGACTGAGAGACTAACACTTCCACTTTCTCCAGAGAAACAGAATTAATAGGATATGTCGCTATGTATAAGAGGGGATTTATTATAGGAATTGGTTTACAAGGTTATGAAGGTTGTGAAGACCCACAGGCTGGTGATATGACTCAATCTAAGTCCAAACATGTTATGGTCTAAGTCCCAGTTGAAGCCCAAATATCTGAGAACCAAAAGTGCCTGTGTGTGAGGACAGGAGAAGATGGATGTATCAGCTCAACCAGAGAATGGTTCACCTTTCCTCTGCCTCTGTTCTATTCTGGCCTTCTGTTCATTGGAAAATGCCCACTCACATTGGGAAAGGTAATCTGCTTTGCTTTGCTCAGTTCATCAACTCAAATGCTATTCTCTTCCAGAAACACCCTCATAGACTCACTTAGAAATTATGTTTTATCAGCTATCTGTACATCCCTCAGCCTATTCAGGTTGACACATAAAGTTGACTATCACATTCCCACCTCTTGTCAATTTAACATCTATCTGCACCTCCTTAAACTATACTTGAAAAAGGGAAGCCCTGGTGGCTTAGACAGTAAAGAATCCACCTGCAATGCAGGAGACCAGGGTTCAATCCCTGGGTTGGGGAGATCCCCTGGAGAAGGGAATGGCTACCCACTCCAGCATTCTTGCCTGGGAAATCTCTTGGACAGAGAAGCCTGGCGGGCTACAGTCCATGGGACCACAAAGGTGTCAGACATAATTCAGCAACTAAACAACAACAATATGTATATATGTACACAACGTATTCATAACAATATAAGGAGAAAATAGTCGTGACAATTACAGTCCCTGTTTCTGTCACTGATCACATGTTCAGTTCAGTTCACTTGAGTTCAGTTGCTCAGTCGTGTCTGACTCTTTGCGACCCCATGAATAGCAGCACGCCAGGCCTCCCTGTTCATCACCATCTCCCAGAGTTCACTCAAGACTCACGTCCATCAAGTCCGTGATGCCATCCAGCCAGCTCATCCTGGGTCGTCCCCTTCTCCTCCTGCCCCCAATCTCTCCCAGCATCAGAGTCTTTTCCAATGAGTCAACTCTTCGCATGAGGTGGCCAAAGTACTGGAGCTTCAGCTTTAGCATCATTCCTTCCAAAGAAATCCCAGCGTTGATCTCCTTCAGAATGGATTGGTTGAATCTCCTTGAAGTCCAGGGGACCTTCAAGAGCCTTCTCCAACACCACAGTTCAAACGCATCAATTCTTCGGCACTCAGCCTTCTTCACAGTCCAACTCTCACATCCATACATGACCACAGGAAAAACCGTAGCCTTGACTAGGCGGACCTTAGTTGGCAAAGTAATGTCTCTGCTTTTGAATATGCTATCTAGGTTGGTCACAACTTTTCTTCCAAGGAGTAAGCGTCTTTTAATTTCATGGTTGCAGTCACCATCTGCAGTGATTTTGGAGCCCCCAAAAATAGTCTGACACTGTTTCCACTGTTTCCCCATCTATTTCCCATGAAGTGATGGGACCAGATGCCATGATCTTCGTTTTCTGAATGTTGAGCTTTAAGCCAACTTTTTTACTCTCCTCTTTCACTTTCATCAAGAGGCTTTTTAGCTCCTCTTCACTTTCTGCCATAAGGGTGGTGTCACCTGCATATCTGAGGTTATTGATATTTCTCCCAGCAATCTTGATTCCAGCTTGTGTTTCTTCCAGTCCAGCATTTCTCATGATGTACTCTGCATAGAAGTTAAATAAGCAGGGTGACAATATACAGCCTTGACGTACTCCTTTTCCTATTTGGAACCAGTCTGTTGTTCCATGTCCAATTCACATGACCAGATCACATGGTGATAGCTGATATTTTTAACTGCCTTCTTCCACTACTTATTACATATTCCCTTTTCCTTCCTCAAGCACCTCAACTGGTTGTGGTTCTTGATCTGATGGGATGACCCAAACCTTCATTCCTGAAGGGTCTGGGCCATTAGCAGCCCTACCTGGATCATGTTGTTGTAATTTTCCATTGACTTAATCACAGGGTGCAAAAATACTAAGAAATGCCCTAAGAAATCTCCTGTATTCCAGATATATTCTTTCTTACCTCCACTGTGGAATAGTAGTCAAATTTTCCCTGAGTAACTAATTAGGATTAATCTGTGCCTATTGACTCAAAGGACTGAAGACTCCAAGTGGCCCATCTGTATGGGCTGCTAAAATACCAAATTGGGTGGTTTATAAACAACAGGAATTTACTTCATGGTGTTAAGAGGCTGGAAATTCGAATCATGGCATTGGAAGATTTGGTGTCTGGTGAAGGCCCGCATCCAGATTAATAGACAAAACCTCTTCACTGTGTTCTTACATGGTGGAAGAGGAAAATTTGGCCACTTTTAAAAGGACACTAATCCATTTTCCAGAGGCCCTGCATCTAATCATCTCCCAGAGATCCAACCTCTTAATACCATGACCTTGGGGATTAAGTTTAAATATATGAATCTTGGAGGGACACAAACATTCAGACCATGGCAGATATGATTGACACAAAGGTCAGTGTTATGAGCTGAAATATGTCTCCTCAAAATTCATATTTTGAAACCCTAAGTAAGCCTCAGTACCTTAGAATATGACTGAATTTTGAGATAGGGTCATGAAAGAGGTAATTATATTAAAATAGGGTCATTCAGTTCAGTTCAGTTCAGTTCAGTCGCTCAATCGTGTCCGACTCTTTGCGACCCCATGAATTGCAGCACGCCAGGCCTCCCTGTTTATCACCATCTCCCAGAGTTCACTCAGACTCACATCCATCGAGTCCATGATGCCATCCAGCCATCTCATCCTGGGTCGTCCCTTTCTCCTCCTGCCCTGAATCCCTCCCAGCATCAGAGTTTTTTTTCCAATGAGTCAACTCTTCACATGAGGTGACCAAAGTACTGGAGTTTCAGCTTTAGCATCATTCCTTCCAAAGAACACCCAGGGTTGATCTCCTTCAGAGTGGACTGGTTGGATCTCCTTGCAGTCCAAGGGACTCTCAAGAGTCTTCTCCAACACCACAGTTCAAAAGCATCAGTTCTTCAGTGCTCAGCCTTCTTCACAGTCCAACTTTCACATCCATACATGACCACAGGAAAAACCATAGTCTTGACTAGACAGACCTTAGTCGGCAAAGTAATGTCTCTGCTTTTGAATATGCTATCTAGGTTGGTCATAACTTTTCTTCCAAGGAGTAAGCGTCTTTTAATTTCATGGCTGCAGTCACCATCTGCAGTGATTCTGGAGCCCAAAAAATAAAGTCTGACACTGTTTCCACTGTTTCCCCATCTATTTACCATGAAGTGATTAGGTGCGACCTAATCCTTATAAGAAGGTCTTATGAGAAGAGGGGATTAGGACACAAACAGAGAGAGCCATCAAGTATGTGTACTAGGAGAGATGACCATATGAACACACGGTGAGAAGGTGACTATTTACAAACCAAAGAGACAGGTCTATTAGAAAAAAAAAAAAAACCTGCTGCCACCTTGACCTTGAAATTCTAGTCAACAGAGCTATGAAAGAATAAATTTCTCTTGCTTAAGAAACCCAGTCATTGGTATTTTGTTATGGCAGCTGAAACTGACTAATACAGTCAGGATTGTAGATATAGCTGACGGTGAAGCAAAAGGATGAAATCAAGGAGGGCTATAATTCTGGGGTAATGATAATGTTCCATATTTTAATGTGGATGATAGTATGTGGGAGTTTTAGTATTATTATTACTATTTTAACTTTAAATATATTTATATGTTATCTTATAGATGTCATCATTTAAATATTGAGAAAAAGGAAGAGAAGAGAAAGTTGTGAAGATAGGCATTTAGATACAGGAAAATAATCATAATTAGAGGTATTTGAACAAAGGTCTGTATTATGCAATTAAGAGATAGATATAGTTTAGATTCTGGCCCACATCATTAAAACTAAACTTGAGGGCCCCAGTTCCTCTAAAGTTTAAAATGTATTTTATTCAAGGAGAAAGTTAAGTGTTTAAAGTGTCAGTTTAATTGGCTAGTGAAAATGAATTATCTATCATTTGTTAGCAGTTGATTATACCTACTGCTGCTACTATCTTGTTGAATAGTAATTATCATCTTGGAAAGATAAATTTGGAATAGGTAGAGACAAAGATAAAATTAGACTAGGTATAGATTATTGGCATACATGTACAGTACAGAAAAACTACTTTAAGAGCAAACTATTATTTTAGTCAAACTAGTTTCTGTTCATGACTGCAATATTATGATTGTTGAACCATGTGACATAGTCTAGCAGAAGGTAGACTAGACCAGAAGTCAGAAGGATATGTTCTAATTCTGATCTTAAACTCTCTGAGACTTAATTCCTTCAACTGTTCACAAAGGGAATAGATAACTTGCCTGCCTACCTGATGATTCAATGTGAAACTCAAAGTAAGTAAGAGCTGGAAGGCAAGTTAAACATTTCATAGTTCACCTTATTCATTTTCAACATGATGAATCTGAAACTTAGACCAAGATAATAATTGGAATATTAGGTCTAGAGCTCAAGTCTCTTGAGGTAATCACCCAGAAATCAGGAGGAAAAAAATGGAAATTAGAAGTCAAAGAGAAAAAAGCTGAGCATAGTCTGGAATTTCAATAGCTAAATAAAAAGACTTATGGAAAAATTGTAAAGAGAAAGTGCAGAGGAGGAACTTGTCTATGAAATAATTAAACAAAATGGATCAGAACTGAAGGAAACACATTTCAATATTAAAAGGGCACACCAAGTGTCGACCACAGTAGGTGGAAATATACCTTGGTACAGATTCATTGTTATGAAATTTAAGAAGGTTGGGAAAGGAAACATGATTCTTCAAGCTTCCAAGGGTGAGGGGAACAAATAATATCAGAGAATCATGAAAAATAATTAATATTAATAACAGATGTCCCATTAGTAGTTTCAAAATCTAGATGTTTCATTAGCAATACCTGCTTCATTAGCAACACTGAAATCTAGAAGAAAATAATTTCAAAATGTTGAAAGAAAATAATTTCCAACCTAATAGCCTATGTTCAGCCAAACTATCAATGAAATGTAGAGATACAATAAATCCATAGGTAGGGGTAAAGTATAAAGAAAAGCAAAGTTATAACATGGTTACCTCTAGGGATGGGAAAGAAGATGCAATCAGTCTATCAATAGGAAGAACAAACAGAGGGTTTCTAAGTTGTAATGATCATTTCTTAATCTGGGTAATCTCTTTATTTTAGTTTCTATGCTCAGTTGCTCAGTCATGTCTGACTCTTTGCGGTCCCATGGACTGTAGCCCACCAATCTCCTCTGCCCATGGAATTTTCCAGGCAAGAATACTGGAGTGAGCTGCCATTCCTACTCCAGGGGATTTTCCCAACCCAGGAATTGAACCTGAGTCTCCTGAGTCTCCTGCATTGGCAGGTGAGTTCTTTACCATGAGTACCACCTGGGAACCCCAGTTTATTCTCCAAGAAGATTAATAGTTTCATTATTCTTTCTTAATAAGAAAAAAAGAATACATATGAAACACAAAAGTAAAGAATAAACACCAAAATGGTAAAGTGAAAAATGATTGTCAATGGAGTTTGCATGGCAGTAAGGTTAATGTGACTCAAAGAGGAGAGATGTTTCTCTTGTGTAACACTTATATAAGCTTAAATCAACTGAATATATTGTCAAAATTTTACAATTAAAAATTTTAAAAGAAACAATGTCTCCTAAGGGTTAGGAGAAGATGTAAACAGCTAATCAAAGTTTCATTTTCATTAAAACATATCTCTAAAATGGGAAAATAATATAAATAAACATTTCATTGAAGGGTCAATAAACATTTGGAAAAAAAATAGCCTCACTAGTAATTAGAGAAATACTGACTAAAATGAAATATTTTTGTTTTATACCTATTATTGATTCTACATTACCTAGTCTTGTCTAGGTTGCAGAGAAATGAGGATGATCATATATTCATAATAGAATGCAAATTGGTGCAATTTGGCAATATCTAGAAAGCAGATAATATGTAAATACTTTAATCTAAATATACTTTGGGGGTTATATCATAAAGAAATGCACACATTTGCACAGGGAGGCATACAGAAATATTTATGCCAACATTCATTTTTAACAGCAAAAAAATGGGAAACAACATTAATGTCCATCAGTGGAGGAATGGATAAATAAATGGTAGTGTATTCACCATAGAATATTATACATTAGTACAATGACTGAATTTGGGTTAATCCATGTACATCACTTGGATAAATTTAAAAAGCAATACTGACTGGAGAAAAAGCAATGTGAAGAATATATGCAAATCATGAATAAGCAATGTGAAGTTACCTAGATATATTTAAAGGGGGGTAGATTAAAGTGTTTACCTCACTCGTCCCCAGCAAACAACTTTAAATACATTAACGAGATTTTTGTTTCACAAAGTATCTTGAGATTTTTCCTCTTTGTAGTTTCAACATTTAATGCTTTTCTTTGCTAGTACCATTCCCAGACCTGGGCAAGAGGGACGTCTGCCCTAGGGATCATGCTTTAGAGGAACCAATGCCACAAATATGCACACATAAAATTGTGTGAAAGAACACCTGGGAACCTGTTGCACTCAGCTCTGGAGCTTAGGGCCAATATCACACAATCCGCAACACACTGTGCAAAATGCCCACCTTTATACCAGATGCCATTTGCATCCAACAAAAATGAAGTTCTCAAAACTAAGGGCAAACACAGATCAAGGCTGTGAAGATCTGTGTTATATGCCACTGGCAACTTGGAATAGACACTTCTTTTGGGTTCTAAGAGAATTTGGATGGCAGAAGGACTAAAGTAAGAAAAAAGGCTCATTTTTCAAATCTTTGCAGACATCAACAACACAGAATTTTTTTGCATATTGAAATATTTCTCAGTAATGCTGAGACAATGAAGAGATAGCATTTTCTTGCTTTTCTTCATGCTCCCATTCTAATTTGGAAATAATTACAAGTTAGCATGGTGTTTGCAACGTGGCATCTGAAGGAAATTTTGCAATACTAAACTATTCATATTACTCTTAAATTTGATTACATATAGGTCTACACATGACAGGAGTAAAGTGATGCCAGTTCTGGCAACTAAATGAACATTAAATACCAAAATTGCTATTAATTTTAATTTTCATAAAAATATTTAGTAAGATTTCATTATATTTTAAAAAATTAAAATACTTTTTAAGCTCTATTTAAAATTTTTTCCTAAAAATTTGTTATTTATTAATTATACTTTTGTGCTTGGCTTTTAATCTTACTAGATAATTTGGATTTTGATTAGCAGCATAAAGAGTATAAATAAATTTCACAAATTATGTGAAAATATTGACTATAATATTATTAAGAACTTCACTGAGATGAAAGCAAAAACATTTTCATGATATAAACATGTAATAATTAATAAACTACATTTGCCTTATTTTATTATTTACCTAAACTTCACTAACACATCAACAGAACAACTAGACATGCAAAATAATAATTAATTTCAATAGCTTAACTTTTAAATATATAAGCTTTTTACATTTTTAATTGGAGGATTTTTGCTTTATAATATTGTGTTGGTTTCTGCCAGGCATCAACATGAATCAGCCATAGGTTTACACATGTCCCCTCTCTCTTGAGACCCCCTCCCACCTCTCACCCCATTCCACCCCTCTAGGTTGTCACAGTTATATTTGCCAACATAAGAGGATAGTATGTTTGAATATATTTTAGGTTGACCAGTTTGTTAGCTTGATTTGTAACTTTTAACTATTTAGATATATGGTACAGGGAGCTCCATGATCCTCAGAGAAACAAACAAAGCCTCAGTTCACAAGAACTAGTCTCCTTAGAACAGGCTATCATGGTTTCTAGGTCTTGTACTTAGGAAAACTTTGTAGCAAGGAACAGTCCTCTTCAGAGGGCCAGTCAGGTGTTGATTGCTATGCCTTATTCTTCTACCTTCTTGCTCACTCCCCAGTTTTTACTCAGAGAATTGAGTATCTAATTCACATTCCCTAATATCTTTTCATGGCTGAGGTTGAGACCCCAACCAGCACTATTTGCATTTGTAAAGATATCCACAATCATAGAGCAAGTTTAAAATTAAAATTCTCTAAGGTTGGGTTATCAGACATCATCAACTGGAGAAGTGATGGGTGGCACTAGTGGTAAAGGACCCATGTGGCATTGCAGGAGATGTAAGAGATACTGGTTTGATCTCTGGGTCAGGAAGATCTCCTGGAGAAGGGCATGGCAACCAACTCCAATATTCTTGCCTGGAGAATCCCTTGGACAGAGAAGCCTGGAGGGCTATGGTCAATAGGGTCGCAAAGAGTTGGACATGACTGAAGCATGCATGCCTGCCTGATTTTTTTAAACGTATATAAAATATTACGAGCTGTGGATTTTGTTGCCATTACCAAAGGAGAGGAAGCAGGAAGCATACTTTTTTAATGGTGTATTTATTTCTTTTACCAAAAGAGATCCAAAAGCATTCCTAATCCTAAAGCCACTCTTGGGAAGCCTTTGAAGTGTATATTTACCTTTCTTCCATTTTCCAAAAGTCTCTGGGCTTAAGAGAAATGGCTGATCTAAAGTTTCTTTAAAGTACTGGTTCAAATTTTCAACCACCAAACACCACTTCTTTATTACTTCCTTCCCCCATGGACTTCATGTTATGAAAGTCAGTGCCTAGAGAACAAGCTGCATCTATTAAGTCATAATTTCCTTTTCTGTTATTAATTGATCTGAAACATCTATGATTGCAAAACACAGCTTATGAACATCATTAAGTAACTGAGATCCACTCTGAAATGATGTGATTAGAACAGGAGTAAGGTAAGACATCTTTTTAATTATTCCAGACATCTTTATTGAAATGAATGTTATTTCAGTTAGGGCTTTAAAAAATATTGAAAATAGCCTGCAGATCTGACTGGCTTTTACTGATTATTACTTTCCTTTACTTCTTGAAAACCTTTAATTGTTGACATAAAAATGATTAAAATGCTGACCCAAGGCTGGATTTCTGGTATGTTCAAGTGAGAACATGAGTAAATCCTCTCCCCAAGTAGCTACAAAGCTATGCAGTTCTTTATACTATAATGCTATACAAAATTGACTAAACAACTATTTCCATGCTCTGCAGATTAACCAAAGACATAATAATCTGAGTGGTATTTGTGCTTGAAAAACTCCTGAACTTCAGGTAAACACCATAGGCGTCTTTGGTGATCTTGTTTCTGTCCGCTTCTATAGACATTCCCTTAGGCCAGTGGTAGCTCCTTCCCAGTTCAGTAAATGCAGGAATTCTGCCAGCTTCTCTGCTGCAGTTGAAGGGAATTCATTCAGTCTGGAGTGTTGGGTGATGTCTACGCCGTGGGTGGTGTCAAGGGAAGTGATGATGATCTCTGAGGCCCAACTCAGGGCTAAGACTAGAATAAGGCAAGTGAGGCACTTACCTTGGGCACAAAATTTAAGGAAGCACCAAAAAATGCATTAATCATGATAAATTACATTTTAATGCAATATATTTAAAAATGAAAATTAATGCAAAAATCCATGATGAACAAAATATCAAAATTTTAAATAAGTCCTGGCAATGGAACTACTGTAGTTGCAGATGGGGCAAGCATATTTCTGGCTGAGATAGCTATCAGAGAAAAATGTATATTGGCTTTATTTGTATAAGTTCTTAAAGATATAAAATTTTCTCTGATAAATGATGCTTTAGCTATGCTATTCTATATACTTTTATGTATGTCTGAAATTTTTTATTATAGACTTTTAAAATATTTAATTCTCCACAGGAAAGTAAACAAAAGCAACATTTTTCAGGACTTTGATTACAATATTAAATCAGAGGAGATTCAAAGTAGTCACAGAGGTCAAAGTTCCCTACTGTTTAAGTACCACTTATAAACCAGCTGACAGTTTAAGTAAAATTATATGAAACAGTTTTAGGTAAAACAGTAATTTGTAGAAAAACATGCTTTCTTTAAAATTATTTCTGTTTTTTCACCATGTATCTATTTGACTATTTACCTTTACACACCGAAATTTTGATGACTTTCTGACTTGGTTTAATATTAATTATGAAATTTTTTGAGTGTGGAATTTGGTGTTTTTTAGTTTGTTCTCAAATTCTGTCTCATAACCACAATGCTAGAGTCATTATTGTTTTTAGAATTGCTAGTCGTGAGCCACTAGATGACTTTGTAATCCACTCATGAGACACAATCCACAACTTGGAAAGCACTGCCTTAAGGAACCTGAAAAGATATTAGACTCCTGAAATGATGTAGTAAATAATCTAATTGGAAAGATAAATATTGATTTCGGGACACACATTACAAAAGACATGTGGTTTAAGGTAAGTGAACATTCCAGATTAGTGTCATAAGACATCAGAGAAGAACAAAGATCACTATAAATAAATGGTCAACAATAGTCTAATGGTATAGAAGAATAAAGGAATTTGAGTAACATATACATGAGCAAAAAGAGATGGAGATTGATATTTCTGGTAAAGCTATGAAGGGTAACTGCATGACCAGATACATGGAGAAATGTAAATATGTATATATGGATAATGTTGTAAACCTCTTTGGTTTGGAGTCATACAAAATATAACAGAGTACTAATCTTTATTTATTTATTTTAGCTATGCCTCATGGCATGATCCCCAACCAGGGATCAAACTCATGCCCCCTGCATTAGAAGCGCATCGTCTTAACCTCTGGACCACCAGGGAAGTCCCAGACTGATGTTTTTAATCACCTCATATTTGGACCCATTATTCCTAGATTTGTTCAAGTACCTCCAGTATGCTTGAATGATGATTTTATTTAGTTCCCAAACTCAAACACAAATGCTAACCTTTTACTAAATTTTCTGAAATATATTTATGATGAAAAGAAAAGATCATCTTTACATATAAGAAAGGCATTAGGCCTTTTATGTTATTGACATCCTGGGAAGTTCAGATACATTCTGCAGTCCCATATCCTTAGCAGGAAGTTTAAAGGTGACTGTACATTTTTGCACACATAGTTCATCAACTGACTTGATTCACAGTAGTACTTATTAATAACCGTTATCCTAGAAGGATGGCTCTGTGTCCCCAGTAGAAACATTAGAGACCTCAAGATTTCTTTCTAATAATAAGATCATAGTTGAAATTTCTATGATTAGAAATGTATCATGCATCTTAGAACAATGCTCATTTACCCTCATGGGCCTCCTGAAAGGAGACAATATCATTCTATTGTAAATAAAGCAAATTAAACCTTGTGTATTTCAAGGAAGTATTAACAAAGGTGATCGATGTTTTAAAAATCTGCTCTTTTTCTTCCTTAATTGAATTAAATACTGCTGCCTATGAAAATTTAGATCCTAGGAAGGATTTCAGGGACGCTAGAGTACTTTCTCTCTGGTCAAGTATATCTATACATCCTTTAAACCTAGAAGAGGTTTGTCATCTTTTGCAACATATGGAAATGACAGAATGTTAGAGAAAACATACATAATATGTGGGCTGAGCAACTATGCATATTTTAAAACAAGTTCTCTACATAAAACTATGAAAATAAAATCCTTTCCTCCTATAGTATTTCATAAATGAAGTGACTAAAATATTCTAATAATGGAGGCAGATGAAAATTTTAATGTTGGAAAGAAAATGATTAATCAAAGCTAACACTCTTACCTTGGGGATTTAAACAAAAATAATAAAAGAAAAAATAATCAATGCAAATAAAATATTGTGTGGAAGTACATCCATGAATAAAAAGGTAATTTTTTCCTTCCTTGAATAAAAAATGTTTTCTCAGGTTTATATTCTCTTTCTAATTTACATTGATCAGGTATGTCGTCTCACTTGCTCCTTTAGAGTAGAATATGCCAGATTTACTCTTATGTTTATTGTGAAAAATGTCAGAAGAAAAGTATTAGGACATAGAAAAATCACACCCATTTATTTGTTCAATAGTAATTTACTAACCACCAACCTTCAAGGATCATACAGCCTAGAGAAAGAGACCACTGAGGCATCAGGCCCACACAATCTCATGTACTATATGGCTATCAGAGTTTAAATTCAATGATTCTCCAACAAGTGAGCAAGATATCTATCTAGTATATGAGGAAAACCGTCACTTAAAAAGATATTGGCACACCAATGCTCATTGAGGCACTATTTATAATAGCCAGGACATAGATGTAATCTAAATATCCATCAGTGGCGGAATGGCTAAAGAAGATGCAGTACATATACACAATGGAATATTACTCAGCCATAATAAAGAACAAAATAATGCCATTTGCAGCAACATGGATGCACCTAGAGACTACCATACTGAGTGAAGTAGGTCAGACACAGAGAGACAGGTGTTATATGATATCACTTATATATATATGTAATCTAAAAAAAAGAGCACCAGTAAACGCATTTACAAAACACAAGTAGAGTCACAGATACAGAAAACAAACTTATGATTACAAGGGGATAAAGTGGGGAGGGATAAATTGGGAGACTGGAACTGACATATGCATACAAACTACTCTATATAAAATGGACAACTAATAAGAACCTATTGTGTAGCACAGGGAACTCTATTCAATACTCTGTGATGATCTATATGAGGAAAGAATCTTAAAAAGAGTAGATATATGTGTATGTATAACTGATTCACTTTTCTGTACGGCAGAATGTAACACAACATTGTAAATTAGCTATACTCCAATTAAAAAATCATGAAGAATTCATGTATTACATATGCATGTATGCTCAGTCACTCAGTCATGCCCGACTCTGTGACCCCATGGACTGTAGTCCATCAGGCTCCTCTGTCCATGGGATTTTCCAGGCAAGAATACCAGAATGGTTTGCCATTTACTGCTCCAGAGGGTCTTCCTGACTGAAGGATTGAACCAGCGTCTCTTGTGCCTCCTGCATTGGCAGGCAGATTCCTTACCACTGCACCACCTGGAAAGCCCTGTATTACATATACTGAGTCTCTAATTCACATAGTGTATCTCTCTATTATTTGTTGTTTTTTTAAATTTCTCTCAGCAGAGTTTTCTAGATATCATAATACAAATCCTGAACATACTTTATTAAAATTATTCCTAAGTGTTTATTTTTGATGTTATTATAAATTCATTGTAAAATGTCATTTTGTGGTTGTCCATTCTTAGTATATAATTCGATTTTTGGAAATTGACATTGTATTCTTTGATCTTGTTAAACTCACTAATTCTAGTGTGTTATTTTGTAGACTATTTGGCATTTTATTGTAGATGAGCGTGTCACATAAGAACAAAAAAAGTTTTTTTCTTTCTTTCCAACCTGTGTGTATTTCATTTTTTTTCCTGTTCCTATATTATTATACTGGCTAGATTCTCCAGCACAATGTTGAATAATTAGAGTGAAAGCAAATATTTTTGCCTCATTTCCAATCATTAAATGAAACTATTCAGCCAATCACCACTGATTATTATGTTAGTTTTTTTTTTTTTTTTGCAGATGCTCCCTTCTTTCCTGATTTTAGTAATTTGTGTAGTCTTTTCTTTACCTTAATACATCTGTCTAAATGTTTATTGTGCTGAAATTTTCCAAAAAATAAAAAGAAAACCTTTTGGTTTCAATGATTTCTCTATTGTCTTTTTTATTTAATGTTTTATTACTAAGGTATAGTTGATATGAAATATTGTATGTTACAGGTGAACAATATAGTGATTCACAATTTGTAAAGGTTATGATCTCTATTGTCTTTTTGTTTTGTTTTATTAATTTCTACTCTTATAGTTATTTCCTTCCTTTTGCTTAACTTGCTCTTGCTTTTCTAGTTTCTTAAGATGGACACTTACATGGCCTTGGCCACAAACCGCAAATTTTGATATGTTGTTTTAAATTCTTTTAATTAAAATCTCCATCTATCTATGCATGTCATCCACCTTTTGCACTAGATATTTCAACTTATTAATCAAAGTTATTTAAAATTTCTTATAAATTCCAATATTGATATCATCTCTAGCTCTGATTTCTTTTACTGTTTTATTTCCTTTTCATAAGTCACTTTTGGGTACATTTCCTAATTTTTGTTTGAATACTAGACATTGTGTGGAGACTGAGGTAAATGATACTTATAACTAGAAATGAGCACACCTCTCTCCTAGCCTCTCTTCACAGGCTGCTAGTGTGGAGGAGTTTGAATAAATCTAGTTAGTAATTAAACTGTGTTTAGATTTTATTATGGTTATATCCAGTGCACTGCAGAATTTGAATTCCTCCAGGAGAGAACTATGATTATTTTTACTTAAAGTGGGGTCTTGGATACAAAGATATTTCACCCTGCTCATCTGCTTCACTCTCACCTTTCAAAAGTCCCTGCACACGTGTATCATATGGGTTCTCTCTCCACGGTCTTGCCCCTCCTCCAGGGAAAAGTGGATTGCCATTACTTGTTATTTGATGTGAAGCTCATCATGGGAGCTAGGGGAGAGGGAAATTCTTATTTTTCCTCATCCAGCTTCAGTGTTGGGCTGTGTATACCTGGAAAATTGGAGTAAGAATTTTTCAGCATTCCTGTTCTTGCTACCTTTGTGTGTGTATGTCAAGCTGCTTCAGTTGTGTCTGACTCTTTGCGACCCCATGGACTGTACCCCACCAGGCTCCTCTGTCCATGAGATTCTCCAGGCAAGAATACTGGAGTGGGTTGCCATGCCCTCCTCCAGGGGATCTTCCCTGACCTAGGGATGGAACCCACATCTCCTGCATTGGTAGGCGGTTTTTTACCACAAGTGACCCCTGGAAAGCTCATTGTATACACTGTCTTCAAATATCCCCCCCAAAATCTCTCTGAATGAGGAATAATCATCAAAGTTAAAACATGGAATGGAAATATCACTAAAATATCCATGTCTTGGGAAGTAAAACATATTGATAGGAGTTATATCTTTTCATCATGCAGAAAGCAAAAATCTGAGCAAATAAGACTTCAGTTCAGTTCAGTTCAGTCACTCAGTCATGTCCAACTCTTTGCGACCCCATGGACTGCAGCATGCCAGGTCTCCCTATTCATCATCAGCTCCTGGAGTTTACTCAAACTCATGTCCATCAAGTCAGTGATGCCATCCAATCGTCTCATCCTCTGTTGTCCCCTTCTCCTCCCACCTTCAATCTTTCCCAGCATCTTTTCCCAGAATCTTTTCCAAGGAGTCAGTTCTTCATATCAGGTGGCCAAACTATTGAAGTTTCAGCTTCAGCATCAGTCCTTCCAATGAATATTCAGGACTGATTTCCGTTAGGATAGACTGGTTGGATCTCCTTGCAGTCCAAGGAACTCTCAAGAATCTTCTCCAACACCACAGTTCAAAAGCATCAATTTTTCGGTGCTCAGCTTTCTTTTTTTTAATATAAATTTATTTATTTTAATTGGAGGCTAATTACTTTACAATGTTGTATTGGTTTTGCCATACATTGACATGAATCTGCACAGGTGTACCTATGTTCCCCATCCTTAACCACCCTCCCACCGTGCTCCCCATCCCATTCCTCTTGGGTAATCCCAGTGCACCAGCCCCGAGCACCCTGTATCATGCATCAAACCTGGACTGGCGATTCATTTCACATATGATAATATACATGTTTCAATGCCATTCTCCCAAATCATCCCACCCTCACCCTCTCCCACAGAGTCCAAAAGACTTCTATACATCTGTGTATATGTATGGAATTTAGAAAGATGGTAACGATAACCCTGTATGCAAGACAGCAAAAGAGACACAGATGTATGGAACAGTCAGCTTTCTTCATAATCCAACCCTCACATTAATACATGACTACTGGAAAAACCATAGTTTTGACTAGATGGAACTTGATGGCAAAGTGATGTCTCTGCTTTTTAATATGCTGCTTAGATTGGTCATAACTTTTCTTCCAAGGAGCAAGTGTCTTTTAATTTCATGGCTGCAGTCACCATCTGCAGTGATTTGGACTTAGGAATATTAAATTTGTAAATGGTCAGAAAAGGTCAAATGGAAGCTCCTTGAGTAGTCCTTAATGCAGTGGTGATCCATGAAAAAATAGAATGTACTTTAAAAGAGAGTGATGGAATGGGGCATTTTTCATCCTTTTTCTGCTCCTCTTTGCTCCCTAAACTCCATAATTACCCCAAGCACAAACACAACTTGAATAAACAGAGGAGGAGGGAATCACAAGTTCACTGAAGTCTCGCTCTCAGAACATTCTTACGGCCACCATGGAGCAAATCAGATTCTACTTTCAGAATCTATGGTCCCTGTGAACAGAATATTGTGCTCGAACCAATGAATGTATCACATAGGGGGCTTCTGCTCTATTCTAAGCTGTTGGATATTTATTCTTTTCTGACATCAATTTTCCTTACCAAACAGATGATTCTTTATATCCATTAAAAGTTTTCTATAAAATAGCCTTGTCTTGGCAGTTGAACTATTTGTCTAATGATGCAATTGAGGACAGCAACATCAAGAATAGCTCCAAGGTGTTATTGAGGGAGCAGTGAAAAGAAAGATTTTGATTAAAAAGTTTTGATAAATTAGACCAACCTTTTTACTGAAAAACACTAAAAATAAAGCAAAACAAAAAGCTAGGCAAAATATAAGCAAGTAAACAAACAAGCAGACAACAAACAAAGAAGAAGGACACTACGCATTGAAAAAAATCCTAACAAGATACAAAGAAGTTACTGAGCCAATACAAGAAAAAGACTAGAGATCTGAGAGCTAAGACTGAACTGTGAGCCAACAATTCCACTCTTACATATGTATGTATATGCATGTACATATATGTGGGCTTATTATGTATATCAGGACACATGTACAAAAAAGGTAACAAGTGAACAGTTCTTGATTGAAGAAAACTTCAAACAGCTCTGAAGTGAAAGTTGCTCAGTCATGTCCAACTCTTTGTGACCTCATGGGCTATACAGTCCATGGAATTCTCCAGGCCAGAATACTGGAGTGAGTAACATTTCCCTTTTCCAGGGGATCTTCCCAACCCAGGGATTGAACCCAGGTCTCCTGCATTGCAGGTGGATTCTTTACCAGCTGAGCTACCAGGGAAGCCAAAAGAGCTCTACTGTCCATCAACACAAGAATGGGTAAATAAACTGTGGTTTAGTTATGTAATGAAAGAAGGCACAACAATTGCAATGGGGTAGCTACAGCTAAATGCACTGCTGTGCTGGCTAATGCTGAACAATGGGCTCCCTGAAAAAAAAAGAAAGAAAAAGAAAGCTCTGATTTGTTGCATTTTCCAATTTTTGTGGTGCAAATGCTCTTACCTCAGCTAAATTCACATTACCAATGTAATGTCACTGGGCATGGGACTGAGGAGAGATGCATACAGTCAGCTCTCTTGAGCTGCTAGGCATCAGCTCAAATATACCACTGGCTAAATGCAGCTATGTGAATGAACACATTTTAACATTAAGGATAAAATCAAGAAGGAAAAAGAAATAATACATGCAGTATAAATCTACTAATATAAAAGTAAAAAATAGGCAAAACTAAAGAATACTAAAGAAGAGAATGGCAACACACTCCAGTATTCTTGCTGGGAAATCCTATGGACAGAGGAGCCTGGCAAGCTACAGCCCATGGGGTTGCAAAAGAGTCAGACATTAACAGCAACTAAACAACAACCACGCACTCATGCTGTTGCTGCTGCTGCTGCTGCTAAGTCGCTTCAGTCGTGTCCGACTCTGTGCAACCCCATAGAGGGCAGCCCACCAGGCTCCCCCGTCCCTGGGATTCTCCAGGCAAGAACACTGGAGTGGGTTGCCATTTCCTTCTCCAATTCATGAAAGTGAAACGTAAAAGTGAAGTCGCTCAGTTGTGTCCGACTCCTAGCGACCCCATGGACTGCGGCCCACCAGGCTCCTCCATCCATGGGATTTTCCAGGCAAGAGTGCTGGAGTGGCTACAGCCCATGGGGTTGCAAAAGAGTCAGACATAACAGCGACCATGCACTCATAGCCACTCCAAATAAAAGTCCAGCACACAGAAAGTATCTTAATTCTCTTCTTTATCCTATACTTTTATGCTTACCTTTGTTTTTTTAAGGGAAGTTTTAGATTTACTGAAAAGTTAAGTGGAAAGTACAGAGGGTTTCTATATAACCCATATCACAAAGTGCCCCTGTTATTAATATCTTGCATTATCTTGATACATCTGGTGCAGCTGATGAGCCAGTATTGATACATTATTAACTGTATTTCATAGTTTGCATCTAGGCTCACTCTTTGTGTTGTACATTCTGTGGGTTTGAGAAATGTAAAATGATGAAACAGGTATCCACCATTACAATATCAGAACAGTTTCACTCCTGAAATTATCCTGTTCTCCACCTACTCATCCCTGCCTCCCACCCCTGAACCCCTAGCAACCACTGACTCCATAATTTTAATGTCTCCATAATTTTGCCTTTGCCAAAATGTTTTTATTATGGGAATCATACAGCATGTAGCCTTTTCAGATTGGCATATTCCACTTAATAATGCATTTAAATTTCCTCCATGTCTTAATGTGCATGATAGCTCATTTCCTTTTATTACTGAATAATATTCCATTGTATGGATGTACCACAGTTTGTTTACCCATTCACCTGCTGAGGGATGTGTTGGTTGCTTCCAAGTTTTAGCGATTAAAAATAAAACTGCTTTAAATTAAAAAAAAAACGATACATCTATTTTTGTTTGTATGTATGTATTGATAGTTCATTTCTTTTTATTGTTGAGTAGTATTCTATGGTATAGATGGACAAAAATTTGTTTACCAGTCCACCTGCTGATGGATGTTTAAGTTGTCTCCAGGCTTTGACTACTACAAATAAGAAAGTTTCCATGAACATTCATGTACAAGTAATAGATAGATAGATAGATAGATATGTGTGTGTGTGTATGATAAAACTCTAAAGGAAAAGAATAAAGAAACTCTAAAAGAGACAGGCTATTAGTTCACCTGTGTGTAAGGCTGGGGTGGGTATGGAAGAATAGATCATGATTTGGAAGCAGCACAGAGGAAGCTTCTGCCAAGTTTCTATTTCTTGACCGGTGGAGTGTTTACACAGTGTTTGTTTTACAGCAAGTTGTTAAGTCATATTTTTAGGTTTTATGCAATTTCTCTGTTATATTGTACAGTATTTTTAAATGATGAAAGGCATTCTTTTTCAAAGGGGTGCTATAAAGATTTAAGGAGCTTTTCTAAACACTATCAGGAGGGCTAAGAACTGACTGTCATAATTTAAGTCACTTAAGGGATCCTCTCAACTACATTTCCTCAGATTCCCACAAGGTACATGAAAACTGCCAAAGTTAATAGCAAGTTTCTTAGAAAACAAAAAGAAACAGAAAACAAAAGTTAAAACACCACATTTATTTCCAGAGTTAGATATTATAACCTAGACACAATTTTACCTTGATTTTTATCTCAACTATAGGAGAGAAAACATCTATCATCATTCAAAACATATTTTTAGTCTTTTTTCATAAGCAAAAGGAAATTTTTCTAATGATAGCAAAAAAAAAACAATTTAAATAATACAAAACATTCTAAAAATTAAAATTGAAATGTATCCCCTCCAGCCTTACCACATCACTATCTACCCAACTACTTTGTCTTAAGTTTTTTAAGGAACTTAATACTGGGCTTCCCTGGTGGCTCAGATGGTAAAGAATCTGCCTATAATGCAGGTGACCTGGGATTGATCCCTGGGTTGGGAAGTTCCCATAGGGAATAAAATAGGAACCCACTCCAGTATTCTTCCTGGAGAATTCCACGGACAGAGGAGCTTGGTGGGCTACAGTCCATGGGGTACCAAAGAGTCAGACATGACTGAGAAACTAACACTTAATACTACCTCAAAAGATTTTCCTGGTGGCACAGTGGAAAAGAATCCACCTGCAATGCAACAGATGTGGGAGATGTGGGTTCGATCCCTGGAGGAGATACAGGAGATGTTGGGAGGATCCCCTGGAGGAGGGCATGGCACTGCACTCCAGTATTCTTGCCTGGAGAGTCCCCATGGACAGAGGAGCCAGGTGGGCTACAGTCCATGGGGTCACAAAGAGTTGGACACAACCAAGGGTGCATGCTCATGCGCGCATGCGCGCACACACACACACACACACACACACACAATAATAACTCAGATGATTTTACTGGTGTTCCTGTTTAATCTTTATCTTTCTAACTAGATGTATGGAGCATGAGGGCTGGGGTTAAGCCAGCTCATTTACCACTGTATGGTGAGTGTTAGAATAGATTACTGGTAGATTACAGTTAATCTTGAATAAACTCTTCTGGAAAGAAAACAGGAATAAATGAAAAACTCACCATGAAAAGAAATCATTCCATATCAGTACATACACATTGACTTCATTCTCTAATGCTGTGAAATATTCCAACATGTGTTGGGTCATTAAGGTTATTTCAAGATTTGTTTCTTTTAGAACTGAAGCTGCAGTAAATGTGTTTAGAATATTTCTGAACTGTTATGTAAAGCAAATCTGGTGCTAGGGTACTGGAATTGTTGAATCAAAGGATAAATGCATCTTCAATATCGATAAACATTGTTAAATTGCCCCACAAGTAGTTACACAAATGTAAGTTCCATGAGCTAATGATTAAGAATGAATATGTCCCAACATTTCAAAAGGGTGAGAAAAATCCAAAGTTGGCAAACTGATAAATGAAAAAATTGTTTTGTTTTCTTGTTCTTTCAGTTTTATGAATGAGATTAAATATCTTTCCATATGTTGGTCATTTGTATTTTTTTCACCATTATATGCTTCTTTATATTCTTTGCTCATTTCTCAGTAGAACAATTCATAATTTTCCTATTGTTAGGACTGATATGTTAATGAAGTATATCCTTTAGCAAATATATATGTACTACAACTCTTGCCCAGTTTTTATTTGCCTTAATTTTATTCAATTTTAAGAATTTGTTGTGACAAGGAATTCCCTGGTGGTCTAGTGATTAGGACTCTGTACCCTCACTGCCAAAGACCCAAGGGGATTCAATCCCTAGTTAGGGAATTAAGATCCCACAAGCTGCATGGCATGGCAAGAAAAAGAAGAAGAAATTTATTGTGACAAAACAATCTGAAATGCTAGTAAAGATTCATACAGAAAGATAATCTTGAAATAAATTAGATTAAAAATCAACCAATGATTGAGTGGTATATTTCTGGCATATCTGCACAGATAACTCTATGAAGCCTCTGAAACATTTACATTATTGAAAATTCAGTGACAATTACTTGCCTTTATTTTTATTTGATCTTTCAAACCAAAGTATTACTTTTTACATGGTCAAGTTTATCAGTCTTTTACTTCGTCTTCTGTGTGTGTGTGTATTGATCATGCTTAGAAAAATATTCTTCAGATTATTTGTATTTTCCCCTATTGTTTTTCTAATTTGATGCATACAAAATGTGATAGATCAAAATTAATATTTTTCTGACATGACATAAGAATCTAATTTTATGGTTTGGGATATGGATAGCCAAATATACTGTCACTGTCATTTACTGAATAATATACTGTTTCTCCCACACACTTGAAGAGCCATTATCAGCTATTAACACTCATATTTAAGTCTATTTCTAGTTTCTTTATTCTATTCTGAGTTGAGAGTTTTAATTACATAACCTTAATATTATGTTTTAACATCTAGTGCATCTTACTCTCTCTTTTTATTCCTTTTTATTCTTATTCTGTTAACTGTTATCTCATGTTTATATTTCCAGACTATTATGAGTTACATTTTACAATACTGAAGTTTTAATTACAATCATGTTGTATTTATAGTTTAATTTCATTTCTAGTTGAAAATGCCTTTCCATTTGCACAAATGTTCATTTAAATCCTTCTGTAGAATTTCTAAATTTTCTTTATATAAATCATTATTCATTTTTTTGGTTTGGCTTTTTCTTGGGTAATATAATTGCTTTGTTGTTATACAGTGAATCTTTCCTTATATATTGTATTTATCTTTTGTAGGTAAGAATATTGCTAATTTTAATAATTAATTTTGAAACCATCTTCTGTTATGCAGAAGTAAGAAGTACAAAAAACTAATGATTCAATGTATGAAAATGGTCGGTAGAAACTAGATCATAGAGGTAGTGGTGGTGGTGGTTTAGTTGCTAAGTCGTGTCTGACTCTTGCGATCCCATGGACTGTAGCCTGTCAAGCTCCTCTGTTCATGGGTTTTCCCAGGCAAGAATACTGGAATGGGTTGCCATTTCCTTCTCCAGGGGATCTTCCCAACCCAGGGATCGAACCTGGGTCTCCTGAATTGCAGGCAGACTCTTTACCAACTGAGCTACAAGGGAAGATGATCATAGTGGTAATTACTAGATATTAACAAATCACTGTTTAAAAGAGTGAAGGAGCATTATCACATTGGATCATAAAGACTATTTCCACCAGCATTTATGCTGTTCAATATGAGAATGATGATGAGGTTAGAATGGAAAGAAACAAAAGAAAAATATAAAGTAGTAAAGATTTTCTAGAAATGATCCAATCCAACCTCCCACCTATCAAAAGGTTTTTGTCTGAAAAACTTTTTAAAACAGATAAATAGCTATCCCTTTTCTACCTAACACTTCTTGACATGAAGAGCACACCATCTTTTTTTTATTATTGCAGTACATTAATAGTTGCTTTACAATATGTTAGTGTCTGCTGTATAGTGAAGTGAATCAGCTATATGGATGTATGAACCCCTTCTTTTTTGAATTTCCTTCTCATGTAGGTCACCACAGAGCACTGAGTAGAATTCCCAGTGCTATACAGTAGGCCCTCATTAGTTATCTATTTTATACATAGCAGTGCATAATGTCAATCCCAGTCTCCCAAATCATCCCACCTCCCCTTCTCCCCTTGGTGTCCATATGTTTGTCCTCTATGTCTGGAGCACACACCGTCTTTTGAAGGGCTCCTTAGTGCACAGCTCCTAGCTAACAAGGTTTTGAAGAGCTAAAATATGCTCCCCCATTGCTCCTGTTTTCTGAGAGTACACAGAGAAAGCCTACTTCCTCTTCAACACTAGTCCTTCATACATCTGAAGAATAGTATCACATTTGACTTCAGTCTTTCCAGGTAAACCTACCCAGCTTCTTCACTTATGCCTGATATGACAGCATTTTCAGACCAGTCAATTTTTTTTTTTTTTGCATTTCCATGGAATCCCAAATTTACCCCATCTGGTAGAGAAATTTCCCCAACATTACCTTTGTAGACAGTAAAACATAGCTTTTTTAGTATCCAGGGACTTCAAAAGAACTTCCATTTCCATATTTACTCAAATCTTAAGGCTCCAATAACCTCTAATTTGTTGTGAATATTCATAAACATTTGCACAGTGTTCGGTATAATGTAATGAGATTTTAAAATTCATTTTTATTCTCCAGTAAGAAGAGTATTCAGAAATGTAGGAACTAGTCCACCAGAGAGAGTGGACACGACTTATGAGTAGCAGTATTAAATTGCTTGGATGTTTGTCATACCTGAGTTGAAATGCAAATGAACGTGTTGCTAGTTCCATAAATCTGGTACACGAATATTTCATATTTGCACTGAGAAAAGCATATTTTACTTTTGAAAAAAAGTCAGTACAGAATAAAACTAGATGCCTGCTCCAGGAGAAAGCAAAGAAACAACAATAGCCACAAAATAAAAAAATCCCTCAGTTTACTACTTTTCATATATTCTTATTGGTGGTCAGATATTGAAAGTGAATAGATATAACTGCTAATCTTCAGAAAGATCAAAGAAAATAGTTATTCTTTTTGTGTAAATACCCATCTTTAGATAAAATCTGTGAAGTCACTAAAATACCATTCCCAGCCTTTCAGTATTTGCTGCACAGTGATTATGCAACAAACCTTAAAATACGACAAATCTTACATTCATTCCAAAGGAAACATAAAGTGATATATTTGAATTGTTCCCTTTAAAAATGTGTTAGTCAAAATGTACACATTAACGTAGTAATCATCTATACTAGGAAAACAAATTCTAAATCAAAATTGGTAAGGAATGGTGTTCAAGCTAGTTTATAGGTAATGAACACATGACAAAGAAAAGAGTAAATGCCCAAGTGCTCATTATTTTTATACTTTCAAATAGTTTTCATCAGTAGTAGAGTATAAACTGAGCCACATATAAAAATGACTCATTTCTTGAATGGCAAAAATAGGTCCAGTCTTTTCCATGTCATCATTAAATTAATCTGCATATTCACCTTTCTTCAGCTTGCTTCCTTGTGTAACCCCCAGCTGACTGAACCACTAATTACAGACTCTGTGAACATTACTGCTAAAATATTTGCCATTCTCACCTAAGACAGGATGTTAGAGCAACATATTTTAACTATGTTGTTATGTCTGCTAGTACAGATAATTACATTTGGGGGTTTTTTAACAGTTTTATATAATTTACCAATTATTTTAATTCATATTAAGATGGAAGCATGGCACAAAAAATCTCCTATAAAGCATGAACATCACCAGTGTCAGTATGTGAGGAAGACTGAAAGAAAAGCCTTAGAAAGAGAGCAAAAGAGCTGCTTATTACAAGGAGATCAAACCAGTCTATCCTAAAGGAACTCAATCCTGAGTATTCATTGGAAGGATTTGATGCTGAAGCTGAAGCTCCAATACTTTGGCCACCTGATGCAAAAAAAAATTGACTCATTAGAAAAGACCCTGATGCTGGGAAAGATTGAAGGCAGGAGGAGAAGGGGACGACAGAGGATGAGATGGTTGGATGGCATCACTAACCCAATGGACATGAGTCTGGGTGAACTCCAGGAGTTGGTGATGGACAGGGAGGCCTGGCGTGCTGCATTCCATGGGGTTGCAAAGAGTCGGACACGACTGAGCAACTAAACTGAACTGACTGACTGCTTTTTCAGACTTTCTTCTGGGAGGGCCTTAAGAGAATGAGCCAAAGCAGAAGGAGAAAGATAGCACCTGACACGTCAAGCAACTTGTTCAAATAGGGGAGACAACAATCAAGATAAATAAGCCTCACTGTATAAGCAATTTGTCCATTGTATGTTTCTCCCGGGGATTACACTGCTCTCTTTAGATCTGAATAAAGTCTTGGATCAGGAAGAAGTAGTACTTACAAAGACAGGTCCCCAAGTCACACTGCCTGGGCTGAGATCCTGGCTTGGCACTTCACAGTTGTGTAAACTTTGTGCAAGTTACTTCACCATTCTGTGCCTCAGTTGTTTGAAAATTATAGTACTACAGGTTTTTGTGAGGATTCAGTAAGTTAATCTGCATCAAGTGCTGACGTAGTATTTACCATGTGCCAGGCTTTGTTCTAAGTGCAATTAAATGTTTCCTCTTAAACTCAAGTGTGATTTGCACCATTTGGGGAAGAGGCATGAGTTCCCTTTAGGGAGAATAGCACCTCCTTATGTCAGCATATTTTCATGGGAAGGTGAATATTAGAGGGAAATGTTGATGCTACAAAGTGATAATGAACTCATCTTTTCCTTTTTGAATGGAGGGTCTTTATTGCTAAAGTTAGATGTACTGGGCTTGAATTATATGAGGGAGACATTGGATTTCCCTACAAGCTCTTAATTTAATAAATATGTATCAATTATCTGTTCTGTGCTGGACAGCAATGTGCTAGAGATACATACACTATGCTAGCTGTGCACATCTAATAATGTTTTAAGTTTCTACAAGGCAGGATCTATGTGTTTTTCTTTTTCTGTATGCTGCACAATACTTTATAAAAGGAGAATAATAAATATCTAGAAAATTTAACACATCATTTAAGTAGAAATTGACAAATGTATGAGCGTTTTGTTTATAGGCATTAATTATTCATCCTGACATTCTAGAAATATATGTGCTGGTGACTTAATTGGAGAAACAAGATGACTGAATAAATCCAATTCTTCAAAGACATCAAGAGTCTGTTTAACTGGCAAATATGAGGCTCTGCTAAACCTCTATATTTTGACAACCCCCACTCTTACCCCCCACCCCTCCCCCACCACCCTCAAACCCCCCCACCGCCGCCACCCCTGCACTACTAGACACTCACCTGCCTACTTAAATCAGTTTGGAACTGGTCGAGTTGCTTCAGTCCTACATCAAATGGAGTTCACTATCAGGCAAAATTATTCAACAACCACAGAATCCTTCATTGTCCCCTTGGTTCATGAGTATCATTCTTTGCGCTGGTTTCCAGTTTAGACAATGGGATTCTTCACTGGGTTCATTCCAGCCATCTTTTTAGCTTGAGAACCTGCTTTATGCTTTCAGTTTCCCTTTTCTAGGGAGAGGAAAGTTGAATATTAACACAGAAACTTCTGGCCTCCCAATTTATTTTCTTTTTAAAAAATATTTATTGATTTATTTTTGATAGTGCTGGGTCTTCGTTGCTGCATGATCCATTTCTCTAGTTGTGATGTGTGGGCTTCTCACATCGTGGCTTCTCTCATCGTGCAGCATGGACTCTAGAGCACGCGGGCTTCATTAGTTGCAGCTCACAAGCTCCAGAGTGCAGGCTCAGTAGCTGTGGCACATGGGCTTGGTTGCCTTGCATCATATGGGATCTTCCCAGACCAGGGATCAAACTGGTATGTCCTGCACTGCAATGTGGATTCCTAACCACTGGACCGCCAAGGAATCCCTGGCTCCCATTTCTAAGGGTCAGTTTGTCTCTCTGCCTGATAATACAAGAACTGCCAAGACTCTTTGACATGCTGTTCTCCCTACTTGTTGAACCACTCATTCTCACCTCAGCCTTCTATGCAGGCTCCAACACCTTATACCCACAGCAACCAACCATGTGTTTAAAACAGAGATTGCCATTGCCCTTAATCATCATACTTGCCACCAGCTCTGAGCCTGTGCTGTCAATTCCAGCCCCTGCCTAGAGTAACAGTTTTGATTAATAACTCACAATGCCTCCAGGGAATACCAACATATGACAACATACATGATTTTTCCTTTTAAATGGAGAGTATTGTGTTTTGTAAGAAGTTTTAACTTCTTTAGGTGAAAACAATGTGAAGCAAATATTTACTGATGAACAATCAAAAACGATGGATAAAGGATGAAGGACACAGTGGCCTACCCATCTTCTGGGAGCATCAACTCTGAAACCTGTTCCATGTAGCTTCTCAGAGGGCTCCCCCACCAGTCTGAAGCTCTAAGTTCTCACAAATATGATTCCCTCAACAATGTGCTCTGATTTTGTACTTCTAGGGATCAACTCCTAAATCAAATGCCTGCATCCAAGTCTTTGTCTCAGAATCTGTTTAAAGGAACCAATAAGACACATCTCAAATTATGTCAAAGCAAATTATCTTGTTTCCTTTCATTTAAGATAACCTATTTGAAGATACTTTCCTAACAACAAAGCTTGTTGGCATAACACAAATGAATCCTCTTTTAGGATGACTGGTATGCTCAAATTTCAATACATGTCACACCAGACATGTTCTTTATTAAAAATAGTAAAAATGGATTCCTTTTTTCCATTTTTAGCAAAAAATGAATTTATTGAATGAATAACAAGAGATTTTACTAACATAGACAGCATATTAAAAAACAGAGAAATACTTTGCCGACAAAAGTCTGTATAGTCAAATCTATGGTTTTTCCAGTAGTCATGTATGAATGTGAGAGTTGGACGGTAAAGAAGGCTGAACACTGAAGAACTGATGCTTTTGGACTGTGGTGCTGAAGAAGACTCTTGAGAGTCCCTTGGACAGCAAGGAGATCAAACCAGTGAATCCAAAAGGAAATCAACCCTGAATATTCATTGGAAGGACTGATGCTGAAGCTCCAATACTTTGGCCATCTGATATGAATAGTCAACTCATTGGAAAAGACCCCAATGCTGGGAAACATTAAAGGCAGGAGGAGAAGGGGGCAACAGAGAATGAGATGGTTGGATGGCATTACTGACTCAATGGACATGATTTTAAGCAAACTCCAGGAAATGGTGAAGGACAGGGAAGCCTGGCTTGCTGTAGTTCATGGAGTCGCAAAGAATTGGACATGACTTACCAGCTGAACGACAATACCAAGAGATTATATAACTGATAAGAATGTTGGAGAATTGGGTTCAACCGATACACAGGCACTCACGATGCTGCCATAGACATGTTCTACAGTACTTAGAGTTTCACTACTGGTGCCTTTGGTACTAGACAGGCACCATTATAGTGGTGCAACATCACCAGTCAGGTTCACCAGAGGAATTCACTGCAATGGAGTTTTGAGTAAAAGATATTTTTTAGGAGTTAAAAACTGTGAAGAGAAGGGAAAGAAAGCAGGACTAGACAGGGTAGGAATTGTGATATAGGAGCCAGCAAAGCCTCTGCCAACCAGTCATGGAGCTCAGGGTCAGATAATGTCCAGAAGATGATCCTGCATTAGGCTGAAATGGCTGTCTTTATATAAATTCAGTGCTCAGTCACCAGACACAGACTACCCAGGAAAGGGCATGACCCTCGCTGAGGTGGTTCTCTGTGGCTGCAATAGATCCTAACATTGCCTATCGCTGGACGCTAGCTGCTGACCACACTCCCTACAGCTGGGCAACAAGTCTTTCCTTGAATGAGGACTCCAAGTGGCTTACTTCTGCATATATCACACGGATTCTTATTCAGCCAACCCTCCAGTAGAATTTATAAATGACCTGCACCAGTGTATCACCCTTCAAGATTCAGACTTAGGAGAGAACAGTTGATTGGCTATGCTTCTGCAGTGGACCCAGAGTAGACAGGGAAGAGAATGCCTTTCCCTTTCTAGGTTTCAACAGTGGGAGCTGGGTACCTATCAAATTCTCTCTTTTGGATTCATCCTCAATAGGAAAGGAGTTCAGAACTGAGGCCATCAAAATTACAATGGCCTGCTTTAGTCCTCTCTTTTGACTATCCAATATCTCCATCCTTAAACACATTTTCCACTCTCTTTCCCTCCCTTCTATCCTTCCTCCCTCCTTCCCTCCCTCCCTTTCTTCCCCATATTTTGTACTACCAAGGAAAAAAAGAAGTCCTCACCTAACACAACACCTCCCTCTCTTTTCCAGCTAAACATGCATCCACTTCAGTTATTACTTCCAACTCTTCATCCAGATCTCTAGTGATGTGTATGTTTTGGTATTCTTCAACTGTAAACTAAATTTTAAAGTGAACCACCAACAAACACTCTGTAACAAAGAAGATGAGTAAATAAGGCAAATTTAGCTAAAACATTTGACTGTATACAAGGAAAGAAAGATGAGTAAATGCTACAATCATACTTTGGTAAGTCATCATGAGATCGTGGTTGATATTTATGACTTATTTGCTCCCCTAACTATTTTTGTTGTCCTTTTTCTTCAGCCACTCGAGCTACTCTTTCACAATTGGAAATCTTATTCAAGCCCATGGTCTCAAATAGCACTAAGTATCAATACTGCTACATTTCACTCTCCAACCTTAGCCTCCCTCTTTTTCTCCCTCTTTTTATTTTTATATTCCCTTGCTAGAGAACGTCACTGGAAGAGTCTACATTCATCAGACATCAAAGACTCAGTTTACCCTAAATTAGCCATCCCCTTCTCCAAGCCACAAGCAAATAAATATTCTTCCTGTCTTCCTTGATCAAGACGTTTGACTTAGAAGTCTTCCTGGAATTCCCTTTCTATCCATTTTCCACTTAAACTTCCTACTGGTGACAGATTTGTAAATTCCCCTTTTTAGGTATTTTCTCAGCACCCCCTACCATTTACCATTCCCACCACCACTCTTAGATCAGCTCTCTTCCTTTCTCAGTAGAGCAGTTATAGTAGCTTTGGAAGGAATGATACTTTCTGCCCAATAATCAATCACTTTTAGTATATTCTCAAATCCTCTGTCAGAATAGCTTTGTAAAATGGAAACTAGCAGGCCTCCAGCGGCCCTCTGTTGCCCTCAGGATTAGATCTAAAGTCTCCTTCTCTTCCAATTCCTACTACATGCTTAAGAATTCCACAAAATGTTGACACCCCTCTTCTCCTTTCCTATAAGGTGTTAGGGACTTCTTGGTGTTGTACAACTAGGGCAGGAGAGGATGTGGGGCAGGGGGTGGAGGTTTGGGGGAGAATGGACACATGTATATGTCTGGCCAAATCCCTTTGCTGTTCACCTGAAACTACCACAACATTGTTAATCGCTATACCCCAATAAAAAATAAAAAGTTTAAAGTTTTGGGGGAAAAAAAGAATATCATGTGAATGGTGCCCCTTGGAGTATAACATTGTACTCTATGGCAATAGTGCCCCTGAGTTTATGCACAGGAAAGAAAATGGGTTTTACCTCCATGGTTACCATTGCTTTGAATTCCTTAAGTCGTTTTCATTCTATATTCCCACTTTAGGCAGAGTCTCCCTTCTCTTGAAGTTGTCTATCCTTATTCTGCTTTCCCTAGTCTAATTAGCCTGGTTTGAGCTAATATTTTCCATCGTCAAAATATTTATGTCTATATTTTTCATAATTTATGACACTGTTTAGCAAATATCTTAAAACTCTCAAAGCCACAACTTCTCTAGTAACTTTTTAATTTGTCAGAATCATGGTAATTCTGGGTGCTTTTTTTTCAAATCTGCAATGCCTTCATTTTATTGACATCTAGCTAGTACTGGAGTTTCCATCAGCAAATGAAATGTTTTTTCAACACAAAATAGAGCATGTAATGTATGCTATGAATTATTTATAGGATATAAAACATACATCCAGGAACAGCTTATATTATCCAGTTTCAGTAAATGTAGCAACCAAAAGACAGAAGATAAAAAGGGGGCTAAATTCAAAATACCAGAGACTTGCTTTTATGCTTGATGAGCTAGAAGTCAGGACCAAACCACAGTTTGGGGCTCCTTAGCCATCTTTGAAGTGGATTTGTCAATTGCACTCTAAGCATAATGGTACAACAGAAATAAAGACATGAACACGCACACATAGCACACTTGAATGCACACACAAGTGTCTGCAAATGCATGTAACTTTTTCAAAGGAGAACTTTGGTTTGCTGCCTAAGTAAAAGTGCGAGACTCAGAGATTTCTTTTCCCAATGTGACTCCATTTTCATGTGATTTCTACTGGCATTTCCTACTTCTACATTTTTGTGGCCTTACCAAACTTTTTATCGACCTAAAAGAAGCTCCAAGGTGACTCAGAGAGAAATGAGAACAAATGGATCCTCAGAGTTCAGAATGACCACTGGCTTTTCTCTCTAGTTTTGTTAGCTCCTAGCACCAATTGTTTTTTGCTTTTCTTCTCCCCCAGCTCTCTCAGAATCCTGGCCTTTCCAGCTTCTCTTTCTCAGAGAGTATTTGTGCTTCAGATTACTTTACCTGGACATAACAGCTTCTCTTTTCCCCTGGTTGAATTTAATTTTATTTCCTGCCCTGACTTTAACCTTCCCAGGTCCAACAGAATGATTTCTCAGTCCTTGTTGGTCAAGGCAACACCTCTCAATTTAGTATCTTCTGTGCGTTTAATTCGGAGAAAGCAATGGCACCCCACTCCAGTACTCTTGCTTGGAAAATCCCATGGACGGAGGAGCCTGGTGGGCTGCAGTCCATGGGGTCACAAAGAGTCGGACACGACTGAAGCAACTTAGCAGCGTCAGCAGCAGTGCATTTAATTATCTCTCTGTTTACACGGCAAGATATCTCTTCAACTCAATAAGCTGCTGTTTGTCATTCCCTTTATGTTAGCTTTTTCTCCCTGCCCTTTACATTCATTTTAGTCTATATAACAGGGTTTAATTAATTTTCCGAGGACTATTTCTCGATGCAATATCCATAACTATGATTAGCAGGGAGTTGGACTGCAGTGGCATTTATCAAAATAACAGACTCACAGCTAATTCTGCTTCCCTTTGACAGTTTTGCACACCACTGATGGATAATAAGATTGCTTACGCGAAATCTTGGCATTCTAGAAAAATAACTGAAAAATCTTGATGAAAGAAAGTAAGAACACAGTGTAAGTTAAACCACAAGATCTAATTGGCGTCATAACCACAAAATGCTGCTGCTGCTGCTAAGTCACTTCAGTCATGTCCAACTCTGTGTGACCCCATGGGTGGCTGCCCACCAGGCTCCCCCGTTCCTGGGATTCTTCAGGCAAGAACACTGGAGTGGGTTGCCATTTCCTTCTCCAATGCATGAAAGTGAAAAGTGAAAGTGAAGCCGCTCAGTCGTGTCCGACTCCTAGTGACCCCATGGACTGCAGCCCCACCAGGCTCCTCCATCCACGGGATTTTCCAGGCAAGAGTACTGGAGTGGGGTCGCATTGCCTTCTCCAAACCACAAAATGAATGTAGTCCAACAATATCATCCCCACCTTGTTCTAGAAAGAAATTAACCAACAATAAACAAAGCAAAAATAATAACAGTAATGAGAATAAAAAGTAGGGCAAATTAAATGAACATTGATCTCAGCATAGCCTGCTGGTGATTATTTCAGTGTCTTAACATTTTAGCAAAGTATTTTAGTGTCTTAACATTTTAGCAAAGTACAATTTTCATATGGAAAAGCACACAGAAATACACTGCTCAATGAATTTCCCAAACTACATTTGCCCATGTAATTAGCACCCAGATCAAGAAGCAGAACTTACCAGTGCCCCAGAAGCTCCTCACTCGTTATTTCTTCCATTCACTCTCCTACCTAAGGAAACCACTATGCTGACTTATAATATTAATTATATATGTCTGGGGATCTTATACAAATACAATCATACAGCATATATTTTACATCTGGTTTCTTTCATGTAACATCATGCTTGTGAAACACATCCATGTGGTTACATGAAGTTGTAAAATTTTCATTCTCATAATTGCATGGAATTCAATTCAATTGACTAACTATGCTACACTTTATTTATTCATTACACTACACCCAATTTCTATTGTTTGGCCACTCTTTATAGCATTGAATCCTGAAGTGGATCTTTGGTAAACGTAGGTGTGCGTCTCTGTTGGGCACCTGGGCTTCTGGGTGGCACTGGTGGTAAACAATCTGCCTGCCAATGCAGAAGACCTAAGAGATGCTGACTCGATCCCTGGATTGGGAATATCCCTTGGAGGAGGAAATAACCACCCATCCAGTATTCTTGCCTGAAGAATTTCATGGACAGAGGAGCCTGGCGGGCTGCACTCCATGAGGTGGCAGAACATCAGATATGACGGAGTGACCAAGCATGCATGCATACTAAATCCTTCTCTTCATCTGTTGGGTATAAAGCTAGGAGTTGAATTGCTGGCTTATAAGGCATATGTATATTTAGATTTACTAGATACAGCCAAACAATATTTCAGTGATGGTACCGATTTATTTTCCCACCAACAATGTAGTGTCTTATTTGTGTATCTTTTAAATAGCCTCCTCATCCTGCCAAACTTTTATGAAAAAGCAAGCATGACATTCAATCCTATTTTTTTAGCCAGTGAGTATAATGACAGTTATAAAATATCAGCTGGAAAGTTCCTCTCTGTTTATGCAATTCTCTTCTGATTCTCAAGGGAATATGAGTCTGTTCTTTAGATCACAAAGTGACATGTGACAGCACCTCTCATGCAGTAGGTGCTTAGAAATATTTGTTCAATCAATAAAGTCAGAAGAGAAGCATCAGGAAGCTTACCACTTTATGATTCAACTGTTAAAATTTATTTAAACATACAGATAAATCTAATAAAAAATGAACATAGCAAGAAATAATTCAATACTCATTTCTGTGTGCTTTTTTAAGAGCCAGTCAATCATTTGTGGGGAAGGAGGTTGCAATGCTAGAATGAACTTCTGAACACAGACAGAAGAGAAAAAGATCCAAACTAAAAATGACTCACTTGATGTCGATATCATTATAGACCATAAGATAATAATTTTACAAATAATTTTTAAAAGATGACCAGCGGATGAATGTGAATCTCTGCAAGACAGGTCTGTGCCATACTCAATTTTTTAGTCCTTCTAGTGTTTACCATAAGTAGTAGATACAATATGATGATTTTTAAAATAAATGACTGAAAAATAAAACAAAACAAACAAGCAGGAAACTCTGAGGAGTCTATTGCATCTAATTAGCTCCTTTATTTAAACCACCAAAAGTGACTGTCATGGGAATAAATAGCATGTTTAGAGAAAAAACAGGAGATGAGGAGAAAAGAGCTGGTTATATGATGAGAAGAAAATCTGTTTGTGGGCAGTGCTTAGAGTCATATTTTACTTTTAACCCTTCCGGCACTGCCATTCTCAAAATAGTTCCCTGGGCATTGACAATTAAACTGAATAGAAGGTTGTGATTTCTAATCATTTCTCTGGGCTTCCCAGGTGGCTCAGTGGGAAAGAATCTGCCTGCCAAGGTGGGAGATGTAGGAAATGTGAGTTTGATCCCTGGGTTGTGAAGACCCCCTGGAGGAGGACATGGCAACCCATTCTAGTATTCCTGCTGGAAAATCCCATGTGTCTGGAGGGCTACAGTCCATAGTATGGTCGCAAAAGAGCTGGACACGACTGAGCTCGCATGCGCAATCATTTCTCCTGTGAGAAACTCTGAATTGTTACACATGCAGGCACAACATTTTATTTTAAAGTGTTTTCCAAGAGCTTTTACTGTTTCTTCTTTTTGTTCTTAAGGTCTAGATTAAGCTAAGGTAATTTATGCTTTTTTAAACAGTTCAATAACTAGGACATTTTGTAAAAATCTAATCTCAGAGGATAGATCCATACTGCATATTTTCTGGTGATAACCAACATCCGGTTCCTTTTAAAGAATAAACAGACAGTTGTCCTAATGTTTTAAAGTGAATCCCCCAGGTAATCCAAGAGTTGTACAACATTTAGACTCTATGCACAGGCTATGACAATAAGAAAGAACAAAGATGAAATGCTAAGATTCACTCCCTGATTTATCTTTAAAGCCTCTAAAGCAGGAAACAGACTTTTTTTAATAACTGAGGATGTCCTATGGACTGCTTTCGAATCTATACTCTTTCTCTACTTGACTGTCAAGAAGATGTGGGTGTTGGGTTTTCTTTATTTGATGTTTTTCTTTTCCTTCCTAAATTCAGAATGCACCTAAAATTTTCTGGATATCAGATATACTGATGAGTCATGAAACCAGCAGGACAGAGAGATGCAATTTAAAGAGGGGATTCCAAATTGAACCTCTGTGCCAAGAAATCACATTTCAAGGAGCCCTGGGAATTGTATAGCCAACTCCTAATGATGCAAGAACTCACTGACTAGTCAGTAGATTGACCAGACCACTTGATTTTCCTTTACCCTCCCGCTTTCTGACCTCAGAATGTTTCCCATTCATTATCAGCTTCAGAGGGTGTGAAAGAAAGAAGGAAGTTGTGACTCTAATAAATCTTTTTTTTTAATTGAAATATAATTGTTTTACAATGTTCTGTTGATTTCTGCTGTACAGCAACATGAATCAACTGTATGTTTATATACATTCCATCCCTCTTGGACCTCCCTCCCAACTCACATGCTATTCTACCCCTCTAGCCATCACAGAGCACAGAGCTGAGCTCCCTGTGCTATACAGCAGGTTCCCAGTAGCTATCCATTTTACACATGATAGTGTATGTATGTGGGCTTCCCTGGTAGCTCAGCTGGTAGAGAATCCACCTGCAATGCAGGAAACCCCGGTTCAATTTCTGGATAGTTAAGATCCCCTGGAGAAGGGATAGGCTACCCAATCCAGTATTCTTGGGGTTCCCTGGTAGCTCAGATGGTAAAGAATCTGCCTGCAATGTGAGAGACCTGGGTTCGATCCCTGGGTTGGAAAGATCCCTTGCAGGAGGGCATGGCAACCACTCCAGTATTCTTGCCTGGAAGATCCCCATGAACAGAGGATCCTGGCAGAACATAGTCCATGGGGTCGCAAGAGTCAGACACAACTGAGCGACTCAGCACAGCACAGTGTATATATGTAAATCCTAATTTCCTAACTCGTCCCACCTTTCCTATCCCCCACTGTGTCCACATATCCATTCTCTACATCTGCATCTCTATTCCTGCCCTGCAAGTAGGTTCATCTGTATCATTTTTCTAGATTTCACATATATGTGTTAATATACGATATTTGTTTTTCCCTTCACTCTATGACAGACTCTAGGTCCATCCATGTCTCTACAAATAACCCAATTTCATTCATTTTTATGGCTAAGTAAAGCTTTACTTAAATTAAGGTTAAGAAACAAAGGAAAAGAAAAATGTTATTCATTTTAATAATAATTTTCCATATTGTCTATAGATTTTAAACATTCTTAGCTTACCATGTTAACCAAGGACGTGAGAAAATAACAATTTTTGGAAGTGTTCCAAAGTTAAATTATTCTGCAACTGCATTATTAGAGCCTTGAGGCAAGAGAACAAACCAGTGGATAGGGGCTTGGGGTTTACGGGGAGGAACTGGATGTTTCCATCTACAATCATTTTCGAAAAAGGATAATTCAGCTGTGCTGGGAAAGAGCTATTTTCATGGTTCAGTGGTGGGGATACATTGATTTGGCCAAGTAGGGATTAAATTGTCAGCCAGGGGTAGAATGCATTAAGAATACTGAGGAGGAAAATTAGAAAGAGGAAAGTGAGAAGGAAACCTGCAGAAAGTGATGTAGAGCTTAAGGTTCCGTGGCTTCTGTTTCAGTAGTCTTAGTCTCAGCTCCCTGTTTACTGTGAAACCCTGAGAAAGTCACTGATTTCTGTAAGTCACAATTTCTTCATCTTTCAAATGAGGATAATTTCTTCCATAGGCAACATATGTCCTTTGTTACAAAGAACAGGTGGAATTTGTATGAAATTTTATTGAAAATTGCTTTTAAAGCATATGCTCTGAACAAAGGTCCTTTTGGAGGATGAGTTTAAAGGATGATAGAAACAATTAAATGGTTCCAACTTGAGATTTCTGGGAAGCCAGAAGAGACCTCCAGGTGAATCTGCATTTCTGGAGCACATTGAAGGAGAATGGTGATGGGAAAGTGGGGAGAGAAGAAGGGAAAAAGTCTAACATGTACTGAATACTAGCTATGCACTGGGAATATCACATTTATTATATCATTTAATCCCTCACCAATCCCATGAGATGATTATTATTTTCCCCTATTTTACAGCAGAGACTCAGAGTGGTTAAGAAATTTGTCCAGATTCACAGAGCTGGTAAGAGTATGAGAAAAGACTCAATCAGTGTTTACTTGGTCTTACACTCAGCCTTCAGTAACCCACCAGAGCATTCAGCTTGTGTCAACTGCAAGTCTCAAATTTCATGGGTGTCTCAAGATTTTGTCTTATTTTCTTTTCTTTAAAATTTGAGGAAATGTTGCCAACTACTTCATAACCTGTTTGTTTTAATATCAAATAATTTTTTAGTTATTCTCCATTCAATATAATTAGGACTCCAAAGCAATGAGCTACTTTTATTCTATAGATTTAGGTGTCATCAGCTATCCATTAAAGATAGTCTGTGTGCACGTGTACTCAGTTGCTTCAGTCGTGTCCAACTCTTTGCGACCCCATGGACTGTAGCCCACCAGGCTTCTCTGCCCATGGAATTTTCCAGGCAAGAATGCTGGAGTGGGTTGCCATGCCCTCCTCCAGGGGATCTTCATGACATGGAAATCAAACCTGCATTTATTATGTCTCCTGCATTGGCAGGAGAGTTCTTTACCATTAGTGCCACCTGGGAAGCTATAAAGATGGTCTAACCAAGGATTAATATTCCCAAAGAAGGGAGACAAGGACATTTCCACTGTTATATGTTGCTAATTTTCAACTTAATGCCTAGATTTTGCTTTAAGAGAGTGGTTTTTCACTATCATCACTTATCAGGAGAGGTTTATATGAGTCACTGAATTATGTTTTGGCAGCTCCTGGAATTTGTCTCATGTTCTTCAAAGAAGGAACTTGGGAAGCCCAAAGACCCAGACTGCAATATGGAAGCCGAATAAAAGCTTCAGACATTGGAGAGCCATTATTTCCCTAACTCCCCTTCTCTGAGATGGTGGGAATATCAGTGAAGATGATAAGAAAACTGTATATTCTAAATTGCATAAATGAGTGAATATATTGGCCAGAATAAGAGCCAGGATTCTCATAGTAGAGAAGGGAGATTCAAAAATGGGAATGGGAAGTCTTCAGAAAAAGTGTGGTGTTGAATGGGAAGTGGAAGTTATCTACCCATGGTTGTGTATGTCTGTGTGCATGCACATGTACAAGTATACCAAGAGATGTATATAGAGGTGTATACATGTATGTGTTCATGCTAAGTCTTTTCAGTTGTGACTGACTCTTTGTGACCCTATGGACTGTAGCCCACAAGTTCCTCTGTCCATTGGATTCTGAAGGCAAGAATACTGGAGTGGATTGCCGTGCCTTCCTCCAGGGGATCTTCCCAACTCAGGGATCAAACCTGTGTCTTCTGCAGCTCCTGCATTACAGGCAGATTCTTTATCACTGAGCCACCAGAGAAGCCCCATATGTATGTGTACTTGCATACAAACACATGTATCCTACCTCTGTTCACTGAAAAGGCCTAGAAGCAATGACAGTCTAGTATCAAAGAGCATACTTATCACTCAGATCTTGGTTTCTAATTACTACTCTCCACTGAAAGAACCAGGGCCCATGGCAAAATGGCTGATTTCAGAACATGACAAAACTTGAAAGAGTTCCCACTGTCCAATTCTGGGGGAATTTAAACATAAAAATAAGTAAATAATGATAGTAACATATTGCAAGGAGAAGGCAATGGCACCCCATTCCAGTACTCTTGCCTGGAAAATCCCATGGACGGAGGAGCCTGGTAGGCTGAAGTCCATGGGGTCGCTAGGAGTCAGACAAGACTGAGCAACTTCACTTTCACTTTTCACTTTCATGCATTGGAGAAGGAAATGGCAACCCACTCCAGTGTTCTTGCCTGGAGAATCCCAGGGACGGGCAAGCCTGGTGGGCTGCCGTCTATGGGGTCGCACAGAGTCGGACATGACTGAAGTGACTTAGCAGTAGCAGCAACATATTGTGACACAATGAATAAAATAGTAATCCACCATAAATATGTAAATAATAAAGGAGAAGAAAAGAAAGGTATTTATTACATTATAATGTCAACCAGTAATGTCAAAAGCAATGGAGCTGGAAATTCACCATTGAACAATCATCATAGTAATAATTAATCCAGGCTAAAATCATCAATAGTTGCTAAGACTAGTGGGTAAAAATGTGGGTGAATGCTTGATATAGAACAAGATATTTACATAGTCCCAAAGTATCTTCCCACAAATTATCAATTACAAATGAAAATTTTTATAGTGAAAAACCTAGTCAACACTACCTTAACTAAATGATAAAAGTTAGCATAACTAATAATTGTTTAAAAGTTATCATGTGGTTCTTTATTTGATGCAGTGAGAAGACATAACCTGGTTTCTATAGTACTTACTGGCAAAATTGCATAACCTAAACTTAATCTCAATGAAACATCAGGGAGCCCTAATTGAAGGGCATTCTATGAAATAATAGATTTTTCTCTTCAAAAACATTGAGGTCATGAAGAAAATAAAAGACAGAACTATTCCAGAGTAGAGACTGAAGACATTAAATTCTATAGGTGATGCATGATTGGACCTTAGACTAGGATAAAAAAAAATACATATCCCCAAAAGAATATTTTTGGAAAATCAGACCAAATTTTAATGCAAACTTTGGACTAAATAATAGCAAATTATAATGTAAATTTACTGATTTTGTTCTCTGTACTGTTATATAAGAAAAAGTCTTTGTCTTTAGTATCAAAAAACCAAACTATTTACATACTGAAGTATTTAGGCATAGAGAGGAATGATGTCTGCAGCTTACTCTCAAATCTTTCAGGAAAAATGTCAGAGAGAGAGTGTGTGTGAGGAAATAGGTCAGAATGTAAATATTTAGTAAATCTAGGTAAAGGGCATATAGGAGGAGTTCTTTGTGCTATTTTTGTAAATTTACATAAATTTACATTTGAAATTACAGCAAAATTTAAAAGTTACAAAATCATAATAAATCCAGTCTTATCCTCAATTTCTCCTAAGTAATACCCTATAGCAATTGGGAAGACATATCATTTGTGATATAAAACTTCTTTCTACATGTGCTGTAGGTAGTTCATACTAGTAATTATTCTCTGTTTTGACATTGTCTTCATTTAAATACTTCTCCAATATGTTTGTGAGTGTGTATGTGTAGTTTAATTTCATGAGTGTGTCCCTTCTTTTTTCTCTTTCTTCACTTGGGTATTTTCAGTGTCACATGGAAGGCTGTGCAGCCTGAAACTGTATCCACTAGAGGCACATTCTCCTCATTCTCTGGTAGGTGTAAAGCCTAAATACCTCAGGGTCTGTTTATATTTTAAGGTCAAGAAGCGGTCTATGTGAGAGAGAATGCTTTGGATTTTGTAGTCAAATTAATCTATTTCAAAGCCCTTCTCTGCCATTAACTAATTTAAATCTGTTTCTAAATCTTGACTAACATGCCTAAGTATTGTGATAAAGTTACCAACTATGCAAAATGCTTAGGACTCAGTAATCAACAAATGGAGAATATTTTTATTTTTATTCCATTCTACTGTTTGTAGAATTATATCTAATATTAACGTTCTTATAATTCCTGTAGTTGATATGAAACAGGATATTTACATAGTCCCAAAATACCTTCCTACAAATTATCAATTAAAAACAGAATTTTTTTTAATTGGAGGTTAATTACTTTACAACATTGTGGTGGCTTTTGCCATACATTCACATGAATCAGCCATGGGTGTACATGTGTTCCCCATCCTGACCCTCCCTCCCACCTCCTTCCCCATCCCATCCCTCAGGATCACCCCAGTGCACCAGCCCTGAGTACCCTGCCTCATGCATTGAACCTGGACTGGTGATCTATTTCACATATGATAATATACATGTTTTAATGCTATTCTCTCAAATCATCCCACCCTCATCTTCTCCCACAAAGTCCAAACGTCTATTCTCTTTTGCTGTCTCGCAAATAGGGTCATCGTTACCATCTTTCTAAATTCCATATATATGCGTTAATATACTGTATTGGTGTTTTTCCTTCCGACTTACTTCACTCTGTATAATAGGCTCCAGTTTCATCCACCTCATTAGAATTAATTCAAATGCATTCTTTTTAATAGCTGAGTAATATTCCATTGTGTATATGTACCACAGCTTTCTTATCCCTTTGTCTGTTGATGGACATCTAGGTTACTTCTATGTCCTAGCTATTATAAAGAGTGCTGTGATGAACATTGAGGTACATGTGCCTCTTTCAATTCTGGTTTCTTCTGTGTGTATACCTAGAAGTGGGATTGCTGGGTCGTATGGCAGTTCTATTTCCATTTTTTTAAGGAATCTCCACACTGTTCTCCATAGTGGCTGGACTAGTTTGCATTCCCACCAACAGTGTAAGAGGATTCCCTTTTCTCCACACCCTCTCCAGCATTTATTGCTTGTAGACTTTTGGATCGCAGCCATTCTGACTGGCATGAGATGGTACCTCATTGTGGTTTTGATTTGCATTTCTCTGATAATGAGTGATGTTGAGCATCTTTCTATGTGTTTGTTAGCCATCTGTATGTCTTCTTTGGAGAAATGTTTGTTTAGTTCTTTGGCCCATTTTTTGATTGTGTCGTTTATTTTTCCGGAATTGATCTGTAGGTGTTGCTTGTATATTTTTGAGATTAATTCTTTGTCAGTTGCTTCATTTGCTATTATTTTCTCTCATTCTGAAGGCAGTCTTTTCATCTTGCTTATAGTTTCTTTTGTTGTGCAGAAGCTTTTAATTTTAATTAGGTCCCATTTGTTTATTTTTGCTTTTATTTCCAATATTCTGGGAGTTGGGTCATGGAGGATCCTGCTGTGATTTATGTTGGAGAGTGTTTTGCCTATGTTCTCCTCTAGAAGTTTTAGTTTCTGGTCTTACATTTAGACCTTTAATCCATTTTGAGTTTATTTTTGTGTATGATGTTAGAAAATGTTCTGGTTTCATTCTTTTACAAGTGGTTGACCAGTTTTCCCAGCACCACTTGTTAAGAGATTTTTTCTCCATTGTATATTCTTGTCAAAGATAAGGTGTCCATAGGTGCGTGGATTTATCTCTGGGCTTTCTATTTTGTTCCATTGATCTATGTTTCTGTCTTTGTGCCAGTACCATAGTATCTTGATGACTGTGGCTTTGTAGTAGAGCCTGAAGTCAGGCAGGTTGATTCCTCCAGTTCCATTCTTCTTTCTCAAGATTGCTTTAGATACTCGAGGCTTTTGGTAATTCCATACAAATTGTGAAATTATTTGTTCTAGTTCTGTGAAAAATACTGTTGGTAGCTTGATAGGGATTGCATTGAATTTATAGATGGCTTTGGGTAGTATACTCATTTTCACTGTATTGATTCTTCCAATCCATGAACATGGTGTATTTCTCCATCTAGTTGTGTCCTCTTTGATATCTTTCATCAGTGTTTTATAGTTTTCTATATATAGGTCTTTTGTTTCTTTACATAGATTAATTCCAAGTATTTTATTCTTTTTGTTGCAATGGTGAATGAAATTGTTTCCTTAATTTCTCTTTCTGTTTTCTCATTGTTAGTATATAGGAATGCAAGGGATTTCTGTGTGTTAATTTTATATCCTGGAGCTTTAGTATATTCATTGATTAGCTCTAGTAATTTTCTGGTGGAGTCTTTAGGGTTTTCTATGTAGAGGATCATGTCATCTGCAGTGAGAGTTTTACTTCTTCTTTTCCAATTTGGATTCCTTTATTTCTTTTTCTGCTCTGATTGCTGGGGCCAAAACTTCCAAAACTATGTTGAATAGTAGTGGTGAGAGTGGGCACCCTTGTCTTGTTCCTAACTTTACGGGAAATGCTTTCAATTTTTCACCATTGAGGATAATGTTTGCTGTGGGTTTATCATATATGGCTTTTATTATGTTGAGGTGTGTTTCTTTTAGTCCTGCTTTCTGGTGGGTTTTTATCATAAATGGATGTTGAATTTTGCCAAAGGCTTTCTCTGCATCTATTGAGACAATCATGTGGTTTTTATCTTTTAATTTATTAATGTGGTGTATCACATTGATCTATTTGCAAATATTGAAGAATCCTTGCATCCCTGGGATAAAGCCCATTTGGTCATGATGTATGATCTTTTTAATATATTGTTGGATTCTGTTTGATAGAATTTTGTTAAGGATTTTTTCGTCTATGTTCATCAGTGATATTGGCCTGTAGTGTTCTTTTTTTGTGGCATCTTTGTCAGGTTTTGGTATTAGGGTGATGGTAACCTCATAGAATGAGTTTGGAAGTTTACCTTCCTCTGCAATATTCTGGAAGAGTTTGAGTAGGATAGGTGTTAGCTCTTCTTTAAATTTTTGGTACAATTCAGCTATGAAGCCATCTGGTCCTGGGCTCTTGTTTGTTGGAAGATTTCTGATTACAGTGTCGATTTCTGTGGTTGTGATGGGTCTGTTAAGATTTTCTATTTTTTCCTGGTTCAGTTTTGGAAAGTTATACTTTTCTAAGAATTTGTCCATTTCTTCCAAGTTGTCTATTTTATTGGCATATAATTGCTGATAGTAGTCTCTTATGATCCTTTGTATTTCTGTGTTGTCTGTTGTCATTTCTCCATTTCTAATTTTGTTGATTTGATTTTTCTCTCTTTGTTTCTTGATGAGTCTGGCTAATGTTTTGTCTATTTTATTTATCTTCTCTAAGAACTAGCTTTTAGCTTTGTTGATTTTTGCTGTGGTTTCTTTTGTTTCTTTTACATTTATTTCTGCTCTAATTTTTAAGATTTCTTTCCTTCTATTAACCCTAGGGATCTTCATTTCTTCCTTTTCTAGTTGCTTTAGGTGTAGAGTTAGATTATTTATTTGATTTCTCTCCTGTTTCTTGAGGTAGGTTTGTGTTGCTATGAACCTTCCCTTTAGCACTGCTTTTACTGAATCCCATAGGTTTTGGGTTGTTGTGTTTTCATTTTCACTCATTTCTATGCATATTTTGATTTCTTCTGTGATTTGTTGGTTATTCAGAAGTGTGTTGTTTAGCCTCCATATGTTTGTATTTTTCATAGTTTTTTTTTCCCTGTAGTTGACATCTAATCTTACTGCACTGTGATCAGAAAAGATGCTTGAGATGATTTCAATTTTTTTGAATTTACCAAGGTTAGATTTATGGCCCAGGATGTGATCTATCCTGGAGAAGATTCCATGTGCACTTGAGAAAAAGGTTAGGGTGAAATGTCCTATGGATATCAATTAGGTCTAACTGTTCCATTGTATCATTTAAAGTTTGTGTTTCCCAGCTAATTTTCTGTTCTGTTGATCTATCCATAGATGTGTGTGGGGTATTAAAGTATCCCACTATTATTGAACACCACAAACAAATATCACTGGCATGTGTGGGGAGTGCTTGCAGTGTCTGGGCCACACTAGGTTTGCCCCCGCTCACGGTGTGTTTGCCCCTGCTCACTGTGTGCTTTCTCGGTCTACACTGCTCAGGCTCCCAGTTGTTCTGCCAGGGAACTGTCTGAGGTGGGCCCTGGGCTGTGTGCACTTCCCAGGTCTTCACTGCTCAGGTTCAGGTTCTCAGGTACTCCACAAGGCACAGAATTTGTTGAGGCTGCGTTTTGGGCCCTTCCCAGGTCTGAGCAGCTCAGGTGACCGGGTGCTTGGTGAGCACACTCTCCCCAATAAGGTGCAGTGTGTCTTATCACTTCCCTGGTCCCAGCGCTCGGTTTCCTGGGTACGCAGTGGGAGTACTGTCTCAAGTGTGCCGTATGTCTCCTCTGGAGAGCTGATCTCTGGCTGCGACCCTCCTGGCAGATGTCAACCATCCAGGATCCCAGGAAGACTTGATTAGCAACTGGGGGCCTGCTTGTAGTTTGGTAGGGGATGCCGTCTCTAGGGCCGAGTTTGCCCCTTTTCAGCTCTGGCTGCTGCCTGCCTGCCTCTCTGCTTCCGGCGGGGGATGGGCCTGTCCGCAGCCGCTAACTCTCCTCTGGTATTTGCTCAGTCCTTTGTTATTTGAGCGGGCCGGCAGTGCCTTAGGAAAGTTCTCTCTCTCTCTCTCTCTCTCTCTTTTTCCTCTTTTTTTCTTCTTTCCTCTCTGGCTATTCCATGGTTTGGGTTGCTATCTCACGTTGGCTCCCTCAGATTGCCCTTAGGACATTCAGGCCTGGTCCTTACCCTAAGCAACGCAGCCCATGCCTCCCTGTTCAGCCCCCACTTGCTGGTGGTGGACGCGAGCGTCTGGGCTACTTCTCTGTTAGGAGTTGCTGTTAGGCACGTAATCTGTGGGTTTTATTTATTTTTTCCTCCCTGTTATGTTGCCCTCTGAGATTCCAAAACTCTGCACAGACCCGCCAGTGAGAGGGTTTCCCGGTGTTTGGAAACTTCTCCTCTCTTAAGACTCCCTCCCCAGGATGGATATCCATCCCTAACTCTTTCATCTCTCTTTTTATCTTTTATATTTTGCCCTACCTCCTTTCAAAGACAATGGGCTGCCTTTCTGGGTGCCTGGTGTCCTCCGCCAGCATCCAGAAGTTGTTCTGTGGTATTTGCTCAGCATTCAAATGATCTTTCAATGAATTTGTGGGGGAGAAAGTGGTCTCCCCATCCTATTCCTCTGCCATCTTAGGACCTCCCCCCTCACAAACAGAAATTTTTATAGAGACAAACACCACCTTAACCAAGTGATAAAAGTTAGCACAACTAATAATGATTTAAAGAGTATCATGTAGCTCTTTATTTGATGCACTGAAAAGGCACAGCCTGGTTTCTGTAGTACTTAATGCCAAAATTGCATAACCCCTATGCAAAGGGACATGTTGTACTATGCCAGTGGAAATATAGAAATACAGCTAACAAACTCAAACTCTTTGAAAAGTAAATTGGCAGTAATCTCAAAGATTACCCAAATCAATCTCCATTTCTGAATTTTTTTTTTAAATTGAAGTACAGTTGATTTACCAGTCAACATTCAGAAAATGAAGATCATGGCATCTGGTCCCATCACTTCATGGGAAATAGATGGGGAAACAGTGGCAGAATTTATTTTGGGGGGCTCCAAAATCACTGCAGATGGTGACTGCAGCCATGAAATTAAAAGATACTTACTCCTTGGAAGGAAAGTTATGACCAACCTAGATAGCATATTAAAAAGCAGAGACATTACTTTGCCAACAAAGGTCCATCTAAGCAAGGCTATGGTTTTTCCAGTGGTCATGTATGGATGTGAGAGTTGGACTGTGAAGAAAACTGAGCACCAAAGAATTAATGCTTTTGAACTGTGGTGTTGGAGAAGACTCTTGAGAGTCCCTTGGACTGCAAGGAGATTCAACCAGTCCATTCTGAAGGAGATCAGTCCTGAGTGTTCTTTGGAAGGACTGATGCTAAAGCTGAAATTCCAGTACTTTGGCCACCTCATGGGAAGAGTTGACTCATTGGAAAAGGGATTGGGGGCAGGAGGAGAAGGGGACGACAGAGGATGAGATGGCTGGATGGCATCACCGACTCGATGGACGTGAGTTTGAGTGAACTCAGGGAGTTGGTGATGGACAGAGAGGCCTGGCGTGCTGCGATTCATGGGGTCGCAAAGAGGTGGACACGACTGAGCAGCTGAACAGAACTGACTGACTGTATTAACTTCAGGTCTACATCATAGTGATTTGTTGTGTGTGTGTGTGTGTGTGTATCTTTTTTTTTTTTTTTTTGGCAGATCATATTCCGTGATAGGTTATTATAAGATATTGGGTATAATTTCCTGTGCTATACATATCACTTATATTTGAAATCTAAGAAAATCATGCAAATAAATCTATACACAAATCTGATATTTTAAAATGATTGTTATTCATTCCTCCTAATAGTTTAAAAAATTAAATAGATATACTAGGCTTATAAGAAAAATAAATAAACAGAAGTCACCTAATCTGTCTATACCCCAGAGGTCTTTTAACTAGTCATTCTGATGTTAACATCCATATATATTTTTGCATGTGTTACATGTTATGTATGTACATATGTTTATATATACATACATGTATTTTAAATATATGTGTATATGTTATGTATATATATGTTTAAATTGCTTGTTTTTGATATGTCTGTTTTAGATGTAGTTCCATTGTTTTCCAACTTTTAATGTTGCAACTGGTACTCTTATTTCATATAGCTTGTAAGTGATTTAATCATTTGTTCTGGAATAACAGAGCTGAATCTTCTCTTTATCTTTGGAGTTCTGAGTTTCCAGATAAAATACATTGGAATAAACTTTTTTCATTAATTTATTCTTGTAAGGGCCTTGCAGTTTGGAGACTCAAGTCCATCAATTCTGGGCAATGTTCTCACATTATTTCTTATAGAACACAAAAAATAATTCTGGAAAGAAAGTTACTTTCTGAAACTTTTACTTGCCTGTTGTACAAAAAAACCCTTTTGTCCTTATTGTAAATCATTTTGCCTTTTGGTTCCAATTTCTTGGATATTTCCATGACTGAATATTCTAATGCATGCATGCGTGCTCAGTCATGTCCAACTCTTTGCTACCCCATGAACTGTAGCCCATCAAGCTCCTCTGTCCATGGAATTTTCCAGGCAAAAATAACTGGAGCAGGTTGCCATTTCCATCTCCAGGGGTATTTTAATCAGATTTCCTTTTTTTTATATCATATGACTTTATTTTTATAACATAAAAACAAGATAGAGGATGAGTTCAAGTAAAGCTTTAGTTTAAACTCTATTTGATGTTTTTGACTACATAGGGAGGAATATAATCATGTGAAATGAAAATTATGCATTTTATGAATATAAACATGTTCAACTGAAAAAGACCCGTGAAACTATGAAAGTGCGAAAGAATCAGTAGCAGAATATAAGGTGTGCTTAAGCTAGTAACAGATACTAACAATAATTCTACGGTATTTGTATTTTTTAAACGTTTTATTTTATATTGAAGTATAGCCTATTAACAGTGTTGTGATAGTTTCAGGTGAAGAGCTAAGGGACTCAGCCATACATATACATGTATCCATTCTCCCCCAAATTCCACTCCCATCCAGGCTGCCACATAACATTGAGGATTGTTCCCTGTACTATACAATAGGTCCTCGTTGGTTATACATTTTAAATATAGCAGTGTATACCTGTCCATGCCAACTCCCTAACTATCCCTTCCCCTATCCTTCCCTCTGGCAACCCTAAGTTCATTCTCTAAGTCTGAGAGTCTGTTTCTGTCTTGTAAGTTCATTTGTATTTTTTTTTAATTCCACATATAGGGGATGTCATATGATATTTCCCCTTCTCTGACTTATTTCACTCAGTATGACAATCTCTAAGTCTAAGTCCATCAAATTTCTGATTTTTAATTGTATCTTTAATTTCCAATAACTCATTCTTAATCTCTGATGATACAAATTTAGTTTTTCTGTTATCTACATTATCTCATTGTTGATCTCTTTTTTTTTGTGTTGAAATCTTTCCCAAAATATTTGGTGATTGTTGGTGGCCCATTTATATTTAGAGATGAGATTACAAAAAGTTGATCAGTAGTTTGTCCCTGGGAGTGCCTTTTTGACCAATGGACTTCATAATTAAATAATTAAATGGTCAAGCCTATTTTTCATTGAAATCTCCCCAAATGTCAGTATCTATGGACCTTCTCTCTAGGAAAGTTTAGTCTCGTCAGCAAAGAATCTTCCATCACTTGCCAGGAGAGCCTAGGGCTGACCGCCTTTGTTCTGGTATTGCGTGAAAGTAGAGGACTAGAGTTTCACCTTTACTATGCAAACTTTCATTCAATTCCCTTTTATGATCTGTCTAAAGCATAAGAATGTCTTCTAGTGCACACAGATTTCACAGGCATCATCAGGCATTCTTTCACCAAGAAGCAGTGGCTTTATGCAGAGTGTAGTAGACTGCTGAAACTTCAGTTGCAAGGCCAGCTGGGGAAAAAATAAATCACCTTGCAACTGTCAATATGTGATGCTTTCTTGTTTATAATTACAACACAGGAGTCCTGAAACCAACAGATACAAATAGAAGTGTCTCCTCTAACTACTGTATCTAATAACCCATTGGAAATATTTTTATTCCAGTTACTACAAACTTTGGTTCAGTGTGTGTGTGTATGTCTTAGGAGCCAAAAGATAAATCCTTACACCAGAAAACTTAAGTATGGTTCCAATAGTGGAAGCTGAAACTGCTGCCAGGCCATTTTGGGCTCCTCATGTCACTGAACCAATAGCCGTATTGTTACTATACTAAGTAATTTATTTGGGTTATCAGGGGAAATTTTGGTTGCTGCTACCCAATATGGGCTTCCCTGTTGGGTCAGTGGTAAAGAATCTGCCTATCAATGAAGGAGGCATGGGTTTAATCCCTGAGTTGGGAAAATGCCCTGGAGAAGGAAGTGGCAACCCACTCCAGTATTCTTGCCTGGGAAAATCCACGGAAAGAGGAGCCTGATGGGCTACAGTCCATGGGGTCACAAAGAGTCAGACATGACTTAGTGACTAAACAATGACAACACAATATGGACCGGGACCATGTGCAAACCTAGGGCATTCCCCAGGGCACATTTTGCTTTACTCAGTAGTCCTTATCCTGAAAGACTGAATCATTGCAATAAAACCAGACATCACAGAAAAGTCTACAAGACATTAAAAAGTCTACATCATTAAAAAGTCTACAAGTAACAAATGCTGGAAAGGGTATAGGGGAAAGGGAACCCTCCTACACTTGGTGGGTTATAAATTGGTGCAGCCACTATGGAAAACAGAATGAAAGTTCCTTAAAAAACTAAAAATAGAGCTACCATATGATCCAGCAATCCCACACTTAAGCATATATCTAGAGAAAATTCTAATTTGAAAATATATATGCATGCCTATGTTCACATCACGGAGAAGGTAATGGCACCCCACTCCAGTACTCTTGCCTGGAGAATCCCATGGATGGAGGAGCCTGGTAGGCTACAGTCCACGGGGTCACTAAGAGTTGGGCATGACTGAGCGACTTCACTTTCACTTTTCACTTTCCACTTTCATGCATTGGAGAAGGAAATGGCAACCCACTCCAGTATTCTTGCCTGGAGAATCCCAGGGACGGGGGAGCCTAGTGGGCTGCCATCTATGGGGTCGCACAGAGTCGGACACGACTGAAGCGACTTAGCAGCAGTAGCAGCATGTTCACATCAGCACTGTTTACAATGGCGAAGACATGGAAGAAACCTAAATGCTCATCAACAGATGAATGGATAAAGAAGATGTACAAGATATATATTCCATCATATATCATATATATGTACATATATATATTCCATCATATATCATAATCATATACAGACATATATATGTATATGATGGAATATTACTCAGCAATAAAAAAGAATGAAATATTGCCATTTGCAGCAACTTGAGTGGACCTAGAGACTATCATTACAAGTGAATTAAGTCAGACTGAGAAAGGTGATATCACTTATATGTGAACTCTAAAAAATTATACAACTGAACTTATTTACAAAACAGAAACATACTCACAGACATAGAAAACAAACTTATGCTTACCAAAAGGGAAAGGAGTGGGGATAAATTAGGATTTGGGGATTAACAGCTGCACACTACTATATAGAAAATAGATAAACAAGAACCTACTATATAGCACAGGGAACCATGTTTGTTATCTTGTAAAAAAAAATCATAATTCAAAAGAAAAAAAAACAGACTTCAAAGATTCAAATCCTTTAGAGGTTCAAATTTGGACTACCCCACAATAAAGATTATCATACAGCTTACATGCCAGCAAAGGATAAGGCATATGTAATGCAAGGTAGAAGAAAAATCAACATAACCCTCTCACGATGCTACAGAAGAAGGGTCCAACACAGCTACAACTGTAACTGATTCCCTTTCCCACACTGTATTATGTGAACTCTGGTGTTAGCTAATGTTTTATATTTTAGGTAAGAATATGATGAGATTTTTATCATCTTTCCATAATATAGTATTTAATGGGACTTCATGGACTCTGTTGGGGAAATGAAGGTTTCATTCTAATGAAATACAGAAGTGGATACTGCAAATCAAAAGGAGTAGACTGTATGAGATGACATCTGTTGGACGCCCCTGCTACTGATTCATTTTCTACTATTCTTTCAACTTTTCTCAGTCGTTCTCAACCCCATCACCACCACCAGAAAACTCTTCTCCCCCAGAAACTGGCTTATGTGGCTCACACCAACAGGTTCTTGTTGAGTTTGGTCAGTGGGAATACCTGGCAAATAGTCTACAGGAAACTGAGGAGTGTGAGACAGCGTATTTACTCCTTTAGTTCTCTCCTTGAAAGGTTGTGTTGGGCTGGCTATTTTCCTCAACCAAAGACCACTCACTACTTCACTTAAGATGACCAACTTAAGATGACTACATTTTTTCCACTTTTTCATATGCTTTCAGGGAATCCACCTGCAATGCAGGAGACCTGGGTTCAATCCCTGGGTTGGGAAGATCTCCTGGAGAAGGGAAAGGTTACCCAAGCCAGTGTTCTGGCCTCAAGAATTCCATGGACTGTATAGTTCATGGGGTCACACTACTGAGCGACTTTCACTTTCACTTTTCACTTTCACTTTCAAGCCTAGAATCAGGATGTTTTGGCTGCCATGAGCCCTGTGTTTCTACATGAAAATAAACCTTTCTTGAATTGTCCTATTTTAAAAGTACCATCTCTGTTTCCTAAGGGGACCAGCTCTGATTCCATATACATACCATGATAGATTTGAGATAAGTAGATTTTTAGAAAGTTCCTATTGAGGCTTATTTAGTTCCACCCCTACACACACACACACACACACACACAGAGTTTAAAATTTTTTGCTATCAATAACACTGTAAATATTACACTTTGTCTAAACCCTAGTGGACATTTGTCTTCATTTCCCTAGGATTCATTTTTAGAAGTGAAATTGTGGCTCAAAGATATTTTTAAGTATCTTAATACAGATTTCTATATTGCCCTCCAGTAAACCTGTGACAACTTATGCTGATTTATATCAGCCATGTATGAGGCAACTTAATTCACTCAACTTTAATTAAAGTTGGGTATTAATATTTTATAATTTGCAAATTTATGGATGAAACAATTTCATTGTTGGTATAATTTGCATTTCTTTTATTATTTCTACAGTTGAACATTTTCATATGCTCATTTTCCATTTATATATCTTTTTTTTGGTAAATTGAATGTTATATCCTTTGCCCTTTTGTGTATTTCAGATTTCACCTTTTTTCTTTGGTTAAAATACTTACCCCTTGTCAGTATTCATTTTTGATGACAGAAAGAGCAAAAACAAGAAATAAGGTGCACAATGATTTTTTTTTTTTTCAGTGTAGGATTTCTGAAGGACTGATCAGAGATATTTTCTAGAGTTATTTTTAGGGAAAATTGTATTCTCTTCCTGAAAAGTACACAATGATTATCATTAACATCACCAGGATCTGCAAGAATAAGTTATCAACAGAATAAAAAAAATCTCTTCAAATGGATATCAAAGTTTACAACATAGTGTTATTTAAAATTCTAGGCTTTTAAAATGCAGTAATTTTTCACAGGAAGTATCATTGCTTTCAATTTCTTTTCTCCAGGCTACATTAACTCTTTGTTTTTATGAAGAGAAAAAAAAAAAGTTACCAGTAACAAAAAAAGGCTATTCCTTGATAGAGACAAATTTGCAATCACACATGATGGAAAGTGGAAATAGGCAAAGTCACAAAGTAACAGCCTATTTACATGTCATTTCCATGAAGTTTCTGTCTCCATAGGATATCCTAAAAAAAAAAAAAAAAAAAAAAGATGGTTTCACTACACGACTACACAGGAGGTTTGAAGCAGAGAGAACTCATTCTTCCCATTTTAAGACAATAATAAACACTAACACGTCACAGTTCAATCTCCATTAGGGCAGAGTATTTCAGTTCAGTTCAGTTCAGTCACTCAGTCATGTCTGACTCTTTGCGACCATACTATTACAGACAATTGAAAATCAGCTTATACTGCTCATGATATTCAAATGCCATTCAGAAATTAGAGTTCCTTCCTGAAGTAACACCTTCCGGCTTCCCTGATGACTCAACTGACATGGGCAAATCAGTCTCCATCTCTTTCTCTCTGTTGTTATTGTTATTATTACTATTACTATTCCCTGTTATTTTACTTCAGGGTATCCTCCCAGCTCACCTGAGCTATGGTAATAGCTGCTAAAACTGACCTCACTGTGAGTCTCACTTTTCTCTAATTCACTTTCCTGGATACCATGAGACCAACTTTCTAAAATGTACATCTAGCCATTCTCACTCCCCTTCAATAGCTCCCTGTTGTCTACAGAATAACTTGTAAGATCTTTAGCATGGAAAGTTGTACCTTTTAATACCTAGCTTCTGCAGGCTGTCTCAGGTTTGTTTGTTTGTTTAATATTTGTTTATTTGACTATGATGGGTCTTGGTTGACGCACACAAGATTTGCATTGCATCACACAGGATCTTTCTTTGTGGTGCACAGACTCCCTTTTAGTTGTGGTGCTCGAGCTTCAATAGTTGCATAAACAAGCATTCAGAAGAGAAACTGTGTTGGATAAAAGATGTTTGTTTTTAAGAATCCAGGGTAAGCTTCTGCCTCAAGTTGCTTATATCAAACTAATTAGTTAGAAGTGGCATATGCATATAAAAAGAAAAAGTAAGTGCATGAGTCAAGGTCCCAACTGAAAACAGATGGCACATTCCAATTAAGATAATTTGAGGAGGTATGATTTACAAAGGGTAGGAAAACAAAGGTTTGGACAGAATGGAGGAACCTCTTTGCCCTGTTACAGATAGTTTTAGCTATTTCTACCCCTAGGCCTGAAGGGATGAGGAGGTAAAGAAAAAGAGAGTTTATTGGAACCTGGAAGCAGAGAAAATTGCACAGAAGAATTTTAAGAAGAACAGTGACTTTGGGGCAAGGGACACAGCCAACTCAAGATGACCTTAAAAAGAAGACTCCAGGGAGAAAGCATCCTTCTAATTTTTCTCCTTTAATCTGTCACTGAGTTTCTCCATTTGTCAGATCCAATTGGAAACCAGAGGGCAATGAACTCCTGTGGTACCTTCCATACAGGCTCCAAGAGCAAAGAACAAGGTAGAGAAGGCTGAACATGAATCTGGAGAGGAAGACAAAAGATAACCAACACAGCAAGCATCTTACACTTCCTTGAATCATCAGAGACTTCCTTGAATCATTGAAGAGCCTGGCAGATCAATGTATACACAGTAGGAACTCACAAGAGCTTGTGGACAGTATAAAAATTAGTGCTTAATCATGCAGTTGTGTCCAACTCTTTATGACCCCATGGACTGTAGCCCATCAGGCTCCTCTAAGCGTGAACACTGGAGTGGGTTGCCATTCCCTTCTCCAGGGGATCTTCCCAAACCAGGGATCGACCCCAGGTCTCCTGCATTGCAGGTGGACTCTTTGCCATTTGAGGTAGTCTTTGCAGGAGTCTGAGCCACCAGGGAAGCCCAATAAGACTAATATTTAAAAGTAAAGAGAGAAAAATACATTATTCTAACATTTATCAAAAAAAAAGCTGGGGTACCTATGTTAATTTGAAATAAAATAGACTTCAGAGCAAGGAAAATTATCAGGGGTGAAGAGAAGCACTGCAAAATAACAAAGGAATCAATACTTCAAAAGACTTAACAATCTTAAACATGTGTGATCTTAACAACAGAGCACCAAAATAACATAAGGCCAAAACTGATTAAAGTGAAAGAAGAAATAGGCAAGTTCAGTATAATAGTTGGAGAGTTCAATATATCTGTCAGTAATTGATAGGTGAAATAGTAAGAAAATCAAATAGGATATAGTAGAACTTAACAACAATATCAGAACACTCCATCCAACATCAGTATATTCATGCATTCTTCTCAAACTTTTCAAACATATATTCAAAATTCCATGGAATATTCCCCAAGAGAGGTCACATTCTGGATCGTAAGATATACCTTAACAAAGTTCAAAGAGTAGACATCCTACAAAATATGTTCTCAAAGCACAACAGAATTTTTAAAAGAAATCAACAACAGAAGACAGCTGAAAATTCCCAAATATTTAGAGACTAAGCAACACATATGTAATAACAGATTGGTCAAAGAAGAAGTCTCAAGAACTCAATGTAAAAATAATTTCTAATTAAATAAAAATATAACCTCAAAATTTGTGAGATGCAGTCAAAACAGGAAAAATTTTAACATTCAATATATGTATTAGGTAAAGAAGAAAGATCTAATATCAATAAGGTAAGCTTAACCCCTATGAAACACAAGAAAGAAGAGCAATTTAAGCCTAAAGCAAGTAGTAAGAAAAATGTTAAAGATTAGAATAGATCAGTCATAGAAAAATAAAAAAAATGCCATTTGCAGCAACATGGATGAACCTAGAGATTTTCATACTAAGTGAAGTCAGACAAAGATTATATGGTATTACTTATACATGTAATGTAAAAAAATAATACAAATGAATCTATCTACAAAGCAGAAACATATTCACAGACATAGAAAACAAGCTTATGGTTACCAAAGAGGAAAAGGAGGTGGGGGTATAATTTACAAGTATGGGATTAACAGATACACACTATTATATATAAAATAGATAATCAGCAAGGATTTAGTATATAACATAGGGAATAATATTCAATATCTTGTAATAACCTATGGTGCCAAATAATATGAAATATATATATATAAATATATATAATGGAATCACTTCACTGTGTACCTGAAACTAATACAATAATGTAAATCAACTATATTTCAACAACAAAAAAGTGAGAGCAGAAATCTGTGAAACAAAAAACAGGAAAACAACAGAGAAAAATCAGAAAATCAATAAAATTGATAAACCCATAGACAAATTCAGTTCAGTTCAGTTCAGTCATTCAGTCATGTCCAACTCTTTGTGACCCCATGGACTGCAGCATGCCAGGCCTCCTTATCCATCACCAACTCCTGGAGCATAGACAGATTAACCAAAAAAAAAAAAAAAAGAGAGAGAGAAAACTGAAATTACCAATATCAGAAATGAAAGAGAGTTCATCACTATGAATCACATGGACATTAAAAGAATAATAAAAAAAATACTAAGAACATATCTAAGCCCATAAGTTTGACAACTAGAAGAAATGGACCAATTCCTTATAAACTATCAAAACTCACAAAGGAGAAATAGTTAACTTTAATAGCCTTATATTTATTAGTGAAAATGAACTAACAATAAATTTCCCAAAAAAAAGCACCAGGCTCCGATGATTTCACTGGTAAAATGTACCAAATATTTAAAGAAGAAATGGTAACAATTTTTCATAATCTCTTCCAGAAAATAGAAACAGAAAGAACACTTCCGCACTCATTCTAAAAACAAACATAGTGCTTCACCTATTCAATGTTTCGATGTCCTTCCCTAAGTCCATGGAAGTCCATGTTTCAATGTCCTTCCCTAAGTCCATGGAAACCCTTAATGTTTTTACTATCTCTATAGTTTTGCCTATTCCAGAATATATGATACTGTGATGGTGAAAGCAAGACATTAAGCATTTGTCAAAATCCATACAATGTTAAAGAACAAAGAGTATGCCTTATTATGTGCAAATTTTAGAAATAATTTAGGAGGTTGAGAGGCCCCAGAATGGAATGTAGAATGCAACCAAAGAATCTACATGTTTTACAAAAGCTTGAAGTAGCCTCACTGGAGCTAGTGGGTGAAAAGGTGCTGACGTAAGTTACTTTGGTCAAAGGCTAACAGAGTTTCGCCAAGAGAACACACTGGTCATAGCAAACATCCTCTTCCAACAACACAAGAGAAGACTCTACACATGGACATCACCAGATGGTCAATACTGAAATCAGATTGATCATATTCTTTGCAGCCAAAGATGGAGAAGCTCTATACAGTCAGCAAAAACAAGACTGGGAGCTGACTGTGGCTCAGATAGTGGACTCCTTATTGCCAAATGCAGACATACATTGAAGAAAGTAGAGAAAGTCACTAGACCATTCAGGTATGATGTAAATCAAATCCCTTACAATCATACAGTGGAAGTGACAAATAGAGTCAAGGGATTAGACCTGATAGAGTGCCTGAAGAACTATGGGCAGAGGTTAGTGACATTGTACAGAGGCAGGAATCAAGACCATCCCCAAGAGAAAGAAATGCAAAAAGGCACAATGGCTGTCTAAGGAGGCCTTACAAATAGCTGAGAAAGGAAAAGAATCTAAAGACAAAGGGGGAAAGGAAAGATATACCCATTTTGAATGCAGAGTTCCAAAGAATAGCAAGGAGAGATAAGAAAACCATCCTCAGTAATCAATGCAAAGAAACAGAGGAAAACAATAGAATGAGAAAGACTAGAGATCTCTTCAAGGAAATTAGAGATACCAAGGGAACATTTCATGCAAAGTTAGGCACAATAAAGGACAGGTAAATGGTATTGACCTAAGAGAAGCAAAAGAAGAGGTGGCAAGAATACACAGAACTATATGAAAAAGATCTTCATGACCCAGATAACCACGATGGTGTGATCACTCACCTAGAGCCAGACATCCTGGAATGTGAGGTCAAGGGGGTCTTAGGAAGCATCACTAGGAACAAAGCTAGTGGAGGTGATGGAATTCCAGTTGAGCTATTTCAAACCTAAAAGATGATGCTGTGAAAGTGCTGCACTCAATATGCCAGGAAATCTGGAAAACTCAGCAGTGGCTACAGGACTGGAAAAAGTCAGTTTTCATTCCAATCCCAAAGAAAGGCAATGACAAAGAATGTTCAAACCACACAATTGCACTCATCTCACATGACAGCAAAGTAATGCTCAAAATTCTCCAAGCCAGGCTTCAACAGTACATGAACTGTAAACTTTCAGATGTTCAAGCTGGATTCAGAAAAGGCAGAGGAACCAGAAATCGAATCAAATCAAATCAACATCTGCTGGATCATGGAAAAAGCAAGAGAGTTCCAGAAAAACATCTACTTCTGCTTTATTGACTATGCTAAAGCCTTAGACTGTGTGGATCACAACAAACTGTGGAAAATTCTGAAAGAGATGGGAATACCAGACCACCTGACTTGCCTCCTGAGAAATCTGTATGCAGGTCAAGAAGCAATAGTTAGAACTAAACATGGAACAATGGAGTGGTTCCAAGTGGGGAAAGGAATACATCAAGGCTGTATATTGTCACCCTGGCTATTTAACTTATATGCAGAGTACATCATGTTAAATATCGGGCTGGATGAAACACAAGCTGGAATCAAGATTGCTGAGACAAATATCAATAACCTCAGATATGCAGATGACACCAACCTTATGGCAGAAAGCAAAAAAGACCTAAAGAGTCTCTTGATGAAAGTGAAAGAGGAGAGTGAAAAAGTTGGCTTAAAACTCAACATTCAGAAAACTAAAATCATGGCATCTGGTCCCATCACTTCATGGCAAATAGATGGGGGAACAATGGAAACAGTGAGAGACTTTATTTTGGGGGGCTCCAAAATCACTGCAGACAGTGACTGCAGCCATGAAATTAAAAGACGCTTGCTCCTTTGATGAAGAGCTATGACCAACCTAGAGAGCATATTAAAAAGCAGAGACACTATTTTGCCAACAAAGGTCCATCTAGTCAAAGCTATGGTTTTTCTAGTAGTCATGTATGAATGTGGGAGTTGGACTATAAAGAAAGCTGACAGCCAGAGAATTGATGCTTTTGAACTGTGGTGCTGGAGAAGATTCTTGAGCGTCACTTGGACTGCAAGGAGATCCAACCAGTCCATTCTAAAGGAAATCCATCCTGAATATTCATTGGAAGGACTGATGCTGAAGCTGAAACTCCAATACTTTGGCCACCTGATGTGAAGAACTGTCTTTTTGGAAAAGACCCTGATGCTGGGAAAGATTGAAGGTGGGAGGAGAAGGGGATGACAGAGGATGAGATGGTTGAATGGCATCACTAACTCAATGGACATGAGTTTGAGTGTTGGTGATGGACAGGGAAGCCTGGCATGCTGCAATCCATAGGGTTGCAAAGAGTTGCACGTGCCTGAGTGACTGAACTGAGCTGAACTAAAGTTACTTTGGAAACGAGTGGAGTTTATAAGACTAAAAGCAAAGGGACCTATGTTTAACTACTGTGTTCTTGTTGATAAAATTTTTTCCCATAGGGTATGAGTTACCCATTCTGAAAACAGTATCCATACATGCTGGAATTGAACTATTAATTAAATGGATGGCATATAGTAGAAGCCAGATCTCACTGTTGTAGTAGGATATTACAGGGAAGGAAGCTTAAATGATCCATGAGGTAATGGATTATAGTTGGAGATATCAGTATAAGCCAATTTTAGCTTAATAAAGTTATAGATGTTTAATTATATATATTAGCTTAATAAAGATATGGATGTCTAATTATATATATATTTATAAAATATATATAATACTAGGATTTCCCTGGTGGTTCAGACAGTAAAGAATCTGCTTGCAATGCAGGAGACCCAGTTTCAATCCCTGGGTCAGGAAGGTCCCCTGGAGAAGAGAATGGCTACCTGCTCCCATATTTTTGGAGCTTCCCTGGTGGCTCAGATAGTAAAGAATCGGCCTGCAGTGCAGGAGAGCCAGGTTCAAAACCTGGGTCAGGAAGATCCCCTGGAGAAGAGAATGGCTAACCACTCCAGAATTCTTGGCCGGAGAATTCCATGGACAGAGGGCTATACAGTCCGTGGGGTCACAAGGAGTCAGACATGACTGTGCAAACATGCTCACATTATGTCATTGCAAAAGAGACAAGGACAATTCTGTGATACTCTTCACATTACAGAGCTCCTTTCTATGAAATCCAGCTGAGCCCAGACTTCCACTGAACACACATCTTTGGCTGGCCTCTTCCACCTTGTCTTGATTGCTTTACTTCATTACAGGTTTCATCAGGGACACTCCCTCATTGAACACTTGCACAGGCATCCTTGCCTTGGGCTCTGTTTCTTGGGAAGCTGACCTCAGAGAGAGTGGGAAAAGCTCTCAGTGTTTCTCATGTCCTGAAGACATCACAAGTGTGGCTGTTACCATGCCAAATTCTCTAAAGCAAGAGTCATCTCCTTTCTCTGTAAGGAGCTAGAAAATGAAAACTTTAGACTTTGCATGTCCCATATGGTCTCTGCCACATATTACATTTCTCCTTTCCTTAAAACCCTCTAAAAATGTAAACAGCATTCTTAGTTCTTAACTCATACAAAAACAAGCAGCAGGCAGGATTTGGCCCATTGGCTATAGTTTGCTGACCTCTGCTCTAAAGCCTGGAGATGAAGAAAGTTGGCAGGACCACCCCAGTGCAGAGGGGAGGATTAAGAGGCCTCATTTATACTTCTGTCTTCTCTGGGGAGGGTTAAAGCAGAGACTCATCTGACAGAAATGCAAGAGGAATTAACTAATGAGCTTTAAAGGCTCCAAAAACATCATGGGCTCTGCAAAACTAAGTATTTGGGGATTTATCATTAAATATTCATCTGCTGTTTAATCAGTTGTCTTCTGCTTATGATAATTATGAGAAATTTTTTAGTAAAATGGCTTAATTTAGAAGACCTGAAGATCTCTCTAGAAGCAAAATAGTTCCTAGTGAACTTCCATGTATTCTTGAGGGAAAAAAGAGCAAGAGACAGAGATACAAGAAACACAGACAGACACTCAGATAGAGGCTGAGACAGAGACAGGGAAGAAGAGGCCACACATAGAGATAAAAGAGAAAGAGAAAAGCGGAGAGGAAGGGATGGGAGGGAGAGGTGGGGGGAAAGGAAGGGAGAAGAGGAAAGGGAAAGAGATAAAAGAAGCAGTCAAAGGGAAGAAAATGCAAAACAGATACACAGTGAGTGACAGAGAGACAGGGAAAGAGACAGGGGTGGATAGTTAAAAATGGTGTGAGAGAGAAATGGAGAAACAGAGAGATAGAATCAGATGAAGTGCTCCTGACAAGCAAGATTTTTGGCAACAACTCAAAGCCTGATATCAACAAGCAAAGCTTAGCTCATTGTTGAATGTGTTTCATTTTTGTATTTACATTCACAACCCAACATCTATGGTCAGAAGCAGGTAAATGTGTGCTGTTTGATTTCAAGAGAATAAACATTTTATATTTTAGAATTCTGGAATATATTTGCTGGATTATCTACTGAAGAGGGCATTAATGATGGTGTTGCAGGAAGGGGGTCCCTTCCAGGGCCTGAAACTGGGCTCTTGTCTAACACTCAGAAATGAATTGTCCAAGGAGACACATGTGCTGACAAAGCAAGAGATTATATTGGGAAAGGGCACCCGGGTAGAGAGCAGTAGGGTAAGGGAACCCAGGAGAACTGCTCTGCAGTTCTTCCTCATCAAGAAGCTCTCTAGTTCTTCAGTTTTTGCCATTAGCTGTAATACTAATAATTCCAGCTGATTGCTGTTGTTTTCAGGTACACCCTAGGGATAGAGCTTGTTTTGCATAGCTGAGTTCTGAGTCAGATCAAGTAGTAACAATACTCTTGAATAGGAGCTTTTATAGAGAGTGGTGAATATGGTCAAATATAGAATGTGCTCTAGGGATGGGCTTTTTAACAGTGCTCCAAAAGAGGTCACTTCTTTTGGTTGACTGTAAGACTGTCAACTTTTCTTGAGTACCATGCCAATAAGCTGAGGAGGGAACATGGGAGAAGATTCAAATTAACATGCCATAGACCCCACTGTTCTCCAAACATTCAGTAGTTTTTCTTGAATAAATTATTTTCAGTTTGTTCTTTGCCTTTGGTTATTTTTCAGAGTTCATAAAGAGTTGCTTTGGATTCGTTTATCAGTATTTTCTTTGTTTTTATTTGGAGTGGATTCACTAATGTCCTCTCTCTGCCACTTTGGAAATTGGCTCAATTTCTCATACATTTTTAAATAAGTGGAAATTTGTATTACTTTCCCAGAGGGCAGATTATGAATGTGAATATAAATGATAAGAAACGTTTATGCCTCTTTTCCTAGTTTATTATTTTTTGAGCATCAGATCATAAGGAACATTTAGAATTCAATAAAATGGATATATACAGTTTTATTCATAATAGAGAAAAATGGATACATATATATCCAGCCATGTAACTTTGATTAAATAAATTTTAACATAATTTTCAATTACTACATAGTATTTAATATTTAAGTGTATCATAAAAGAATATATAGCATGGGAAAATATCCACAGCATACTAAATGACCAATGTATGAGCCCAATTTTATAATATCATATATTAGAAGTTATATTATAAATTATATGTGAGATTATAAATATAAAATATATATTTTTAGAATATTTTCACTGATTTTCAATTTCTTGTGTTATTTACATATTTTGTATATCCTTCTAAGACATCTTCAATCCCTTTTAGAGCAACTGGGGCATGAATATATCTGTATACACACACAGAAACACATACATATATTTTAAAGGCATAGTATAATTTAAAATTTTTGAGATTTTAAAATAATCTATAAGACCACCTATTCTTTATGCACTGCATCCACTTTCTACAATTCATTGGCAGTTTTAGCACGCAAAGCTATTTATCCTATCTTGTTTCTCTATAAGTACATTTTTTTTCCTTTAGTCCCATCACAGCCATTATTTTAACCACTGTTTTATACAGTTGGTATCTGGTCCACAAAGGCAACATAGTCTCCTAGAAATGCACTAGAATTAACTTCAGAATTTTAAGGTTTGTGTCTAGGCTATGAAAATTTCAGGCCACGTGGCCTTAGGTAAGTCACTTAACAAAATCTGAACCATTTCATTTGTGAAGTAGAATGATAACTATCTCCAACTTAACTAGCTAGCACAGTTTTTAGAATCAGTTGAAATTAAGTTTGGAAAGTTTGTGTCACATCTATGTATGGGCAAAGATGTCTATGCTAAGAAAGTCTGAATTTGTCAAGCTGATCCTGAGATGAGTCTGCATGTACGGGAGCTAGTCGCCTAGTCAATAGCCATTCTCTTCTTTCTTACAAACCAAATGGCAATTTTATTTAGGCTGCTTAATGGGCCCAGGCTATATTACGAAATATATTTGCCAGACTTCATTGCAGTTTGGGGGTGCCATGTGACACAGCTCTGGCCAAGGTGATGTAAGCAGACGTCAGTGCTTCTTTGCCCTTTTTTTTTTTTTTTTTTAAGCTGTTCTCTTCTTTCCTAGAGTGTTTTCAGTGCTGGAAGGGGACATGAGGGAAAAACAGATTTGGAACCTCAACTTTTACATCCTTCAGCTCCCTAACCAATGTCAGCCATCACTTAATTTAGGAAGTTCATAAATAGAAATAAACCATATCTTGTTTAATCATTGCTATTTGGATTTTGTTATATTCAGCAAAACTCAATCCTTATCTAGAACAGGTGGGGAAAGTACTTTTAGGCTCTGGATTCTGATGAGACCTGAGCTGAAATTTAGAGTTGTAAGGTGGGGTCTTGAATCTTGGTTCATTCATGCATTCACAGCCTCAGCTCCCTTACTTGTAAACTGGGGAAAACATTACCCAGGACACCTTACTTGCAATGAGGATTAAATGAGAGAACAGATGTAACAATGTAAAAAAAAATCTAGCACAATGCCTGGCATAATGTAAATGCCCTGTTAATATTAATTCACTTATTTCACACTTTCTCCTGGCCCCTTGCAGCTACCAAGTTTATTCTCGAAGACTAGAGCATATTGGATGCCCTGTGGGTCTCAGTAACTCTGATCGGGCCTTCTTTCAGTCTATTTCCAACCACCTAGTATTGCCACCACCTAGTCAATTCTTTGCTGATCTGTCATTTCATGAAACCATACTACACAGTGTGATAGAGCAAAGGGAAAAAGGAAAATGAGAAAGTGTTACAGTTTGGTTCCCTGGGAAGGCAACTGTGAGACAGAATTCAGCATGCAGGATGTTTATTCAGAAGTGCCTTTAGATTCAGCCCCTGTGGAATGGAGAGGAAGGAAACAAGATAGGGAAAGCAAGAAGTCCAGCTGTGATGTAGGCCAAGTGACAGCTTCTATTGGCTCTACAGAGAGTACTGGAGTGAGCCCAAATCGTGCTGAGATGTCCAGGCATTCATACTACCATGTGGATCAGACACTGTGTGTAGACTACCCAGGGAAGGAGCATGACCTTGGCAAGGAGGCGCTCTGCTGCTGGGGCAGATCCTGAAGAGGCTGACAGCTGGAGGCCGTCTATCCACAGCAGTCCCAACAGCTGCAGCAACACATCCTTCGTTGAAGAGGGATCTGGTTAGAGGCTCATCTCAGTATCCCTGATAGATAAGAAGAAGAAACTCAGTTCACAGGAAATAACAGTGCTGAAACTGAAGGGTAAACTAGCAAAATATTTTCTAATACATCACAAGCAATAGCAATTTTAGTTCCTGGCTACAGAAATTTTTGATACTGTTGTTTGAAATGAAATGACAGAAATTAAGCTTACTTTAAACCACTCCTTTCGTCATCTTCAAAAACTTACAGTCTTGGTCTTGCTTCCTTGAAACGTAACTGGCTTGTGCTCATGGTACTGGAGATAAAAGATCTGAGATACCATAGGTGAAAGTTTTCAGTGTTTTGACATGAAAAACTGTGTTATTAGTGAAACCAAAATAAGTATTGCTTTTATTGGTCTAAGATTACTCTACATATAATTAATACTTATGGCACTTAATCATTGAAAAAGCAATTTACATACATTACCTCACCTAATCGATACAACTATGTTAGAAGGCTGAAGTTGTCACTGTCATTTTCTTCGTTTCTTTTGGCTTTGTAGAGTTCTTTACCAAATTCCTCAGTTGCGGGAAACATAAAAGCAAACAAGCAAACACACTACTGAAAAAAGTGGGGGGTTGTGTTTCACAATTTATATAGCTGATTTCATGTTTAAACATGCTAACATTTTCAATCTTTTTCTCTGGGATATTGCTGAGAATGTAGAAGGAAGGTTAGGGAGAGGTCATTGTCCTTACCTTACCCTCAACATATATGATCTCAAAAGAAAGAGAGAGAGAAAAAAATTTCAGGTGAGGAAATTTATACTCAGACACATCAAGTAACTTTGTCAAGGTCATTATGTGATGGAATATTGACTAGAACCTAAATTTTTGGCTACATGGAGTGTCTTGCAGGTTCTTAGCTCACCAACCAAGAATCGAACCCAGGCCCCAGGTACTGAAAGCACCGTGTCTCAACTACTGGATTGGCAGGGAATTCCTGAGAACCTAAGTGCTTTTGTTCAATACTTTTTCGGTTGTGCTGCCTACCTCCTGATGGTTCCTCCATATGTCCTTTCCTACTCTTTTCTGTCTTACTTAGCATCTGTTCTCAAACATCACTGGGTACCTCACACCATTGTTAGGGGAAGCACACTGACTAAAACCGCCCACCCTGGTCGGGCCCTTTAGTAACCATTCGCATGAATTGTTTTATGACAGGAGATCCTGGTAAGGAATATGGAACTAATAAGCCACCACCAGCCGGAAGAGTTCTGGAAAGGTCAAAAGGAGACACCGAGTGTCCATCCACTTCCCATCCATCTCGGCTGAGCGATGCGTGTGCCACCAGGAAAGACTCTGAATTAGAATGATTGGCCAAGGACAACTCAGAAACTAATCCCATCACCATAAAACCCTAGACTGCAAGCCACTCATCAAGAAAGAGGAAAGTGAAAAAGTCAGCTTAAAACTCAATATTAAAAAAGTCAGGTCATGGCATCTAGTCCCACCACTTCATGGAAAATAGATGAGGGGAAAAGTGGGAAAAATGACAGATTTTATTTTCTTGGGCTCTAAAATCACTGCAGACAGTGACTGCAGTCATGAAATTAAAAGATGCTTGTTCCTTGGAAGAAAAGCTATGACAAACCTAGACAGCTTCTTAAAAAGCAGAGGTATCACTTTGTCTATAGTCAAAACTATGGGTTTTTTCAGTTGTCATGTACAGATGTGACAGCTGGACCAGAAAGAAGGCTAAAAGGAGCCAAAGAATTGATGCTTTTGAACTGTGGTGCTGGAGAAGACTTTTGAGATACCCTTGGACAGCAAAAAGATCAAACCAGTCAATCCTAAAGGAAATCAATCCTGAATACTCATTGGAAGGACTGATGCTGAAGCTCCAAAGTTTGGCCATCTGATGTGAAGAGCTGACTCATGGAAAAGACCCTGATGCTGGGAAAGATCGAGGGCAGGAAAAGGGGACGAAAGAGGATGAGATGGTTGGATGGCATCACCAACTCAATGGACATGAATTTGAGCAAGCTCTGGGAGATAATGAAGGACAGGGAAGCCTGGTGTGCTGCAGTCCATGGGGTCACAAAGTGATGGAAGGTACTGATTCCAGAGTTACCACAATATATTTTCTAAAACGTCCAGTTTAAAGAAAAAATATAAGATGTGCAAAATACCAGGAAATTATGACCTACACTCAGGAAAACAGAATTACTAGAAAATATCTATGTGGTGGTGATGGGAGGCAGATTTCGACTTAGACAAAGATTTTAAATAAGCTAATCTAAATATGTTCAAAGAAGTAAAGGAAACTAGGTGTAAAGAATGAAAATATGGCAACTATGTCTCACCAAACAAAGAATATCAGTAAAGTAAGAGAAATAAGAAAAAAGAAACAAAAATTCTGGAGATTTAAAGTATTAAATATAAGAAAATCACTAAAGGGGCTTAACAACAGATTTGAGCTGGCAGTAGGCAAATGCACTTGAAAACAGGTCAATTATGATTATCCAGTCTGAGGAACAGAAAGAAAAACAGATTTAAAATATAGTCTTAAAAATCTGTGCGACGTTACTAAGCTTACTGATATACCCATGATGAGTAGCACCCAATATGAGTAGGGGAAAAAAGCAGGAAAAAATGATTTGAAGAATTATTAGCTGAAAACTTGGCAAATTTATTGAAAGTGTCAATCTGCATATCTAATAAGCTCAACAAACTCCCAATAGGATAAACTAAGAAAATTGCAATCATAGCATTTTGGTCAAACTGTCAAAAGTCAAAGAAACTAAGAGAATATTAAAAACAGCAAGAGAAAAACTCTTGATGTACAAGTTACCCTCTATGAAATTAACAGTTGGTTTTTTTTGTTGGAAACCAAGGAGGCCAAAACACAGTGGGGTGAAATATTCAAGATGCTGAAATAAAAGACTATCAAATAAGACTTAATATATCTAGCAAAACTATGTTGGAAAAATGAAAGATAAATAAAAGCATCCTTAGATAAGCAAAGACGGGAAATTTGTCACCAATCCACCTGTCCTATTAGAAATACAAAAAAGAATTATTCAGGTTGAAGAAAAAAGAAACCACTACATTCAGTAGTTTAGATCCACACAAAGAAAAAAGAACACTGCTAGAATAATTAAATGAATAACTTTTAGAAATGTGTAGATATAAGGACTTCCCAGGCAGTCCAGCAGTTAAGACTTCATGCTTTCATTGCAGGGGATATGGGTTCAATCCTTGGTCAAGGAACTAAGATCCTGCATGCTGAGCCGTGCAGCCAAATAAATAAATAAAAGGAAATATATTTTTTAAATGTAAATGTTTTAACATTTTTCATTCTTTCCTTCCCCTAAGTGATTTAAAAGAAAACTGCATGAAACAATAACAAAACTGTTTATGGTCTTATAATGTATAAACATGTAATGCGTATGGCAATAGTAGCAAAAAGGAAGGAGAAGGAAGGAAGCTATATAGGAACAAAATTTTTGCATATTGCTGCAATCAAGTTGGTATTAATCAAAACTGGATTGTTTTCAATTAAGATGTTATGATAATATCCAGGGCAACAACTATGAAAATAATCAAAAACATTCAGAAAAACCAATAAAGGAATCAAAATGATATGTTAGAAAATATCAATTTAACAGAGATGAAATCCATAATGGAGGAAGAAAGGAACCAAGAGGACATAAGACTTATAGAAAGCAAATCGCAGAGACCAGAGAAAGATCAATCAAGATGACAGAGTAGGAAGAAATGGAACTCACCATCCCCAACAAGCACATCAAAAATACATTTTTGCATGGAACAATCTTCACTGAGAAGTAACTGTAAATTGGCAGAAGGACTCAAGTACAACCAAGGCTGTAAGAAAATTATTCACAGGATGGGGAAGGAAATGAAGAGAACCAATCAGGTTGGGACGTGTGCCTCTGAGCGGAGACTCAGAGGAAAAAGATGATATGGGTGCAGGTTTGCCTTGGAGAATGAGCAGTTTAAGCCCCTTACTGGGCTCCCCAGCTCTGGGGCTCTACACAGGGAAGACAAGCCCCTTTAGCTCATTGGAGGACTTCTGGGACTAACAGGAAAGCCTGGGTTCCACTTATGAGGGGCACACGCATGCGCACTGGTGTGGCCCCAGGCAGAGTAGACTGAAGATTGCTCCAGTGGCTTCCAAGTTTCCCCCAACCTCCCTGGCATGCACCCCAGCCTGAGCCAACTGAATGCCCCAGCCCTGCTTACTCCAGGGCACAGCTCAGCTCCTTCAGCTAGATAAAAGAGAGAAACAGAAAACACTGAGGGGGACTTCTCTCGTGGTCCACCTTCCAATGCAGAGAATATCAGTTCAATCCCTCATCGGGGAACTAAGATCCCACATGCCACGGGGCAACAAACCCTTGTGCCCCAACTACTGAGCCCGTGAGCTAGCTCTAGAGCCTGAGTGCTGCAACTTGAGAGAAGCTGGCACAGCACAATGAAGAGCCCATGAGCAGCAAGAAAAATCCTCTGTGCCACGACTAAGATCCAATGCAGTCAAATTTTTTTGCAAAATAAATTTAATTTTAAAAACCCCTCAGGGGTAATAATCTATATGGAAAAAAATTTAAAGAATATATATATAACTGACTTTGCCATATACCTGAAACTAACACAACATTGTAAATCAACTATATTTCAGTTAAAAGAAAAACAAAGCACCAAAGGAATGTATAATTTTTGCATCCTTCAAGGGATTCACCCCAAACATTGTTTCTCTCAGCTATCCTTTTGTTATGTAATGAAAGTGAAAGTGGCTCAGTCTTGACCCACTCTTACTGGAGTGAGTATCCTTTCCTTTCTCCAGGGGATCTTCCCAATCCAGGGATCAAACCCAGGTCTCTTGCATTTCAGGCGGATTCTTTACCAGCTGAGCCACAAGGGAAGTTATGTAATGAGAAGGCATTAAAACAAGATTATTCTCACTATCCTATTTTACTGGGTCAATTACAGGAAAGGAATTAGCAGACAAAGGAATCAGGAAAAAGGTTCAAACCTCTGCTTTCCAGTCTCACTGTTTTTTGTTTCTTCCCACTCAACACACTCAGACACGACTGAAGTGACTTAGTACAACAAAAACACCTGGACACAGGCTCTCCCACTGGGTCTTTGTGACTGCTGGTCCCTCAACCTAAGAGGCATTCCCATTCCTTTTTAACATCTACTTCTTCAGATGCGAACTCAAGAGTTACTTCTAGGGAAGAATTTTTCTTTTCCTCAATAGGTCAAATCTCCATATGTGCCCTCATAGTACCTCTACTTCCTGTTTTGCCAAAAGTTTTCACTTTTGTCTCAGGTTCAAAGGATTTGTTAACAAGATAAGCCACTTGTTATATATTTATTAGAGAATTATCTAGCTTACTCTCAATATACTAACATTAAAACAAAAAAGAAATAGAAACAGCAGAGGATACATCACCAAATTGGGTTTTGACAAACATCCAGACTTACTCAGCGCTGGGAAGTCCCATGTCACAGCACATTTGGAGTCCCAACTGGGAAAGGGTCCCAGGCAGTGTGTCTAATCCGTGGGTGAGACTTCAAAGATCGCAGTTCTGGGTTCCCACTCATAATCCAAGGACAGAGTCAAACTGATATCATCATCAATCTGTGACCAAATTGCAAGCCTGGTTTTATGTTGATGCTGTTTATTTTGTTGTGTAAAACTTAGAATGTAGTTAAGCCTGGGGCTTGGTTGGCCAGGCCCCTTCCAGGGGCTCAGTTCAGTTCAATTCAGTTCAGTCGCTCAGTCATATTTGACTCTTTGTGACCCCATGGACTGCAGCATGCCAGGCCTCTCTGACTATCACCCACTCCCAGAATTTACTCAAATTCATGTCCATTGAGTCGGTGATGCCATCCAACCACTTTATCCTCTGTTGTCCCCTTCTCCTCCCACTTTCAATCTTTCCCAGCATCAGGGTCTCTTCCGACAAGACAGTTCTTCACATCAGGTGGCCCAAGTATTGGAGTTTTAGCTTCAGCAATGGTCCTTCCAATGAATATTCAGGACTGATTTCCTTTAGGATTGGCTGGTTGGATCTCCTTGCAGTCCAAGGGACTCTCAAGAGTCTTCTCCAACACCACAGTTCAAAAGAATCCATTCTTCGGCATTCAGTTTTCTTTATAGTACAACTTTCACATCCATACATGTTCAGTTCAGTTCAGTTCAGTCGTGTCCGATTCTTTGTGACCCCATGAACCATAGTACATCAGGCTTCCCTGTCCATCACCAACTCCCGGAGTCCACCCAAACCCATGTCCATCAAGTCGGTGATGCCATCCAACCATCTCATCCTCTGTCGTCCACTTCTCCTCCTGCCCTCAATCTTTCCCAGCATCAGGGTCTTTTCCAATGAGTCAGCTCTCTATATCAGGTGGCCAAAGTATTGGAGTTTCAGCTTCAACATCAGTCCTTCCAATGAACACCCAGGACTGATCTCCTTTAGGATGGACAGTTTGGATCTCCTTGCAGTCCAATGGACTCTCACGAGTCTTCTCCAACACCACAGTTCAAAAGTATCAATTCTTCTGTGCTCAGCTTTCTTTATAGTCCAACTCTCACATCCATACATGACTACTGGAAAAACCATAGCCTTGACTAGACGGACCTTAGTCAGCAAAGTATGTCTCTGCTTTTCAATATGCTATCTAGGTTGGTCATAACTTTCCTTCCAAGGAGTAAATGTCTTTTAATTTCATGGCTGCAGTCACCATCTGCAGGGATTTTGGAGCCCAGAAAAAGAAAGTCAGCCACTGTTTCCACTGTTTCCCCATCTATTTCCCATGAAGTGATGGGGCCAGATGCCATGATCCTCATTTTCTGAATGTTGAGCTTTAAGCCAACTTTTTCACTCTCCTCTTTCACTTTCATCAAGAGACTCTTTAGTTCTTCACTTTCTGCCATAAGGGTGGTGTCACCTGCATATCTGAAGTGATTGATATTTCTCCTGGCAATCTTGATTCCAGCTTGTGTTTCTTCCAGTCCAGCGTTTCTCATGATGTACTCTGCATATAAGTTAAATAAGCAGGGTGACAATATACAGCCTTGACGTACTCCTTTCCCTATTTGGAACCAGTCTGTTGTTCCCTGTCCAGTTCTAACTGTTGCTTCTTGACCTACATACAGATTTCTAAGGAGGCAAGTCAGGTGGTCTGGTATTCTCATCTCTTGAAGAATTTTCCACAGTTTGTTGTGATTCACACAGTCCACGGCTTTGGCATAGTCAATAAAGCAGAAGTAGATGTTTTTCTGGAACTCTTTTGCTTTTTCAATGATCCAATGGATGTCGGCGATTTGATCTCTGGTTCCTCTGTCTTTTCTAAATCCAGCTTAAACATCTGAAAGTTTACAGTTCATGTACTGTTGAAGCCTGGCTTGGAGAATTTTGAGCATTACTTTGTTAGCGTGTGAAATGAGTGCAATTGTATGGTAGTTTGAACATTCTTTGGCATTGCCTTTCTTTGGGATTGGAATGAAAACTGACCTTTTCCAGTTCTGTAGCCACTGCTGAGTTTTCCAAATTTGTTGGCATGTTGAGTGCAGCACTTTCACAGCATCATCTTTTAGGATTTGAAATAGCTCAACTGGAATTCCATCACCTCCACTAGCTTTGTTCATAGTGATGCTTTCTAAGGCCCACTTGACTTCACATTCCAGGATGTCTGGCTCTAGGTGAGTGATCACACCATTGTGATTATCTGGGTCATGAAGATCTTTTTTGTATAGTTCTTCTGTGTATTCTTGCCACCTCTTCTTAATATCTTCTGCTTCTCTTAAGTCCATACCAGTTCTGTCCTTTATTGTGCTCATCTTTGCATGAAAAGTTCCCTTGGCATCTCTAATTTTCTTGAAGAGATCTCTAGTCTTTCCCATTCTACTGTTTTCCTCCATTTCTTTGCATTGATCACTGAGGAAGACTTTCTTATCTCTCCTTGCTGTTCTTTGGAACTCTGCATTCAAATGGGTATATGTTTCTTTTTTAATATCGACATTTTAGAAATCAGCAAACTAAAATAGACTGGAATGAGTGGATTTAACTCCGATGACCAGGGGCACAACAATCTCAAGATTTTTCCCCCTTCTCATCCATGGTGCTGTAAGTCTTGCACTCACAGCAGGCAGTCAGTCACAGACACTCCCAGTCAGGGCAATGTCCAAGCAGGTTAGAAACAAGGTCAGAGACCCACTCTACTTTGTCTCTGGAGCCTAAACAAGACTATTTATTTTATTTCCCTAACACCTCCTTGCTAGTCACTGATGGAATTTTGTTTTCATTTTTGAGGTAATTTGATCAAGTACTACTTCTCCACTAGACTCTCAGTTCTTTTACAAAGACTAGGTTTTTTTTTTTTTTTTTCATTATTGTTATCCTCATCCTAACACAGTGCCTGGGATGCTGTAGGTACTCTGATAATATGTGCTTAGTAGATTAAGGCATCTCTTCTTTGAATGGATATGTCTCCAAAGGCTAGAGCACTGTACCTCAGAGTATTTTCTAACGACATTTAATAGGTGCAATTGCTTTCATAAGCAGAGTCGCATTTAATCATCACAAAATCCATCAGTTATTATTTCCCTAATTTTTCAGAAGAAGATACCAAAGCTCAGAGTGATTGAATAAACTTCTGAATCCATATTTGTGTGCCCACAGAAGTTGTCTCCATCACAAGCCCGATCATCCTCTCACAACTGCTATGTGTTCAATCTTGCCTAATATATGATTTTTTCCTCACTTCCAACCATGAGGATTGCCTTTTGCTCTTTATAGTTTTGTTGAAAGCAAAAACTAGACTCTGAACCACCTATTGGATAAAGAAGAGATTCATTTTATTTTAACTTCTTTGATTATTTTTGAATTTTATTTTCTTTTTAATTGGAGGATGATTGCTTTACAATATTGTGATGGTTTCTGCCATACATAAGCATGAATCAGCCATAGGTATACATATGTCCCCTCCCTCTTGAGCCTCCCTCTTATCTCCTCCATCCCACCCCTCTAGGTTGTCATAGAGCACAGGCTTTGGGTATCCTGCTGCCATACAGTGAATGAGATTGACTGATTTTAAATGAAAGCATCATATTTGAGAACATTGGTGCCATACGTTCCAGGCAGAAATGTGGCTCCAGCTATGATGAACCTTCTCTCTTCTGCTTCTGTCATGTGGATTAGATGATGTAACTATATCATCTGAAACATGGACCCAAAATTCTGCCAAGGGATATTGCCTCATTGTTGAGGTGAAAGAGAATGAGCTTTTCCCAGCAATTTCAAAGAGACTTTGTTTGAGTCTGCCCTGTGGTTTGTACACAAGGGAAAACTCTACTCAGAAGGGTCTTATATTAGTTATCTATTGTTGCCTAACAAACACCCCTAAATTTACTATTTTAAAACAGTAAACATTTATGGTCTTACAATGTCTTTGAGTTTCGAATCCAAGAGCAGTTTAATTTTAGTGTTAATGTTACCAAGTCCAAGCTCGCACTTCTTGCCACATGACAGGCCAATGAATCCGAGAGATGAGGGGTTGAGGCAAGGAAAAGACTTTAATCAAGGAGCTGGCAGCCTGAGAAGATGGCAGGCCTCAAAATCACCATTCAATGGGGTCTGGATGCCAGATTCTTTTATAGATCAGAGAGGAGAGGAGGTGAGGAAGCAAAGTAAAAAAGCCATTAATCTTGCAAACATCTCCTAGAATGGCAAGCCTCAGGCAGGGGATGTGTTCATTTCTTCCTTCTTGCTATCCACAGGTGGACAGGGTTCTGAACAAAGGCACTTTAACAGTTAGGCAGAGGGGCAGGATTCTCTGATGCAAACCATTCTGTATGATTATAATAACAAAAGCAACAGAAAGCAAGTCAAAGAAACAATTCCAACGAGGAGTCAGAATTGGCTTCCTCCCTGCAACGTTAATACTTGTAGCTCAGAGTCTCTCATGAGGTTACCGTCAAGCTGTCAGTCAGAGCTGCAGTCATCTCAAAGCTGGAGAATTTGCTTCCAAAGTTCACTTACATGGTTGTTGACAGGACTCGGTTCCTCACTCACCATTTGCTGGAGACCTCAGTCCTTTGCCACATGGACCTCTGCATAGGTGGACGGCTTATCCTCACAACATGGTTGTTGATTTCTTTGAGAGTAAGTGATCCAAGAGAGAAAGAGAAAGAATCCAAGATGGAACCGATCTTTATAACCTAATACTGGAAGTGTCATACCATCATTTCTGCTGTATTCTATTGGTTACACACACAAAAAAACTTCATACACTATTGAGGTACTACATAAGGGTGTGACTAGCAGGAGACAGAGATTATTGGTGTCCATGTTGAAGGCTCAATATAAGTCCCTTTTCATTTTGATTAAGGAGTAAAGGTGTTTCACTAAATTCACACCATCAAGATGGGAAGTTCAGTTCTGTTCATTCCCACAGTCGCGTCTAACTCTTTGTGACCCCATGGACTGCAGCATGCCATGCTCCCCTGTGCATCACCAACTCCTGGAGCCTACTCAAACATATCCATTGCATTAGTGATGCCATCCAACCATCTCATCCTCTGTCGTCCCCTTCTCCTCCCACTTTCAATCTTTCCCAGTATCGGGATCTTTTCCAACAAGACAGTTCTTTGCATCAAGTGGCCAAAGTATTGGAGTTTCAGCTTCAGCATCAGTCCTTCCAATGAATACTCAGGGTTGATTTCCTTTAGGATGGACTGGTTGGATCTCCTTGAAGTCCAAGGGACTCTCAAGAGTCTTCTCCAACACCACAGTTCAAAAGCATCAATTCTTCGGTGCTCAGCTTTCTTTATAGTCCAACTCCCACACCCATACATGACTACTAGAAAAACCATAGCTTTGACTAGACGGACCTTTGTTGGCAAAATAATGTCTCTGCTTTTTAATATGCTCTCTAGGTTGGTCATAGCTCTTCTTCGAAGAAGCAAGCGTCTTCTAATTTCTTGGCTGCAATCACCATCTGCAGTGATTTTGGAGCCCCCAAATATAAAGTCTCTCACTGTTTCCATTGTTTCCCCATCTATTTGCCATGAAGTGATGGGACCAGATGCCATGATCTTAGTTTTCTGAATGTTGAGTTTTAAGCCAACTTTTTCACTCTCCTCTTTCAATTTCATCAAGAGGCTCTTTAGTTCTTTTTCACTTTCTGCCATAAGGTTGGTGTCATCTGCATATCTGAGGCTATTGATATTTCTCCTGGCAATCTTAATTCCAGCTTGTGCTTCATCAAGCCCGGCATTTTGCAGGATATAGTGTGCATATAAGTTAAATAAGTAAGGTGACGATATACAGCCTTGACATACTCCTCTCCCAATTTTGAACCAGTCCATTGTTCCATGTTCGGTTCTAACTGTTGCTTCTTGACCTGCATACAGATGTCTCAGGAGGCAGGTCAGGTGGTCTGGTATTCCCATCTCTTGAAGAATTTTCCACAGTTTGTTGTGATCCACAGAGTCCAAGGCTTTGCCATACTCAAATAAAGCAGAAGTAGATAAGAGAGGATCACAAAATCAGCTAATGAGTAATCTCTGGCATCCAACATATCTAGAGTAAGCTACTATTTCATTGAAAATTGGTTAACAACACTGTAGTCTGATAATGCATGTGATGTACACAATGAGAGCTGTTTAAATGATTAGTTGTGGTATTACACCTAATGATATAATGGGAGATTGTTTCATCAGCTTCCTTGATTACAAAGGCAGGCATACTTTGGCATAGGGCAGAATGGACATGCAAAGGGACAAAAGTGTTATAGCAGGCATGTAGCTAGATATGAGAAGAGAAAGGGGACATGGGCCAGGTGGCAGGAAACCACACATCTTGTAAACAGTGCAGGTCCATGGACAGCCAAAAAAGCAGCAACCTCCAGACTGATAGGAAAGCACACATTTTGGAGTGATAAGTGTCCTGAAGGCAGACAAAAAAAGTGGGAAAAGGCAAGAATCTCTAGCTTCAGCTCATTATGTAACCTTCAGCTCATTATGTCCTCATTACAATAAAATTAGCTTTGCATATAAGAAGTACCCATCTTCACTGACACCATGACACTTTTAATAAGGCTAAATAAGGACAAAAATCCCTCCTCCCTTGTGGAAGGTGGAGCTGGGATGAAAATCAGTGAATAAGATCCCTCAAACTCCTCCTTCTTTGGTGAATATCCCACCCCTTCATTTGCACCCCCCGCATAACCTGTTTGCCAAAGAAACTCACCTGTTTGCCTGCCCTCCCTTTGAGAGCACAGAAGAAGTGAAGGTGCTCAGTCGGGTGTGACTCTGCAATTCCATGGACTGTAGCCTACCAGGCTCCTTGGTCCATGGAAGTTTCCAGGCAAGAGTACTGGAGTGGATTGCCATTCCCATCTCCAGGGGATTTTCCCGACCTGAGGATCAAACCCATGTCTCCTGCACTGCAGGCAGATGCTTTACCCTCTGAACCACCAGGGAAGCCCCCTTTTATTAAACTTTTGTTTAAATAAATCCCCACTTTACTTTCTTGACTGCCCTGTCTGATTTCTGAATTCTTTCTGAGATGAGACATGAAGCTTTCTTTCACCAGGATCAAAGGCATCATTAGTATGTGTGTATGCATGCACATATATATGTGAGTACTTCCATGCTAAATATTTGAAACACATCTCATGAGGTACTTGACTGAGAATTGACATTTGAACTAATGTTTTCTCTCCCCCAAACCCACCAATATAAAATACAGCTTCTGTGCTCTTTTACAGTACTTCTATTAACATCCAATTCAATGTAACATAGCCTGAAATATCCACAAAAGTTATAACTTGATAGCAAGTTAGACAATTTAGATAGCTCTTAGACCTTGTTCATGCTTTTTCCTCTGCTTGAAATTCCATGCCCAGTCCCAAATCAGGAATCTTTCTTCTCTGTTGAAATCTTTTTCATATGTCACTATTTCTATGATTTTCCCCAAATCAAAACTAATTATCAGTGATTTTCAGCACCTACTTACACATTTTTTATACTATTACATTTATGCAACTAAATATAAATCAGACCCCAACAAACGGAGCAATCATTTGGGGAAAGAAGGTAATGAACTCTGTTCTTGTATATGACAGAGCACTGGGCAGACTTCTTGAATGCAGAAGTTTCTTAGAGGACAAAAAAGGCTGACTCTGATAGCCTGTTGATTAGCAAGTCTCTCCACGGGGGAGAGAATGCAGAGTGGTATGAATACATGAAAGGTAGGTGGTTTGTTTGGAAAAAAAAATTATATATAGTCTATAGATAGAGATAGAGAGATCTTGCAGATATAGTAACCAAATACGCAATGAATTCACAGTAATCATGCCAAGTGACACAAATCATACTTGTTTCACATGTGTCAATGTCAGAAAATTATTTTCCAACCAAAAGTCTATTAGGTTCAGTACACTTCATACCTAAAATTAAGAGGAAGACTCAGGAATTGTTTTTGATGTTTAACAAATCTAAGAACTTCCAACTCACCAAAAAACTTTTAAATTATATAAGACTATAAAGTAGTTGTCCTATAATAACAATAATAATAAATGCTATTATTTAAATATTTAATTTAAATATTTCAAATATTTTCAGATCTTTTGTCAGGAAAGGAGAACTATCTGGAATAAAATGTTCTTCTAGATTCAAAATATGATAAAAGTCAACATATTTACTTCACGCATGGGAGTGAAGATACTATTTTTCTTCTCCATATAATTCTTTTTCTGGCTGGTTACCACTATTAGCAACAGAAATTCTGAATGGAGAAAGCAATGGCACCCCACTCCAGTACTCTTGCCTGGAAAATCCCATGGATGGAGGAGTCTGGTGGGCTACAGTCCATGGGGTCGCTAAGAGTCAAACATGACTGAGCGACTTCACTGTCACTTTCATGCATTGGAGAAGGAAATGACAACCCACTTCAGTGTTCTTGCCTGGAGAATCCCAGGGACGGGGGAGCCTGGTGGGCTGCTGTCTATGGGGTCGCACAGAGTCGGACACGACTGAAGCAACTTAGCAGCAGCAGCAGCAGCAACCCAATAAGAAGGTAGAATTTTTAGCACTTTGGATAACAAACCCTGGAAATGTTTACGTATTGGTATCTAGAGGATTGTTATTTACAGTTCCTGCTGTTTTTGCAAAAGAAGGGAAAATTAGCTCTCCTCTTCCTAGGGCTTTGGAAACAATGGAGTTGTGTTTTCATAACAATCAGGGACTTGGCAACAGTAACAGGGACTCTTTTAAGTTGCCATATGGCCCCCAAGCAGTCATAGGTTTCCAAATGCCTATGTTATGGCTTTTAGTCTAAATCAGAAGAGTCTCAGAATGACTGGTATTTTCCACTCTACAGAAATGAACCAAAAAAAGCTGAGAAACCAAACAGGGAACTGGGGATCAAACTAATAAATTGTGTTCAAGACTGAGCCAGCGAATACCAAACACTTGTCAACTACAAATTGGCACTTACCAAAGGCATTGCCAATGAGTGAACAACAAAGGCATTTGCCATCTGCCATGGAGATTGAACCCCCATGCAGTTATAGCTGTTGACCTTCAACAACCCCTGAGGGAGTTCAGGGTGGAGTGAGACACTCTGTGATCCAGGGAATCTGGTGGGACAGGTCTGCAGATAGTTTTTAGGAACAGATTTTCTGATCCCAACCTTTGCCTCTCCTCATATCTAGAGAAGCATTAAATCCTTCATGGTGACATCAGATCCTCGTGACTAACAAAATCTTTTTGTAAAATGAGTGCTTCATGGTACTGAACTCCCCCTTCACCAAAACCTTATATATTTAACTTCCCCCACTGCTGCTTTGGAGCACTCTCTCAGAGCTATCTGAGATGCTGCTTCCCGGGTTGCAGTCTTCATTTTGCCCCCAAATAAAACTTAACTTGCAACTCTCAAGCTGTACATCTTTTTTAGTGAACTCATTGAACAAATTATTTAGCAAAAGAGGTAGAGTTCTTACATCTATTTGAAGAAGAACACAACAGATGAAAAGTGTAGACATAAAACAAATACTTTGGAAATTGTTCCCTAAAAAATGCACATAGGTGCTATGAAACAGAGCAAGACTCTGTGGGGCTCCTGGGCACAGGAGCCTTTTTGTGTTCCCCATTTCTTGTTTGTTGGAAATAGACTCCAGCCTTCAGGATCTTCCCTGAGTCCCAAAGGGAAGATTTGAACAGTTGCTAATCAGGAAGGGGAGGGGACTGAGAGACAAGAGAGGAGCAGCCAAGAAACAATAGTGCAGCCCTGGGGCAGAGCCCTGGTTCCCACGTAACAATCTTGAAACTCTTTACAGAATTTAACCCCCCAACAGATAGAGTTAGCATTCTGCCTTCCAGAGGAGACCACTTGGGGCCAGATTAAAGAAACCAGAGAAGCTCAGCAAGAGATTACCTGCTACCAAATCAAAGGAGCTAGGTAGGCCCTGCACTAAGGCCCTAATCCTTATCAGCAACCCTGTCCTTGAACAATTGCTATAAAAGTGTTTGCAAACCCATGGACTATAGCTCACCAGGCTCTTCTGTCCATGGAATTCTTCAGGCAAGAATACTGGAGGGGATAGCCATTCCCTTCTCCAGGGGATCTTTCCCAGCCAGGGATTGAACCCAGGTCTCCTGCATTGCTGGCAGACTCTTTACTGTCTGAGCCACCAGGGAAGCTATAAAATTCCTCATCAAATCCTCCCAGGTTGGGATGAAGAGGAAAAGTTAAAATTTTACATAACCTCCTGCTCCTTCTGCCTCTGTAACCCAGCTTGCTCCTTGCAAAGTCCAGATCACGAAAGGTCTCAGAAAGTGGGGACTCACAAGACTATAGGAACTGGAGTTCATCTCACTCACCCATGTCCTGCTCTTTGCAAACACCCTAGCCCCTGCAAACCCACAAATCTGCTTAATCATGCCTGTCCATGTATAAAAAACTCTGTAAAGCCTTTGTTCAGGGCTCAGAGCTTGGAGTGTTAACTCCTCTGGGCCCACTGGCATAATAAACCTGAGTTCTCCAATTCTCTGAGTGTGGTGCTTGGTTTCTTGAGTACTGGTTTCTGCAACATTTCTGGAGGCTCCAGAGAGATTCCAACATGCCAGCCCTTTGAACCACTGGACTGGTGTCTTGGCCGGGCTGGAGCAAAGGAACCTCAAGACAAACGAGGACACACGCCACCTGATGGTATTCTGTGTTCTCTTTTGGGCTTGAGTTCCGACTCTCTGGATCACCGAGCCCTAACCAGACTCATTGGAGTGATGGAACAACTCACCAAGAATGGTCACAAGATAAGGTAAGGCTCTGGGGCTGGTCCCCACGCTGGAACCTACCCCAACGGGTAGAAGAGGAGACTGATCACCTCTTTGGGCTCCCAGGAAGGGAGCAGCAGTTAAGGAAACCTGGGGACTCAGGAGAAGGGAGGCATTGTGATAGCTAGCCTCTGAATGACTGAGAGTACCTGATTGCTGATTGAACGGAGTGAGAGAAATTTTTTTGGAAACTACAAAGCCAATTCTTTTTGCATATACAATTAAAAATAACTAGCTTGTTAAGGCCTGCCTAGGAAAAAGCTTGAAGTTAACCCTTTCCATGTCCTTGAAATACACAGTCCACTTTGCCTGAGACCTCAGCCTTGGGCAAATTAGAACTTCAAGCAAAGAAAAAAGGGGTCAAAGAGACGTTTTAAATCTCAAACAGAAAACTATAAGATCTCTGTCTGTCTGGATTTATGTATGTCTTGGTGTAGGTCTTATATATATATATGTATATATATATATATATATATATATATAATATTTTTGAAGTTGTAAATGTGTTCTAATTTAATTGGCCTAAAGAAAAGTAAGTGCTTACAAATCAAACAATTCTAAATATAAGAAAAATTAACCTAAGTAAATTTCAGGTTCATGTAAACTGGGAAATATTCAATATTAAATATCCAGTATTAATGTTTGTTTGCTCATCTAATAAGGAAGTAAGATGTATGTTTTTAATAAAGAAGATATGAAAAATAAAATTATACTTTATAAAGGGAAAAGAAAGTAGGTCTGACTTACAGGTGGTTGTTACAGAAAGTGATTAAAAGGTTTGTGGAAAGTGGACCCTAAAAAGTTTTGTGCATGGTAAGTACTGACTAAGTTTAAAATAAATTTAATTGTTTACCTAAATGAGTTTAAAGTAAGCTGGTGCAAAACTTGAATTTTGCCTTTCTCTCTGTTAAGAGAACATACTTTCTTCAGTTGTTGAACTGCTTTTAATAACAGATTTAAGTTTCTTTACCTCTTAATGGATCTGTTCTATCAGTTCAGTTCAGTTCAGTCGCTCAGTCGTGTCTGACTCTTTGCGACCCCATGAATCGCAGCACGCCAGGCCTCCCTGTCCATCACTATCTGTTCTATATTTACCTTTAAAATCTTTTGTTAACTTTGGCTAAGTGAATAACTATTATTTTACAGTGACTTATATGATCCTACCTGACTAGGTGTTATAAACCCTTTTGATATTTATTGACAAAACTTCCTAAGTAACTTGACTTCTAGCTAACTTTGGGATGCTTCAGAGGGCCCCTGAGACATCCCAAAGAGCTATTAAGCTACCTGGGTTCACTGGACATGTTAAATTACATGGGAAGTACTGTTGAAATGGTGATAAGTCTTTACAGATTATACTGTATGGTTGATGTTACAAATATAGATATCCTAAAATTGTGTAAAATTCATATAGATCTGATATGCTCTGATAAAATATGGTCAATTATAATTCTAGTTATCATATTAAAGAGTTATGACCAGGTTCCTTTGTCAATTGCAATAGAATCAGATTTTAAACATGCCTTCTATGGTTTTGCTCTCATTCCTTTAGGAAAATACTGCTAGTTCTTCAAGATTCATAGAAGACTTTCTAAGATTAAACAGATAAACAAATTTTGTTATTAACAGTAAGCTGGTACCAGACTGAAATTTGGTCTTCTCTCTATTTAGAAAAAGTTTTCTTAAAATGCAGCTTTCAATAACAGATTACAAATTTCTTTGCCTTTAAGTGATTTACATTTGTTTTAAAAATCTTTTTGTTACTTTGGTAAAGTAAATAGACATTATTTAAGATTATGGTACATGTAGACAAAGCTCATTCTGCTTCAACAACAACAAAAATAACCCCTCACAGTTAGACTTTTGCTATCCTGATGTCCTTAAAACATGACAATAGTCTGCCTAAATCAGGAAACTAAAAATGGATAAACAACAGCTGAAAATCAAAAAGCCAGGACTATGGGAAATCCAAGACAGCTGCTTGGCTTTTCCTAGCTCCCTGACAGACCCTATTTTTATTTGATGAGTTAAAGCCTTACCTGGGTACAATGTTAATGCCCTCACAATGAGTTGTCCAAAAAAAGAAAAAAATTATGTTTCACTGAATACTAAGTTTTGTTAATTAATTTCTGTGCTTACTAAGACTCACTTCTGAGATAGTTCCTTGTTATGTTATATTGCTAAAAGTTTTAATTAAGTTATTAAAAAAGACACTCTAAGATTGTTTCTAAAGCTTACCTCAGTAACTAGTCATTGGATAAGGGTCAGGTGCTCCATGATGTACAACCAGCAGATTAACACTTGGATATAATCATTTAACTGAGTTTGACGACCTAGGGTATACCAGACTATACCCAATGAAGTTCTTGACTTAAATTCTTGCTGGTGACTTTACTAATAACTGCTACCAATATTAGTTTCTATGTAGCTTGCTTCAGAAGATTATTTCTTATGTTATCAAGTGTGTGACTGAGCCTGTGATAAAATGCTGATATGCAGTTCCATATGAGATCAATAATTGTAATAATGTAACTCTAGATATGGGAGGAAGCAACAAGCGGAAATATTTTCCTGGCTCAAGAGGCTAGTAAGACATGTATGATCCAGAGACTTTTGCTACTTACAAGGCCTGGTCTAGTGACAACACACTGAGTGGCCTGTCAATGGAATCTTTGTTAGACCTGGGAATGAGCTTTCCCAGAACCATGGGACACAATGACCATGAAATGCTCCCAAAACATGGTCAAATATGTGGCTATGAAGGGGCCCTGCTGACTGGAAGTTGGCCTTTGCCAGCTGCCTCTACAAAGATTAAATCATGACCACTACAAGATGCTGACCTTCAATACCACCTTGAAAAGAGTTCAGGGTAGAGACAAAAAATAAGGTACTCTGTCCTCTGGAAAAAACCCAGAAAACAGGCCTTCAGATAGATGTTTTCAAGTAAAAACTTTTATGAGTTCAAATTCTTGCATCTTCTCATACCTAGAGAAGCACTAATGTCACAAACCAATATCTTGACCTGGTTCTCCTAGCTAGCCCCACAACAGCTTTTCTACTTCTATTAATCTTTGGGTGATATATCTTTAACTTTCTTGTTAAGTTTGTTTTTCCAAGTAGTAGTACAACAAGACTATCCCCCAGCCAACGCCCAGACAATGCTAAAACAAGCTGCCTTATCATTCTGTGGGTTTTCCTCTCCCTCTGTAAATGCACCCCGAGGTCCTCAGGCTATTCTCCCTTTGAGATCTTATACAGGAGACCACCCCCAGTAATTAAAAAGAGCTCAAGGGAGACCACCAACAACTAGCTGACCTGGAGATGTCCGGACACCTCCAGGTCCTGGAAAAGTCTTCCACCATATCGTCCACGAAACCTTAAAAATGACAGCCATTCCTTTGGACAATTGGATTCATCTCTATCAGCCAGGAGATGAGATATATGTTAAAGATTAAAAGAAGGAACCACTTCAGCCAGTTTGAACAGCCCTTCACATGGCCATCCTGGCAACCCCTACTGCTGTTAAAGTTACAGATGTCATCCCTTGGATCCACCACACTAGAGTCAAGAAGGCAGCGGCTTCCTGTGATGAGGAAACCTGGAAATATGTTTGGGACCCCCAAAACCTCCTCAAGGTCCAATTCCAAAGACAACAGCCCTCACCCATGAAGGACGCTGAGCCCTGCTTTAGTCACTCTGGAAGCTGACTAGTCAGTGCATGGCAGAAGCTTGAGGATTCTTCAGCTTTGTTCCAGCCACACTCTGGCTGGTCAATGCATGGTGAAAGCTCGAGTATCTGGCTATCAAAATATCAATGGATTTTCATTGTCAACCCTAACTTCTATCCCTAATCAGTATTATTGCTGTGCTTTTCACTATAGGACCAACTAGACTCCCTGGCTGAGGTGGTTTTACAGAATAGGAGAGGGCTAAACCTACTGACAGCTGAAGAGGACTCTGTCTCTTCTCAAATGAAGAATGCTGCTTTTATGTAAACCAATCAGAAATAGTGAGGGACATGGCCCAACAGCTAAGGAAACAAATCATAAAAAGGAGGGAGAAACTAGCTAATTCCTGGGGTAATTAGAACAATATATAGAACTGGGTGTTGTGACTTCTCCCTTTAACAGGTCCTCTCTTCATGTTCTTTGTGGTGCTCTTATTTGGCCCTTGTATTCTCAATATAATTACCAGTTCATAACCTCTTGGATTGAATCCATAAAGTTACAGGTGGTAATAGCTCAATATAGCCCCCTAAACGATGGGGAACTCTGAATGTCCTACCAAAACATGAGATGATGCTTTCTACAACGAGTGATAGAAGCATCAAGAGGGAGGAATAAAGGGGAAATTTAAATTTTTACATAACCTCCTGCTCCTTCTGCCTCTGTAACCCAGCTTGCTCCTTGCAAAGTTTAAATCACATAAGCTCTCAGAAAGTGGGGACTCACAAGACTAGGAACTGGAGTTTATCTCATTCACCCTTGTCCTGCTCTTTGCAATCACCTTAGCCCCTGCAAACCCACAAATTTCCTTAATCATGTCTGTCCATGTATAGAAAAACTCTGTAACCCCTTCATGGCTCAGAGTTTGGAGAGTTAACTTCTCTGGACCTGCTGGTGTAAAAATCTGAGTTCTCCAACTCTCTGAGTGTGGTATTTGGTTTCTCGAGTACTGGTTTCTGCAACAGGGACACACAGTTTTGAAGGCAAGAGCCCACTGTATCCCCTTTTGCTTAGTAAAGCAATAAAGCTATTCTCTTCTACTTCACCCAAAACTCTGAGACTTGATTCAGCACCAGTGCAGACAGGCAGAGCTTTTGGCATCAGCTATAAATCAGCTTGGTGTAATATGAACAAAACTGAAGTCCTAAGAGAGAATCTGGACTTTAAACAAGAAATATTGATCAGACGTGACTTTGAAAACATTTCTCCCATAAAATTCATAATTCCTTGAAACTTGAAAAGAGCTAACCTTGAACTAGTGTGGATTCCAGTGCAATAAAAATTCCTGAAGAGTTTAAATCCAGAAGTTAGTTGATGGCAATCAAAACAACTATGAGAATATACTAAAAGACCTAACAAGAGGGGATTGGCGAATTGTATTGAGGAAGACCAGAATATGCCACCCTAAAATATGCCATTTAGTTATTTTGAATTATTTTGAGCCAAAGGCGATCGAGGAACAGCAGATGCAGGAAAAGCTCTAAAACCAGGCTATAAATTTCTGTTTTGGAAAGGCAGTTTATATTTTTAAAGGATTTTCTTTACGTTGTCCTCCTCTCCTGACTTGCCTGGAAATAATTCTTATCACATGAGATGACTTGAAACTGCGCAAACTTACTATACATGTCTTAGTCATCTGCCCACAACCTATTCCCTTCCACATCCCAGAAGCCCAAACTCCCTTCTTCACACTGTGTTCAAATTGTATGTAAGCCCCCAGGTCCATTTACCTCTGAATTGCCTTTTCTGTGAAGCTCCTATGGAGCTACCTATGGATCCATTGAAAATTCCAAATAATAAAATTCTGCTGCTGCTGCTGCTAAGTCGCTGCAGTCGTGTCCAGCTCTGTGTGACCCCATAGACAGCAGCCCACCAGGCTCCCCCGTCCCTGGGATTCTCCAGGCAAGAACTCTGGAGTGGGTTGCCATTTCCTTCTCCAATGCATGAAAGTGAAAAGTGAAAGGGAAGTCGCTCAGGCGTGTCTGACTCTTCGTGACCCCATGGACTGCAGCCTACCAGGCTCTTCCATCCATGGGATTTTCCAGGCAAGAGTACTGGAGTGGGGTGCCAAAATCCTAGCCTCCTCATTACTGCCTGGCTCCTAACATATTACTGTGGCCTATGACCCAGCCTCCCATTTCTCATCTTTAATAGTCCATGGGGTCTCAAAGAGTCGGACATGACTGAGCAACTTTCATTTCACTTCTACTCCATCTCTTCATCTCAAGTACACTCACCATTTGCGGGATTCTCTACCATTCCTTTTTCCTGTGTCTCCTTGCATGAAACGACTTGCATGCTAAGTCATTTCAGTCGTGTCCAACTCTTTGCAACCTTATGGGCTGTAGCTTGCCATGTTCATCCAGCCTGTCCCATGGACATAGCCAGCCTGTCCATGGGATTCTCCAGGCAAGAATATTGGAGTGGGTTTCATGCCCTCCTCTGGGGATCTTCCCAACCCAGGGATTGAACCTGAGTCTCTTACATCTCCTGCACTGGCATGTGGGTTCTTTACCACTATTGCCACCTGAGAAGCCCAAATTCCAATGTATCCTTATATTTTTCTATAATGCCCCCTAACTAAAAATCACAACCCCCAACCAAATATCTCTCTGATAAACCACTTCATATCTCACAGCAAAGACATATCAACAAAACAACTTGTTCCATGTTTTTTTTTCTTCCGTTCTTGGTCGATAATTCTTTCTCATTTGAAACACTTCTTGTTTCAATTTATCTTCTTCTTACCTTTATCTTTAGTTTTTGGATGTCCAGGTCTCTGTTGCTGATAAATTTATCACTAAAATCTGCTAAGAAGATTATCCAGGTGGGTCTTTAATACTTTAACCTCACTCTCCTTTGAAATCCATAATTACAACAGTCCTCATAGTCACTCCATCTTGAATCCCATTCTTTTCAAATCTTGACTCTCAATCCCACCCTCAGCATACAACCACAACTACTACTTAAATGAAACAAAATGGGGTCATTTTTTCTTTCCCTTTCTCTCTGAAAATGAAGTATTCCATAATCTCCTTTTATAAGGTTTCCCATTCAAATTACTCTCAATTTCATATTTTAGATAGTCTTATCATAGATACTTTCATCCTTGCTTGCATCTTAAACCTCCCTTTTACTTGATCCTTAAAGTCTTTCTACCTCTATGCTCATATGTCCTTAAAATTTCTCTAAAAACATTTCCCAAGTTTTAGTATTCCCTAAGTTTCTGATCTTTCTCTCTTTTATTTCTTTGCTATTTTTTAAATCTAATTCTCCCACTCTTTCTTTTTCTTTAATCTCTCATAATCTAAGCATTATTCCTAGCTTCTTGCTAAAACTACTCACTCAGTTGTCAAACCTGTCCCCATAAAGATAAAATCCAATGATCCTTTCTGACTCTTCCATTACCTTATTTCTAGAGTTTGATTGAATTGGCTACCTTCTTCTTAAATCTTTCTCTGTGAAATTGTTCATCTGCAATTATCACCCTATTTTAGTAACAATTTCTTTTTCTTCTTTACTGCTTTACTTTCCTTTCTTAAGTTCTCATTCTCTTGCTATTCCAAGTTTTCAAAAATCTTACACATGTTGATGACACTGAGATCTACAATGTTAGGTCCTATTTGTTCCTGAATCCTATAATCAGATTTGAAGACTATTGTCACATAACACCTCTTGAATATTCCTCCAGTAACTGAAGTATATAGTCAGAATAAAATTTATGAAGGGGATATTCTAGAAATAAATAATTAGCTTATTATCTCAGACTAAATCTCCCAGTGTGAACAAGTACAAAAGTTATTGCAGTACAAAAGTAATTTTTTGAAGGCATTTAAGAGTCAGAATTCAAAGGACCAGAGAAAAGAGAAATATATTCAAGTCATCCTCCCTTGAGGCAATGTAAAAACACATGAATAATGATTCTGGGAAACCAAAAAGAAAGCAGCTGCTAAGAGCATGAAACCCAGAATTAAAGGACCCACCATGAAATTTTAGTTAATTATTCAGAATGCCTACACCCAAAAATGAAAGCAAAATGGAACAAGAACATTTTCAGTTAGAACAACATGATTCTCCTAACACCATCTTTTAATGGAACAAAATTAAATCTTCTCTAGAGGAAAATAATATTATTCTGATATAACATGAAATCAAACAGGGACTGAATATAATCAACAGTACATTAGCACAACAGAAGAATGGCATACTGAACAGTGAGCTTGTTGGTAGAAAATATACAGAAAGAAAATAGAAGAAGTAAGAAAAGAGTATAACAAATATGAAACATGTGTAAAGGTCTATCATATGTACAATTCATATTTTTGGCAAGACTGGAGAGATGGAATAGAAGTAATATTGTAAGATTTGAAGAGATGTAATTCTATAAGTTTCTCAAACCACATTATCAAGAAACTCCATGAATCCAAACTGTGTAATTACATATAGGCATAAAATCATTAAATGTATGAAAACAAAAGAAAAATTAAAATTTGAAAAGCAGAGAAAAATGACATATTACCTCTAAAGGAACAACAATATGATTAACCAAATACAATGGAACACAGAAAATAGTAGAATAATATGTTTAAAATGTTGAAATAAAAAAAGAAACTACACTTAGAATTCAGGGACAATATCCTTCAAAAATAAAGAGGAAATATATCATTTTCAAGCAAAGAGAACCCAACTAGATTAATTAAAGAAATACTATAGAAAGAAGAAAAATTATCTGAGTTGAAATCATGGTAATGTAAGTAGGCATAAAGAGTTACTAAAATGGATAAACATGTATATAAACTGACTGTTCAAACTAATGAAACTATTAGTCTATAGGTTTAAAATAGAGAATTAAAATACATAACAACAATAGACAAAAAACAGAGTAGGGGTAAATGGAGTTAAAATGTTATAAATCCTTGCACTGCTCAGAGAGTGTTAAAAGATCTAGCTTAGATTAGAAGCTGATCTAAGTCAAGGATATGTTTGTAATATTTAGGTTAAAAATTAAAAGAATAATAAAATAAAGAAAAATTACCAGGGAAAATGGAATATTAAAAAAAAAGTTTGATTAATTCCCCTAAAGAAGAAAAACTGTCAAGATGAAAGAAAAATGATGGGAGAAAGAAAACAAGAAATAGCTTATTTAAATATAAATATATCACTACTTAAAATAAGTAACATTAGACAAAATCTTCAAAGTTGAAGACTAAGGTAGTCAAACTAAATTTAAAAGATGGGAATACCAGTCCACCTGATCTGCCTCTTGAGAAACCTGTATGCAGGTCAGGAAGCAACAGTTAGAACTGGACATGGAACAACAGACTGGTTCCAAATAGGAAAAGGAGTACGTCAAGGCTGTATATTGTCACCCTGCTTATTTAACTTCTATGCAGATTACACCATGAGAAACGCTGGGCTGGAAGAAGCACAAGCTGGAATCAAGATTGCCAGGAGAAATATCAATAACCTCAGATATGCAGATGACACCACCCTTATGGCAGAAAGTGAAGAGGAACTAAAAAGCCTCTTGATGAAAGTAAAAGAAGAGAGTGAAAAAGTTGGCTTAAAGCTCAACATTCAGAAAACTAAGATCATGGCATCTGGTCCCATCACTTCATGGAAAATAGATGGGGAAACAGTGGAAACAGTGTCAGACTTTATTTCTGGGGCCTCCAAAATCACTGCAGATGGTGACTGCAGCCATGAAATTAAAAGACGCTTACTCCTTGGAAGAAAAGTTATGACCAACCTAGATAGCATATTGTATGTGAGACAGCAAAAGAGACACAGATGTATAGAAAAGTCTTTTAGACTCTGTGGGAGAGGGAGAGGGTGGGATGATTTGGGAGAATGGCATTGAAACATGTATAATATCATATATGAAACGAATCGCCAGTTCAGGTTCGATGCATGATACTAGATGCTTGGACTGGTGCACTGAGATGACCCAGAGGGATGATACGGGGACGGAGGAGGGAGGGGGGTTCAGGAGGGGGAACATGTGTATACCTGTGGCGGATTCATGTTGATGTATGGCAGAACCAATACAATATTGTAAAGTAATTAACCTCCAATTGAAATAAATAAATTTATATTTTTAAAAAATTTTTTAAAAAGAAAAGAAAAGCAGAGACATTACTTTGCCAACAAAAGTCCATCTAGTCAAGGCTATGGTTTTTCCAGTAGTCATGTATGGATGTGAGAGTTGGACTGTGAAGAAGGCTGAGTGCCTAAGAATTGATGCTTTTGAACCGTGGTGTTGGAGAAGACTCTTGAGAGTCCCTTGGACTGCAAGGAGATCCAACCAGTCCATTCTGAAGGAGATCAGCTCTGGGATTTCTTTGGAAGGAATGATGCTAAAGCTGAAACTCCAGTACTTTGGCCACCTCATGCAAAGAGTTGACTCATTGGAAAAGACTCTGATGCTAGGAGGGATTGGGGGCAGGAGGAGAAGGGGACGACAGAGGATGAGCTGGCTGGATGGCATCACTGACTTGATGGACGTGAGTCTGAGTGAACTCCGGGAGTCGGTGATGGACAGGGAGGCTTGGCATGCTGCGATTCATGGGATCGCAAAGAGTCAGACACGACTGAGCGACTGAACTGAACTGAACTGAATAATAATGCCCCCAAAATCTAAAGCACACTAATAGACCAACAAGGAATAATAAATGAACCAAGAATAATTGTTGGAGATTTCAACATATCTCTTTCATTGGATAGAGCCAGTAAACTAACATCAGTAAGGTTATAGGAGTTTTGAATAATATAATTTAAAAGTTTAACTTAATTGACATATGTAGTTATAGAGAAGCTACAAATAAATTCACACCTGACGTCAGAATTAATGGTGAATGCTTCACAGTTTTCCCCTTAAGATCACAAATAACAAGGATATAACTTCACATATTTCTATTCAAAATTGTGTTGGAGATTCTATCCAGGACAATTAGACAAGAAAAAATAAATTAAAAGCATCCAGATTGGGAAGGAAGAAGTTAAACAATCTGTATTCACAGATGAAATGATCTTGTATATAGAGAACCCTAAGGAATTCACAGAAAACCTATTAGAATTAATGAACAAGTTCAGCAAGTTTACAGGATAAATATCCAGCATAAAATCAGTTGTCTTTGTACACATACAATGAACAATCCAAAAAAGAAATAAAAGAAAATAATTCCATTTACAGCAGCATTAAAAAGAATAAGATATTTGGGAAGAAATTTAAGAAAAGAAACATAATTGCCAAAAAATTTTTAAAACCTACAAAAATTAGAAAATACCCCCAGTTCATGGATTATTAGACTTAATATTGTTAAGATGACAATACTCCCCAAATTGACCTACTTATTCATATACTTTCAAAATTCCAATGACCTTTTTTGCAGTAATAGACAAATTGATCCTAAAAAGTATATGAAAATGCAAGGGACGCCAAAAGCCAAAACAATGTTGGAAAGAACAAAGTTGGAAAACTCAGACTTTGTGATTTTTAAACTTATTACAAAGCTACAGCATGAAGTCAGCACAGTACTGTCAAAAACAGACTTGTAGATCAATGGTATCAAATCAAGCGTTCAGAAATAAACTCCCACAATTATGGCCAATGTCCTTTGACACTGATGTCAAGAAAATTCAATGGGGAAAAATTATTTATTTCTATATATGCTGCTGGTACAATTGGGTATCTACATGCAAAAGATACCTTGCCTACCTTACCCTATGTAGAGAAATAAACTCAAAATGTGTAAAGGTTTAATTGTAGGAACTCAAGCTAGAAAACTCTAGAATAAAATATAGGTATAAATTTACTTGGATTAAGCAATGGTTTCTTATATATGAAATCAAAAGCACAAGCAACAACAATATTAAAAGATAAATTGGACTATATTAAAATAATTTTTGTGCTTTAATTCTACTAAGAAAGTGAAAAAACAGCTAAGAGAATGGGAAAAAATAATTTTCAGTCACACATTTGGTAAATATTTGTGTCCAGAATATATAAAGAATTCTTATAACTAAAAAAATTAAAAGACAATCTAATTTTAAAAAATTGGTGAAAGATTTGAATGATATTTCTCCAAAAGAGATATATAGATGGCCAATAAGTACATGAAAAGATGCTTAACTTCATTAATCACTACAGAGGTACAAATAAAAACAATAAAATATCACTTCGTACATAAATGCTCTCATCAAAATGACAGTAATATGAGGGGATTTGTTCAAGATGGTGGAGTAGAAGGAAGTGTGCTCATCTCCTCCTGCAAGAGCGCCAAACTCACAACTAAAACCAGTATAAACTGTTGAACAATCATCGACAGAAGGACACTGTATCCAGCAAAAAAAGATTGTGAAAACTGATAAACATCTTTTACTATTGTGATTTCTAACTATTATTCATTTTAATACCACTGTATAATGATTGGTCAACAGAAAATGATAAAATTCTATATCACTAAAACTACCATTTAACAGAAAAACTTGTAATCATTTTTAAAATCCAAATACACATTAGAATTATCTTAGAATTTTTTGAAAAATGCAAATGCCCAGGTATTGTTTTTTTCTCCAAAGCTCCAGATGTGATTCTAATGAGCAGCTATGTTTAAAAACAACTGGACTATATGGTGATCTTTTATTTTTATCTAGTTTGTTTCACTTTTTCTATTTCATATTCAGTGTTCCCATTTCATTTAGGATATGTTTTCATTTAGTATATGTTTCACCATCTCCTTTTTTTGTTCTTTCTCAAGCCTTTATCAAGTGTAGTAGAAAAGCTTTTGTATACATATATAGTATGTATAATATATATATTTTAGAAAACTTAAGAAGTTTTGCTTAGCTAAAAAATTTATGGCATTTTGGTTCCACTTGTTTGAGTATGAATAGAATGCTAGATTTCTAATTTATATTCACTCCAAACTTTGATATGGTTTCATTTATTCTGGCATCTAGTATTACTGCTAAAATTCTAGAAAGCTCATTATTTTAGTGACTAAAAAAATTCAATGAGGCTTGAAATGTCTAATTCAATTCTGAGAATATAAAGAAATACTAGGTTGTAAAAAATAAAATAATTAACATGTGACACAGTATCATTAACTAAAGTACAGATTTTGTTCAAATTTCACAAAACTTTATGCTAGTGTCTATTATTTGTTTTCTTACCTTATTCAAGATTCCACATTGTATCTAGTTATATTCTGATAAATTCTCTTTTTATTTTTATTCTATTATAAATATTTTCTCATTTTCCTTGGTATGGCTTCTTAGATAAACCCATCATTTAAAACATTTCCAAATACATAGAGCTTTTAAAATAGCTTTGATATTAATTTCTCATTTAAATGCTTTCTTCTGTGCAATCACCCTCTGTGTTTTTTCAGTCTTTTAACTTTATTGAGTTAAAGTCAAAGATCTCTCTTGGTAACTATCACATTGCACTTGAAAATATGTGGCTTATTTTCAAAAATCTTTTAATATTGATTTCTGACAGAATTCCACAATGATAAGAGAACAGACTCTATACGATTTCAATACTTTTAGACGATGACATTTTTGCACCTTATTTTATGATTTTTTAAATTTACCTACTTTAATTGGAGGATAATTTCTTTACAATATTGTAATGGTTTTTGCCATACATCAATATGAATCAGCCACAGCTATACATGTGCCCCTTCCATCCTGAACCCCCTTCCCATGTCCCTGCCCACCCCATTCCTTCTGGTTGTCACAGAGCACTGACCTTGGGTGCCCTGTTTCACACATCTTTGTTTTAAGTCCCTGTATATGTTCCAGTGTCCCTGGTTTATAGTCTATGGGAGCTTAAATAGAATTTGTATCCGGCTATTGTGGGAACATTGTATAGTTCTTAATTATGTAAAATTGGTTCATAGTGATTTTCAGGTCTACTATATCCTTTTACTTTTCTGTCTCTTAGTTCTGTTAATTTTTGAGAGTTTGATTTTGAAATTCCAACTAAAAATCTTAATTTATCTACTTAAAAAATAGTGGTAATATACAGTGGAACTATATATAACCTTGCTCTGTATTTTCCAAGTCTCCTGTAAATGTGTTATCATACTTTCATAATTTAGAAAGCAAAAAAATGACAGTAACATGCATTCGCGAGGATATTGAAAAGTTGGAACCCATCCTCATTCCTGCTGAGAATGTAAAATGGTACAGCTGCTTTGAAACTGACAACATATGTTCATACAAAAATTTGGATATAAATCTTCATGGAAACACTATTCATAATAGCCCAAAAGTGTCCATCAATTTATAAATGGATAAACAAAATATGGTATATAATACAGTGATAGCATACAGCTATAAAAAGCAATGAAGTATTGATGCATGTTAAAACATAGATGAGCTTTGGAAACTTTATTGTAAGTGAAAGAAGTCAGACAAACACTATATGTTGTATAATCTCATATTTATGGAATGTACAGAATAGGTAAATGCACAGAGACAGAAAGTAGACTAGAGTTTTCCAGAGGCTGAATGGAAGGAGGAATGAGGTATGACTGCTAATGAGATTAGGGTTTCTTTTTTGTGGTGCTGAAAATATTTTGGAATTAGATGATGGTGATGGTTGTTCAATTTTAGAAATATACAAGAAACTATTGAATTCTATCCTTTAAAAAGGGAGATTTATAGTATGTGAATTACATCTCAATTTTTCTAATAAAAAGCATAGCTCCATTTCTTACAAATAAACATATAATTTAAAGCTTCCAAGAACCCAGATGGCCTGTCCAGTAAATTATCTTTAATACTTAAGGGAAAAATAATAGTAATTTTAAGATATGAGAAGTTTCCTCTTCCAGAAACTAGAAAAAAGGAGACACCTCCAAGTGGTTTTGTGAAGTCAGGATGATCTTTATACCAAAACCTGTAGGTACATTATTTAAAAGTTTAGTTGCAGTTGCAGGTTAAACTCTGCTATAGGGCTTCCCTGATAGCTCAGTTGGTAAAGAATCCACCTGCAATGCAGGAGACTCCAGTTCAATTCCTGGGTCTTGAAGATCCCCTAGAGAAGGGATAGGTTACCCACTCCAGTATTCTTGGACTTCCCTCGTGGCTCAGCTGGTGAAGAATCTGCCGGCAATGTGGGAGACCTGGGTTGGGAAGATCTCCTGGAGAAGGGAACAGCTATCCACTTCAGTATTCTAGCCTGGAGAATTCTAACGACTGTATAGTCCCTGGGGTCTCAAAGAGCCAGAGGGATGCTACGGGGAGGGAGGTGGGAGGGGGGTTCAGGATGAGGAAGATGTGTACGCCCGTGGCAGATTCATGTAGATGTGTGGCAGAACCAATACAATATTGTAAAGTAAGTAACCTCCAATGAAAATAAATAAATTTAAATTAAAAAAAAAGAATCGGACATGACTGAGTGACTTTCACTTTCAAGCTCTGCTATAGAAATTTTAAAAATAACTTTAAACTATTTTCAAGTAATATCTATCAACATATAAAAAATAAAATGTCACAAATAAGTTAGTTTCTTTCAGAAATGTACAATTGTTTTATTTATTTATTTATTTTAAATTATTTATTTATTTATTTTTTATTTTACTTTACAATTCTGTATTGGTTTTGCCATACATTGACATGAATCCACCATGGGTGTACATGCGATCCCAAACATGAACCCCCTCCCACCCCCCTCCCCACTACATCTCTCTGGGTCATCCCCATGTACCAGCCCCAAGCATGCCGTATCCTGCATCGGACATAGACTGGCGATTCGATTCTTACATGATATTATACATGTTTCAATGCCATTCTCCCAAATCATCTCACCCTCTCCCTCTCCCTCTGAGTCCAAAAGTCCGCTATACACATCTGTGTCTTTTTTGCTGTCCTGCATACAGGGTCATCATTGCCCTCTTTCTAAATTCCATATATATGTATTACTATACTGTATTGGTGTTTTTCTTTCTGGCTTACTTCACTCTGTATAATCGGCTCCAGTTTCATCCATCTCATCAGAACTGATTCAAATGTATTCTTTTTAACGGCTGAGTAATACTCCATTGTGTATATGTACCACAGCTTTCTTATCCATTCATCTGCTGATGGACATCTAGGTTGTTTCCATGTCCTGGCTATTATAAACAGTGCTACGATGAACACTGGGGTACGTGTCTCTTTCAATTTTGGTTTCCTCAGTGTGTATGCCCAGCAGTGGGATTGCTGGGTCATAAGGCAGTTCTATTTGCAATTTTTTAAGGAATCTCCACACTGTTCTCCATAGTGGCTGTACTAGTTTGCATTCCCACCAACAGTGTAGGAGGGTTCCCTTCTCTCCACACCCTCTCCAGCATTTATTGCTTGCAGATTTTTGGATCGCAGACATTCTGACTGGCGTGAAGTGGTACCTCATTGTGGTTTTGATTTGCAAGAAATGTACAATTGTTTTAATATTCAAAAATCAATGCAATTTATCACATTAATAGGAAATAAAAAGGAAAAAACTATGACTGTCTCAACTGATACAAAAAAATTTGATAAAATATTCAAAGAAACAGATAGGAACTTTTAAAATCTGTTATAGAGTTATCACACAATGACAAACTAAAAAAAAAGAAAGTTGTTCAGCAAACATCATAATTAATGATGAATTACTGAATGGTTTCCTACTGAGATTTGGAATGAGATGAGCTTACCCACTAAGATCAATTCTCACATGTATTGGAGATTTGGAAACTGCCATTAGTGAAATAAGGCAAATTTTAAAAAAGAAAGAAAAGTAGCAGGGTTATAAAGGAAGAAATAGAAGTGTCATTATTCACAGACAACATGATTGTCCCATCGTAGTATATTAGCGAAAGAGTGGTTTGAATCAGTTGTGCACTCATATGGTCAACAACTCTGGTCCCCTACCTCACAGTATAGATAAAATTTAATTACAATAGATCTGACATTGAAATGTGAAAGGTAAAACACAAAGAGGAAAACACAGAAGTATCTTCAATTCCTTTGATGTAGGAAAGGATGTTTTAAGAAGATAACAAAAAGCTCAAGTCATTAAAGATTAATAAATTAGACTTGATTAAACTTTAGAACTTCTTTGCAACTCCACAGACTGTAGCCTACCAGGCGCCTCAGTCTATGGAATTTTCCAGGCAGGAGTACTGGAGTGGGTTGCCATTTCCTTCTCCAGAGGATCTTCCCAACCCAGGGATCAAACCCGGGTCTCCCGCACTGCAAGCAGACGCTTTACCATCTGAGCCACCAGGGAAGCCCTTCTGTTCAACAAAAGACACCACTAAGAGATGGAAAATTAAGCTACAGGAGATTCACCTAAACAAAGATCTCTTATCAGTTCAGTTCAGTTCAGTTCAGTTCAATCGCTCAGTCGTGTCTGACTCTTTGCGACCCCATGGACTGCAACACGCCAGGCCTCCCTGTCTATCACCAACTCCTGGAGTTCACTCAAACTCATGTCCATCGAGTCAGTCATGCCATCCAGCCATCTCATCCTCTGTTGTCCCCTTCTCCTCCTGCCTTCAATCTTTCCCAGCATAGGGTCTTTCCCAGTGAGTCAGTTCTTTGCATCAGGTGGCCTAAGTATTGGAGTTTCAGCTTCAGCATCGGTCCTTTCAGTGAATATTCAGGTCTGATTTCCTTTAGGATGGACTGGTTGGATCTCCTTGCAGCCCAAGGGACTCTTAAGAGTCTTCTCCAACACCACAGTTCAAAAGCATTGATTCTTCAGTGCTCAGCTTTCTTTAGAGTCCAACTCTCACATCTATACATGACTATGGGAAAAACCATAGCTTTGACTAGATGGACCTTTGTTGGAAAAGGTCTTCCCAGATAGCTCAGTTGGTAAAGAATCTGCCTGCAAAGATCTCTTATGAAGAATTAATAAAGAACTGTGCAAATCAATAAGAAAAAGTAGATAATACAATTAAAAATAAACCAGCAAAAAGATTGCAAAGGCATTTCACAAAAGAATGATATTCAAATAGCCAATGCCCAACCTCATGGCATGTGACAGAAATACACAGTAAAATCAGAATTCAAAACTGCTATATAATCGCTAGAATAGCTAACTTAATAGACCAATAATACCAAGTTTTGGCAAGGTTATATAGAGACTGAAAGTCTCACATAGTTCTAGTGGAGTATGAACTGGTAAAACTTCTTTGAAAAACTGTTTGATCATATCTAATAAAACTTAACACTTGCACATTCAGTAATTGAACTCCTAAGTATATACCCAATAGAAACGTATACTTAATGTATATTAAAAGTCATATACAAAAGACTTCAGAGCAGCATTATTTGTAATAGCTAAAAATTGAAAACAATTCACTTATTCCGTAAGATATAGACTGCATAAATAAATTGTGATATAGGAACAAAACAGAATGAACCACTGCTGCACAGAGCAACATGGATGAATCTTACAAACAATAGTGAGCCAAAGGATGCCAACACAGAAGAATAATACCGTATCACTCCAGGCATATGATGGAGCCAGTTTATATTGGCTTGTGAAAGCTGATTGTGTGCAGTTTTTTTTCAACTTTTTGTTCAGTGATATCTTCTTGGTAGCTTAAAATCAGCCATGTTGGGAGTATTTATACCACAGAAATTGTCAAATATTACAAAGCAGGTCTTCTCTTTCCCCCATTCAAGAGTTAATTGTTAAATATTTTACCACCACACCAATGCAGGTATACACAAAAGCAGGCATAACTATTCTACAGTGAGATAGTTCAGAATAGTGGTCACTTGGGGGACGGTTAATAACTGAGAGAGTATTAAAAAGGTTTCTGGGGTGCTGGTAATATTTTATTTTATGTTGATCTAATCATTGGTTATGTAGGTGTATTCACTTCATGAGTCTATTAGGCACTCCAAATGAGTGTGTTTCACCATATGTATATTATTAAAATATTTCAAAAGTAAACATATTACAATTTCCTAGTGCAAATGTTCTTATATTTCATATTTCTTTTAATGCTTTCACTATCTTTCAGTACCTCTTGGTTTAAAACCATGAGAACTTTTTACTTCCCATCCTCCCTTTCCTCCTTACCCACAACACTAATGATCATTAGCTAAATGCTGTCACTGCCATTGCTGGATTTCATTTTCATCTTTCTTATCATTCCCTTTAACACTCCTAAAACACTGGTACTGGTCTGCATGACTTTGTGCATAAGCTATGACAATCATTTTTAAAACCATCTCCTTGGCCTTTATCCTACTCACTATTATCAGATATGTTTCTCTACTGACCAAAATAATGTCAATATAAATAGATAGGACTTACCCTGGTGGTCCAGTGATCAAGATTCTGTATTTCCAATGCAGAGGGGTGCCAGTTCGATTCATGGTCAGGAAACTGAGATTCTGCATGCCATGTGGCACAGCCACAAAAAAAAAAAAAAAAACAAACAAAATATATATTAGTGAAAAGGTGAATAGGTAAATATCAACTATTTTGTATGGTTTATCTCTCAATAGTCCTTGTTACTCAACCAATATTCCAGCCAAATTAAAATTATTGAATATATCCTTTGTTTTTTTTTTTTCATGTCTTGAAAACTGTTTTTCTCCCATGTAGCACAACTTTCTCCTATCTCTGCTATAAAAATGCTGGCTAACCTTCAAAGCAAACCTAATTTCTCTGTCCCCTCCAGGAGCACCTAGTATGTGCTCAATAAATACTGAGTTGAATATCTCACAAATAATAATCCATGAATCCACAGGACCCTACCCTTTCCTTCTGGAAAGAAAAGTCATTTACAGAATATGGAGATCTGGAAAGCTCCCTGGAGTTTTAAGGCTCAAGTCATATTTGACAGATTTGGTTAAGGCGGGTGATGGAGGATAAGTTTGTGTCATTAGAGAGAGTGAAGTACTCATTATATTTCATAGTCTATGGAGCAACTCAGAATCACAGACAGATGGCATAATGTTTTCCATCTGGATGAGGACTAGAGGAAGAAGCTAGCAAACTTACAAAGTTAGAAAAGATCCAGGAGGGACTTAAGTGATACACACACTATTCATTCCCAAATATGTGAATCTCAAACAACCATAGCTCTTAAAAAATGAGAAAACCATTGTCAGAGAATATTTACCAGAGAATACATGCAAAGTAAGTACAGACACAACAGATTTAACAAAGTTCTGACCCACTCACATAACTCAAAGGCACGAGATAACAGTATTTAACTTGGAATAATGTTCAAAGACACTTTTGATTTTGTTTAGCACAAATCATTGCTCATCTCCAAGGAGAGAAGCACAGATGTCCAGTTATTAGCATAATAGAAGAATTGCTTCGAAATTCATATAATATTGGTGATTCTTTGAATTTTATTCAGTCTAACATATTTCAGGTTGGAGTGGGGCCAGGAGATTCTTTGCAGGCATTATATTTTTATTTACTTATGTTTTACTTCTCAAAATAAAAATATGTCAAATCTACAAAAGAGTCAAAAGATTAATACAATGAATGCTTACATATATTTCACCCAGATTAACAGATTATTAATATTTTACCAACTTTTGCCATTAACATTCAACTTGGCAGGTGGAAAACTACAACAAAACACACATTTTAAAATAATTTTAATTATGTGGTCAATGACACGACAATGTCAACTACACTGGAATTTTCTGAAGACACACAATCATCGGTGATCCATGGCAGGGAATGGCTTTGAGTTTACACATCTTTGAAACTATTCTGTAAACTGTCAGTTTCAAAAATATAATTTAGGACATGTGCTGATTTTTTCCTCCATCTCAGTACAGATTCATACACAATTAATGACGCAGCACAGTGGGGAACAAACAAAATGAACAACAACAACACACAAAAACCGCACCACAGTTATTTATTTATACCACAGATTGTCCCACAAAGGATTTAATGTTGCTTTCAGAAAGACATGCGGCACAAAAGGATACAAATGAACACTTGAGGGGCTTGGTATGATGGGAAAAAAATCAGAGGTATGACTGGATTTGCAAAGCTTAGCATCCTATTTAGTTACAACAGTTTAGCTGTTTGCTTTTAGTGGCCAAACAAAAGTATACATGATAATGAACATGACTCACAGAGTCCATAGATAGAAAAAGCTCCATTTTTTCCTAGGCAACTTCTTTGTTTGTAATGTATGAAACCTAGAGCAGTTTCTTCTGTAGCTCCTGATGGACAGGTTACTGTAGCCCACTGCAGGAAACAGTGAATGAAATTCCAGGCCAGGGTTTTATGGTAAGATACGGCAGTGAATTTTCATTTGGTTTCTGCCAGTTCCCTCAGGCTCAGTCAATGGCTTAGTGTTCAACTATCATTCAGTAAAAGCAATTCCTTTACTGAATGGTTATTAGGCACTAAATAAAGCAATCCAAATCTCTAGTTTTGATCACCTTACAGCCATACTCTAAGGTAACATTTAGAACATTAGACCAGAGTTACGTGAATGGATTGGGTTGGGGAAAGATGGTAGCAAGAGATGGGCAGTTCATGAACGAGCTGCAAAGATGTTCTTGGCAAAAACATTGATTTTGATGTCAAATTATACGTTGAAACATTCTGACTCTCCAAGGAGGTAGAGTATAAGAAATGCTACCTTACTCAGTCAGCTAATATATCATCTCTACTCTCTTCATAACAAAATGTCAAGTAGAATACTTGATAGGGATCTAGGAAAGCATAACTTTCACTTACAATGATTGTATCTATATTTGTGTACAATGGGCCAAGCTAAAGTTGGAAATTTTCTAAAGGAAAATCTCTTGTTTTGATCTTCACTATTGAATCTGATGGGACAAAGAGACCTGGTTCAGAGCTTCTTGACAATGAATGCATTGCTTCTGTGTGTTTTTTTGTTTTTTAATATTCCACATATCTGGGAGCACTTTAGAGGAGAAAGTGTCTTTACTGTTATGGCTTAGTATGGTTCTTAGCTTATTGAAACCACTCTCACATGACCTTGGGCAAATTGTGACTCAATCAATGTGCTTCACAACAAGCACCACACTTGGGCACACTGTTCAGACTCCTTTGCCAGCTAACCCAGATAGTGTTAGTTGCTCAGTCATGTCCGACTCTTTGCGATCCCATGGACTGTAGCCTGCCAGGCTTCTCTGTCCATGGAATTCTCCAGGCAAAAATACTAGAGTGGACAGCCATCCCCTTCTCCAGGGCATCTTCCTGACACAGGGATTGAACCATGGTCTTCCCGCTTTGCAGGCAGATGTTTACCCTCTGAGCCTACCAGGAAAGCCCAACCCAGGAAGCTAACCCAGAAGCCTGTCAGGTTTGAGTGTTCCTCTGGAGCAAGAAAAGGCTCTGCAGCAGGTCCAGGTTGTTGTAGTAGCTTCTCTGTTACTGGGACCTTATGAACAGCATGCTCAAGGTTATTCGAAAATGTCTGTGAGCAAACAGGGATCATATAGGGAGCCTCTGAAAATCTCCCTTAGTATTATTGTAAGACTTACAGGAATTAATACTTCTAAAGTGCTTAGAGTAGGAACTGGAATTAAGCACTGGATTAATAATAAGTATTAGCTTTTATTTATTATTCTTGAAGATACTCTTTAAAGTCTGGTTAAGTGAATAGATGTATCAATGAATAAAACCAAGAGAAAAACTCAAGGAATTAATACATTTAAAGTGCCTAGAGGACTTTCCTGGTGGTGCAGTAGATAAAAATCCACCTGCCAACACAGGAGACATGGGTTCAATCCCTGGCCCGGGAAGATCCCACATGCCTTGGGGTAACTAAGCCCATGTGCCACAACTACTGAGCCTGGGTGCCTAGAGCCTGTGTCCACAACAAGAGAAGTCTCTGCAATGAGAAGCCAATGCATCACAATGAAGAAGAGTCCCTGCTCGCTGCAACTAGAGAAAGCCCGTGTACAGCAATGAGGACCCAGTGCAACTAAAAATAAATAAATAAAAGCAAAATAAAGTGCTTAGAATAAGAACTGGAACTAAGCACCCAATCAATAAATATTAGCTTTTATTTATTATTCATGAAAATACACTTTAAAGTCAGGTTGAGTGAATGGATGTATCAGTGAATAAGAGCAGGAGAAAAACTAGAAGGCAAAGGAAAATGATCTACCTCTCAGGTAAGATCTAGTAACTATACCAACTAAATTCACAGGGCTAAAGTATAAACTTGAAAACACTGAGATTTAATTATATAGTTTGGTTACATATTAGTGATTCCTAACTAGCAATACTATAAATGATTAGATAGATCACTATTGCACTCATCACACATGCTAGTAAGTAATGCTCAAAATTCTCCAAGTCAGGCTTCAGCAATACATGAACCATGAACTTCCTGATGTTCAAGCTGGTTTTAGAAATGGCAGAGGAACCAGATAGCAAATTGCCAACATCCACTGGATCATGGAAAAAGAAAGAGAGTTCCAGAAAAAACATCTATTTCTGCTTTATTGACTGTGCCAAAGCCTTTGACTGTGTGGATCACAATAAACTGTGGAAAATTCTGAAAGATGTGGGAATACCAGACCACCTGACCTGCCTCTTGAGAAATCTGCATGCAGGTCAGGAAGCAACAGTTAGAAATGGACATGGAACAACAGACTGGTTCCAAATAGGAAAAGGAGTACGTCAAGGCTGTATACTGTCACCCTGCTTATTTAACTTATATGCAGAGTACATCATGAGAAACGCTGGGCTGGAAGAAACAAGCTGGAATCAAGATTGCCGAGAGAAATATCAATCACCTCAGATATGCAGATGACACCACCCTTATGGCAGAAAGTGAAGAGGAACTCAAAAGCCTCTTGATGAAAGTGAAAGTGGAGAGTGAAAAAGTTGGCTTAAAGCTCAACATTCAGAAAACGAAGATCATGGTATCCAGTTTCATCACTTCATGGGAAATAGATGGGGAAATAGTGGAAACAGTGTCAGACTTTATTTTGGGGGGCTCCAAAATCACTGCAGATGGTGACTGCAGGCGTGAAATTAAAAGACGCTTACTCCTTGGAAGAAAAGTTATGACCAACCTAGATAGCATATTCAAAAGCAGAGACATTACTTTGCCGACTAATGTCCGTCTAGTCAAGGCTATGGTTTTTCCTGTGGTCATGTATGGATGTGAGAGTTGAACTGTGAAGAAGGCTGAGTGCCGAAGAATTGATGCTTTTGAACTGTGGTGTTGGAGAAGACTCTTGAGAGTCCCTTGGACTGCGAGGAGATCCAACCAGTCCATTCTGAAGGAGATCAACCCTGGGATTTCTTTGGAAGGAATGATGCTAAAGCTGAAACTCCAGTACTTTGGCCACCTCATGTGAAGAGTTGACTCATTGGAAAAGACTCTGATGCTGGGAGAGATTGGGGGCATGAGGAGAAGGGGACGACCGAGGATGAGATGGCTGGATGGCATCACGGACTCGATGGACATGAGTCTGAGTGAACTCCAGGAGATGGTGATGGACAAAGAGGCCTGGCGTGCTGCGATTCATGGGGTCGCAAAGAGTCGGACACGACTGAGCGACTGAACTGAACTGAACTGAGATCACTATTAATTTTAAAATATCAGAAAATAAGAAAAATTATATTCGACAATGCTTTCTTATTATTCAAATGTTCTCCTTACTTTGTGGAAAGAACTATCCCTACCCCACCAGAAAATTTCTTGACAGCAAAAACTTGACAGCAAACAACAGCAGAAGTTTGTTAGCGTGCAAAGACCAGAGATTTCTTTTGGAGCAGTGGTCTTCAAACGGGGGTGCTCACACTCAAGGGGGATGAAGGACAATCCAGTTTGGGATCCTGAAATGGATCCTGGAACAGGAATAGGATTTTAGTGAGAAAGGGGAAGGAAGAAATATTATAATTTCTAGATATTGCTATGCATGAATAAAAAAGGGAAGAAAGAAAGCTCTGCCACTATTTAATTTTTTTTAATTTCTTTCTTTTAATTGGAGGCTAATTATTTTACAATACTGTAGTGGGTTTTGCCATACATTGACATGAATGAGCCATGGGTGTACATGCGTTCCCCATCCTTAACCCCCTCCCACCTCCCTCCCCATCCCATCCCTCAGGGTCATCCCAGTGCACCAGCTCTGAGCAAACTGTTTCATGCATTGAACCTGGACTGGTGATTTGTTTCACACATGAAAACATACATGCTTCAACACTACTCTCTCAAGCCATCCACTCTTGCCTTCTCCCATAGAGTCCAAAAGACTGTTCTATACATCTGTGTCTCTTTTGCTGTCTAGCATATAGGGTCATCGTTACCATCTTTCTAAATCCCATATATATGAGTTAGTATACTGTATCATTGTTTTTCTTTCTGACTTACTTCACTCTGTATAATAGGCTCCAGTTTCATCCACCTCATTAGAACTGATTCAAATGTATTCTTTTTAATGGCTGAGAAATATTCCATTGTGTATATGTACCACAGCTTTCTTATCCATTCATCTGCCAATGGACATCTAGGTTGCTTCCATGTCCTGGCTATTACAAACAGTGCTGTGATGAACATTGGGGTACATGTGTCTCTTTCAATTCTGGTTTCCTCAGTGTGTATGCCCAGCAGTGAAATTGCTGGGTCATATGGCAGTTCTATTTCTAATTTCTTAAGGAACCTCCACACTGTTCTCCATAGTGGCTATACTAGCTTGCATTCCCACCAACAGTGTAAGAGGGTTCCCTTTTCTCCACACCCTCTCCAGCATTTATCGTTTGTAGAATTTTGGATAGCAACCATTCTGCCTGGCGTGAAATGGTGCCTCATTGTGGTTTTGATTTGCATTTCTCTGATAATGAGTGATGTTGAGCATCTTTGCATGTGTTTGTTAGCCATCTGTATGTCTTCTTTGGAGAAATGTCTGTTTAGTTCTTTGGCCCATTTTTTGATTGGGTCATTTGTTTTTCTGGAATTGATCTGTAGGAGTTGCTTGTATATTTTTGAGATTAATTCTTTGTCACTTGCTTCGTTTGCTATTATTTTCACCCATTCTGAAGGCTGTCTTTTCACCTTGCTTATAGTTTCCTTCATTGTGCAAAAGCTTTTAAGTTTCATTAAGTTCCATTTGTTTCCCCCACCTCCCAGTGGTCATGTATGGATGTGAGAGTTGGACTGTGAAGAAAGCTGAGCACTGAAGAATTGATACTTTTGAACTGTGGTGTTGGAGAAGACTCTTGAGAGTCCCTTGGACTACAAGGAGATCCAACCAGTCCATTCTAAAGGAGATCAATCCTGGGTGTTCATTGGAAGGACTGATGCTGAAGCTGAAACTCCAATACTTTGGCCACTTCGTGCAAAGAGTTGACTCATTGGAAAAGACTCTGATGCTGGGAGGGATTGAGGGCAGGAGGAGAAGGGGACAACAGAGGATGAGATGGCTGGATGGCATCACTGACTAGATGGACATGAATTTGACTAAACTCCAGGAGTTGGTGATGGACAGGGAGGCCTGGTGTGCTGTGATTCATGGGGTCGCAAAGAGTCAGACACGACTGAGTGACTGAACTGAACTGAACTGAACTGTTTACTTTTGCTTTTATTTCCATTACTCTCAGAGGTGGGTCATAGAGGACCCTGCTGTGATTTATGTCAGAGAGTGTTTTGCCTATGTTTTCCTCTAGTTTTATAGTTTCTGGTCTTACATTGAGATCTTTAATCCATTTTGAATTTATTTTTGTGTATGGTGTTAGAAAATGTTCTAGTTTCATTCTTTTACAGGTGGTTGACCAGTCTTCCCAGCACCACTTGTTAAAGAGATTGTCTTTTTTCCACTGTAAATCCTTGCCTCCTTTGTCATAGATAAGGTGTCCATAGGTGCATAGATTTATCTCTGGGCTTTCTATTTTGTTCCATTGATCTATGTTTCTGTCTTTGTGCCAGTACCATACTATCTTAATGACTGTTGCTTTGTAGTATAGCCTGAAGTCAGGCAGGTTGATTCCTCCAGTTCCATTCTTTTTTCTCATGATTGCTTTAGATATTTGAAGCTTTTTGTAATTCCATACAAATTGTGAAATTATTTGTTCTAGTTCTGTGAAAAATACTGTTGGTAGCTTGATAGGGATTGCATTGAATCTATAGTTTGCTTTGGGTAGTATATTCATTTTCACTATATTCATTCTTCCAATCCATGATCATGGTATATTTCTCCATCTATTTCTGTCTTCTTTGATATCTTTCATCAGAGCTTGGTTTCAGTGTAGGCATGGAGGCTTTTGGATGAGCTCTTATTGATTAATGTTCCTGGAGTCAGGAGTTCTCTGGTGTTCTCAGGTTTTGGACTTAAGCCTCCTGCCTCCAGTTTTCAGTCTTATTCTTACAGTAGCCTCAAGACTTCTCCATCCGTACAGCACCGACGATAAAACATCTAAGTCAATGGAGAAAAGATTCTCCACATTGAGGGACACCCAGAAAGGTTCACTGAGTTACATGGAGAAAAGAAGAGGGAGGAGGGAGATAGAGGTGACCAGGTGGAGAAGAGAGGGAATCAAATGAGGAGAGAGCAAGCTAACCAGTAATCAAATCCTTATGTGCTCTCCACAGCCTGGAACACCCAGAGAGGTCATGGAGTCACACACAGACTAGAAGAGGGAGGAAGGAGATAGAGGTGACTAGGCAGAGAAGGGAGGGGGAGGGTTAAAAGGAGAGAGACAGATCTAGCCAGTAATCAGTTCCTTATGTGTTCTCCACAGCCCGGAATACCCAAAGAGATTCACAGAGTTGGATAGAGAAGAGAAGGGTGAGGGAGGAGATAGACCTAGGGGGAAAAAGGAGAGACAAAAGGGGGAGAGGGCAATCAAGCCAGTAATCACACTCCTAAGTAAAAATGGGTACTGAAGATTGGGTTCTTAAATGTACAAAATTGATAACAAATACCAAAAAGCAAAGATTAAAAATCTACAGTAGAGGTTAGACTCTCAAAAATACAATATTAAAAAACAAAACAATATCACAAAAATTATAAAAAATATATATGAAGTTGGCTTTATAAATAGGGTTTTTTGGGCAAGGTAATCATAGGTTATAAATATGAAAATTAAAGGAGTAATAGAGGAATTAAAAATAAAAAATAATAAAAATATTTTAAAATGGTAACAGTAAAAATATATCTAGGAATTTCTCTGGAGCTGTTGTGGGCAGTGTGGGATCAGTTCAGCTTCAGATAGTTCCTTGTTCAAGCTTATACTTCTCAAGATCTATAGGCCCCTTCCAATGTAGTTGGTGCTAACTACAGGATTTAAGCTGTTGCACCTGTCACTTCCAAAGAGGTTCCCTCTGTTTATTTTGGCTTCGTCTCTTTGCAATTCTCTTCAGTGTCTAATTTCCATCCTGACACAGGGGGCGAAGGCGGCCACTTATTTAGGCTTACTAGTTCAGTTGTGCTGTGGGGAGGGAGGAACACTGCAAACACATATCACTGGTGTGTGGGGGGAGTGCTTGCAGTGTCTGGGCCGCACTGGGTTTGCCCCCACTCACGATGCGTGTGCTTTCCCAGTCTACATTGCTCAGGCTCCAGGTTGCTCTGCAGATGAACTGTCTAAAGTGGGCCCTGGATTGCATGCACTTCCCAGGTCTAAGCTGCTCAGGTTCAGGTTCTCAGGTACTCCACAAAGGTGCAGACTCGGTTGGGCCTGCGTTTTGTGCCCTTCTCAGGTCTGAGCAGCTCCACCGACCAGGTGCTTGGCAAGTGCTCTCTCCCCAGGTGGGATGGGGCATCTTATTTCCTACCCCATCCCAGCTGCTTGGTTTCCTGGGTGCACAGCAGGAGCACTGTCTCTGGTGTGCCATGTGTCTCCTCTGGGGAGCTGATCTCTGGCTACGAACCTCCTGGTGGATGTCAACTGTCCAGGATCCCAGGAAAACTTGGTTAGCAACTGGGAGCCTACTCACAGTTTGGTAGAGGATGTCGTCTCTGGGGCCAAGATTGCCCCTTTCCAGCTCTGGTGGCCGCCCGCCTGCCTCTGTACCTCCAGCGGGGGATGGGCCAGTCTGCAGCCTGCCAGCTCTCTGGTATTTGCTCAGTCCTTTGTTCTGTGAGAGGGCCCAGCAGTGCCTTAGGCTAAGGCTTTTCCTGGGAAAGTTATCCCTCTCTCTCTCTTTTCTTTCTCTCTCTCTCTGGCTATTCCACAGTTTGGGTTGCTATCTCATGTTAGCTCCCTCAGATTGCCCTCAGGGCATTCAGGCCTGGTCCTTACCCTAAGCAATGCAGCCCACGCCTCCCTGATCAGCCCTCACTTGCTGGTGGCAGATGCAAGTGTCTGGGCTACTTCTCCACTGGGAGTTGCCATTAGGCACATAATCTGTGGGGTTTATTTATTATTTTTCCTCCCGGTTATGTTGCCCTCTGAGATTCCAAAACTCCCCACAGACCCGCTGGTGAGAGGGTTTCCTGATATTTGGAAACTTCTCTTTTATGACTCCCTCCACGGGACAGATCTCCACCCCTAATTCTTTTGTCTCTCTTTTTATCTTTTATATTTTGTCCTACCCTGTTTTGAAGACAATGGGCTGCCTTTCTGGGTGCCTGGTGTCCTCTGACAGCGTTCAGAAGTTGTTTTGTTGAATTTGCTCAACGTTCAAATGTTCTTCCAATGAATTTGTAAGGGAGAAAGTGGTCTCCCCATCGTATTCCTCTGCCATCTTAGCACCGCCCCCTGAAAACTCTGTGCCACTATTTACTATGAGGCAGCCTTGAAGTGAAGTCACTCGGTCGTGTCTGACTCTTTGAGACCTCATGGACTGTAGCCCACCAGGCTCCTCCATCCATGAAATTTTCCAGGCAAGAATATGGAAGTGGGTTGTCATTTCCCTCCTCCAATGAAGCAGCCTTATGGGTTCATAAGTCTAGAGTCATGGACAACTCATGAACTCCCTCCCACAGCAGGTTGCAAACTGCAGCATTTTACAATGGATTGCTGTTTATACCTACACAGTTAAAATGAATAGGTCATATCACCAACTTTAACTAAACAAATTCTCATTAAGTGATAGAAATGAGGAGCTAGAAATTATTTCTGCCAAATAGATAGGTCAAGAGATAGACAAATGAAGCATGACTGAATGTAATAGTAATAATATAAGCTCAAGTAAACAAAAAATTTAAAAAAGGCTAAAACTTCTACTCCAAGTATGAACTCTTCATTAAATAATAAAAAAAAAATTAAAGGATAGTTAATGATATGTGACCAGAAGTTGACAACACACTTGCAAAATTAATAATAATTGTATTTGAAATATAGATTTATATTTACTATTATTAACAGCAGACCTTTCCAAAGGGTGTATTTTATGTTAAAGACCTTGTAATGAATAAAATTTCAACTATGGTACTCATTAAAATCAATACATAAATGAACTAAATTGTAAGCTAGCTTTTAATCACCGTATTATAATGTTAACTGAAATTTCAAAAATTATTCAAATTTTCAGTGAATTTCTTCAACTCTAGGAGTGACTGGAGAAACTCACTATGCATATAAACATTCAATTTAGCAAATTTAGGAAGAAACTATTAACCAATAGAAAAATGGATAGTAATTTATTGTATTACCATATAATGTAATATTGGATAGACATTTAAAAATCACAGTTCTATGATCTATATATCTATGTTGAAATATACTTGCAACATTTGCAAATGAACAAAATTTTCAGTGTATATATGCTAAAATTATAATATACAAGTTATTTGAAAGTAAATACAATTTGAAAACAGTGTATTTGTAAAATAAGAGCTCATGCATGACTTCCTTTCCTTTATTATTATTACAATTGTGATTTTTATGGTGACTGACAAATGATGCACAGTTTAAAAGTGAAAAATATCAAAAGGATATTGAACTATATAATGTACCTAATTTAGACGTTTTTAAAAATGTGCTGCAGCTGAAAATACAGTATGTTCAAAAACCATAGTGTTATACAAATACATATGTTTACCCTTCAATGATTAATCCTCAAGGGCAGCTTCTTCCTGACAAAGAGTTATTCACAGATCCACCTTTTATTCTGAAGTGGAAGTGAACCGTTTCCTTGGTTACTCTCAATCCTCAATTTTCCCAAAGGGAAATTTCCCAGAACTACAGTAAGTCCCCTACCTATGAACGAATTCTGTTTCTACGGCATGTTCTTAAGTCCAATTTGTTTCTGAGTCTGGCAAGGTTAGCCTAGCTACCCTACTAACAAAATCAGATATATATGGCTGCTTTCTCTCTTGCTTCGGGACATCCTGGGCTTGAAATAAAGATACTGTACTACTGTACTTCATGTTGTTGTTTAGTCACTAAGTCGTGTCTGACTCATGGTAACCCAATGACCCCGCCAGGTATCTCTGCCTATGGAATTTCCCAGGCAAGAATACTGGAGTGAGTTGCCACTTCCTTCTCCAGGGAGTCTTCCCCACCCAGGAATATAACCCACATCTCCTGCATTGGTGGGTGGCTTCTTTACCACTAAGTCACCAGGGAAGCCACTGTACTCCATACAATACTGTGAAGTATACAAAAGCACAGCCACTTGTAGAGAATGCCCACACCTGACAATGTATGGCAGACACATAAAATAACTCATGTGATTGGACATGCAAATGCATGTTCGCATCTTTGAAAGCTTGCAACTTGAAGGTTCATATGTAGGGGACTTAGTGTGTTCTGTCCTGATTTTTTCCTCTTAGGTTGCTCCCACTCAGTCTCTGGTCTCCTTTGCAGCCATTTTTCCTTTGTCCATCCCTTAAAATCACTGCCCTCTGGAGTTCTGTTCTTGAACTACATACCCGTTCTAAGTAAATTCATCAATTTGTGGATTTATTTACCACTTGGTTATATTCTGATGATTCTTAAATCTGTTACTCCAGACCTTTCCCCATATACTTCATTTGATTGCCTAACAAGTATAGTACGTCTACAGCTGCATTCATTTCTCACCATGCCCAAACGCTTCCACCTTTCCCCCTCCATCTTCTATACTGCCTATTTCTTTTATTTTTTTCAATTTTATTTGCCTATTTCTTTGAAAGGTAGCATCACCCCCAGGCCCCACCATCCCAGGCTCCCCCTCTTATTTAAGTTTCCGAATCTAATTAATCACTAAGACCAGATAATTGAACCTCTATGACATATCCTGAATCCATTTTCCTATCTACATCTTGACCATCAGTACTATATTACTATAGAAATATATCATAACCTCTGTTACAGTGAACTAGCTCATGACTAATGTCTCTACCTTTATACCTTTCCCATTCCAAACTATTTACCAGTCTTTAGCCAGAATGATCTTTGTGAAATGAAAAGTCTTCTGTATAGGGTTGGCCAAAATGTTCATTTGGGTTTTTCTGTATGATCTTATGGAAAAACTCAAACGAACTTTTTGGCCAACTCAACATCATACTCAACCATACAGTGCATAAATGACTCACCGTAACCTACAGGATAGAGTTCAAAGAGTCCAGCTTAAATTTCATGATTTAACCCTGTTTCAGTTTTCAATCTTCCACCTCCACTCACAAGAATCCTTCTTGTACTGCAGGCTCTGGTCATTAGGCAAGGTGAAAAAGCTCCCCACACCTCCCTGTGACTGGGCAACATACTTACCTCTGCCAGGGGGCACTTCCCCACAACCCTTTACTTGGGAAACTCCCCATCATTCTCCAAGGATATCCCAGTTCCTCCTCATAGCCATTCCTCATTTCCCACAATGAGTGTGGCTTCCGGAGCAGCTGCTACAAGGGCTTGATGAAGCAACCTGGCTGTATGAAGATGCTAAGACCCACCCCTACCCTGAGCACACTTTAGCCAATGAGATATAGAAGATGGGAAGAGTCAGGCAAATAAATTTCCTCTCCCTTTCTCCCTGTTTTATTTTTTCTTGCTGTTGTTTTAAATTTGGGGGCACACCATGCAGCATGGGAGATCTTAGTTCCCCAACCAGGAACTGATCCTGCATTCCCTGAAGTGGAAGCATAGAGAATTAATCATATTCTAAAACATGGCTCACCACATGGCCGGTTCAAAGATATCCCACATATCTGACTCAGTGGACCTGCTGAGCCATCAACTGTGTCTCTCAAGACTTGTGATGAAGCAGGGGTTAATACAGTAATAAATTGTTTTGCTCTGTTTATGAGCCTTTCCTGCTTCTGTCTCTTCTCTCATTTTACTGTCCTGAGAAGGCCCTTACTATAGAAAACATTAACACTTAATGATTGTTCAAGGCTCTGTTTTGTAAGAAAACCCAGATAATAAAAATACTGTTTGCCTTACAGAGTTGTTCAGAGGGTTAAACTATTGGGTAAACAAAAAAGTTCATTCAGGTTTTTGCACAGTATGTTATGGAAAAACTCAAAAGAACATTTTGGCCAACCCCATAGCCAATGCACCTAGTATAGGCCCAGCATGAATGGCCACTCATTAACATCCAGCTTCATCCTCACTGGCTAGAGTAGGAGAACAGGAGTTTTGGCATCCTCTGCCCTGTCTGTTCTGAAACACTGTGGGTGGCATCACTGTCTGGCACTCTAAAGCCCAACACTGTATGAACACGAGACTTCTCTTCATAGGGGCCGTGCAACAGGGCACACATAGTCACCTGCACTATTAGAGGGCAGGAAAGTTCTTTTTTTGAGCCAGGAAATTGACTTCCCTATTGATTGCCTTGTGCAATTGGAATAGAATCGTTCTATTTGTGGAAATACTCCGGGCATCCCCACGCTGAGTCTGTAAACCATACACACAGCTTGAGATATAGCACAATACACTTTGGGAGAAATGATCCAAAGTTAACATTTCTGCTAGTTCAAGCACTAGGAAACCAGAGATTACTGTGCTTTTTAGAACAGAAGGTTTTTTCACTTAAAGAAGGAAAGAAAGAAAGAAAGAAAGTGAAGTCACTCAGTCGTGTCCAAGCCTTTGCAACCCCATGGACTGTAGCCTGCCAGGCTCCTCTGTCCATGGGATTTTCCAGGCAAGAATACTGGAGTGGGTTGCTGTTTCCTTCTCCAGGGGATCTTCCTTGCCCAGGGATCGAACCTGGGTCTCCCACACTGCAAGCAGACTCTTTACTGTCTGAGTCACCAGGGAATCCCTATACTCAGGGCATATGCTATTTGCATCTGTTCCTAATTGGCATTTGTAGTTCAGGTGCACAAAGAAAAAGAGTTGAAGAAACAATGGAACAGTCTGCCAGTCCCTGGGTACTATAGATTTACTCCTTCTGGGCTGAGGTTGCTTTCTTGTCTTGGGGCAATGAAGCACTCAGTGAGAGGTGACTGCAGAAATGGAAGGTGAAAGAGATTTATCTGTGCATTTGTGGAACATTTATTATAGCAAGATAAATTGGGACCATTTTTTTATTAGTCTTCCTCTCCCCCACCCCTCCTCACCCAGTCATCTAGGTAGAAGACAACTATTAGAAAAAAGAATCAAATTGTCCCCACTGCCAAGCCTACTCAAAGGATAGGAGGGGTGAGCTCAATGTTTCTCAAAATGAAATCCATGGACTGCCAAGCATTAGAATCCCTGGAGTTACCCAAACAATTCCTTTCAAACAAGCACCTCTGATTGAACTGAACTAAATTATTGACTTGGCCAAAATATTCATTCAAAATTTTCCATTACATCTTATGGAAAATCTCAAATGAACTTTTCAACCAATCCAATATTACCCAGACCAACTTTCTACATGCAGCATCCAGGAGGAAAACAATACCAAATGAAACAGCTTCATGATAGACAAGGTTTCCTCTTTGCTCCTGGGGAAGTAAAATGGAGCAGAGGTCCTGGCTATGACTTCCTCCAGAACAACATGAAATTGGCCTTTTCCAAACTGCACACAGGCTGGACTCCAGGCTGCAGACAGCCAGAGGTTCTGAATTCTAAGGCATTGTCTGTGCGCAAGTTCACTTCACTCACAGGAAATCCACATAGCTCAAAGGGCTCAATCCCTACATTTTATCTTATAGTAGAGTCACAAATTTCTCTTTGCAAGCCATGAAGCTAACAAAGACCCCATGACTTGAAGCATTCCTATTCTGCTTTGGCTTTCCATTATGGGGTCAACAGCTTGTCCTGAAGAAATAGCCCTTAGAACCCCTCACAAACTCAGAGCCCTGGACTGGGAAGGGTTTGAACTATAGCTTCCTCTGTTCGAATGTAACAGTCCTTAACACTCTGGTCAAAATCTGACTCTTCTTTCAGTGCTATATCATATGGACAATCTCTTCCCTTTTTTGTTTGTGAATCAGCTTATACATGACTGATCAATAGAAGAGTGATAACAACATAACATGGAAATTAAAAGCAGGTTTACTATGCAGCTAATGAAGCTATAAAAGGTCAATTTACTGTGCAGCTAATGAAGCTGGAAAAGGTCAGTTTTCATTCCAATCCCAAAGAAAGGGAATCCCAAAGAATGTTCAAACTACCACACAATTGTACTCATCTCACATGCTAGCAAAGTAATGCTCAAAATTCTCCAACATAGGCTTCAACAGGATGTGAACCAAGAACTTCCAGATGTCCAAGCTGGATTTAGAAAATGCAGAGGAACCAGAGATCAAATGGCCAACATCGGTTAGATCATTGAAAAAGCAAAAGAACTCCAGAAAAACATCTACTTCTGCTTCATTATGTTAAAGCCTTTGAATGTGTGGATAACAACAAACTGTGGAAAATTCTTCAAGAGATGGGAATACCAGATCACCTGACCTGCCTCCTGAGAAATCTGTATGCAGATCAAGAAGCAGCAGTTAAAACTGGACTGGAACAACTGACTGGTTCCAGATTGGGAAAGGAGTACATCAAGGCTGTATATCATCAGTCTGCTTATTTAACTTATATACAGAGTACATCACGTGAAATGCCAGGCTGAATGAAGCACAAGCTGGAGTCAAGATTGCCTCCAATTGGAGTCAATATCAATAACCTCAGATATGCAGATGACACCACCCTTATGGCAGAAAGTGAAGAGGAACTAAAGAGCCTCTTGATGAAAGTGAAAGAAGAGAGAGAGGAAAAAATACTGGTTTAAAACTCAACATTCAAAAAAACTAAGATCATGGCATCTGGTTCCATCACTTCATGGTGAATCGATGGGGAAACAATGGAAACAGTGAGAGAATTTATTTTCTTGGATTCCAAAATTACTGCAGATGGTGATTGCAGTCATGAAATTAAAAGACGCTTGCTCTTTGGAAGAAAAGCTATGACAAACCTAGATAGTGTATTAAAAAGCAGAGACATTACTTTGCCAACAAACGTCCACATAGTCAAAGCTATGGTTTTTCCAGTAGTCATGTATGGATGTGAGAGCTGGACCATAAAGAAGGCTGAGAGCTAAAGAAAGATTGAAGGCAGGAGGAGAAGGGGATGACAGAGGATGAGATGGTTGGATGGCATCCCTCACTCAATGGTCATGAGTTTGAGCAAACTCCAGGAGATGGTGAAGGACAGAGAAACATGGTGTGCTGCAGTCCATGGAGTCAAAGAGTCGGACATGACTGAGTGACTGAACAACAAATGAAGTTAAGCCCTAAGGATCCTCAATTACATGGGCCCCTTCCAAGGCCCTAGGGGGAGCCCTAGCTTTGTTTTCACACAGGCATGTTAATAAAACTGACTAGGAGCTATTTTAACTGCAATTACTTAAAGCTGCTGTGTCCTTATACTCCAATTTACTATCAGACTATAAGGCATTGGAATGGCTGCAGCATTTTGGTACTTAGCCAAGGGGCAACTGAGTTGGAGATATATTTAGTTTATGGAGAGTGGACAATATCAATGGAGTTTGTAATCCTATCAAGTTACTGCTGATGGTCTAGTACACCACACAGTACTACAGAGCAATGGCTTCCAGGCATACTTCTACTTCCCGCTTTACCAACTTATCTGAGTGATAAAATAAAGGGGTAGCAAAACAAAGTCACATATGTTCCTATACCACCTTATCATGTGTAGATTCATACAAGCATGACTGCAATCAACATACAGAACTGCTGCAGCACCACAAAGACCTCCCTAGTGTTACCCTTTTATATTCACAACCAGCTCCCCTCCAGCCCTGGCAACTCCTAGTTTGCTTTCCATGTCTACAGTTTTGTCACTTTGAGAATGTTATTTAACCACATCGCTCCTTTTGACTGTGACCATTTGTCAGACTCTGTTTTTGATGACCTTGACAGTTTGGGGGAGTACTGGTCAAATAGAATGTCTCTCAGTCGGGATTGGTCTGATGTTTCTTTTCATGATTACATGGGGTGATGAGTGCTGGGGAGGAAGACCACAGAAATAAAGTGAAATTCTCCCACATCATATCAAGGGCCGACACTATCAACACCACTTGTCACTGATGATACTAACCTTGATCTTCTGATTGAGATAGTGTTTGTCAGGTTTTACCACTAAAAAGTAACTCTATTTTCCCTCTTTTCACAATGTAGCCTTTGAAAGGAACTCATTGTGCACAGCCCACACTTAAGGAGTGGGGAGTATTGAGTTGGCCAAAAAGTTCATTCAAGTTTTCCATACGATATTATGGGAAACGGAGAAGGCAATGGCAACCCACTCCAGTACTCTTGCCTGGAAAATCCCATGGACGGAGGAGCCTTGTAGGCTACGGTCCATAGGGTCACGAAGAGTCAGACACGACTGAGCAACTTCACTTTCACACACTGGAGAAGGAAATGGCAATCCACTCCAGTATTCTTGCCTGGAGAGTCCCAGGGACAGACGAGCCTGGTGGGCTGCTGTCTATGGGGTCTCACAGAGTCGAACACGACTGAAGCGACTTAGCAGCAGCAGCATTATGGAAAAGCTCAAATGAACTTTATGGTCAACCTAATACATCCACATAGTTGAAGACAGAGTATCTACATACATTATTTGGATTTTTCTGCATAGATTTATCTATTCTGTTGCATTTAATTATTTATCCAATTGTGTTTATATCAATATGGACTCAGGGATGCTTATTTTATACTTCAGGCTATAATTCAATACCACTTGTGTACTTTGTTGCTCAGAGTGTTCCAGCTTTTGCCATTGAAAGTTCTTTCATTTGTTCCTGTGTCCCTTTTTACATACCCCCAAAATTGTGTTTGTGTGTGTTTGAGTACTTTCTTACTATCTCACTAGAAGATACTCCAGACTCACCTTGTACATTTCCTGTCCCAGTTATAGAATCATTTGTCCAAGGAGTCTTGACTCCTTTTATTGGAAAATGGTATTAGAAAGCAAGATCTTTGTTCTAAGGGTATTTATTGATACTGGAGTGTTGTCACATCTATATCCTCTGACAGAGTAAGAAAACCCATACACACACATATAAACTATACATATATATGGGCTTCCTTGGTGGCTCAATGGTAAAGAATCTGCTTGCAATGTAGGAGACACTGGAAATGAGGGTTTAATCCTTGGGTCAGGATGATCCCCTGGAGGGGAAATGGCAACCCACTCCAGTATTCTTGCCTGGAGAATCCCCATAGACAGAGGAGCCTGGTGGGCTACAGTCCATGGGGTCGCAAAGAGTTGGACACAACTGAGCAACTGAACACACACACACATATACATATACATACATCTGTACATCTGTATCTATATTAAGGTACATATGAGTTCATACTGATGTCTCCAACTCTAAACCATTACCACATGTATCATTCTAGGCTCCTCCCCTTGCTTATCTGTAACCTCCCATTCCAACAGTGAGAAATTTGGCTCCCAATGTCTGCTGTACATTTCTGTTAATTATTCATGTATATATGTATCATGATTTCAGAGTTACTTCTGAAATGGGAAACAGTTTTATCAAGTGAAGCACAGTATTTATGTACAGTTATTTCTGCCCTTTGTCTTAAAGGCTTCCCGAGTTTCTTCCAAGTCAGCACATTTTTTCTTATAAATGACTATTTACCTAATTTCATATAAACCTTGATCTTCTTCTTGAAGGGAAGTTCTCCAAATTATCTGAACTTCAGAATCCCCAAAACATGAAGTTGTCCCTTGTGGTAGTCATGGTTTCTATACGCCTTTTCCAACATGACATGGTATGAAGCAACTGGGGACAAATTGTTTCATTTCTAAAGGGGAAGAGCTGGCAACATATGAAGACCTTAAGAAACAACCTGAAAATCTTATAGAAGTAAATTGCTTTAGTGCAAATGGTTTAGTGACTTCAGAAGTGGCAGTTATCTAGGGTAGCTACAAAGGCAGATACAGAGGCTGCCAATGTATTTCCCTTCATATTGATAGAAAATGATGAAGAAGGCTATATCCTAGATGAAGTGTTTAATTTTGATGAAACATATGTTTGACAAAGCAGCTCTCTAGGACTTATCTTGGAGGAGAAAACAGAAACTCCAGTTTATACTGTCCCAAAGATTGGATGTGAAGCTGAGGACAGATATCAGTGCAGATTTCTCCATGCCAGTATTTTATTAGTCTCACATCTTTGTTTTTGATAGCTCTCTGGTTCAGATTTGCCATAAATTTTAAGTGGCATACCTCAAGCCTATTTTTTTCCCATAAACTGTTACTTTTAAGTCACAGTTTTAGGTATATGATTTTATTTTTAAATGTCCAATATTATTAGAGTTTACTGTTTATGTCTCTGGTGCTAAATCACTAACCTGTGAACTTGTCCTTCCTAGGCAAATATTTTATCTCATTCATTTTTGCAATTTCAACCTACAACCCAGTGATTGTTGAATGGTTAAATATACATTATAATGTAGTTTAGCACCTATGCCTGATTTCCTTTGGGTCTTACTGAGTTCTTAGCCCTTGGGCATGCATCTTTCTTTTCCAACCATTCACCTTTACATCCTGGTGAGGTCAGGTGGCCTTCTCCCTTGACATTCATGAGATCTACCCATCAGTAAATCAAAATCAAACATTTCATATATGGCTGCCAATTAATAATTTATTTGCTCAATATTTTCATGGCAGGCCCTGCTTCTATATTCTGTTTGCTGTCAGGTTCAGTGATGGCTGAGAGAATGCCTAATTTATGGTGTCTGTCTGCTTGAAACTGTTTTTATTCTGAGATGGAATTCCTTTCAACCTGCACAAACAGTTACACTAATAACTGGCTTTTGTAGAGCACTGAAGTTTCCAGAGCATCTTCTCTAATGCTCCCCATGACCCTGAGGATCAGACAGGACAAACAATATTCCTGTCTTGATAGAAGGCCTAGACTTAGAAACATGAGTTCTATCCCCACGTCGGTCCTTATTTCTAACTTCTTGACTCTCCTAACTTTAAATACAGTGGCTGTACAGTGCACATAATGTGATTATGCCATGAATTTGTCTCTCACTTTAAAAAACTATTTCTCAAATAGAAAGAACAATTTTTAAGTGCAAAGTAAAACCAACTAATTTTCAAGTAAAAGAATGGACTTTATTTAGAAGGGAGTTGACAATTTTTAGACATTCTCTATGAAGCATCTTGATTTTATTAGCGGTTCAAAATGAGTCAGACTTTCTAAGAAACAAACCTGTGGCTTATTGCTCAAAGTTTACTCTATGCCAGCAATGGCATCTAACCCAGAGTAAGAAATCTGTCCAAGGTATACTTTACAAAGTCTGAGAACTGAGGAGAGCTGATTCAGGGCTTCTGACCCAAGCATTTCAGCCCCATCTCCTATGTAGACCCAGTGGAATATTACTCTGGAGCCTGCAGAAAACAGGTCTATTTAGCCCCCTAGAAATTCATCTTCATAGATTGAGAACATGACCACCAAAAAAAACTGAGTAGGTTTAACTATATAGATGGACTAACAGAATGCTAGAACAACACAGACTCTTGCTGAAGACAGCAACATTTCTAAAATATAAAAGGACCAATATCCAGGGGTTACATTATTGCTAAGGCTTGATCTTAATCAAACCAGACCTCTTTGGGTACCTGTTGTTTTGACTATACAGTCCAAGGAAGACCTTGGATTTCAGCATAAAGGACAGCAGCTATTAGGACCCTCTGATTCGGTCTCTCAGATACCGTTGATTATAAGATTTATTACACATTAATGACATGTCTGAGACTGTACACATTGGCAAATTGATTCATAAACTTGGTAAACTGATTCACAAAATTCAAAGGGTAAAAAATGACTACTGAGAGTTAAAAACAAAAAGCTCAGTATTTGTTGGATGATGGTTGAAGTGATATTGCCCATGATGGATAAAGGGCTTCTCTGGTGGCCCAGCAGTAAAGAATCTGCCTGCCAATGCAGGAGACACAGAGACATGGGTTCCATCCCTGTGTCAAGAAGATACCCTGGAGGAGGAAATGGCAACCCATTCCAGTGTTCTTATCAGGGTGTGGACAGAACAGCCATGATAGATAAAACCTCAAAGAGCTCTGATTCTGATTTCCTTCATATTGGTTAAACACTTAAACAACAGGAGTCTTTCTTTCAGCCACAGCTTCCTTCTACAACCACCTTCCTGTTGCTTAAGATGGTCAAAGGAATTGGTAGTTTCAGGCCTCAGGAAACGCAGGTGTTAGAGAGTGCTGACGATCTCAGAAGCAAGAATATATGCTCAGCTCCAACTTCATAATAACTCTGCTCTGGACATCTCCCATTCTTTTGTCATTGTTCTCAAATTGCAGATCCCAGGAGACCCCAGTTCACCTGGTTTGGCCCAAGAGTATATCTCCCTAGGTTGAGAGGAATTAAGCCAGCACAATGGAAAATCCCACCAGCTCTGTCTGATGGTGAGGAAAGCAGTTTCAGAAGGAAAAGTAAAGTGGTGCCATTACTAAAAGAAAATAGAAATTGGAACTTAAGGCAAATGGAAGAAAGGTGCCCCTCTAGATGAATGTAGTAGAAAACAGTGCCTTTTATCCATCCTAGAGGCAAAGAATTCAGCCCCCACTAACCCTCTGAGGGGCTTCCCTGCAATGCAGGAGATGTGGGTCAGGGAGATCCTCTGGAGGAGGGCATGGCAACCCACTGCAGTATTCTTGCCTGAATAATTCCACGGACAGAGCAGCCTGGTGGACTATAGTCCATAGGGTCACAAAACAGTCAGATATGATTTAGCGACTAAACAACAACAATAAAACCCTTTTTAGGGGCCACCGTTGTAGGGCACACAACTTGCACATATGTAGACAATAGCCATAGGGAAAGAAATGTCAGATGTCGGCTACTCATGGACGGTCTGTCAAAGCAACTCTGATAAAGAATCCTGAGCCTCTCCAAGTAACCATTGTCCCAAATATTGCCATGTTAATTCACAGAGTTTATTTAATTTTCCAGTCATTCACACTGGGCACTTTCCTAGGTATTTTGTTGTATTTGGGTCAGATACCTTCTCCTCTCCCCCCTTTTTTAAGATTATATCTTTATTATTGGGGTATAGTTGCCTTACAATGCTGTGTTAGTTTCTGCTGTACAATGAAGTAAATCAACTATGTGTATACATATAAGCCCTCCCTCTTGGACCTCCCTTCCACCCAGCCCCAATCTACCCGAGTCGGTCATCACAGAGCACCGAGCTGAGCTCCCTGTGCTATATAGCAGGGTCCCACGAGTCATCATTTTTACACATGGCAGTGCCTAGATGTCAGTCTAAATTTCCCAATTCATCCCACCCTCCGCCTGGTCCACATGTCTGTTCTCTATGTCTGCATCTCTATTCTTGCCCTGCAAATAGGTTCATCTGTACCATTTTATTATGAAAATATCTGAAGATCCAAGTTACTATGGCAGTGGTAGTCCTGGACCATAATTCAGTTTAACTTCTTGTGATCCTCAGATCTTTTTCTAACAATTGTTTTTTATGGCTATCTCCTGGAGCAAGGGTCAGCAAAGTGCATACTTATGGATGACAAACCAGGAGTGACCACTGCAGTTCTAATCCTGTACCAGCGTCTCAGCCATGCTGTTCCATGCAGGTACATGGTACACTTTGACCAGGTAGCCTGGGCATTAACAGCCAAGATTTGACAAACAGGGGAGGAACAAAAGAAGGTCCTGTGAAGCCATTGTTGGCTCTTGATACAATGACCTCTGCCTGCATTCCCATTTGGACTGACACACCTGACTAACTTAATGTGCCTGAACCTCAGTTTCTTTAATTTATGTAATACAGATAATAAATCTTATCCATCAAAAAAAGACTGTGACTACTCAGCCATAAAAAGAATGAAATAATGCCATTTGCAGCTATATGGATGGACCTAGAAATTATGCTAAGTGAAGTTAAGTCAGAAAGAGAAAGATATACCATATGGAATCACTTATGAAAGTGTGAAAGTGTTAGTTGCTCAGTCATGTCTCACTGTTTGTGACCCCATAGACTGTAGCCCACCAGGTCCCTCTGTCCATGGAATTCTCCAGGCAAGAATACTGGAGTGGGTTGCCATTCCTTTCTCCAGGGGGTCTTCCTGACCCAGGGATCGAACCCAGGTCTTCTGCATCACAAGCAAATTCTTTACTGTCTGAGACACCAGGGAAGTAGAATCACTTGTATGTGGAATCTAAAATGTGACATGAATGAACTTATTTGCAAACCAGAAACAGACTCAGAGCCTTCGAAAACAAACTTATGGTTACCAAATGGGAAAGTAGGGGAGAGATAAATTAGGAATTTGGGATTAACAGATACATACTACTATATACAATAGATAAACAACAAAGACCCACTTATAGCACAAGAAACTATACTCAGTATCTTGTAAATTACTTATAATGGAAAATAATCTGCAAAAGTATATGTGTGTGTGTGTGTGTGTGTGTGTATATATATACACAAAAGTATATACAAAATATACGATGTATGAATCATTTTGCTGTACACCTGAAACTAACACGACATTGTAAATCAACTATACTCCAATTAAAAATAAATTTGAAAAAAACCATATAATCAGGAAATTTTTAAAAAAGAATAAAATGAAATAAGGAGCAGGAGGGAGGAGGGGGAGAAAGAGGAGAGGAAATATGAAGTTCATGAATTGGAAGATATTATTGTCAAGATATCAGTTCTTCCCAATTTAATTTATAAATCCAGTACAATCATCATCAAAATACAGAAAGCTTTTATCAATATCAAAAAGCTAATTCTAACATTTATATGAAACGCCAAAAGATCTAGAAGAGTAGAAAAAAATCTAAAATAAAAAAAAGAAGACACACATTACTTGATTTCAATATTTACTCTGTTTAAAGCTATAATAATCATGAAAGTGTGATATTGGCAAAAGGATAGACATAGAGATCAATGGAACAATACAATGAGCCCAGAAATAGACCCATACAAATATAGTCAACATATCTTAGACAAAGGTGCAAAGGCAATTTAATGTAGAAAGTATAAACATTTCAACAAATGGTACTGGAACAACTGGATGTTCATTTGCAAAAATATGAACTTCAGCACATACCTCATACTACAAATGAAATTTAATTCAAAATGTACCACAGAACTAAATATAAAATCTAAAACTATAAAATTTTCTAGAAGAAAATTAGGAAAAATTCTGTGTGACTTAGGGTTTTGCAATTAATGTTTAGATATAACACCAAAAGCAATATCCATGGAAGAAAAAAAAATAAGTTAGATTTTAACAAATTAAATTGTTTGCTTTTGAAAGACACTGTTAAGAGAATTAGAAGATAAAACAAAGTACAGACTGAGAAAAAATACTTGTAAATCACATATCTAATAAAGGACTTATATCAAGAACATACAAAGAAATCCTAAAACTCAACAATAAGAAAACAAACTAGTTAAATAAAAACAAAGATCTGATAAATACTTCATTAAAGAAGATATAAGAAGGGCACATTAGTGTATAAAAAGATGTTCTACATCATTTGTCATTAGAGAAATTAACATTAAAACAACAACGATGTTACTACACATTTATTAGAATGGCTTAAAAAAAAAAAGAAAACTGCCAAGAAGGGACTTTTCTGGTGGTCTAGTGGTTAGGAATCCACCTGACAATGCTAAGGACATGGGTTTGATCTCAGGTTAGGGAAGATTCCACGGGCCATGGGACAACTAAGCCCATGCGCCACAACTACTCAGCCCATGAACTCTAAAGCCGGCAAACTGAAACTACTGAACTCCCATGCTGCAGTTACTGAACCCTCCACTCCAGAGCCTGTGCTCTGCAAAAAGACAAGCCACTGCTATGAGAACCACGCACCACAACTAGAGAGTAGCCCCCACTCGCCGCACCTAGAGCAAGCTTGCACAAACAATGAAGACCCACCCAGCACAGCCAAAAATAAATAAGTAAATAAATTTAAAAAAAATTTAATCTGCCAATAAAAAATGCTGGCAAGGATAGAGTACAACATGAGCTCATTCACAGCTAGTGGGAATCAAAGTGGTATCAGTCAGTCAGTTCAGTCGCTCAGTCGTGTCTGACTCTTTGCGACCCCAAGGACTGCAGTGTGCCAGGCTTCCCTGTCCATCACCAACTCCCGGAGCTTGCTCAAACTCATGTCCATTGAGTCGGTGATGCCTTCCAGCCATCTTCATCCTCTGTCATACCCTTCTCCTGACTTCAATCTTTCCCAGCATCAGGGTCTTTTCAACTGAGTCAGTTCTTTGCTTCAGGTGGCCAAAGTATTGAAGTTTCAGTTTCAGCTTCAGCATCAGTCCTTCCAGTGAATATTCAGGACTGATTCCTTTAAGATGGACTGGTTGGATCTCCTTGCACTCCAAGGGACTCTCAAGAGTCTTCTCCAACACCACAGTTCAAAAGCATCAATTCTTCAGCACTCAGCTTTCTTTACAGTCCAATTCTCACCTCCATATATGACTACTGGAAAAATCATAGCATTGACTAGACAGACCTTTGTCAGCAAAGTGGTACAGTCACTTTGAAAGTCTACCAGTTGCTTATAAAATTCAGACATAGATTTACAATATGATTGAATAATCACACTCCTTGGAATTATCTCAAGTGAATTAAAAATTTATGTTCACACAAAATCCTACATACCAGTGTTTTAGCAGCTTTTCATAATCTCCAAAAACCGTCCTTCAATGGGTGAATGAATAAGTAAACTGCAGTACACTGTTACAATTGAATACTATTCAGTGGTAAAAAGACTTATTGATAAACACAACATAGATGAGTTATAAATAGATTCTGCTAAGTAAAAGAGGCCAGAACCCAAAGGATATGTACTGTATAACTACATGATATTCTGGAAAATGAAAAATTATAGAAATGGAAAACAAATCACAAGCCACCAATGTTTAGGGAAGGGGGAATGGTTGACTACAAAGAAGATGCACAGGGGAATTTTTAGTGTGATGAAATCATTCTATATGGCACTAAGCTGGTGGATACATGACCCTGTGCATTTGTCAAAACCCTGAGTACATCACCAAAAGTCAATTTTAAAGTATGCAAATAAAAAAATCAACCAAAATGTCAAGGGCTCTCCAGATGGAATACAGATTATGACAAATTACTCTAACTATATAATAAATTTATTGCATAACCTCAGTGAAGGGTGTAAGGAAAAAGAAGCTGATTTAAATAACTTTGGAAAACAGTGTTTTGATTGGAAAAGGTAAGGCTAAAGAGAAAAAGACTATACATAAGCAGTGTACTCTAGTGGGTGCACTTGTTTCTCAAGGGATATCAGCTATGAAGTCTGAAATCTTTATGCATCTTCTATCATAGAAGACATAAATTAATAAATGATGGATAATGCAGTTATGTTACTCATTCAACCCAGGGATCGAACCTGCATCTCCTGCATCTGCTTACACTGAAAAGAGGATTTTTTACTACTGAGTACTTCGGTTATTAGGGCTTCTCTGGTGGCTCAGATGGTAAAGAATCTGCCTGCAATGCAAGAGACCTGGGTTTAATCCCTGGGTCAGGAAGATCCCATAGTTGGGATCTTGGGTTAAGTTCGATCCCATAGAAAAAAGTTAAAAATAAGCTAGGGGAAGACTAGAAGGAATTCTGCAGTGCTGGATTAGAGTTGGAGACAGCAGTATGAATTCATGCTTACCTTAATATATATACAAATAGATACAGAAATAAGTATAGGTATATGTATACATTATTGTATGTGTCTATATATATATGTGTATATATATATATGTGCATATATATATATTTCCTAGCTCTTTCTTTGGGAGGATCTAGAAGTAATGATAGCCCAGTCATAACGAGGCACCATCAGTGCCCAGATTTTGCTTTTTAAATAACATTCTTTAATAAAAGAAACCAGGACTCCTTTTGAAAATAGCTGACTCTGGGACTGGGACACGAAATATATGAGATGAGCCTGCAGCATTTTGTATTGCCAGAAGGAAAGGAAGTACTCAAAGAAACAAAATGATGGGGTGTGTTAAAGGGAAACAGGAGTGTCAAACTGAAAGAGCTCCCAATGGCCAAAGTTGAAATAATTTGAGCAAGAAAATAAATAAAATAATACTGGATTATAACCCATGAGAAGTGAAAGTGTTAGTCGTTCAGTCATGTCCAACTCTTTTGGACCCTAAGGACTGTAGCCCTCCAGGCTCCTCTGTCCATGGAATTCCCCAGGCAAGAATACTGGAGCGGGTTGCCATTCCCTTCTGCGGGGGATCTTTCTGACCCAGGGATTGAACCCATGTCTCCTGCACTGCAGGAAGATTCTTTACCACCTGAGCCAGCAGGGAAGCCCTTATAACTAAAGTATTCAGTGGTAAAGAATCCTCCTGTCAATGTAAGGAGATGCAGAAGACGTGGGTTCGGTCCCTGGGTTGAGAAAATCCCCTGGAGGAGGAAATGGCAACCTACTCCAGTATTCTTGCCTGAAGAATCCCATGGACAGAGGGGCCTGGCAGGCTACAGTCCATGGAGTCACAAAAGAGTTGGACATGACTGAGTATTTTCATTCTGGTTAGCCTTAAATTGGAAGTAAGGACAGAAATTAGCAAAGCTGTCATTTATTAATGAAGTCCCGAACATTTGAGGCAGATTGTCATAGGAATTACTGCCTGCCTTTCTGGATTGTTGCTGATGATAGTAATTTGGCTTTTTACAATCTGACTTAAAGAGAGAAGACTGACTTTCTGAGCTGGATACTGTAAATAATGAGTTGATTTCCTGGTTTACAGGTCAAAGTTCTATTTTTATATATGGTCTGGCCATTGTCCATCTGTATATTCAGTTTCTCAATATATATGAGTCTACCAGATTAAAAAAAAAGATTGAATAAATAAATAAATGGGCAGAAGGGATAAATTTTTCTTATAGAACATATATAGACATTGTCCCTTTCAGGAGGTGGAGCTTAATCTCCTCTACCTTGAGTGTGGACTGGATTTAGTGACTTGTTTCTAATCAGTTCAGAAATGGAAACATAGTAACTTTATGGTGTTGAAACTTTGCAAGCACTATTTTGGCCAGATGATAAGGTTAACAGTAGCAATAATCATGTTGATAGCATGTACTCCCTGACATGATATGATGAGAAGAGCACTTCATTTCCGTGACCTTCTCCAAAACCCATAACCTCAATCTAATCATAAGAAAACATCATAAAAACCCAAATTCAGGGACATTATACAAAGTACTTGACCAATACTCTTCAAAAATATCAAGGTGATGAAAAGACAAAGGAACCCTTACAGATCAAAGGAGATTAAGTAGACAAGATGACTAAACGTAATGTGGTTTCGTGGATAGGATCCTGAAATGGAAAGCAAAAAAGACATAAAATGTTTTTAAAAAGAAGAGGCAAAGGAAAAACTAAGGCAAACTGAATAAAGTGCAGTTACATTATTATTTCTCTTAATATTAAGTTTATTGTTTTGATAAATGTATCATGGTTATAAAACATGTTAATATTTAAGGAAACTAGGGGACGGGCAAATAGAAATTCTTTGTATTATCTTTGCAACTTTTCTGTAAATTGAAAAGTATTTCAAAACAAAATATTTATTAAAAAAAATAATATGTATCTCCTTAGGTACTTTTAAGTTGACATCTAAACTTTTTCACCATAAGTTTAAATATTTTCAAAAGGTATAATTTCCAACATATTATAAATATTGTTATTTTAAATTAAAACTGTCACATCACTCTTTTAAATATATTCAAGACTATAAATACCAAAGTAATTTGAACCACGCTTTTCAATTTAAAAAGTACATGTGCAAGCTCTTCCCTTAACTGTCAGAAATATTAAATTATTCCTTATTCTTCTTGAACTCATATTTTAAAATTACTTCCCCTACATAATTTAATTCTATTGAGATATACTTTTATGCTTTAAAGTCCCATTGATTACACTAACATATTTCCTTGAAATAAGAATATATATAAATTAAAACTTTAATTTTTAAAATCACCCATGACCTTAAGGCTTAAGTGTTAATTATAATTAGATTTCAATCCAGAATAAATTTTTATCAGTAATACACATTTGATCAAAGTAGACTACATTACAAAAATTTGAAAATTATTAAACCTAAAAAGTAATGATTTATTGGAAATACATATCTCAATGAGAAGAATAGAAGTTATTTTTACCATAAGGAGGACTTATGACACACATATTTGGAACTGTCTTTCTGTTTGCTACATAGGAGGGTTCTACTCATGGGAAGACTCCATGACAGAATTCTGACTGAGTGAGAAGTGTGCCTTTCTTTTGTAAAACAGAACAAAGGAGGATGTGACATAAAAGAGGAGTGTGGGAATTCAGCTTGAGATCTTGACCCCAAGTGCATTTTCACACAGAAAATATAGATAAGAGTAAATATGGAAGTTTAGGATTTATGAAGTGATCCCCTTAAAATCATCCATTCCTGTGTCCCACTCAGACTTCATATATCTCTGAGAGTACAAATTTCCCAGTCTGAAAGCTAAACTGATGAGGATGCTGAAAGGGTTGGAGTTTATCCCATGGGCTAAAGGAGAATGATCGGAGCTGCCAAGCAGAGAAGATTTTGTACTTTAGAAATAGAATCTAGGTCATTATTTCCTGGAATGGATGAAAGGAAAAAGGAACTGGAGGAGTAGTTGAGTTGGTGGTATAGAGAAATCTTGTAAAAGTCCCTATGTGGGAGCTCCAACCCTCTTCCTAGGCAGATTCTTATTTATCAGACAATGAGATCCATTAAATGGTAATCATCTCCTCAAGGAACAACTTCCCCTAGTATTCCAGTTCTCTAAGCATCAGGTAATTCTCAGTCCAACAAGTTGAACTTGTCCAGACATTACAGTGCATATTATAGAACCACAGTCCTTGTGACTACAATACAGCATGAGAAGACTAAAGCACATTTTTGTCTCTATAAATGTGGAAGAAGACATTTTATCCTTAGCACTTTCCATTATCTACTTAGTCTCAATTTAAGGAAACCCTCTGCAATAGAATCCCACTTAAATGAATGCAAAGAATAAAACCTGAGTCCTTACAGAGGGTCCTTTACATCCCAGTGGACAGTCTGTATAAATATTGTAATGCTAGCATGAGCAAGACTGTATTTTCACAGATTCCCTCATCCATTTAGCAGAAAACTATTAACTACCTAAATATCTTTGGGGAGGAGTATTTATGTAGTGCCCATTTGTCCCTGCTGCTGCTAAGCTGCTAAGTCGTTTCAGTCGTGTCCAACTCTGTGCGACCCCATAGATGGCAGCCCACCAGGCTCCCCCTTCCCTGGGATTCTCCAGGCAAGAACACTGGAGTGGGTTGCCATTTCCTTCTTTAATGCATGAAAGTGAAAAGTGAAAGTGAAGCTGCTCAGTCGTGCCAACTCTTAGCGACGCCATGGACTGCAGCCCACCAGGCTCCTCCGTCCATGGGATTTTCCAGGCAAGAGTACTGGAGTGGGTTCCCATTGTCTTCTCCACCATTTGTCCCTAGATACCTATAAAATACTAAATATTTTAAATAAACCATTCTTTTCATTTTTTAAATATTAACTTATTTATTTTAATTGAAGGTTAATTACTTTACAATATTGTATTGGTTTTGCCATACATCAACATGAATCCGCCACAGGTATACACGTGTTCCCCATCCTGAACCCTTCTCCCTCCTGGGTTTGGTATCCTCTGAGTAATACCAAAATTATGTTTTGCATGTTTGACTCTCTTGGTTAAAGGCAAATTGTGTTGCTGAACTGAAATGATATCCTGACAGGTATTACATAATTCAAGCCATGAAAAGCATATTAAGTACTGACAAGGACTCTCTCCTTGATCAAGCTTTAGCCTGGTTCCTCTGAGTCCTCTTCTATGCTAGGCTTCATCTTTGGCCTGCCATCCTTGTCCTTGAAGGAGATTTTAATATGCCACCCCAAAATACACCACCGCGGATTATTTTGAGCCAAAGGCAATTTTGCAGACACTGGAGAAACTCACTACCATTCCCCTTTCTGCCTAAAGACAAGGTCTAAATTTCCTTCTGTGAAGGCGTCCTGCAGCCTCTCTCCTGTACTAGGAAGAATATAATGATTCTTAATCACCAGAGACATTTTTATCACCCCAGGTACTGCATGAGATGAGTCTGCATAACAAACATTATAAAAATAGCTCTTCTCTTGCATTAGTTTACCCACTATATTTACCTTCTCACAATTTATCACACCTAGAAGCCCAAACTGCTTTCCCTTTGCTTTGTTACTTCTCCACAATTTATTACTCTTTGTTAAAATGGTATACAAAACCCCATCCAAAGGCTTCTTTGGGTCTTCATTTCTTTTCTGTGAAGGCTATCATATACGTACATGAAAGTTTTCACTTTTGGTAATTTTCCTTTTATCAATTTAAATTTCAGGGTCTTAGTTACTGAACCTAACAAGGTAGAGGAAATGTTTTCTCCTCTTCTGCAAACTGTTGTCCTTGACCTGCCAAGTCAAAACCAGCAAAACAAAAATCCTGCTAAGCCAGTTTCACAGGAATCTGCTCCTCCTTCATACCTAACCAAGTCTTTCCATACACTGAACCCCTCATCCTGCCTAGTGTCTTTAAAATCTGTGAAAGGGTGTGGAGAAAAGGGAACCCTCTTACACTGTTGGTGGGAATGCAAACTAGTACAGCCACTATGGAGAATAGTGTGGAGATTCCTTTAAAAAATTGCAAATAGAACTGCCTTATGACCCAGCAATCCCACTGCTGGGCATGCACACCAAGGAAACCAGAATTGAAAGAGACACGTGTACCCCAATGTTCATTGCAGCACTGTTTATAATAGCCAGGACATGGAAACAACCTAGATGTCCATCAGCAGATGAATGGATAAGAAAGCTCTGGTATATATACACAATGGAATATTACTCAGCCATTAAAAAGAATACATTTGAATCAGTTCTAATGAGGTGGATGAAACTGGAGCCTATTATACAGAGTGAAGTAAGCCAGAAAGAAAAACACCAGTACAGTATACTAACACATATATATGGAATTTAGAAAGATGGTAATGATAACCCTGTATGCGAGACAGCAAAAGAGACACAGATGTATAGAAAGGACTTTTGGACTCTGTGGGAGAGGGAGAGGGTGGGATGATTTGGGAGAATGGCTTTGAAACATGTATACTATCATGTAAGAAACGAATCGCCAGTCTATGTTCAATACAGGATACAGGATGCTTGGGGCTGGTGCACGGGGAAGATCCAGAGAGATGATATGGAGTGGGAGGTGGGAGAGGGGTTCAGGATTGGGAACTCATGTATACCCGTGGAGGATTCATGTCAATGTATGGCAAAACCAATACAGTATTGTAAAGCAAAATGAAGTAAAAATAAAAATTAAAAAAAAAATCTACAGCTGTTTATGTGCATTCAGAATTGAGTTCAGTCTCTTTCTCTCCTAATGCAATAGTCTTGAATAAAGTCTTTCCTGATACAATTTTTCTTTGTTAGTTTCAGGCACTGTGTTGGGTGTGGTAGTACACGAGCGTATATGGTATAAGTCCCTGCCATCCAAGACCATACAATCCATTGGGTCGTGCATTAACCCAAGAGACATTCAGTCAGGATGCTTATTTAATATCTTGACCTCCATCCTGTTATTGAAAGTTAACCATACCCTTGAAGAAGCAGAACTGGCCTGGACTTCTGAGGCTTTGCCCAATTCATATGGTAAGGAAGATGCATGAAATTCATATGGTAAGAAGGATGCATGGAATCTTCTCTGTGCCTCTTTGATGAAAAAAACACAGTGTTCTAAAAGACAGATAGTGCCCCCAGGAAAGTAAAATAACAGATTATCAAGAGAAGCCAGGGTAACATTTTTAACATAGGTACCGGCATTCCTTCTAATTAATACCCCTTTCTTTTCTTCTTTTCTTCCTGATGCTTACAAGATGATCCATGTGTTTAATACCAAGAACACTGGTAATCCAAATCACTGCTAACTAGTTGGGTCCTCTAGGAAGCAGATGCTTAGACTAATGAGTATAAGAAATTGGGGACAAAATGCCCTGAAAGATTAAAAGGGAAGAAATAGGATTGAGCAGGATGCACAGAGGATGAGATGTTTGGATGGCATCACTGATTCAATGGATATGAGTTTGAACAGATGCCAGGAGATAGTGAAGGACAGGGAAGTCTGGTGTACTGCAGTCCATGAGGTTGCAAAGAGTCAGACATGACTTAGTGACTAAACAACAGCAGCAATAACAGGAAGCACCTCAGACGAAACACCAGACCTGACAAAGTCTTGGTCAACCCAACAGAGAACTTTAAAGCAAAAATTGCCCATTAGAGGAGTTTCATATTGGATAAAAATAGTTGGGCCCTAGTAAGGCCAACTGTGCTCAGGTTTTGGCTTGGGGCTACACCAGAAGAGTGCAGCCTCTGCTCAAAAGCAGAGGTGAATCCTGAAGGTGTTGCAGCTGAACAGCAAGTTCATTCCTGAGTGGTACAGCCCCATGATTGCCACAAAGATGCTGCAGAAACTTTTCGTAAGCAGCAAATTGAGCCATAATGCCTTCCTTCCTTCTGAGTATTGAGTACAAGAATGTGCAAAATAATCAGCATGATTTTTTAACCTTTTAAATTGTAAGATATAACACACATTCTAAAAACTGAAAAAAAAAACATATGCAACTCGAATTTATTGCAAAATGAACACCCATGTAACCACCATCCAGATAAATAGAATATTGCCAACATGCCAAAAGCTTTCCATATGCCTGTTACCCCAAGTACTAGCCCCCATTCCCCAACAAAAGTTAACTAGTATTCTGATTTTATCATTATGATCCTCTAGGGGGCACTTTGCTTGTTCAAAGAAATAGGCTAAATCAAACTTCTGTCTAAACTCAAGAAAATTGAATTTGCGTGATCATTAATATTGTTAATAATTCCTTCAAACATAAGGCTCCTTTCAATCTTCAATCTTGAGATCTTACTAATGGAACACAAAGAAGTTAAAGCACAGAGAGTAAAGGTAAAGTAGTTGAGCCCTAACCAATTCTGAGTTCATTTGAAATAGAAATATCACATGTAAATTTATAATTTATATAAACAGAGAATGTGAGAGTAAATGATTATCTAAACTCTGATTCACTGCCAGATTTTCAGAAACACTTTGGCACAGAACAAGGTGTACTTGGGGCTTCCCAGGTGGTGCTAGTGGTAAAGAATCCACCTGCCAATGCAGGAGACATAAGAGACAGAAGTTCAATTCCTGGTTCAGGAAGATCCCATGTAGGAGGGAAAGGCAGCCCACTGCAGTATTCTTGCCTGGAGAATCCCATGGACAGAGGAGCCTGGCAGACTACAGTCCATAGGGTTGCAAAGAACTGGAGGCAAATGAAGCGACTTAGCACGCACACAAGTGAAGGTATACTTGTTACACAGACCATTGTCAAAGCCTGCAGCCCCGAGAGAATCATAGGCTTACTTCCCCAAAGTGCCAGAATTGTCCTGTTTCTATTAAGACTATTCTGAAAGGAACTGAACAAAGACTCATCTGTCACGCCATTTATTAATCTTTTCTTTGAAAGGATTTGTATGTTCTTATAAAATTAAAATATGTTCTTATAAGGTTGAAATTAGAAAATTTACAGAAGTAAAAAGTGAAGTTCCTCTCTTAGTTTGGATTCTGCCAAAAGCAGACCCCTGAGATTAGAATTTGGGGACAAGCAGTTTATTTGGAAGGTAAAGGAGCACAGGGAGGGAGTCAGAAAGTGACACAGAGGAGGGAAGGAAAGTCAATAAAGGATGTGTCCAGGGCAAGTTCTTACTACCTGTAGCTGGGGCCAATTCCCTGTGAACCTCTAGTAGATGGTGTAAAACAGAAGTTGGCAAACTTACAGAACAGGAGTAAAATTCTGCCCACTGGTTATTTTTATAAGTTTTAATGGAATATAGCCATTTCCTCTTTCTGCTTACATGTTTTCCATAAGCTGAACAGTTATGACAAACAATATCACCCCTCAAAGGCTAAATTACTATTTGGCAGTACAGAAAAACTTTGCAAGTCTGTGGTTTAGAGCCTGCCTCAGAGTGGACCCATTGAAGGTGAGGAAGCTTAAGTGTTTACCTCCACTCATCCCTCACCAGCTGAGGGTTGCCCTAGGGCTGCTAACTCCTCATATCTCTGGTTGACGCTATAGGCCAGCCAAGCACACTCATATGTCCAAAGGAAGTCCTTATGTGCTTACAGTAAGAAACTACAGAAAGTCCCTTACATACGAACATTCAAGTTGTGAACTTTCAAAGATGCAAACGTGCACTGTAGGCCCACTGTTGTACTGTACTACTGTATTTTTCAAGATACTGTAAGATTTAAGTTTTCTTTTTTGTTTTTGCTTTTTATGTATCATTTATATGAAAAGTATTATGAACTTATTACAGCACAGTACTATATAGACAATCGTGTTACTTTGTTGGACTTATGAACAAACTGGACTTAGGAACATGCTTTCAGAACAGAACTTGTTTGTCGGTATGGGACTTATTGTATAGGTATGAATGGCACCAACAAATGCCAAGGAGATACGAGCAGGACAACAAGAGCACTTGCTATCATTCCAATCCTACACACCCGTCAATTCCAATCACCATAGGTAGCCACTTAAACAGTTTGGTGTGTATCTTCCCAGGTGTTTTTCTATGCACATGTAATGTGTTATATACATTTAGGTGCATTAGTTTATTTGGGAATTGATGCCAGGATATGTGTGACAGAGCAGGGGGAATGAGAAAAGGAAGGAGAAATTGAATAAAGGTTTATGTTATTGTGCTGGTAACTGCTATGGGCAACTGGGAACCCTCTAAGTGCCTTAGAATTGTCCCCTTGTTGCTGGCTAAAGCTAACGGTGTTAACGTCCACTTAAAATGAGGCTACCTTCCAGGAAGACTGAATAAGCTTCTATGGCTTTGGAAAAAACTCTGAACCAAAACAAAAAAAGCTAAAGCAATAAAGCAAACATTTAATGTAACATGTTGACCACACACAGGGAAACTGTTCAACATAGCTGCACTTGAAACCAGGGGGGAGACTATGGGATTGTGGCTAGGAAACCAACATTGTTTACTCTGAATCTAAATCATGCCCACAGAGTTAATCACTTATCTGACCCTGATAAATCTAGCTGGATGAGAAAATAGTCAACTATTAGAGCAATGAGTCATAAGATACTCTGAGATAACAAATTATCATTGTACCTGCCTTTAAATAGTAACTGCCCTTCAATTATTAATATCTTAGCCAACCATTATAATGGACATAATATCATTACCTTCTTTGTCCAACTTTCTTTTAACCATTAAATTTTAAACACTATTATGCCTTTCTCACCTTACATGATGACTCAAAACATCATGTTAATCTGTGACCTTAATATTAACAGAAGTGATTGCCATATCACTCATTCTTCTGCCTGAAAAAAAGTGAATCTTTGCCTTAAGTGACTCTTAATGAAGTATATATTTGATCATTTTTCACAACTACAGAGGTAAAATAAATTATATTGAACTTAGGTGGTTTTACATTCTCCAGAGATAAATTTCAGGAGGACTTTGCATCCATGCCTTATTTCCTTCTTGAATCTTAAACCTTTAGAGAGGCTTGGATGTCACACCCTTTGCCTAACACTGTGACTTGGGGTTAGGAGGCATCCAGAATCTATTGCTGAAGCTAGGGCTTAATCCTTTCCCTGGTACTTTATAGTATCCAACTGTGACTCAACAAAACACTATCTTGTGCTTGCTGGGTTTTCTAACCCTGCTTATTCCAGGCAGCTAAGAAACATGCAGGGCTGAAAATAAATTTCTTCCATGCAAAATGGTCAGTGTTTCAGAGAGCAACACTGCAAAGATGACAAAAACTTAATTCACACCGCTTGATTTGTGATGTGTGGAACACAGAAGACAGAACACGTTCAGAAGGCAGAATGTGTTTATATTCTATCTGTCAGTGCCCATCTATCTGTCAGTACAGATTAGACTGAAGGATATATACAAAGAAGGATGCAGAAGGGCCTCCCACCAGTTAACACATTTTGAACCTCACAGCCTGAGATGAGAACAGAAGATCTGGGAATTCAGGAATGGCTGGGTCTTGGAGGGTCTTAAATTAGCCTGGATTCAGACAAAAGCCCATTTACACCAGCAGCATGGGAATCTAATGATGGGGAATCATGGCCCAGATAAACAAGGCAGAATATCAAAAACTATTAGACAGATCTTCTTGTATGCTATAAGGAGCCCATTCTTACTGTGGAAAATTGTGAGCGCCAGCTGTTAATTACAGCCCTTTGCAGACAGATGACCATATCTTTCATTTGGAGAGGAAAAGGTGTTGGAAAGGGGAGTGGTGGATGTCAAAGGAGTTGTTATAATTAGTGCATGCTAAGTTGCTTCAGTCGTGTTCAACTCTTTGCAACCCTCTGGCCATAGCCTGCCAGGCTCCTCTGTCCATGGGTTTCTCAAGGCAAGAGTACTGGAGTGGGTTGTCATGCTCTCCTTCAGAGGGTTTTCTCAATCTAGGAAATGTACCCACATCTCTTACGGCGTCTCCTGCATCGGCAACCAGGTTTTTGACTACCAAGTTTAAATAAAGACTTTTCAATAAAAGATGTAAACAGATAAAGTTCTTGAAAGTGAAAATGACTTATTTTAAAGTATAGCATTGAAGTCTTGGGCTGTGACAAGAAGGAAAATGAAAATGATACAACACCTCAGCTCCATGGAAATTTGGAAATGATTTTTTGCCCAGCTGCCTTAAGCTTCCAGAGATTCTTAGAAGCAGACAGGTTTTTTGTGTTTGCTTCCCAAGGATAAGTCCTCGAAGTGTGCCACTTTTGTGTGCCAAATGAGAGAAGGAATTTCAGTACTCAGTTTATCTCAACCGCACACTAAATTTAAGAGCTGTCTGGAGCTGGATGAATTAGCAAGTTACAGGTAAGTGTGGTATTAGGTGGATGTTTTCTGACTGAGAAACATTTCTGGATGGCGTGAAAGTATCCAGTATTCGAAATGTTGCAATTTCAAGTATTCTAATTGCATAGTATAGGCCGCCTTTAGGGAAGGAACTTTTATTCACCAACTCCACTCCCAAAGCTCTCATCGTTTTTAGCACAGAAAAGATTTAAACTACAATTGAGAGGCATTTGTCGCATTCATTTTACATTGGAATCTTTGTGGCATTGATGTGTCTGCTCCCTGATGTCATCAAGGTTGTCATGGGAACAAAGAATCAGTAGCTTAAAACATCTGATTCTCTCTTCAAATATACCCTCATCATAAAGAAAAAGAAAAAAATGTAGAAATCTGAGACAAGTGGAATCATTTTGGTGGTTTGGGTTGAATTTTGACACCTTGGGAACAATGAGAACCTGTGTGGGGAAGGGAGGCAGGAGAGGGAGAGAAATGAGAACACTTGCAAGCAAGAAATCGATACTTGGCAAACAAAAGTATTAACAGATCATATTATCACATCTGACCTCTTTAATACAATCCAAAAAATGCCTGTTATCTCTCAACCCGATCATTAAAAACAAGAAAAGAAGCAATGTAAAATCACAGCAGAAACAAAGAAACAATTAAGAGGTGAATTCTCTTTTGGTCTCAATTAGTGGCAAGGTGACCTAAGAGAGGTTCGGAGGAGAGGAAATACATAATGACTCTTTTTAAAAGAAGTCAAGCATATTATTTTAAATGAACCATTGGAAATAAGAAAAAAAATGGATAGTATAAGTGAAAATTCAGTCGCATGATGGAGTTCAAGTATAAATTGCCATTTGTTTACTTTTCAGTCTTTTTTACAAGAAGGTCAGAGAACTCAAATATGGTATTAAAATGCAATTTTAAAGCCTGTGGGCCTAGTATTGCTGTTTATAGAAAAATCTGGGAAAAGACAGATCAGCCTAGCTATGGGCTTCAGAACAATCAATGTTTGTCTCACAAAAGTCCCCAGCCCTCCTGAGGATTCTCTGACCATTTGATGTGCCCTTGCCTGTGGGGAGCGGGGGGAGGGGTTTTACTTCAGGAAAATACTGATTCTCTGGCAGAATTAGACTGACCAAAAGTTAAGGTCTTTTTTGCTATCACTTTTGAAGGTCATAGTTTAGATTTACAGCTTTGCTTGTGTTGGGGTATGTGGAAGAGAGGGGGAAAGAAGAGGAGAAAGGGGCAAATGCTATTTTCTTCTCATTTAAGAATGTAGTTAGTGGGTAGACTGATATTGTAATAGTTGGTTTTAACTGGTTGCTTTTTTGGATTGAACAAGTATTTTTAACTGCCACCCGAGTTTTACATGGGAGAGGATGTGAGTTGTAGTTTATTTTCAACCCTTCTTATTTGTTTCTAGGTAATAGAAATGTGAATTGTAGCTAGCTGTTAAACTATGTAGAAAATCAAACCACTAAAACTCATTATCACAGTGAAGAAAGTAATAGTATACGTAAGAGTGAGGAACTTCTAACTGAAATATTTTGAAATTCAAGGTAGATGAAAACATCAATCAAAAACTACTCCATAGAAAAAATAGGCAAGGATTCAGAAAACTTCCTGGGCTGTTGGGGGCAGGGGGAGGGGAATCTCTGCCTTTATGAGTTTTCTATTGTCAAAATAATTCCCTGTAAACAAACCACCTTAAAACTCAGTGAATTGAAACTACAATCATTTGTTTTCACTTACACATCTTGGATTAAGGCTCTGCTCAGCTGGGTAATTCTGTTTCAACCTGAGGCTCCAGCATGGCTTGCTCCCTTGCTGCTGGGGTACACGTCTGATCTCTGTGTGCCCACACCGTGGAACCCAGCTGAAGGGATAGCAGCTAGCCAGGATGATGGCAGAGGCATCAGAAGACAAGCTCAATTGTGGAACTTTCACATTTCTGCTTGCACTAACTTTCGATCATAGCATTGGCTGCTGCTGCTAAGTCACTTCAGTTGTGTCCGACTCTATGTGACTGCATAGATGGCAGCTCACTAGGCTCCCTGGTCCCTGGGATTCTCCAGGCAAGAACACTGGAGAGGGTTGCCATTTCCTTCTCCAATGCATGAAAGTGAAAAGTGAAAGTGAGGTTACTCAGTCGTGTCTGACCCTCAGCGACCCCATGGACTGCAACCTTCCATGGTCCTCCATCCATGGGATTTTCCAGGCAAGAGTACTGGAGTGGGGTGCCATTGCCTTCTCCGATAGCATTGGCTAAAGCAAATCAAATGGGAAAGCTAAACAGTAAGGGATGGGACTTCCCTGGTGGTCCAGTAGTTAAGAATCCACACTCCCAATGCAGGGGGCCCTAGGTTCAATCCCTATTCAGGGAACTCGATCCCACATGCCTCAACTAAGAGTTCACATGCATGCAACCAAAGACCACAACTAAAGATCCCAAGTACTGCAACTAAGACTCAGCGCAGACAAATAAATAAATAAATGCTTTAAAAAAAAACAATAAGGGGCAATAACAAACACTCATTCTTTCAAAAAAAAATACTCACTCATTCCTCTCTAGGGCCAAAGCAAACCACATGGACAAGTCCAAAATCAAAGTTTAAGTAAAATATATTTTTTCCATAGGTGTAAGAGGAAAGATTCTTTGCAGCCAAATATGGAGAAGTGCTATACAGTCAGCAAAAACAAGACCGGGAGCTGACTGTGGCTCAGATCATGAACTCCTTATTGCCAAATTCAGACTCAAATTGAAGAAAGTGGAGAAAGCCACTAGACCATTCAGGTATGACCTAAATCAAATCCCTTATGACTATACAGTGGAAGTGAGAAATAGATTTAAGGGACTAGATCTGATAGACAGAGTGCCTCATGAACTGTGGACAGAGGTTTGTGACACTGTACAGGAGACAGAAATCAAGACCATCTCCATGGAAAAGAAATGCAAAAAAGCAAAATGGCTGTCTGAGGAGGTTTTACAAATTGCTGTGAAAAGAAGGGAAGTGAAAAGCAAAGGAGAAAAGGAAAGATATACCCATTTGAATGCAGAGTTCCAAAGAATAGCAAGGAGAGATAAGAAAGCCTTCCTCAGCAAACAATGCCAAGAAATAGAGGATAACAACAGAATGGGAAAGACTAGAGATCTCTTCAAGAAAATTAGAGATACCAAGGGAACATTTCGTGCAAAAATGGGCTCAATAAAGGACACAAATGGTAAGGACCTAAAGAAGCAGAAGATATTAAGAAGAGGTGGCAAAAATACACAGATGATCTGTACAAAAAAGATCTTCATGACCCAGATAATCACGATGGTGTGATCACTCATTAGAGCCAGACATCCTGGAATGTGAAGTCAAGTGGACCTTAGGAAGCATCACTACGAACAAAGCTAGTGGAGGTAATGGAATTCCAGTTGAGCTATCTCAAATCCTAAAAGATGATGCTGTGAAAGTGCTGCACTCAATATGCCAACAAATTTGGAAAACTCAGCAGTGGCCACAGGACTGGAAAAGGTCAGTTTTCATTCCAATTCCAAAGAAAGGCAGTGCCAAAGAATGCTTAAACTACTGCACAATTATTGCACTCATCTCACATGCTAGTAAAGTAATGCTTAAAATTCTCCAAGCCAGGCTTCAGCAATACATGAACCGTGAACTTCCAGATGTTCAAGCTGGTTTCAGAAAAGGCAGAGGAACCACAGACCACATTGCCAACATCTGCTGGATCATGGAAAAAGCAAAAGCATTCCAGAAAAACATCTACTTCTGCTTTATTGACTATGCTAAAGCCTTTGACTGTGTGGATCACAATAAACTGTGGAAAATTCTGAAAGAGATGGGAATACCAGACCACCTGACCTACCTCCTGAGAAACCTGTATGCAGGTCAGGAAGCAACAGTTAGAACTGGACATGAAACAACAGACTGGTTCCAAATAGGAAAAGGAGTACATCAAGGCTGTATATTGTCACCCTGCTTATTTAACTTATATGCGGAGTACATCATGAGAAACGCTGGGCTGGAAGAAGCACAAGCTGGAATGAAGATTGCTAGGAGAAATATCAATAACCTCAGATATGCAGATGACACCACCCTTATGGCAGAAAGTGAAGAACTAAAGACCCTCTTGATGAAGGTGAAAGAGGAGAGTAAAAAGGTTGGCTTAAAGCTCCACTTTAAGAAAACTGAGATCATGGCATCTAGTCCCATCACTTCATGGCAAATAGATGGGGAAACAGTGGAAACAGTGTCAGACTTTATTTCTGGGGGCTCCAAAATCACTGCAGATGGTGACTGCAGCCATGAAATTAAAAGATGCTTACTCCTTGGAAGGAATGTTATGACCAACCTAGACAGCATATTAAAAAGCAGATACATTACTTGTCAACAAAGGTCCGTCTAGTCAAGGCTATGGCTTTTCCAGTGGTCATGTATGGATGTGAGAGTTGGACTATAAAGAAAGGTGAGTGCTGAAGAATTGATGCCTTTGATCTGTGGTGTTGGATAAGACTCTTGAGAGTCTCTTGGACTGCAAGGAGATCCAACCAGTCCATCCTAAAGGAGATCAGTCCAGAGTGTTCATCGGAAGGACTGACTCTAAAGCTGAAACTCCAATACTTTGTCCACCTGATGCGAAGAGCTGACTTATTTGAAAAGACCCTGATGCTGGGAAAGATTGAGGGCATGAGGAGGAGGGGACAACAGAGGATGAGATAGTTGGATGGCATCCCCCACTCAATGGACATGGGTTTGGGTGAACTCCGGGAGCTGGTGATGGACAGGGAGGCCTGGTGTGCTGCGGTTCATGGGGTGGCAAAGAGTCAGACATGAGTGAGTGACTGAACTGAACTGAACTGAAGAGGGAAAAAGTAAACATTTTTGAACAATAATCTGTTAGAGTTCTAACTAGCTATATGATTTTGGGCATAGCTTTCAATCTCATTTGTCTAAAATTTCAATAGAAAAAGTGAAGAAGACAGAGATGTAATAAGGTATCATGGGAAAACATGGGCTTTGAAGTTGTATAGACCTTATTAAAATCTCATGTTTGTGAAGAACCAACATGTTTCCTTTGTGGCTCTTAAGGAAATTCAGTTCAGTTCAGTCACTGACTCTGCAACCCCATGGACTGCAGCATGCCAGGCTTCCCTGTCCATCACCAACTCCTAGAGTTTGCTCAAACTCATGTCCATTGAGTCAGTGATGCCATCTAACCATCTCATCCTCTGTCCTCCCCCTCTCCTCCTGCCTTCAATCTTTCCCAGCATCAGGGTCTTTTCCAATGAGTCGGCTCTTCGCATCAGGTGGCCTAAGTATTGGAGTTTCAGCTTCAGCATCAGTCCTTCCAATGAGTATTCAGGACTGATTTCCTTTAGGATGGACTGGTTGGATCTCCTTGCAGTCCAAGAGACTCTCAAGAGTCTTCTCCAACACCACAGTTCAAAAGAATCAATTCTTCGGTGCTCAGCTTTCTTTATGGTCCAGTTCTCACATCCACACATGACTACTGGAAAAACCATAGCTTTGACTAGATGCACCTTTGTCAGCAAAGTAATGTCTCTGCTTTTTAATATGGTGTCTAGGTTTGTCATAGGTTTTCTTCCATAGTCATTTCTTCTCAAGGAAATTACTGAATCAGATTCTCAGATTCTTTCTTGTATTCCCCTCTAGGGGAAATGTTGTTATCTATTGTAGCAAACAATCCCCAGATGCAGTGACTTAATATGATAGAAGTTGACTTCTCATTTTTGATATGACTTTATGCAGTTTGGGCAGCTACCCTGGGCAGTTTTTCTGTAAACCAGAGGTTAACAAACTATAATTCACAGGCTAAATCCAGCTAACTTCTGTCTTTATAAATAAAGTTTTATTGGATTATAACAATGCTGATTCATTTACATATTGTCTATGGCTACAAAAGCAGAGTTGAGTTTTTGCAGCAGAGACAGTATGTTGTGCAACACACATCAAAAATATTTACTGTCTGGCCCTTTATAGAAGAAGCTTACCAACCCTGCCTCAAAGCAATAGATCAGGGATCCAGGCTCCTTTAATCATGGTTCCACCAAGATGGAGTCTTTCACTTCTAGCCATTCAAAGAGAGACAATTGCCTCTGTAGGCACACTGTCTACTTAACTACCTTTTTCTGGAAGTGATACATTCTACTTCTCACAGTTCATTGGATGAAACCAGACACATGGCCAAAAAAACACAAACTGTGGTAGGAAATACAGAGGCCACTTTAAAACTTTCTATTAAACAGGAGAAATAAAGTGAAAATGCAGAATTTCAAAGAAAAGCCCATATAACATTGATAGTAGGAATATTCACAGCCTTAAATACTAAAATTGATAAAAATGAAAGCATGAAAATAAATATACAACTCAAAAAGGAAAAAACCAACAAAGCTAAAAGAACAGAATTCTAAAAAATAGAGTTAATGAATGAATTAATATACAAATAGGTAAGCTGGCTTCTTGAAAAAAAAATAGACAAACCAGGACCTAAACTAATGAAATGAAAAAAGGAAAAACCTGAATAAAAATGATTACTTATGGCAATAAGATAAAAGGAGTATGTACAGAGAAAAGGGATGGAAGTAGCTCTTCTCTGAACATAGTTTTTTTAAAAAAGTTTTGACTTTGAATGTTGTAAATGTCTTATCTACACAAAAATCAATTGCTACCAAAAAGAAAAGTATGCAAAACTTAAAACTGAGCATAGAAAACCTAATTTCATATGAAATTGGTAATAATCACACAAAGAAAAGAGTCATTTCAAGGGATTTTGTTCATTGATATCTCTACAGTCTCATATGTTTACAGAGCACATACAGACAAATTTGTGTGTTAAGATAAAAAGAACAGCCAAGAAATCTTAAACTTAATTCAGTCATTTAAAATAGTGAGAATATTAGTAGTACAATTTTTGCAATTGTATGTATATTGTAGAATAAGCAAGAAAGTAATCTTTTGGGAAAGCAAAATTTTAAGTGTTAGAGGAAAAAAATAGAGAAATTAAAAAAAACTCTGTAGTATTAACTTTGAATCGGAAATATATTTAAACTGTTTAATTCATATTAATTCATTATTCATATTAATATATCCCTGAAAGATATATTAGAAGCAATGACATCCCAGTTGTATTGAAGATAGATAGCACTCAGATCTTGATTCTTGATGTATAAGAATCATTTCCCACTAGAAAGAATCTACATGGAAACCTGGCTGAATCTATGTCTGTGTCAAGGAAAATAAAAGGGAAGCCTGAATGATTTTAGGCTAGAAAGCAAGCAAGGACTAAAAGAATAATGGGGACATGTCAAAAGGATACAGAAGCTGGGACTTCTCTGGTCCAGGGGCTAAGACTCCGAGCTCCCAATGCAGGGAGCTTGGGTTCAATCCCTGGTCGAGGAGCTAGCTCCCAAAAACCAGGACTAAAGATCTGTAGTTCTGCAACTAAAAAAAAAAAAAAAAAATCCCGCACGCCAAAATTAAGATTCCTCACAGCCAAATAAATAAATATTTTTAAAAAGGGATACAGAGCCAGTGTGAAAGGGCTCACATTGCCCCAAATCCCCAAAATCACAAGTCAGCGACAACAACTGTAGTCAGGCAAGTGGAGGCATGAACATTTCTGGGCTACCTTCAGGGGAGGACCCCAGGGTCTCATGGTGTAAGATCAGGGTCATGAGTTATTATTAATAAGAGGAGGGCTGGCAAGACTAGACAGGTAGTCAGGGCCCCAGTCAAGACCCTAGTATTCTAGGGGCTTAATCTGAGAAGGAACTCAAGGTAAACTCAGGAAGAGGACAGCAGTAGCAAGGCTTACAGACTGGGCTCGTGGGAAAGCCACAGTTCAAGTTATCTTCAGTGACGGTTCACCCAGGCCTGCCAGCCATTACAAACTGGAACAACTGTAGAAACCACCAGTCATTAGGACTCATAATGAATCTTGATTCTCATTAGCAGGATATTCTAGGAGAACCCTAGTCAGACCCCTCTTACAGTCCTTAAATGCCCCGAACAGTCTCCACAGACACACCATCTTTGTTCTGTCTTTCAAGAGAAGAATGAGTTCGCACTTAACTACTCAAAATGTGGTCCATGAACCAGCAGCATCAGCATCACCTAGAAACTTCTTAAAAATACAAATCGTACGTTTCACCACAGACCTAATGAGTCTGACTCTTCATTTTAACAATATCCCCAGGTTACTCTTACATGAAAGTTCAAGCAGCACTAGTTTGGCAGGCACTTGGAGGAACTTAGCTGAAAGTTGTGGGTCACGAGAATGTCACAGAGCTATGGAGGATGGTTCCTGGTATTCCTCCATATAATCCATCAAGTGTGCACCCCACTCTCATCTCTTTTCCTCCCACAAATCCATATCACTGGCTTGGGAACAGATGCTTTCCACCTGTGAAAACGTGAGATGAATTAGAATAGATCTTGGGGTGGGATGGAAAGAGGGAAGTGTGTCAAGAGAATAGTAATTACACTGTTGATAGGTAAGGAAAAGGGCTGGCAGATACAGCTGGCAAAGAGACAAATAATTTCATCTGACATTTCCTTTTAATCATGGCTTCTTATATACCAAAGCCCTAGCCTAAAGGATCAGCTCTTAATCCCAGAATCACAAGGCTTGAGGATATGCCACCAGGGTAAACTAAGGCAGGTTATATAAAGTCTCTGTGTATTAGTCTCCTCATCCATGAAGTGGGACAATGACAATACCTACCACATAGGGCTGCTTGGAGATTAGACAAGTCAAGTAGCTGCCTGACATTACATGGCCTATAACGTCCAGCTGTGATTTCAAGTCAGCCATGTGGCTCCAGCATGCATCAGTGTTTCTGAACTTCTGTGCTGTGCTGCCACTGGAACATGAAAAGAGAAGAACTGAGAAGCTATCCCTCCTTCAATCATAGCTTTGCTGAATAGATCTTCTTCCCTTGTAATAATCCAGAATCTTTATGAAGACTATGGATTTTTCTGTCTGTTATGAAAAGCTCAACCTGTATTTATCCACCCACCCCATCACTGTGGCCACATTCTGAGCACAGTGGGGACTTCAGTCACTTAATTCTAAGTTAATCAGAGTATTTGAGGCCAGGATTTAAAAAAAAGTTTTGTTAGTGACCACATCAGGTGACTTGGAAAGTCATGATTTTGTTAATTTACAACACAGGGAATCTCAAGGCTTAATTTTCTGAACTAAAGTGAACTAGCTTCATTTAACGCTGATGTTTATGCCTGTTGATAACAACTATCAAAGCACTACAAGGCAAGGAGGAGAAAAATTCAATAAAGAGTACATAAAGTGAAGACACTTGTGAGGCTAAAACAGGGAGAACTGAAGTGCCATGTGATAAACAAACCAATAAGCTTTAATTGATCAAACAGAACCAGGCCATGGAGCTGTGTGACACTGGTGAGTAACTCCATCCCTCTGAGCTTCTATTTCACCATCTCTAAAGTGGGGCTAATGCCAATTCATAGAGATTTTGTGAGAGTTCCAGGAGACTAGCTATGTAAAGTAGTTGTATAGAGCCTTACAGATGGTTGTTGTTTAGTTACTAAGTCATGTCTGACTCTGCAATCTCATGGACTGCAGCACAGCAGGCTCCTCTGTCTTTCGCTGTCTCCCAAAGTTTGCTCAAACTCATGCCCATTGTGTACGTGATGCCATCCAACCATCACATCCTCTGTCTCAATAAGTGGTAGGTGGTATCCTTTTCGACTTTTAATCCTAACAATCCCAGATAGTCGTGGAGTTAATACCTGCAGGTCTGTACTCACAACATCCAGGTGTAGAGGCTGCATAAAGCCAGTGCTTTTCTTTAGTGAAAAATATACTTGGTAAAAGTAATATGTACAAACGCACATTGTTTGTGCTAGCTGCTCCTTATTTACAGAGCAAATGAAAGGGGAAATGAAATCTCCATTTGAATACCTTCTAGAGAGCTAAGACAGCACAATAATAAATCTAAGAGAAAAATTACCAAATACAAAGGGAAGCCTTTTAGCAATAGGTTTGAAGTCAAGGATGAAATCATAACATCGCCTTGAATTCTAAACTTTACCTTGTACACAGGTACACTGCTATCCTGTTGTCATTTCAGATAACACTAATGACTAAAACTTAGAATAAGATCTAGAATATGGTAAACACTGGAAGTATTTTATATCCATTAACTTTGTTGTTGTTCAGCCACTAAGTCATGTCTGACTCTTTGCAACCCCATGGACTGTAGCACTCTAGGCTTCCCTGTCCTTCACCATCTCTTGGAGCTTGCTCAAACTCATGTCCATTAAGTCAGTGATGCCATTCAACCATCTCATCCTCTGTTGGCCCCTTCTCCTTCTGCCTTCAATCTTTCTCAGCATCGGGGTCTTTTCCAATGAGCTGGCTCTTCACATCAGGTGGCCAGAGTATTGGAGCTTCAGCTTCAGCATCAGTTCTTCCAATGAGTATTCAGGGTTGATTTCCTTTAAGATTGACTGGCTTGATCTCCTTGATGTCCAAGGGACTTTCAAGAGCCTTCTCCAACACCACAGTTCAAAAGCATCAATTCTTTGGTGCTCTGCCTTCTTTATGGTCCAACTTTCACATCTGTACATGACTATGGATATCTATTAACTTATTTAGTATAATAACAACCATACCCAGGCAGTCATTTCATCATCCTCATTTTATAAATGGGGATACTGGGCCACAGAGAGGTGAAGTAATTTACCCAGGGCCACACAGCTGAGTAGAGGTAAAGCTGGAATCCAACACCATAAAGTCTTCTCTAGAGTCCAGGTCTTAGCCTGAGGCCATGCCGCATTAGATGTTGAATCTATTTCCCATCACACAGAGAATACCATCTGCTTACATAGATTAAGGGCTTCCCTGGTGGTTCAGCGGTAAAGAATCTGCCTGAAACTGACCTGGGAAGAGCCCACATGCCACTGAGCAACTAAGCCTGTGTACCACAACTACTAAGTCTGTGCTCTGGAGTCCGTGCTCCACAACAAGAGAAGCCACCACAATGAGCAGCCCATGCACTGCAACTGGACCTTAGCGCCCACTCACTGCAACTAGAGAAAGCCCACACAGCAATGAAGACCCAGCACAGCCAAAAATAAATAAATAAATGAATAATTTTTAAAAAGAAAAATTAAGTCTTGACAGTTCCCCCCTGCCCTCCCCCCCCAACCCCACCCCCACCCCGTAAAATACAAAGTGATATAACCAACGTGGAAGCAGTGCTGGGAAAACAGTGGTTCAGAATTCACTCCATTTAATGTGGAGTATTTTATTGCTGTTAAGTTCACTGTCTCAATTTCCACATGGCCAATGATAACTCAGAGCCTCTATGGATATGCTATTCTGTACCACTTCTCGGGCCCTGAGTAGCTTGAAGGCTCCTCAAGCCAGCTGCAAAGTGTAACTAATCAATTACAGCAGCCAGAAATAGTATATATTCATGAGTACAGCCCTGGCCTTTAACCTACAGTGCAAGACCATTTAAGAAGCTAGAAAACCAAACCTTGTAGTTCCACCTCAACTTTCACCCTGATTTCCCATTCTCAGCTGCCCCAGAGAAGTCATTTTCAGCTTAGTCTCTTCCTGATAGTCATCTGCGTCACAAAACTATTACCCTCCATGAGCCTTCCTACTTAACTCAATGTGTTCTGAGCCTGATAACCGAGACTGCTAGGGAGTTGCTCAGGACTACAGTTAATAGGGAGACTCAATTGCATTTCACCCAGAGGGGGCTGCTTACAGGTCAGTGCTGAGATAATCAGCCAAGCAGCTTATGCCTTAGCCATCCCTGCTGCTGCCGCTGGTTGTTTCCTAACTTGGGAAAATTCAAAAACATTTATTGACAAATAAAAGTGACAACCGAAATGCTAGGAAAGCTCTCTCCTTATTTTATTCACCGAGATTGTACACCGCAAGTAACATTTCCCCAGACAGGGTTTTGTTTTTCCTTCCAATTCCTGCTTTCAAATATTTTATGTTCACTTTCAGTCTTTGAGACTGAGAAACAATGTCAACAACAGCTTTCCCAGCCTGAGATAGCCATGACTTGATCTGCAAAAGAAAATGTCAGTGATAATAAAGCCTAATTGATTGCCTATGAGGAAAAAAGATGTGATTTTTGCTTTTATACATTTTTAAGGTCTTAAATTTATTTTATCTCTTCCTAAGCCAAGAAGTATTTCTATAGAACTGTTATATAAACACAGCTTCATTCTAGGTATTGTGGTTTATACAGAATGTATCTTTATCCAATATATACCAGATATGTTACACACTAAAATTCAAATAATGAAGACAATCCTGCCATCTCAGGTTTTGATTATCAGTTACATGCTTCTCAACTGTCTGACTTTCAATCTCACCTAGAATCACAGATTACACACAAAAGAGCTACTGTTCCGGGGGAAGACCCCTCAAAGGAAAAGAGGAAATTTATCAAAGTGACTTCCTATTCTTTATTCTCTCTTTGTCCAATGGAAGGAGAAACAAAAGGATGGAATGTTTTTCACTGTATGAAGAAGTTAGTCACTCAGTCATGTCTGACTCTTTGTGACCCTATGGATTGTAGCCCGCCAGGCTCCTCTGTCCATGGGATTCTCCAGGCAAGAATACTAGAGTGATTGCCATTTCCACCTCCAGGGGATCTTCCCAACCCAGGGATCGAACCTCAGTGCCCTGCATTGCAGGAAGATTCTTTACCATCTGAGACACCAGGGAACCAGGTCTTAAATATCAATATGATAATCTCAATATTTGTAAAGAAAATACCAACATCTATGTCAATAAAAATTCTCAGTAAACTAGGAATAGAAGGAAATCGTCTCAAATTTATAAAGGAATCTTTGAAAAATCTAAATAATATCATACTTATCATTAAAAAAAAGTAGAATTTTTTTTAATTGAAAATGGAGTTTTTCCTGTAAGGTCTTTAAAAAGGCAAAGATAACCACCCTCACTACTCTATTCTACGTTAGACTGGAGATTCTAGCCATCACAATAAGGCAAGAAAATAGAAAAGTCATGAAAATTAGAAAAGAAGAATTAAAACTATCTTTATTAGTGAAGCTGAGCAGGACGCTGTGGGATTCCAGGGTATTTTCTGAGTACCCCATTACTTGTTTGCAGGGAATAGACTTCAGCCTCCATGACCTTTCCTGAGTTCCAAAGGGCAGGTGTGGAAGCTTGTTAATCAGAGAAGGGAGGGTATGCAGAGAAAAGGGAGGAGGAGCAGCCAGGAAACAATAGTGAAACCTTGGACAGGATCCTGTTTCTGCCTCAAAGGATATACATAACAGTATGTGGTGGAGAGGTCTGACAGAATGTGGTCCACTGGAGAAGGGAATGGCAAACCACTTCAGTATTCTTGCCTTGAGAACCCCATGAACAGTATGAAAAGGCAAAATGATAGGATACTGAAAGAGGAACTCCCCAGGTCAGTAGGTGCCCAACACGCTACTGGAGATCAGTGGAGAAATAACTCCAGAAAGAATGAAGGGATGGAGCCAAAGCAAAAACAATACCCAGTTGTGGATGTGACTGGTGATAGAAGCAAGGTCCAGTGCTGTAAATACCAATATTGCATAGGAATCTGGAATATCAGGTCCATGAATCAAGGCAAATTGGAAGTGGTCAGACAAGAGATGGCAAGGGTGAACGTCGACATACTAAGAATCAGCAAACTAAAATGGACTGGAATGGGTGAATTTAATTCAGATGATCATTATATCTGCTACTGCAGGCAGGAATCCCTCAGAAAAAATGGTGTAGCCATCATGGTCAACAAAAGAGTCCGAAATGCAGTACTTGGATGCAGTCTCAAAAATGACAGAATGATCTCTGTTCGTCTCCAAGGCAAACCATTCAATATCACAGTTATCCAAGTCTATGCCCCAACGAGGAATGCTGAAGAAGCTGAAGTTGAATGGTTCTATGAAGATCTACAGACCTTTTAGAACTAACACCCCCAAAAGATGTCCTTTTCATTATAGGGGACTGGAATGCAAAGTAGGAAGTCAAGAAACACCTGGAGTAACAGGCAAATTTGGCCTTGGAATACAGAATGAAGCAGAGCAAAGACTAATGAGTTTTGCCAAGAAAATGCACTGGTCATAGCAAACACCCTCTTCCAACAACACAAGAGAAGACTCTACACATGGACATCACCAGATGTTCAACACCAACATCAGATTGATTATATTCTTTGCAGCCAAAGATGGAGAAGCTCTATACAGTCAACAAAAACAAGACTGGGAGCTGACTGTGGCTCAGATCATGAACTCCTTATTGCCAAATTCAGACTTAAATTGAAGAAAGTAGGAAAAACCAATACACCATTCAGGTATGACCTAAATCAAATCCCTTATGATTATACAGTGGAAGTGAGAAATAGATTTAAGGGACTAGATCTGATAGATAGAGTGCCTGATGAACTATGGAATGAGGTTCACGACATTGTACAGGAGACAGGGATCAAGACCATCCCCATGGGAAAAAAAATGCAAAAAAGCAAAATGGCTGTCTGGGGAGGCCTTACAAATAGCTGTGAAAAGAAGAGAGGCAAAAAACAAAGGAGAAAAGGAAAGATATAAGCATCTGAATGCAGAGTTCCAAAGAATAGCAAGAAGAGATAAGAAAGCCTTCTTCAGTGATCAATGGAAAGAAATAGAGGAAAAGAACAGAATGGGAAAGACTAGAGATCACTGCAAGAAAATTAGAGACACCAAGGGAACATTTCATGCAAAGATGGGCTTGATAAAGGACAGAAGTGGTATGGACCTAACAGAAGCAGAAGATATTAAGAAGAGGTGGCAAGAATACACAGAAGAACTGTACAAAAAAGATCTTCATGACCCAGATAATCACGATGGTGTGATCACTCATCTAGAGCCAGATATCCTGGAATGTGAAGTCAAGTGGGCCTTAGAAAGCATCACTACAGACAAAGCTAGTGGAGGTGATGGAATTCCAGTTGAGCTATTTCAAATCCTAAAAGATGATGCTGTGAAAGTGCTGCACTCAATATGCCAGCAAATTTGGAAAACTCAGCAGTGGCCACAGGACTGGAAAAGGTCAGTTTTCATTCCAATCCCAAAGAAAGGCAATGCCAAAGATTGCTCAAACTACTGCACAATTGCACTCATCTCATATGCTAGTAAAGTAATGCTCAAAATTCTCCAAGCCAGGATTCAGCAATACGTGAACCGTGAACTTCCTGATGTTCAAGCTGGTTTTAGAAAAGGCAGAGGAACCAGAGATCAAATTGCCAACATCCGATGGATCATCAAAAAAGTAAGAGAGTTCCAGAAAAACATCTCTTTCTGCTTTATTGACTATGCCAAAGCCTTTGACTGTGTGCATCACAATAAACCGTGGAAAATTCTGAAAGAGATGGGAATACCAGACCACCTGACCTGCCTCTTGAGAAATCTGTATGCAGGTCAGGAAGCAGCAGTTAGAACTGGACATGGAACAACAGACTGGTTCCAAATAGGAAAAGGAGTACGTCAAGGCTGTATATTGTCACCCTGCTTATTTAACTTATATGCAGAGTACATCATGAGAAACGCTGGGCTGGAAGAAGCACAAGCTGGAATCAAGATTGCTGGGAGAAATATCAATAACCTCAGATATGCAGATGACACCACCCTTATGGCAGAAAGTGAAGAGGAACTCAAAAGCCTCTTGATGAAAGTGAAAGTGGAGAGTGAAAAAGTTGGCTTAAAGCTCAACATTCAGAAAACGAAGATCATGGCATCCAGTCCCATCACTTCATGGGAAATAGATGGGGAAACAGCGGAAACAGTGTCAGACTTTATTTCTGGGGGCTCCAAAATCACTGCAGATGGTGATTGCAACCTTGAAATTAAAAGACGCTTACTCCTTGGAACAAAAGTTATGACCGACCTAGAATGCATATTCAAAAGCAGAGACATTACTTTGCTGACTAAGGTCCGTCTAGTCAAAGCTATGGTTTTTCCAGTCATGTATGGATGTGAGAGTTGGACTGTGAAGAAGGCTGAGCACCGAAGAATTGATGCTTTTGAACTGTGGTGTTGGAGAAGACTCTTGAGAGAGTCCCTTGGACTGCAAGGAGATCCAACCAGTCCATTCTGAAGATCAGCCCTGGGATTTATTTGGAAGGAATGATGCTAAAGCTGAAACTCCAATACTTTGGCCACCTCATGAAAAGAGTTGACTCATTGGAAAAGACTCTGATGCTGGGAGGGATTGGGGGCAGGAGGAGAAGGGGATGACAGAGGATGAGATGGCTGGATGGCATCACTGACTCGATGGACGTGAGTCTGAGTGAACTCTGGGAGTTGGTGATGGACAGAGAGGCCTGGCATGCTGCAATTCATGGGGTCACAAAGAGTCAGACACGACTGAGCGACTGAACTGAACTGTGCTCTTTACAGAACTAAACCCCCTCTCCCGCCCCCGAACAAATGGATTTACCATTCTTCATTCCAGAGAAGAACCACCTGAGGCCAGATTAAGGAAATGCAAGCCCTATACACCCTGATCCTTATTGGCAACCCAACCTGAACCATTGCTATAAAATTCCTCACCAAATCCTCCCAGGTTGGGACACACAGTTTTTGAGGACAGGAATCCACTGTGTCCCCCTTTGCCTGGCAAAGCAGTAAAGCTATTCTTTTCTACCTCACCCAAAACTCCATCTCAAAGATTCCATTCGGTACCAGGGCACAGAGACTGAGTTTTCAACATTATTAACAGATGATATAATTGTTTGTGTGGAAAATCCTATATCTTTTTAAAAAGGGTGCTAGATTACCAAAGTGGCAGGATACAAGTTTATATAAGTCAGCTTGGGCTCTCATAACAAAATACATAGACTGGTATATGTGTGGGAAGGCAGGAAGTGATGCTTAAAAACAAAAATGTATTTTCTCCCTTTTCTGGAGTCTGGATGTTCAAGTTTAGGGTGCCAGCAGGGTGGGGTTCTAGTGAGAGTTCTCTTCCTGACTTGCAGATAGCTGCATTCTTGCTGTGCACTCTCTCTCCCTTCCACTTCTTATAAGGCCACTAATCCCACCATGATGGCTCCACTATCATTAAGTAATCTAACCCTAAATCCTTCCCCAAAGCCCCATCTCCAAATATGATCAAATTGGGGGTTACAGGTGAAACATAAGAACTTGAGAGGTGGTAGATAATATCAACATTCAAAAATCAGTTATGTGTGTATGTGTGCATACTACACACAAATATACAATTGGGAAATGAAATTAAAGAAATAAAACTATTTACAATAGCATAACTATATGAAATTCTTGGGGATAAATTTGAAAAAAAAATATGTGCAAGACCTGAAAACTATAAAATATTGCTGAGGGAAATTGAAAAAGATCTCAGTAAATGGAGACATATATCATATTCATTGTTTGGAAGAACCAATAGTCTTAAGATATCAATTCTCCACAAGCTGACTTATAGATTTAACGCAAACTCAATTCACTCAGTTAATCTGTGTGTGTGTGCAAGAGCACTTGTGTGTGTGTTTGAAAAATAACAAGCTGATTCTAAAAAAGATTCAGAACAGCCATAACAACTTTGGAAAATGAAAACAAATTGGAGAGAGCATGCTCTACCTGATTTTAAGATTTAGTCTAAAACTACAGTTAAGAGAGCATGGTATTGATATAAATATAGACAAATAGATAAGTGAAACAGAACAAAAATAAGCCCACACAAATATGATGCAATGATTTTTGACAAAGGTACAAAGTCAAATCAATGGGAAAAGGATGGGCTTTTTTAACAGATGATGCTGAAATAATTAAATATCCATATAGGAAACAAATTACCTTGACCTAAACTGTATCAGTTTTCTATGGCTGCATAAAAAAATTACCTCAAACTTTTTTTTTTTTTGCTTAAAATACAGTAACTTTTATTTACAGTAAATTTATACATGTGCTGATTAGTCATGCTGATATTACATAAGAACACAAACTAAACCATACTAAAGTTTAAAAGGGAGAAAAAGCAATCCTATCAGCCATCCTGAAAATTCAGAAGAGTTCATAAATAGCAAGCTCTCACAAGGAGGGAGCTCAACACAATTGGTAATTTATATAATTTAACATGCTACAAATGAGGAAAATAAACAGGGCATGGGGATGAGGACAGGAAAAGTCCTGTCAAGAGTCTCTTCATTTTGATTGTATTGCTTTCTTGCCTTCGGGGGGAAGATTTTTTACTTCAAAAGTAACAAAATATTTGAGAAGGGAATTTACATCTTCCTGTTCTAGATGGTATTCATCAGCTATTTTCTTAGCAGTCCATGTGTCTGGATAAAGTTTATGATTCTTGAGAAGTGTCAATGCCACTACAATGGAAATTTTACCTTTGGGAATGTTCTTAACGTTCATCATGTCAAACTGATGGTCTTTCGGCAAACTGTACTGCCAGGGTCCAGCCCCGGTGGATCCAGGGTAATTCGAAGCAGAGACAAAGTTGGCGTCCTAGGAAAAACTATTTAATTAGAAGTACAAAGAGAGATTAGAAAGGAATAGTGTAGTAGGAAAATTAGTGGAGAAAAAGAGGCTGAATAACTTGGTTTATGTGGGATACCAATAAAGCTTCGAGACAAGAAGCTTGCACCACCTACGTAGGCCACTGGCACACACTTGAATAGTGGAGGGTGCCCCTCCTTGGGCTCCCTCTCGCGTGGATCTTAAAAGCCAGGGCAAAATTAGCAGGTTTGGCGAGCACCCACGCTCCAGATGGGAATTCAGCCAGAAAAACGGAGAACACGAAAGAACGACACGGGGAAATCAGTCTTTCCAGAAACTGATCTGTTTTCTTTATTTTCATGTTTGCTTATATACCTTTTGTTACACATAGAGACAAATGGAAATTTTAAAGCCATGCAGGGGTCAGCAGTCCTGACCTGTATCAAAATCAGGTGCTTCATATAAATGTATACAAAAAGGTCTTAGGGGTTTTACATCATCTTAAGGCCAGGGGGCCTACTAACATTTTATGATCCTTTCTTTCTGATAACGGTCAGTCAACCAGAAACTTATTTTCCAGGAGTAATTTTTCTTAAACCAGGCACCACTCTCCGAAGGTACCAGATAAAGTTGCATTCCTATAGGGTGAAGGTGTGAAGGGAAGGGAAAGGGAAAGTCGCTCAGTCGTGTCTGACTCTTTGGGACCCCATCCATGGACTGTAGCCTATCAGGCTTCTCAGTCTATGGGATTTTCCAGGCAAGAGTACTGGAGTGGGTTGCCATTTCCTTCTCCAGGGGATCTTCCCTACCCAGGGATCGAACCCGGGTCTCCCGCATTATAGGCAGACACTTTACCCACTGAGCCACCAGGGTGAGAGTGTAGTGGGTTACAATTAAGAAAGGAATTTACTTAGCCTAAGGTTAACATGATTAATCTTAAAGGTTAATACTTATTTCTTCTATATGCTAGTCATATTCATTATAAGGGCAGGGAATATGGAGACTTAGCAGCAAATATTGGCCCAACAAATGAAAAACCCTTCACCAATATAATTCCTAATCAACCCACTATACTAATAATTTCTAACTTCCTAAAAGAATCTGCCTTTAGTAAGTCTAAAACATCTGATGCCTCTCACGGTTGAGAGGCTGTAAACAATCACATGTGGCCAGACGAACCTGTACAGGCAGGCTAGATAACCCTCAGAGGAGTTCATAAGTTAAAACATTCTTGTCACACCCAGGAATTTTTATTAACTGGAGCTGTAGGTTAACTCCTTCTCCAAGAGAGGTGATGGAGGAGAGCCCCCTGTAAAGTCAGAGGTGTAGGTGAGGGCATAAAACAGTAAAGTAGGCAGACTCTGGTTTTGGGGGTAGATGCTCAGGAACAGAGGGTTTCCTGAGGCTCGATCCCGCCTTTGCATATGCCGAAGCCTCCTTCCTCATGACCTTTGCCATGGGTGGAGTTCCTCACGCTGGCTCCAGGCACTGTACTCCTTAGGCTTCTGACATGTTCTGGCATCTTTAACCTGCAAAGAAGACACGGGATCTTGGGAATCAACATACACATCTTTTAGTAATGACAGCAGTCATCTTTTCTATCAATTTCTCCCTTAATTTCTGGATGGCTGTTCATCTGCTCCCACAGGAGGTTCTTGGTGAAGGGGTGCCTAGGAGCGGGGGAGGGCTTCATTCTGCTGATTTCCCATTCAGCCTGGTTCTCTAGGTTGAAATTCCTGACTGTGTGAGCCACCTCACAGCCCCATTTCTTCACAACATGATGCTCTAAGTTACACCACACATGGTTAAACACCCACACGGGCGACCTCCAGGACACACTGGAGCATGTGCACGTATGGGGGTGACCCCTACCTCAAACTTTTGTTGTTGTTTGGTCACTCAGTCATGTCTGACTCTTTGCAATCCCATGGACTGCAGCACTCTAGGCTTCCCTGTCCTTCATTATCTCTTCAAGCTTGCTCAAACTCATGTCCATTGAGTCAGTGATGCCATTCAACCATCTCATCCTCTGTTGGTCCCTCTCCTCCTGCCTTCAACCTTTCCGAGCATCAGGGTCTTTTCCAGTGAGTTGACTCTTCACATCAGATGGCCAAAGTTTTGGAACTTTAGCTTCAACCTCAGTCCTTCCCATGGAAACAACCTAGATGTCTATCAGTAGATGAATGGATAAGAAAGCTGTGGTACATATACACAATGGAGTATTACTCAGCCATTAAAAAGAATACATTTGAATCAGTTCTGATGAGATGGATGAAACTGGAGCCGATTATACAGAGTGAAGTGAGCCAGAAAGAAAAACACCAATACAGTATACTAACACATATATATGGAATTTAGAAAGATGGCAATGATGACCCTGTATGCAGGACAGCAAAAAAGACACAGATGTGTATAGCGGACTTTTGGACTCAGAGGGAGAGGGAGAGGGTGTGAAGATTTGGGAGAATGGCATTGAAACATGTATAATATCATGTAAGAATCGAATTGCCAGTCTATGTCTGAGGCAGGATATGGCACGCTTGGGGCTGATGCGCGGGGATGACCCAGAGAGATGTTGTGGGGAGGGGGGTGGGAGGGGGGTTCATGTTTGGGAACGCATGTACACCTGTGGTGGATTCATGTCAATCTATGCCAAAACCAATACAGAATTGTAAAGTAAAAATTAAAAATTAATTAATTAATTAATTAAAAAATCAGTCCTTCCAATGAGTGTTCAGGGTTGATTTCCTTTGGGATTGACTGGTTTGATCTCCTTGCAGTCCAAAGGACTCTCAAGAGTCTTCTCTAACACCACAGTTCAAAAGCATCAATTCTTCAGTGCTCAGCCTTCTTTATAGTCTAGTTCTCACATCCATACATGATTACGTCAAACTTTGTGGCTTAAAAGAACAACCATTTATTAACTCACAGTTTTTTAGGTTCTTACCTACTTCTGGATTCTCTGCCTTGTGTCTCAGAAGGCTAACATCCACTTATATGTGGAATCTAAAATATGACACAAATGAACCTGTCTACAAAACAGAAACAGACACATGGACATAGAGAACAGACTGGTGGTTGCAGGGGCCAGCGGGAAGGAATGCAGTGGGAGGTTGGAGTTGGGATATGTAAGCTATTATATATGGAAGTGATAAACAACAAAGTCCTACTGTATAGCACAGAGAACTATATTCTATATCCTATGATAAGCCATAATGGAAAAGAATAGTTTTTTAAAAAAAGCTTTGAAAATATATATGTGTGTGTATGTACAGCAGAAATTAATACAACATTGTAAACCAACGAAGGAAAACAAGGCTAATATCAATGTGTTAGCCAAGATGTATCATCATCTGGAGCCCAGAGTTCTCCTCTAAGCTTATTTGGTTGTGGTAGAATTCAATTTCATGAGGCTGTAGAACTAAAGTCCCTGTTTCCTTACTGAATGTCAGCCAGGAAGCACTTTCAGCAACTGGGTGTCAGCTTTCTTTGGCACATGGCCTCTTCCATCTTCAAAGCTAGCAATGGATAATCCCTCTTACATTCAACTTCTCTAACTCTTTCAATCTTTTACTTCTGATAAAGCCCAGGCCTTTTTAAGATCTCACTTGACTAGGTCAGGCTCACCCAGGATGATCTTCCTATTTTAAATTCAAATTACTTGTGATGTTAATTGCATCTTCAAAAATCTCATCACAGTAGCAGTTAGATTAATGTTTGAATAACTATGAAAAGATGTGTACACCAGAGCTCTTGGGAGTCAACTTAGAATTCTGCCCACTATTCACAACTTGTATCATTATAATAATTGAATTGTAACGTGACATAGCCTAAATGTACAAAAACTAAAGTAAAAAAAAAAAACTTCTAAAAGAAAATATCAGAGAAAAACTTTGTGAGTTGGGTTAGGCAGATATTTCTTAAGTATGACACCAAAGCACAGTTTATAAAAGAAAAACTGGATAAACAAGGATTCACAATCCTTTTGAGAACTTGTCCTCAAAAGACACTATTCAAAGAGTGAAAAGGCAAGTCACAGTAAATATTCACCAGTTACATATTGGATAAAAGACTTGTGCTCAGAATATATAAAGAGCTCTCAAGCCACAAGAATAAGAAAATAAGCCAATGAAAAAATGGGAGAAAATGTGAACAGATACTTCACCAAAGAACAATTATGTATAGCAAATAAGCACACAAAAAAGATGCTCACTGTCATTGATCATTAGAGATATTAAAATTAAAGCCACAATCAGATACATTATGTACCAATTAGAATGGCTAAAATTGGAAATACTGATAATACTACTGATATCAAAAAGGTTTGGGACAAGTGAAACTCTCAAACTCTTAATGGGAATGTAAAATGATACATCTGCTTTGGAAAACATTTGACAGTTTCTTTAAAAAAAGTAAACATATACCTAAAGTACAACCCAGATATCCCACGCCTAGGTATTTATTTACCCAACATAAATGAAACATGAACTCCCCAAAACTTGTACATATACTATTGGGTTGGCCAAAAACTGAATGAACTTTTTGGCCAACCCAATAGATTCATAGCAACTATATTTGTAATAAACAAAAATGAAAAAACCAAAATGCCTGTCAAAGATGAAGGATTAACAAATTATGATATATGCATACAATAGAATACTATCTAGTAATAGAAAGGAATCAACTTTTGAAGCATACAAAATGATTGAAATATCAAAAGCATTATGTTGAATGAGAGAAGCCACACAAAAGAGAGTACATACTGTATAATTCCATTTATTTACTTTCTAGAAAGTTTTAACTAATCTATACTGACAGAAATAAATTGCTGGTGGATGGGGAAAGAGCAGGAGTGAAAGGTTGGCATGAGAGAACAAAATGGCATGAGAGAACTTCTGGGGATGATGGATATGTTGTTTATCTTCATTGTGGTGATAATATATGAGTGTATACATACATCAAAATTTATCAATTTGTGAACTGTAAATATGTTCAAATGTATGTCAATCACATCTCAAAAAAGATTTTTTGAATATATAAAGTCAGTAAAATGCTGGTGTCATCACCACAAATGGAGAATTTGAAAAGGGGCACTTAAGTATTGCTGAGAGCTATATTCCATGAATTCACCTTTAGGCCAAGCTGTAACAAGACTAAAACACTGCACTAAATTAGGAAGAATTAATACAGAGTTATTAATAAGTGAGTAGTGGTATCTCTTGAAATTAATGTTTTGAGAGTCCTATAACTGGGCCCCTACTATCCACTGTCTGCAGTGGTGGTCAGCACCACTGTTGTGTTCAGCACAGCCTTAGAATGCATGAGTCCTGGAGTGGGTGTAAGTGCAATAGCATTGAATACTCTGGGGACTTCACTGGTGGTCCAGTGGTTGAGAATCCTCCTTTCAATGCAGGGGACACTGGTTCAATCCCTGGTCAGGGAACTAAGATTCCACATGCCATGGGACAACCAAGCCCATGCTCTGCACCAAGAGAAGCCTGCACACCACAATGAAGAAGACCCAGTGCAGCCAAAAAGGAGAGTGCTCTGGAACTAGGATGTGATAAAGGAGGCAGAAGGAATTTTTATGGCAAAGTATTCCTAGAGGGTCTTTGGCCAGTAATTCAAATAAGAACCTTTTTCTGAAAGAATGTTTTCTAATCATTTTTATTGTGTAATCAATCCTTGTTCTTTGTAAAATAAGCGAGGAACTAACATACAGCAGAAAGGCATTTACTTTTATTTTTCTAACCCTTTTCCCCAAAGGTGAGTGCTAAGCCACTTCAGTTGTATCTGACTCTTTGAGACCCCATGGACTGTAGCCCACCTGGCTCCTCTGTCCCTGGGATTCTCCAGGCAAGAATCCTGGAGTGGGTTGCCATTTCCTTCTCCAAGGACTCTTCCTGACCCAAGGATCGATCCTACGTCTCTTGCATTGGCAGGTGGATTCTTTACCATTGAGCCACCCAGGAAGCCCCAAAGCTTTGTTATAGCAGTCCTAAAAAGCAACACACTTTTGATCTATCAGATCACTGTCCATGGCAGTATCATCTGCACTTCTGCCTTTCTAACAAGGTCTGCAGACAGCTGTATGTGCACGCTCAGTTTAAGAAACCTAATAGAGAGTGAAATAAATAATGTAGTGCCTGCACCCCAGGGATAGTAAATCCAAAAAAGCATGTTTTTATGCAAATACTATTCTGAAAATCTAAAAGAACACATTGAATGCAGAACAAAATCAGATGTAAGGAATTCTCTTTTCAAATGTCAACTCACATAGCACAGTTTAGGCTATGGTTGTTGTTCCTCAAAAACAGAGATTGGAAAAATAATGAAGGAACAGACTACAATGTCACACTCAGACTCAAAACCTTCGCAAAAGGCAGAGTTAATCAATTAAGGCCCACCGTGCCACTGTCCTTTCTCAGTCTCTGTCAAAACATGGATGTGTGTGTGCCCATACTTACATAAATATTTGTATATGTATATGTATGATCAGATATAACTTACCGTGAAATAAATAGGAACTAGACGAAAACGATGTTTGGAAAAGTTAGCACATTTCAAAAGATAGCCTGCTATTTCAAAATGCAATGGAAGTTTTTAGTATATGTAAATGCTGAAGAAAACACAGAGCAAATGGAAGAGATGGAGTAAGGAACACTAAAAAGAGATCCATGGAACCATCAACAAATGCCTATTCTACATTTATAAGTGAATAAAACCAACTGAGGGCAGGAACCAAGTCTATCCCCCTCTGTAAGAGGAGAGAGTCAGTGTTTGCTGAGTGCAGAACCTTTGAACAGTCTCTGAGACACACAGTTCTTGCTCTTAAAGGGTTTGGATCCTTGTTCTAGCTTCATGTTCCATCTACCATTTCTCAACCACTCTGCAGATTGGTTGGTCTCTAGTCTTATGTCTTGGGCACTGTGCTTCAAGCTCAGATAAGAAATGACTTTGAACTCTGGCTTTGATTTGTTCCATCTGCTAGCAACTTCTTCCAAAAGCCTGGATTCATTATATGCCCACCCTACCCCAGTTCCCTGGTGGCTCAGGTGGTAAAGCATCTGCCTGCAATGCAGGAGACTCAAGTTCGATCACTGGTTCAGAAAGATCCCCTTGAGAAGGAAATGGCAACCCACTCCAGTACTCTTGCCTGGAAAATTGCATGGACGGAGGAGCCTGGTAGGCTACAGTCCATGGGGTCGCAAAGAGTCAGACACTTTCTTTCTCTTCACCCCAGTCCCAGTGCCAACTTGAGTGAATGAAGTGTCCACCATTCTACAGGAATTTTCTCTTGACCTCCAGTGTACTGAAGTATTCAATAAATATTCCAATGAAGTTTTAGGGGATGAATAAATGGTTGAATAGATATTACACAGGAGAGCACTTGTCACATGAACAATCATTTTTAGAGTAAGGGTAATGTAGGCTGGAAGAGGATGACCACCATTTGAGAGAGAACTTTCATATAAAATTTTTTGAAACAGTAGATAATCAAGGGACATGCAAATTGAAAATATGGGGAAGTGGAAAATAAGAGCTTTAAACTGAAGCCTGCCTAATACAGAGGAGAGAAGAACAGATTCAGAGGGATATGTAATGAAGTAAAGCATTTTTTTCTCTTGGACAGGAAGTATGGAGAGAGAGAAAGGGAAGAGAAAGAAAAAAGATGTAATATTGGTTTGGCAAAAAAGTTCGTTCTGGTTTTTCCATAGACAGTTACGGAAAAACCCAAATGAACTTTTTAATCAACCCATTAGAAAGCCCAGAGAGTAGTTGTTGGACAGATAAACAGCAATTAAGAAGAATTTCTTACAAGTGATTGTTTTTAAATTTCTAACTTGAGTGACTTTTCTCTCGCAGCTAACTGACTCCTAATAGACATGGCTCCAATAGAATATAGACTCAATTGAGGGTAGGAATTTTTGCCTATTTTATTCACATCAAATAGAGTTTGGTGCAAAACAGGGGCTCAAAAGAGACATACATAAATCTACAAAGTTGAAGGTATGATTCAAGCTAAATGATGATTTTGTAATCTCCTTGCTGCACAGTCTAAATCGAAGGGGTTTATAAGTAACAGGGAATGTGAACCAGGGAATCTTCCGTTTGCCCCTTCAGATCTGTTATCCATGGTTCTCCATCCTGCTCTCTGCCTTCAGAGCCTGGTCTGTGCAAACCATATCAACATCTTCCTTATCCTTTACTTTCCAGGTGAGCTTGGCTTATGAAGACTTTCGGCAGAAGATCGGGGAGAAAATTCAATGAGGTCAGGGTATTTATTTCCGTATTTCCCTCCCTACCAGTTTGCCTTGAGCTCGATGGGTTCCTCAACCAAATCAATCTTCTCTACAAGACTCTGGCCTTCCAGGTCCCAGTAAGTGCTTTCTTATCTCCCTTCAGGCTGACCAGTACTAATATCTTTCCAGTTACCAGCACTAAAGTCTGTGGTTCTTGCAATATCTTTTATGATTTCTTTATATCCTGCCCACATCTTTATAAATAGTGCCTTTATTAATAACTCTTGAGATTATCCTAATTCAAGAGCACCCTCTGTTTCCTGTTGGGGTCCTGGCTAATAAAGGAAGAGTTCAAATTAGCTCTTTTCCAATATAATCTCTCTAATGTACATCTTGGCCTCTAAAAATGACAGTGCATTGAAAGTGGGTGAAGGAGGCAAATATTCATGAGAAGGAGGATGACATTTTAGCTAAGAGATTCTTCTGCAGCTGTATCTGATGGTTACAGCAAAGACAAATCAGTGACCTATATTTTTGCAAACCTTTCCATTTGCAGGCATGATCAATCTGTCCATAACATGCTATTATGAAAAAGATCACAGACTTACAGACTTGAGGAATACATAAAAAAAAATCTATCAGTCTGTTCCTTGCATAAAGCCATTTGTAACATTTCTTTCTTCCTGGGTTTGTAATGAGTATATGTATTGGAGAGGGAGGTGAGAGAAACTGAGAAATAATTCCCCGAGAATTGCTCAGTTCTGTATATACTGAAATTAGTCTGATTGTTTAACCATCTTACTGAGGTGCATTTTAAATGAATAGGACCTTAATTTGGGGCTTTACAGCTCAAGGAAATCCAGTTCTTTGAAAGAGCATAAGAAGATTGGCAAGCACATGAGCAATACCATTTCTCAGAAAATACATCAGAAGACTGGGTTTATCTTCAACACATGGCAGAGGCCATTCCAGCTAAGCCAATCAGCAAAGGTAAGTTGGCCACAACGTGAACCGTAGCTAGACCTTGGGTCGGGGACCAGATTTGTCTTGTTCATATTTTATGGCAAGTGCCATACAGTCATTGAATGAGAAACACAATACAAACCTACAAAAAAAAAAGACACTTAATATTTGTTGAAAGAATTCATGATAAGCCATCAAAACACCACAGAAAGGGGATATGGAAGAGGAAAAACAAGAAAAACGTGAGGATTTCTTTTCCAAGGGTTTTCTTTAGGCAATTTCTTTGGCTAGATCTGAGGAACTGGGCTTCTGGAGCCTAGTTTATTTGTGCATGTAATTATTTACATACTAAGTGTCCAGCAACAAATCATAACAGAGACACAGAAAACATGGCCTCTGCCTTCACAGAGATTATAAATTTTGTGTAGCTCTTTGATCATGGTTTTCTCCTTTGTTTTCTTTTCTGGCCTCAAGATACTTTGGAGAACTATTTGACATGCATAGCAGCCAGTGTTTCGGTGTCTTCTATTTTCACCTCAAGCTACCCATTCTTCCCAAGTGTGACCTAGGACAGTTGCCAAATTTATCTAATCCCTTCCTTATTTCTGTCCTTTTTTCCTAACTTTTTGGCTCCATTAAAAAAAAAATGAGTGGGTGATAATTCCACAGAAAATTGAGAGCAAATAAAAGGCATTGGGAAATGTGCATTTTCCTACTGGGGAAGGTGAGCCGAGGTAGAGGTAAGAACAACAAAGTGAGGAACTTTCCTGGTGGTCCAGTGACTGGGATTCTGCACTCCCAATGCAGGGGACTGAGGTTCGATCCCTGGTCAGGGAACTAGATTTCACGTGCTGCAACTAAAGATCCCACATGCCACAATGGAGATCGAAGATTCTGCATGCTGCAACTAAGACCCAGCACAACCAAATTAATATATATATATTTTTAAATAGCAACAAAGGGAGACAAAGCTTAGCATGCCTGCACCATGACTGTGTTCTAGAGGTGCTTCAGCTCTGGCAAATGCCTTGGTGGCTTTCTCAGCAAAGGTGAGTTTCAAAAGTCCTTTCAAAAAAGATTTACTAAAAGCTTGGAGCAGGGGCAGAATACTAGGGACAGCTGAAAGTTAGCTTTAGTCTTGGCTTTTATCCAAAATGTAATATTCCTTTTATCTCTCAACCTTTGAAAAGCTGATTAGCCAAACACCCACATCAACATTATTTCTGGCATCCTTAAATAACATCCATGTTATTAAAAAGGGATGTCATTCTTTCAAATGTATCATTAACATCTGAGTATTTACTTTTAAATATGTGTAATCTATAACCCGGAATAAAAATCTATTGATGAGATTTATAATGTCAAAATTCCATCAGTCCATTGTAGAATATGTATATACATATACATGGGGCTTCCCTGGTGGCTCAGACGGTAAAAGCGTCTGCCTGCAATGCGGGAGGCCCGGGTTCGATTCCTGGGTCGGGAAGATCCCCTGGAGAAGGAAATGGCAATCCACTCCAGTACTCTTGCCTGGAAAATCCCATGGATGGAGGAGCCTGGTAGGCTACAGTCCATGGGGTCGCAAAGAGTCAGACACGACTGAGCAACTTCACTTTCACTTTATACATAAAATGAGCAAGATATAATTTTTAAAGATGTAAGTGCTATATTTCACTAATATTTCAACATATATAAAACAGAGTTACTTTTAAAATAGGATGTTGTTATTTTTGCCCACTCACTGTTTTTTATTGTTGCTGTTGCTGTTGCTATTTTTTAGTTGCTAAGTCCTGTCAGACTCTTTTGCAACCCCATGGGCTGTAGCCTGCCAAGCTCCTCTGTCCATGGGATTTTCCTGGCAAGAACACTCGAGTGGGTTGCCATTTCCTTCTCCAGGGAATCTTCCTGACCCAGGGATTGAGCCCGAATCTCCTGCATTGGCAGGTAGATTCTTAACCATTGAGCCACTAGGAAAGCCCCTGCTGTCTTATTAAAAGTCCTTAGGTAATAGAAGAAACCATGGGTACCTGAAGAAGGTAAAATGTGCCCAGGGTGCTGTGAATCTTGGGGAAGAACAGACATAGATCTGTTTCCTAGATAAGAGCCAAGGAACTGCTGTCCCTTGGTTTGAGCCCACTTAGATCAAGATTTTCACCTCGAAAAAGATGAGACTCAGAGACCATAAAGGACAGTCCTGCAGTTATTCTACGGTGACCTAGGCTAATCTCTGTCTCTTTGGAGGCAGTCTGATTTGGAATTTTAAGGTCCTTTCCCACACAGACCCAGGGATCAGTGAGTCCAACATCTTTCTCCTTTCACAGATGACAGAATTAGGTGCCAGAAAATTATGTGACATATTTATTGTCACAAAGCTAAATGAAGCCTAAATATTACCACTCTTGAAGAAATAAGAATGAGATAATTAAATTAAGAGAGACCAATCTCTGATATGCAAATCTATTTAATTAAAAATATATTTGAATTAAATAAATATAGATGGAAATGCATCCCACTGGTGCATTTAGGTTGGCACACTGGACAGGCATCATATTAATAAGTGAACCAAGCCTTTTTATTAACATTGCACAACCTTCAGGAATAATTAAAATCCAGTTCCCTTTGAAAATAAACTCTCCATCTTCCATTTAGGATAGTGATTCTCAAACCGTGCAGCTCAGAGTCCTCTCAAGGTCCCAATGTGGGGGTAATGGGACTTTGAGGACCTGACTTTGCTTCAGCTGGAACATCCCCATTATCCCACTTCTGTTCATTTCATATATTGAGGGGAAAATAAATTCACATTGTATGTGTGCATACACACACACACATATGCAAGTGTATATGTATTTTTTCTTATTCTAAAATAAGTACAGATGGGAGGACTTCCCTGGTGGTCCAGTGACTAGAATTCTGTGCTTCCAATGTAGGGGCCCAGGTTCCATTCCTGGTCAGGGAACTAGGTCCCACATGCTCCAGCTGAGAGTTGACATGCCACACCTAAAGATCCCACATGCCACAACTAAGATCTGGCAGGGCCAAATGAATAATACAATAAATTTTTTAAAATAAATATTTTAAATAAATAAGTACAGGCTGGACATGTCTGCACCATGTGCCTCCTGATACGATATCCTAAGAACAATGTGCCATTATTTCATTGGCTTTCCTGACAAAGATGCATAACCAGTTCTATTCATGAGAAAAAGGCAGATGAACCCGAATTGAAGGCTATTCAGTGATGTGCTAGAGTTGGCTCATGCGGAAAGCTCCTGAGAGCTGACTGTGCACAGTTCTCTCCAATGGCCCATTCAGCAACACCACATCAGAACTTTGACATCAGCCACCATGGGGATATTTACACCACAGAAATTATCAAATGCTACACAGCAAAAAAATTTTCAGCTAGACATCTGTTAAACATTTACCAGATCACTGCTGGACATTATACAAAATAATTGGCCTGTATGTTTTGAAAATGTCAGTGCTATGAAAGACAAATAGTCCTGAGAAAATGTTCTGTATTAAAAGAAACTAAAGAATCACAACAGTTAGGTACATGCATAAACATTGATTGGTTCCTGGACAGGAAGCATATTTTGTTCTCAAATATATTCGTGAAATAATTTGTAAAACTGTGATATGAATTTTAGATTAGATAAAACTTTGGCTAAGACTCCACACTCCCAATGCAGCAGACCCAGGTTTAATCCCTGGTCAGGGAACTAGATCCCACATCCCACAACTCTGAGTTCTCATGCCTCAACTAAAGATCCCGCATGCTGCAACTAAGACTGAAAATCTCATGTGCTGCAACTAAGACTCAGTGCAGCCAAATAAACAAATGAATAGTTTTTTAAATGATATTATTTTATATAATGTTAGTGTAAATATGAAGTTCAGGAAATGTAACATAATACAGTATCATTAATGGGTAAAGGTGTAAGATGTATTCAGTATAGTATAGAGTGATTCAGGAAAAATAATACTTAAAAATATACAGAGAGAGAAAATGATAAAGCAATGTCGAAAATATCCAATTGGCGCATTAGGTATACAAAGATCTTTGTACTCTTCCTGCATTTCCTCGGAAATTTGTTGCATATGCATTTCTTAACTTTTGATTCTGAGAAAATTTCAAACATATGGGGAATCCATTAAACCTTGCCAATCATCAGAGAAATGCACAGTAAAACATTAAAATCATGTTTTAAATCATTAAAATCATAGAATCATTTAAAATGATAACACCCAATGCTAGCAAGCGAAGTGAAAATGTTTGGTGGATTTTAAACTCCCACAAACATTTTGGAAAGCAATCCAGTAATATTTCAAAAGCTGTCTAAATATTCATAACCCTGTGACTACGTTTCTCTTTTCAAATTTGAGACTGCTCTATGGTGCAAAAATTACAAAGAAACTCATGAAAAGCTATAATTATGAAGACTGTGTAACAACATGGAAGAGGTATTTTTATGTAAAAAGTCAAAATATAAAATAGTCTATAACTACAAAATTATTTAAAATACATATATGAATACTGGAAGGCAATACCAAAAAATGAAAGCAGTTGCTCTATTAGTACCATGAAATAAAGAGAAAGGTTTTCTACATAAAACATCTTTTAACTTGTGATTTATAGCTGTATGGTTAAAATATTATAACTTTCAAATTGAGATTCATTTTTATAAATATAACATTTGCTATAAAAATAAGTTCAGGGAGGGACTTGAACCCACAACACTGACTCCACTGCACAATTTTCCCATGGCCTGAAGCTGCATTAGAAAACAGGAAGTACAGATCTTTTGAGATTATTGGTGGGTTTTTCCTTCTTTTTGACATCCTTCTTCTTAATATCCCACATCTCAGATGCATGCTCTGTGTTTTGAATAGCTGTGGTGGTGGTGGTTTAGTCGATTAGCTGTGTCTGATTCTTGGTACCCCATAGACGCTAGCCTGCCAGGCTCCTCTGTCCATGGAATTCTCCAGGCAAGAATACTGGAATGGGTAGCCATTCCCTTTTCCAGGGAATCTTCCTGACCCAGGGATTGAACCCAGGTCTCCTGTATCACACACAGATTCTTTAAGAAAAGTATATATCACAGACAGTAATTCCCCACTAAATACGAAATGCCACATTTCCACTCCTAAAAGGATTCACATTTTTAAAATGCTGGGTTGGCCAAAAAGTTCATTCGGGTTTGGGGGCAGTGTACTCGAACGAAGTTTTTGGCCAACCCAATAGAAAGCGTTTACAGAATACAACCACAGACCCAAGTGACATGCTATAAGCTTCAAAGTACAAATACAGGGAAACAATACCCACGAAAGTAATTTCTAACGGTGATGTTTCAAAGACACTTGAGGAACAGCAAGGAGAGCAGTAGAAGAGACTTTCCTAGGGCCCATGGAATGATGTCAAGGGAAACAGCCAGTGCTCCGGCTCTGAGGCACCATGTCTCACACAAACTCTACACATATGCTATTTTTCTTCCTCCACTCCCCTGTCAGCTCAGGCACTAGCAAATGATAGCATTCTTCATGCTGAGTTTTTCTTTCTCCCAGTCACTTGTTCGTAAATTTCCCCTACTGCATCACTGAAATCTGTCTCAACACTCCTGATAAATACCTCATGCCCTTACCTCCTATCATCCATAACATTATCGCCCTCTTTCCTAGGGTTTCTCTTTATATTCAGCTCCAAAGACTCCAGTGAGTGTTTTCTCACTGTTCATCTTCTTACAAAAGCAGGGAAAGAAAAAACTCAGCTTTCCAACTAATTGGATCATTTCCATGTGTTTTTAAGAAAGAGGGCAAAATGGTCAAGCTTGCTTTCAAGAAGTCTTCAAGGCATCTCTTCGGCTGTTTTTCTGAACTCCACTTCTCTGCTCTCTCTCATTAGCTCTCATTTCCTCTCCTGCAAAGCTGAAGAGCCAGGGTCAGGAAAAGGCTGTGGGACGGGTTGTTTTGACAAGTACAATTGCAAAGGAGGTGTTCTTTATAGCCATAAGGAATTGTTTTGGAAGCTTTTCCTCTGAAATAGTTTGGGAAACATAGAGAACACAATGCAATCATATAGTTTATAACAAATGTGTAACAAATATGGGCATAAATACTACTCTATTTATTGTGTGGCTAGGGATAATATGAATTTGCACAGCAGAGAAATACAAAGACCCAATCATTTGAGTGGGGTAATACTCCTTAGAAAGTGAGTGTAAACTCAGTTGTGTCTGACTCTCTGCAACCCTATGGACTGCAACCCACCAGGCTCCTCTGTACATGGCATCTACTGGAGTGGGTTGCCATTTCCTACTCCAGGGGATTTTCCTGACCTAGGGATTGAACCTGCATCTCTTTTGTCTCCTGCATTAGGCAGGTGAATTCTTTACCACTGAGCCACCTGGGAAGCCCAGAGAATCCACCTGCAAATGCAGGAAACGTGGGTTTGATCCCTGATCCAGGAAGATCCTACATGCCATGGAACAAAGCCAGTGTGCCACAACTATTGAGCCTATATCCCTATGCCATGGGATTGGCCAGTGTGGATGCTGGTAGAGTCTCTTCCAATCACCTAAGAGTTGCTGACCCTAGGATGAACCATCAACTCACCAGCATCTGTGCTATTTCATTCTCCCTAACATCTTCCTTCCTTCCTTCCACTTCCCAAAATGCTGGGCATGTTGATGGTAGATAACCCCCTGCTTTCAGCCCCTATAAGGATTGCTTTGGTGAAAAAAAAGTCCCCTTATCTAAGGTTATCCCCTGCTACCCACTCAATAACTCATCAACATAGGAGTATAAGGGCTTTGGCTGAGATTGCATTACAGCCTAACTTCTCCCTCTGCCTAGTCTTGCTTTCATCCTTCCCTGCATATAATAATTACCCTGCACATTAACCTCGGTTTTAGCCTAATTTCCAGGGAATTCAACCTGCAACACCACTCTGAGGTGTTTCAAGAAGAAAAGAGATTTCATATCTGGAATTAAGCCACAAAAGTGTTGAGCAGACGGAGGGGCAGAAAGGGGAAGGTGGATGTTCTCCAGAAGTCGGGAAGAAGCTTCTACTGCCCAGGTATGTTCCCAGTGCTGTGTGTTGACTGGTCTAGAGAAGAGGCCACATACAGAGCACTTGCTGAAATGAGAGTCAATGCCCAGTTAAGTATGTGATGCTCCATGGCCATTCTCCAAGACTCCAATACCTTCTGTGTATAAGTGGGAGTGCAATAGAAATCTTCTTTCCCATCATCTTTCAAATTATTCATGATGACACCAGTATTTGCAGTTACCATAGGAAAAGAACGCTGCTTTTGGCTTATTATTCTGTTGTGTGTGTTTGTGTCAGTCACTCAGTCGTGTCCGACTCTTTGACCCAAGGGACTGTAGCCCGTCAGGCCCCTCTGGCCATGGAATTCTACAGGCAAGAATACTGGAGTGGGTTGCCATTTGGTTCTCCAGGGGATCCTCCTGACCCAGGGACTGAACCCGGGTCTCCTGCATTGCAGCCAGATTCTTTACCATCTAAGCCACCTATCCTGGTAAGGAAAGGAAATTCCAGAGGTTCTCACTAAGCCATTATAATAGGAATGGCTGTCACTGTATGATCCCAGGAGCCAATGTTCAGATTCTGCCAGATGTTCAGTATGTCTATCCTATCCAGGATTCCAACACCAGGGAAATGATCATAGTCTTTGCCTAAAACTCTACTAGTCACCTAGCCTCTAACCACCTAACCTCTAACACCTCCCCTAACCACCTAACCTTCCTGGCCACCACCCTGTGGCCCACAGCAGCAATTGAGAACTCCAGGGTTAGCACTGAGCCTCTGTCTGGTTACCCTTGATACGGCTCTTTCCCATTCCCCATTCCATGTTCACTCTGAGAAATGGCTCTAAGACTTTGGGAAGAAGTTTAAAGGCATATTTACAGCAGAACCTTATGGCCATGTCACCAGGATTCTTCTTTCAAGAGATCCACTATCCCCGTTATTCAAGGGGCTTTGTTTCTTTGACCTGGCTTAGGTCAGGTCTGTGAGAAGCCACGATTTTGTGATAATTCAAGCATGGTCTCTCTTTAAGCTTGTCACTATGTAACACACATTTTGTGTTACAATAGAGATGATCCTGGATTCTATAGCGTGTGGGCTCGTCTTGCTATGAGGCAGCTAAAGCTGAGTGACCAGAGCACAGGGAGAGGTGCCACACTGACCTTAGCCTGCTTTAGTCAGCCATGCAAAGAGGGTTTAATTATGGACATACATATCTTGATTTCCTAAGTCCCTGGATATGTGCCATCTGTTAAAAGAAAGAAAGAAAGAAACTACAAGCTCTCCCACACATCTTACAGAACAAATAAACTCAGTTCAGTTCAGTCACTCAGTCATGTCCGACTCTTTGCAACCCCATGGACTGCAGCATGCCAGGCTTCCCTGTCTATCACCAACTTCTGGAGCTTGCTCAGACTCATGTCCATTGAGTTGGAAGTCAATAAAAACATTACATCCTGTGAATCGTAGTAATGCTCCAAGTTCAAGCCCCAAGTCTTAGGATAACTTGTTTGAGGTCACACATTTGGAAGAGGTGGGCTTTACTCTCAGGCTTGCCTCCATCTAACTCCCATTATAGTCTTCTGAGTGGATAGATAAAGAGAAACATCATGCTTGCATTCAAAGTAACACTAGGCAGAAAACTTCCAAAACCTAGTAATAATAATCAAGGTGGAAATCCACCTTGAAGTTTCTGTTTAAATAGTAACAATCAGCACTTTGGAGGCAACATGACATAGGGAGTCAGTGATTGTTGTTCGTTCTCTCTGGGGCACTTAAAATCCAACCAAGACTTGATCATTTAGTCAGGCAGGACCTGGCTCCTTAACTGAATGTGAAACCTAAGGACTTTGGGGCCTGGACATATTCATACACAAGGCATCACACTTTAATAATTAACCATATATTCGTGGTAAAATATGTTTCTGCCACATGTGCTCTTTCTTTTTCTAATTAATCAGGTTCATTAGATTTCACTCATATGATTTTAAAAGAGACGGATCTTCAACACAACATCCATTTTCTAATCAACACATGAAATAGGGTAATTCTTGTCCATGCCTCCGCCTGAAGTTAGGAATTCATTCTTAGTTTCTAGTAAGAAAAAACATCCCCTCGCCCAAAGCAAAACAAAATTATGTAAAAGCAGACAGAGCTCTTCCCTCCCCTAATTCATTTGCAATTCTAATGTTCACTCATATATATTTCAGGCACTGATATATGATGAAGCTGTTTATTTTCCAGAGTTAAATGTGGCATGATTATTTTTTTCCTCCTTCTCTCTTCTTCATTCTCTCAGAGGCACTTAAAATCAGTTTCATTCTCCATCAACTTAACTCTCACATTTTCTTGGCTGTGATTGCAAGATCATCTCAAAAGCAAAATTTACTGGAACAGGCGTTTCTCACTGTTTTCTTCAGCCTTAATAATGTTAAGATATTATAATGTTATCTTATTAAGATATTAACAAGTACAATGAATACAATGATTATATTGATGAGCTCTCATTTGTGAAGTATGATAAAAAGAAGAAGCAAAGTTCAGTTAGTCTTGGAAAATCCCAACTCCAAATTTGAATGAAAATCTATTAATGAAGTGCTGGTTATTATGGATAATGTGTTGTTTCACAACTACGTTCTTAGAAAATGTATCATTGAAGATACTAAGAGTGTCTGATACTCAAAATCCATCAAGAAAATATCTGCATTACTAAATTTTCATAGCTGCTTGCTGCTGCTGATGCTAAGTCGCTTCAGTCGTGTTCGACTCTGTGTGACCCCATGGACGGAAGCCCACCAGGCTCCCCCGTCCCCGGGATTCTCCAGGCAAGAACACTGGAGTGGGTTGCCATTTCCGTCTCCAATGCATGAATGTGAAAAGTGAAAGTGAAGTTGCTCAGTCGTGTCCGACTCTTAGTGACCCCATAGACTGTAGCCCACCAGGCTCCTCCGTCCATGGGATTTGCCAGGCAACAGTACTGGATTAGGGTGCCATTGCCTTCTCCGCATAGATGCTTGAGGACACTCTAATTATATAGTGAACACCATGGCTCTGAATTGAAAGCAACTTGCCAAGTCATTTCAAAGTGGCAAACCTAATACTGCTTTGTTTGAAGAAAGAATGTTAGAAAATGACTCCCTGCCATTTTTTTTTTTAAATTAGTGAACAAGTCCCCAGCCTCCCTGTGGCCCAGAGGGAGTAGAAATACAACCCAAGTTGTACCTTTTTGTCTAATAGTAGGGAAAAGAAAAATATAATAGACAAACAAAATGTCTGGCAGAGGGGCAGTATTCACTGCAGTCTCTGCAGAGTGACCCAGACCTGGGCACAGAAAGAACCTTTCATGAGATTAACCAAATAACATATCTGATATTCTGAAAGTGTTAGTCGCTCAGTCGTATCCAACAGTTTTGTGACCCCATGGACTGTAGCCACCAGGCTCCTCTGTCCACGGGATTCTCCAGGTAAGAATACTGGAGTGGGTTGCCATTCCCTTCTCCAGGGGATCTTCCCAACCCAAGGGTCGAACCAGCATCTTTTGTGTTTCCTGCATTGCAGGCAGATTCTTTACAACTGAGCCACCAGGGAAGCCTGATCTTCTTAAAAGTTTGCAGCATATTTGCATTATGTTTATACATGTGAAAATTGAAAAGCCTTGTTCACCAAGATAGATAAACCAATGGAAATCATTTAAGCCACTTTACTCCCAACTATATGCTAAAAGTCAAATAGTTATGTCACCAGAAATCATTTTTAATGATGAATCAATTGTTAATCTAATGAGGTCTGCTTCAAAAGAAGGAATTAGAAATCATATGATTCACAAATAGACTTGTTGCCCCAGTCAATTCATTCATTCACTTTCTAGTTTCTGGAAAGTATGTTAAAAACACTTCACTAAAATTTATTAAATGAGTTTATTATTACTCTTTCACTTAGCAGTACCTTGTGTAATATCCTATATGCAGAAAGTGTTGGAAAAATTGAGATGCTAAGCTTTTATACACTGTTTATTATTATCATGTAAGTTAAATGCTGTTTTCACCAAACTCTTGGAGCAGAAAAGAGACACCAAAACAATGGTGAATTAAATGTCTCATCTTCTCTTTATTAGTAATGTTTAAAATACAGACGTAATAAGCTTTGTGAAAGACTGGTATTTCCCATTATGCTTTGATTATTTTTTTTTTGAGTTTTCATATCCTTAGAAGGACAAAGTGTTAAGCCTTGTTATGAATTGTCAGATAGATGAAATAAGGCATGCCATCTTCATTTTTTTCCTCCATGCTTCTTGTGAAGTTGTGGCATAATAATGCTACTATTCTCTACAGAGGCAGCCTCAATAATGCATCCTTAGGTGCTGATCTTGTCCCCAGAAGCAGACCCTGAGTTGAGAATCATGTGTGAGTGACTTATTAAGAAAATAGGTGTTCCTAGCAGAAAGCAGGCAGGGAGTGAGGAAAGCAGAGCAGAGCTGGAGAAGAAACACACCAGGAGTAGGATTCCATGTGTGATCTTAGTTTTCGGACCAGGGATCAAACCCATTCCCACTGCATTGTAAACTCAGAGTCTTAACCACTGGACCACCAGGGTAGCCTTTGGGCTTTTCCATTCCCGTACCAGTCAGCCATTGACTATGAGCCACAGTGGGCGTCGGGAGGTGAGGGGATGGAGGGACATAAATGCCAAGCATTCCTGTCTCTCAATGTCCCCAGATAAGGCAAATCTAAGATCATGTCATCCAGTCCCATCACTTCAAGGCAAATATATGGAAACGGTGATAGATTTTATTATCTTGGGCTCCAAAATCACTGAGAAAGGTGACTGCAGCCATGAAATTAAAAGATGCTTGAGCCTTGTAAGGAAAACTATGACAAGCCTAGACAGTGTATTAAACCTAGACAGTGTAGACATTTGCCTACAAAGGTCCATATAATCAAAGCTATGGCTTTTCCAGTAGTCATGTACAGATGTAAGAGTTGGACCTTAAAGAAGGCTGAGTGCCAAAGAATTGATGCTTTTGAAGTATGATGCTGGAGAAGACTCTTAAGAGTCCCTTGGAAAGCAAGGAGATTAAACCAGTCAGTCTTAAAGGAAATCAACCTTGAATATTCACTGGAAGGACTGATGCTGAAGCTGAAGCTCCAATACTTTGGCCACGTAATGCAAAGATCGGACTCATTGGAAAAGACCCTGATGCTGGGAAAGATTGTGGGCAGGAGGAGATGAGGTGGCAGAGGATGAGAAGTCTGGATGGCATCACCAACTCAATGGATATGAGTTTGGGCAAACTCTGGGAGATAGTGAAGGACAGGGAAGCCTGGCATGCTGCAGTCCAATGGGTCACAAAGGGTCAGACACAACTGAGCAACTGAACAACAACAAGACAACCCTAACAGTTCAAGGGTACTTCTATAAAGAAGGGGGCAGGTATGAGTCACTGAGAGCAAACCACGCAGAAGCTAGGGTTTGGGCAAATAGCATCAGTATAGGGGAGCAAGGCAACAACAGTAACATCATCTACTCCGTCTTCAATTAACTTACTCTCCTTTCCAGTCTCACTCTCCCCATGCTTTTGGTCTTGCTTCCTGAGATCACATCCCAAATAAACTACTTGCACCATAAACTTGTCTTAGGTTCTACTCTCAAAGTCACACTAATGAGTGTCTCCTCCCATTAGGAGGAATAGCTTTCAGGCTCTTCCTCAAACTAAGAAGGACTTCCTCCATACCTAGATACATTCAGAGCAGAGCTTCTCTCTTCAAACTTAATTTTATTTATTGAGTACCATATAACCATTTACTTCTCTACATACAGAGTAAGCAACTGTTCTGTATAATTTGCATTACTTGAGAGTTATTTCCACTGGAAGGAATCTCCCCAGTAGGAAGGAACTCAAAGTTTCCCAGTCAAGCTTGCCATAATTTGCTGTATTTATTGTTGGTGATTCTACATCAGCACCATGTGCTGTAGCCCAAGTAATATAAGTAGAAAAATGTGTTTTATAAAAGTGATCAGTCTTGATCAGTCTTGATTCCTTGGATTCAAGAAGTCACTCCAGCTTTCCCCTCCTTAGTCCTTTCTTTCTTGTTCCACTCTCGAAACCTAGGCAATGAGTTGAAATGATTCCTATTTGTTCTTAAAAACACTACTTGAAGATACAAGGGACAGACTTGAAAAAATATTTGCAAAACACATACCTAATTTTTAAAAAAAAGACTTAAAAAATAAAATAAAAGACTTGCCCTCAAAATTAAACAGTAGGAAAACAAGCTAATTTTTTAAAAAATAGGCAGATCTGAACAGACACTTCACCAAAAAGATACAGGTGACAAATAAATACATTAAAAGATGTACAACATCATTCATCACTGCGTGTGTGCTAAGTTGTTTCAGTCATGTCCGACTCTTTATGACCCCATGGACTATAGCCCACCAGGCTCCTCTTTCCTTGGGATTTCCCAGGCAATAATACTGGAGTGGGTTGCCATGCCCTCTTCCAAGGGATCTTTCTGACCCAGGCATCAAACCCACATCTTTTAAGTCTGCTCTATTGGCAGGTGGGTTCTTTACCACTAGTGCCACCTGCGAAGCCCCAGTAGCCATTAGTTCAGTTCAGTTCAGTCGCTCAGTCATGTCCGACTCTTTGTGACCCCATGAATTGCAGCACGCCAGGCCTCCCTGGCCATCACCAACTCCCGGAGTTCACTCAGACTCACGTCCATCGAGTCAGTGATGCCATCCAGCCATCTCATCCTCGGTCATCCCCTTCTCCTCCTGCCCCCAATCCCTCCCAGCATCAGAGTCTTTTCCAATGAGTCAACTCTTTGCATGAGGTGGCCAAAGTACTGGAGTTTCAGCTTTAGCATCATTCCTTCCAAAGAAATCCCAGGGCTGATCTCCTTCAGAATGGACTGGCTGGATCTCCTTGCAGTCCAAGGGACTCTCCAGAGTCTTCTCCAACACCACAGTTCAAAAGCATCAACTCTTCGGCGCTCAGTCCAACTGTCACATCCATACATGACTACTGGAAAAACCATAGCCTTGACTAGACGGACCTTAGTCAGCAAAGTAATGTCTCTGCTTTTGAATATGCTATCTAGGTTGGTCATAACTTTCCTTCCAAGGAGTAAGCGTTTTTTAATTTCATGGCTGCAGTCACCATCTGCAGTGATTTTGGAGCCCCCCCAAAAATAAAGTCTGACACTGTTTCCACTGTTTACCCATCTATGTCCCATGAAGTGATGGGACCAGATGCCATGATCTTCATTTTCTGAATGTTGAGCTTTAAGCCAACTTTTTCACTCTCCACTTTCATTTTCATCAAGAGGCTTTTGAGTTCCTCTTCACTTTCTGCCATAAGGGTGGTGTCATCTGCATATCTGAGGTTATTGATATTTCTCCTGGCAATCTTGATTCCAGCTTGTGTTTCTTCCAGTCCAGCGTTTCTCATGATGTACTCTGCATAGAAGTTCAATAAGCAGAGTGACAATATACAGCCTTGAAGTACTCCTTTTCCTATTTGGAACCAGTCTGTTGATCCATGTCCAGTTCTAACTGTTGCTTCCTGAACTGCATACAGATTTCTCAAGAGGCAGGTCAGGTGGTCTGGTATTCCCGTCTCTCAGAATTTTCCACAGTTTATTGTGATCCACACAGTCAAAGGCTTTGGCATAGTCAATAAAGCAGAAATAGATGTTTTTCTGGAACTTTCTTGCTTTTTCCATGATCCATCGGATGTTGGCAATTTGATCTCTGGTTCCTCTGCCTTTTCTAAAACCAGCTTGAACATCAGGAAGTTCACGATTCACGTAATGCTGAAGCTTGGCTTGGAGAATTTTGAGCATTACTTTACTAGCATGTGAGATGAGTGCAGTTGTGCGGTAGTTTGAGCGTTCTTTGGCATTGCCTTTCTTTGGGATTGCAGTAGTCATTGGAGACATTCAAATTAAAAGTACAATGAAACACACACTCTCTAGAATGGCTAGAGAGTCTACCCATTTGTTTGAATAGCTTGTTGAGGCTATATTGCAACCCAGCTTCTCAATCTGCCCAACCCTAATTCCTTCCTTTCTTCTATAAATGTTGACACCAAGGGTATTTCCTAAGAAATCTTCTGCAGACTTAACTTCCTTTTCAAATCTGCTTCTCAGGAAACCCAAGTTGAGACAATTCTCCATCTAGTTTCCACTTTGAAGCTCCTGGGATTTTTGGCCAGCACTGCATAGGAGAATCTTCAATGTGAGGGAGTTAAAGAGAAACTGAGCCACTTCCTTTTATTTTTTAAGTGTTTATTTTTTTAATTGGAGGATAATTGCTTTACAATGTTGTGTTGGTTTTGGCCATATAACAACGCAAGTCAGTCATAATCATATTCATATCCCCTCCCTGTTGAGCCTCCCCTCTCCTATCCCACCCATCTAGGTTGTCACAGAGCACCAGGCGGGGCTCCCTGAGTTATATAGCAGCTTCCCACTAGTTATCTATTTTACACATGATAGTGTATATATGTCAATGCTCCTTTCTCAATTATCCTACCCTCTCTTTCCCCTGCTGTGTCCATTCTCTACTTTCATGTCTCTATTTCTTCCTTGTAAATAGGTTCATCAGTACTCTCTTTCTAGATTCCACATATACATAATATACAATACTTGATTTTCTCTTTCCTACTTCATTCTGTGTAAGAGGCTCTGGGTTCATCCAACTCACTACAACTGACTCAAATCTGTTCCATTTTATGGCTGAGGAATATTCCATTGTATATATGTACCACATCTTCTTCATCCATTCGTGTGTTGATGGACATCTAGGTTGCTTCCATGTCCTGGCTATCGTAAATAGTGCTGCAATGAACACTGGGGTGCATATGTCTTTTTGAATTGTGATCTTCTCAGGGTATATGCTCAATGGTGGATTTCTGGGTCATACGGTAGTTTTATTCCCTGGAGAAGGAAATGGCAACCCACTCCAGTATCCTTGCCTGAGAAATCCCAAGGACAGAGGAGCCTGACAGGCTATGGTCCATAGGGTTGCAAACAGTTGGACACAACTGAAGCAACTTAGCACCCCAAAGATAAACATGTCCTAATCCTTGTACTGCAATGCTGGAGACCTGGGTTCGATCCCTGGGTCTCGAAGATCCCCTGGAGAAGGAAATGGCAACCCATTCCAGTATTCTTGCCTGGAGAATCCCATGGACAGAGGAGCCTGGTGGGCTGCAATCCATAGGGTCGCAAAGAGTCAGACACGACTGAGCAAACCTGTGAGTATTTTCCTTAGCTGCCAAAAGACGCTCTGCAGTTGTGATTAAGTTAAGGATCCTGAGATGGGGAAATCGGCCTGGATTATCCAGATGGGTCCAATATAATTACTACGGTCCTTATAAGGAATAGAAGGAGGTAGGAGAGTCAAAGTCAGAGAGAGAAGTAATGCTGAAAGCAGAGGATGGAGAGGAGAGAAGATGCTATGCTGCTGACTTTAAAGAAGAAAGAAATGATCATGAGCCAAGGGATACAGGTGGCTTCTAGAAAGTGGAAATGGCAAGGGAATGGATTTTCCTCAAGATATCCCAGAAATAATAAAGTTCTGTTGGCACCTTAATATTATCCCAGGAGATCCATTTCAGATTTCTGACCTCCAGAACTGTAATATAACAACTTTGTATTGTTTAAAACTCATAACTCTATAGTCATTTGATATAGCCAATAATAGGAAACTCATACAAAAGACCTCAGCCAGTTCCATGGGGAGCTCTAAAGCTGAGATAGCCTTTTGGACTTGTTCCAAGTTCGGTTGATGGACTGGGCATTTATTTATACTTGCAAATAAACCGTCCACTGGATGCAGATTGTTCTCCAGATGAAGGTGTAACCTTGAGCAAGGAAGTTTTTCAACAAAGGGCAGTTCCTAAAGAGGGCTTATAGCACTCCCAGAGGCTGAGGCAATCAGTGCTTAAGTCCTGGAAGGATGAGAAGACGGATCTGGGCAGCCGACTACAGAATCCACTGTACTTTGCAGTTCTTGCAGTACTGATATGTAGTCCCAGGAGGGAAAACAAATTCAGCTGGATGTGTATTACCAAGCAAATTAAACTTTTGTATCCTATTCTTACTTCAGCATTCTTGAGCTTACTTCCTTTTTAGTGGGGTGGGAGGGTGGAGAAGGGGGACTGCTACATTTATGTTCTGTATGCCTCAGTTCCCTTGGGTCTCTACAGTTAAGAAAAGCTTCAGAGAGCAAAATTTTCCCAGAAACTACTCAAGGAGCAAGATCAATACAATTATTCTGAAACATGCTAAAAGTTAAAGAAAGAGATACTGTTTAGCTGAGAACGCTAGAGGGAAAATTAGGAGTTCCTTTTAAGAAACACATTTCTAAAGATTAGGTCTTTGAAGAACACGCCAAATGATGCAATTCTAACTTCACACATGTTGTCAATGTCATTAGTTGAAATATTATGAGAAACTGTTAAATGAATGTTTATAGGGTGTAAAAGAGTGAATTTGTTTTTAACACAGCAAGAGTTACATTTTTGGCCACTTTGCATTTTATCACTACAATCTGTTATCATTTGATTCTTAGAACATAAAAATATAATTATTCCTTTGCATAGGCTATTTTTAACAGAGATACCCAAATCCTGTATACAGTGTGAAATATTTCCATTTCCACATGTTCAAACTTTCATTACACTCGCATGAACTAATTCACTAGTCTCCCTTACTTGTCCCTCTGCTACCTAAGTCACCACTTCAATCCATTAAGCACACTGTAGCCAGATTAATCTTTTTGAACAGCATCTTTGATTATACCATGCTATTATTTAAATCTGTTTAGCATTTTCTCAATGTCTGACTAGTTGTAAAGTCTTCTCCTTGGCATTCAAAACCCTTCATATGTTGCCCCCAAAATACCTTTCCAGATTTCGTACTAACGAATGGCAACCCACTCCAGTATTCTTGCCTGGAGAATCCCATGGACAGAGGAGCCTGTTGGGCTACAGTCCATTGGGTTGCAAAGAGTCTGACACGACTGAGTCACTAACACTTTCACTTTTCAATCCCCATGATCCCAGCCAAATTGTGATGCTTCTTGTTCCCCGAAGAGTTTGTCCTGATCTGCTTTTGTTACTGCTCTACCTTCAACCAGGAACATTTTATCCACTCTTGGTAGTTAAAACCTTATGATCCGAAAAACCAAATGTTACAAACCACCACAGAAAGCCTTTGCTGATTCAACTAAGTAGATGGGATCTCTCCTACTTCCAATTCTCTATAAGACTCCTGTCCTAGATAGACATTATTTTGATTGCTGCTAATAGAAAGCTACTCAAACGGTTTACAGAAAAGGGGATTTAACTGAAATATAAGGAGTAACATAAAATCTAATGCCCCAAATGGCAGCCACAGCTCATGAGATCTGAGAGAAAAACTAACCCAAAAAAGCAAAAGAGATTGTTATGGAAAACACAAAATTAGTTTTTAGCAGTTGGAAACTTGATTTATAGAAATAAAAATAAATGGGTTGAAGAGCAGAATGGACATAGTTGAAGAAATTATCTGAGAGAATCACTCTGCTCCATCTTCCAATACACTAATTAATTCAGCAAAAAGATTTGGGAGAATTAGGACAGAAAATGAAAGTGGATTAAAGGAAAGCGGTGTACAGATATTGAAATTTTAGATGTTGATAGAAAAACAGCAATTTATAACAAAAAAAAATCTCAACTTAATAGCAAGCACTAGCATTGGAGAATGGCAACCCACTCCAGTGTTTTTGCCTTGAGAATCCCAGAGATGAGGGAGCCTGATGGGCTGCCATCTATGGGGTCACACAGAGTCAGACACAACTGAAGCAACTTAGCAGCAGCAGCAGCAGCAGCAGCAGCAGCAACATGGATATAAGATGAATAGCTTCCAGAATATTAGAGGAACATTTAATATTCTGTGGAGGGCAAAGGATGGAGAGAGTAAGGAGTACAGGAATCTTATTTGCTTGTTTCCTTTAAGTTTTACTAAAACAATAGATGGCAAGGGATCTTATTTTTGTTTTAATGTGTGTTTATGCTTTACTAGTGAAGTTATTCATTGGAGAAGGAAATGGCAACCCACTCCAGTGTTCTTGCCTGGAGAATCCCAGGGATGGGGGAGCTTCATGGGCTGCTGTCTATGGGGTCGCACAGAGTCGGACACGACTGAAGTGACTTAGCAGCAGCAGCAGCAGCAGCAGCAGCAGCAGTGAAGTTATTCAAGTTTTCATATGTTTATTTGGTTATTCACATTTTTTTGTAAATTGCATATATATATATATATATCAGACAAGGTTTTAATATCTGTAACTTTGTGTTACTATAAATCAATAAAAAGCAAAGAACCTGATAGATGTATGGGCAAAGTGTATATATATATGTACATATGTACATATATATATATATACAAAGTGTGTATATATATATATACTATGTACATATGTACATATGTATATATGTGTGTATATATGTATGTATACATATATGTACATACATATATATACACATATACATATGTGTGTGTGTGTGTATACACACATATGTACATATGTACATATATATACACTTTGCCCATACATCTATCAGGTTCTTTGTCATTTTATTGATTTATAGTAACATAAAGTTACGGATATTAAAACTTTGTCTGATAAACTGAGAGGAAACAAAATATACCATATATGTTTCTTGTCTTTAAGCTTTCTTTTTTTGTTATTATAATATAATTTAATTATTTAGAAGAAATGTACTAGAGAAAAATATAGGTGGTGGCTATCATATTAGGGTTGGACAGCTATTTTTTTCTTCCTCTGTTATTTCTTTCCTTAAAGAAAAAAACTAAACAGGAAAATGTTAACACCTAACTACACAATAATTTTTAAATTATATGTGGAAAACAATGAAGTTGACACCATACAGGAATATTATGTTCACTACATGCCAGGCACAATTCTAAATTCTTCCTATAGATTAACTCATTCAATCAGCACAACTATTTTATCAGATGTTATCATCTTTTTCATTTGACAAATGAGGAAAGTGAAGCATTGAAAGATTAAGTAGCTACACCACAGAGCAGGTAAATGGCAAAGAAAAGATTTGAACCTAGGCATTCTAGTTCCAGGGCTTTCCAGGTGACGCTAGTGGTAAAGAACCCGCCTGCCAATGCAGGAGACTTAAGAGACGTGGGTTAGATCCCTGGGTCAGGAAGATCCCCTGGGGGAGGGCATGGCAACTCACTCCAGTGTTCTTGCCTGGGAACTCCTATGGACAGAGGAGCCTGGCGGGCTACAGTCCATAGGGTCACAAAGAGTTAGACATAACTGAAGTGACTTAGTATGCATGCGCACATTATAAATGGATAGTGTCCGTGGTGTGTGTTTGTGTGTGTGTGTGAATAAGTATTCATAGTGATGTGAAAGTCATAAAATTCAATTGTAAAATCTGCTATCTTTGTTCTGAAGCCTTTCTTCTGGGTCTTTCCAGCTTCATAGGAGCTGCTAGGCACCAGGGCTTCCCAGGTGGCGCTAGTGGTAAAGAAACCATCTGCCAATGCAGGAGACATAAGAAACATGGTTTCGATCCCTGGATCAGGAAGATCCTCTGGAGAAAGGAATGGCTACCCATTCCAGTATTCTTGTCTGGAGAATCCCATGGACAGAAGAGTCTGGCGGGCTACAGTCCATAGGGTTGCAAAATATCAGACATGACTGAAGCGACTGAGTACACACACGCAATCTAGTTCCAAGGCCCGTGTTTAAATCTCTGTGCTATAATTCTCTCTCTCAGACAAACTCTACAGAACAAAAATAAACATTCCAGAGCATTACAAAATTTGATGTGTTGTCTTGGGAATGATGAGCTTGGCTCAAGAGCCAGGAGAGTCTAGTGTCCATGAAAACTATAAAGTAAACTGCACAGATTCTTGGTATATGTTCTTCCAGGATAGTTATGTAAGGCACAATACAAAAGATTTGTAGCACAACAACAAATGAGCCATTTTGTCAATTCCATACCCTATCAGGGCACCCAGCTGCCTCTGATAGTCTTTGTGTAAGTCCAAACCAAGAAACGCCACATCTGTCCCTACTCTATGTAGTATCACACTTTCATTAAGCTCTGAATCCTAAGGATATACTCTGGGCATTATAGAACTGAGTGTGTGTATGTGTGTATAAATGTGACAGACAAAAAAATGATTTAAAAAAGATGTTAAACATTCCCCAATTCACACAATCAAAGCAGCCCCATATCCTCTAGTCTCTATAAAAAAGAAACAAATAGTAACAACAACAAAAATAACCCAAGTTCTATTGTGAATCACAAACCTGCATTTAATAAGATAAATAATAAATGTAATATCCTATGTCAGTCATGGTCCCAGCAGAAACAGATGGTACACTCAAATTAAGATAATTTAAACAGGGACTGTTACAGGTAATATTCCCCAAGAGGCAGACTGAGACGGAGATTAGCAAACAGCAAGTTTGCTGTGAAGTGTTCTGAGAATTAAAACTTGGGGAAGAAAATGAAGCAAAATTGGGCAGAGAGAGTTGAGCTATGATGCCATCTCATCTAAGGTCTCAGCAGACTACTGAGAGCCCTGAAGCTGGGACAGTTCTTCAGAGTTGTACAAAGTTTAGCAGAGGAGGTCAAGTCATTATGCCCTGCATTGGCCAATCATAGGCTATTGGCTGCCAATGGAAAAAGTATAAACTTGGGCAAAGTGGCTCCTGCAGTAGAAGGCAGGTCCTGGAGAGGAGAGGACTGACTCCTGAGGGCACCTAGTAGCATAAGTCCTCCCATCCTGAAGAAGGATCTTGGTAACACAGCACAACAGCTACTATGGGGTTTCTTAAAGAAACTATTTCCCAAAATACATGCAGGGTGTATGAAAAATCCAGTGGAAAATTATCAGATAACTTCATTCATACAAACATATACGAAGCATTGCAGCTCTCAAACAAGAGACTCAGTGGACAATGCCCAGGCATATAAAAACAGAACACTCACCCACAACCTGTAGCAACCAGCCCAGGAAACCAACTCACTTTCTACAGAAACCAGCCCAGAAAGTCAGTCTGCTCTCTGTAAGTCAAACTTGTAAAGAGTCAGATTGTTAGGTGTCGAAGGTGTGTCGAAGAATAGCTCCTGTAACATTCAGCCTCAAATGGCCAGGATTTGACTAATAACTGACAACTTCCTTAATTTTTGTCCCTACTTCCAGCTTAAGACCGGAATCCCTGGTGGCTCAGTGGTGAAGAATCCATCTACAAGTCAAGAGACATGGATTTGATTCCTGTGTCAGGAAGATCCCCTGGAGAAGGAGACGGCAACCCACTCTAGGATTCTTGCCTGGGAAATTTCATGGACAGATGAGCCTGGCAGCCTACAGTCCATAGAGTCGTATAAGAGTTGGACATGACTTAGTGACGAAATAACAACCAGCTTAGGACCAACCAAAGAAAGTCAAATAACTTCCCCAAACCAATCACGTAGGATGCTCACTCTTAGCCCACCTGTAGCTCCCCCATGCCAACAGCCTGCAATTAGAGCATCCCTGAAGCTTTCCTCTTTATCCACTATAAAGCTTTCCCATTCATCTGCCTGCCTTTGAGCCACTGCCAGATCACAAGTGATGGTGGCCAATTCCCTTGCTATAGCAAACTTTGAATAAATAGCCTTTGTTTCCATGTGGGTGGTCTTCATTTATTTCCACACAACAATGCCTCCACTGAGAAGGTGATCTCAGTGAGAGGACAATTTGCCTCATCCTGAGACATCTGGACCTAAATCTGGAGTTTCTGAGAGCTATCCAACAATCTGCTCTATAGCACAAGTATTCAGAATAAAAAAAAATATACATACCAACTTGCTTTTAAGACACATCAAGATGGACAGCAGATCCAGAAAAAAGAGCAAGTCTGAGCACACCAAAAAGATTTACGGAAGATCTTCCTATATACAGGAGTAGGAAACAGTCTTCAATTTTAACAGTCCACTTGAAAGCTACACTTAAGTTATTCCAAATATTTCACATGAGCATATGCCCTGGGGTAAGGTACTTTGCAAATATTCCAGATCTGATATGAATAGGCAGCTCTGAGAGGAATAAGCTTCAGAGGAAAATAAGTTACTTCCTCAAGTATAAAGTGAGTTCTCTTCTTCCCACCATGAATATCCACCATGCCCGTGGAAAGCAAACTGGGTAGCTTCTGTCTGTACAGGAGCTCTCGTTAATATCTCCTTGTTGTTAAGTGTGAACTTAACTCTCAGGCCACACAGTAGCTTATTAACCCAAATAAATGATTTATGTCCAACATTAGCAGAATTATAGCAGACCAGTGGGAATGGAGTGGGAGAGGGGAACGGGGAAATGATAGCATCAAATAATTTAGTAGGCAGTTAACTATATCACCTCAAGCTAGGCTTGAGTGAGACTAACTCATTAGAGCTCATTAACACCTCAGCAGGCCTTAGTTTATCATATTAGCTGACTTTAGGGCTGAACCCCTAGAGAAAGATTCCAGATGGATTCAGCTTAAAATGAGGGGTTTCTGGAAGGCTTGGGGTTACCATAGGAAAAAAAAATCTGATGAATGGCACATGAAGCTTACATGGGAAGTTGGGTGGAGAAAACATTGACTGGAGAGCAAGACAGAGGACTTGTTCAGTTGCTAAGCCATGTCCTACTCTTTGCAACACTATCTCCCAGAATTTGCTCAACTTCATGTCCATTGAGTTGATGATGCCATCCAACCATCTCATCCTCTGTCATCCCCTTTTCCTCCTGCCCTCAGTCTTTCCCAGCATCAGGGTCTTAGCTTAACCTTACCCTTAGCTTAACTAGTTCATGAACCAGTTGTAACTGAAAGTCTTTAAAACATAGGCATATGTACTATGAAATTCCTTCAGTAATAGTAGGAAGAGTGGCCCTTATGGATTACTTAGTAAACCATCATTCTTCATCTGCCCAGCCCAACATGAACTCTCCTAACCATCAGCCTAGCCCTCTCACTGCTAGCCGACTCTAAGCCCTATGGTAAAATGAAAGTCTTCAGCAAGGCCAGGCCTTGATACCCATGGCTGTTTGATTGCCCACCTTGGCTTCTGCAGCAGGCAGCAGGGATGCTGCCTCCTGCAGGTACTCACATTTCCAAAGAACATATACATACTCCCCCAGCTGTATGGTTTGAAGCCTGCTCCCCTACCTAACTGAAAGGGGAAAAGAGCATTTAGAAAATGGTTACTATAACTAATCCTCATAACCCTATGAGTTTCTTCCTCTTTATACTTTATATTGAAGGGGATCAGAAGATGCCACCCTAAAATATGCTACTTTGGCATAAGGATTGTGTTGGAGTGAAAGCAATTAAGAGAGAGCAGACACTCTTCCCTCCCCCTTTCTGCCTAAAAGCAGGACATACATTTCTCTTTGTGAAGGTGTTCCCTTTCACCTCCCATACCAGGAAGAGGAGAACTACTCTTAATCACAGGAGAGATGACATCAACTTGAGTCTGCATCACAAAACTTACTAATAAATAATCCTTCTCTTCCACTGAAAGTGAAAGTCATTCAGTCATGTCCAACTCTTTGCAATCCCATGGACTGTAGCCCTCCAGGCTCCTCTGTCCATGGGATTTCCCAGGCAAGAATACTGGAGTGGGTAGCTGTTCCCTTCTCCAGGGGATCTTCCCAACCCAGGTCTCTCACATTACAGACGGATTCTTTGCCATCTGAGCCACGAGGGAAGCCCTATCTTCCACTGAGTGAAGTCGCTCAGTCGTGTCCGACTCTTTGCGACTCTGTGGACTGTAGTCTATCAGGCTCCTCCGTCCACGGGATTTTCCAGGCAATAGTACTGGAGTGGGTTGCCATTTCCTTCTCCAGGGTATCTTCCTGACCCAGGGATCGAACCCAGATCTCCCTCATTGTAGACAGACGCTTTACCGTCTAAGCCACCAGGGAAGTCCTTTATCTTCCATTAGTTTCCCCCAAATATTTACCTCCCCATGATTTACAGCCCCTAGAAGCCCAAACTGCTTTTCCTTTGTTTAGTCATTTCTCCTCAATGTATTGCCCTTTGTTTTTTTTAATTAAAAATTTATTAATAAATAAAATTTTTATTTATTTATTTTACAAAACCAGAATATTTATTGCCTACAACAGGTAGAGAAGCGGCACAAAGAGGAGCACACTTGTAACCCGTGTCTCTCCTGCAGGAGCCAGATGGGACAGCCAGTCAGGAACCATCGTGGATGCCCGCCTCAAGGAGTTAAGGACCACAATGCCAGTCATCTTTGCAAAAGCCATACCAGTGGACAGACAGGAAACCAAACACATGTACGAGTGCCCTGGAACTCCACTCCTTTAAACTGTGGTTTTTAATCATCTGCAGATACTTTTAATAACTCAACATACAAACAGGCCTGTGTATATACGTATACAGATTCTTCTCTCATCTTCCTGAGAAATCTTTTGAAGCATATAAAAACAATCTTTTTAAAAATATAGCATTTAGCTCTACAAAGAATTTCTGTATAAAAAGAAATCTTAGGCACAAATGGCATGTCTTGTTGGAGTGCTCCACGGTGAGTGGGCTGGTTCTTCTCTTAATTTTCTTCCACCAGCTGCTTTTGTAAGCTCTCCAGGTACTCCACGTTGTTATAACCGTGTCGGCTGCCAAGTTCGCAGAAGAGTTTTACAGTTTCAGAAGAAGGAAGACAGGGAAATGCCAGGGGCACCGCCAACGTCGCTGGATGTCTTCTTTTTGGCCAGTGGAGGACATCACTGAAGAGGACTTTGAGAACGTGGCCACCACTGTTCAGGATAAAATCTATGATAAAGTTCTGGATAACACTTGCCATCAGTGTTGGCAGAAGACCATCAACACCAAGACAAGTGTGTCGGAACCAGAGCTGCGGTGGTGTGCGAGGGCAGTTCTGCCGGCCGTGCCTGCAGAATCGCTATGGGGAGGACGTGAGGTCGGCGTTGCTGGACCTGGACTGGGTGTGCCGTCCCTGCCGGGGCATTTGCAACTGCAGTTACTGCCGGAAGCGCAACGGCCGCTATGCCACAGGCATCCTCATTCACCTGTCTAAGTTTTATGGTTATAACAACATGAAGGAGTAGCTGGAGAGCTTTTTTTTAAAAAAAAAAATAAGGCTCAATTAGATGGAGAACAGAGATAAAATTGTCACACATAAAATATGAATTGAACTGCTTCTTTTTGGATGGATCTTTAACATTGATTTGACCATATGGACAGTGTCTACAGGCTGAGCTGCAGCACTGGCCTCTCTGCAAGTGGGCCCCCTGTGTGAACACCACGTAGCCGTAGCTGGGTCCACGTAGTTTAGCTGGCCAGCAGCGCAGGCGGCCGCGTATAGCTCCGCGATCCTCCGCTCTGCCGCTGTCAAATCTTGGCTTGCCGGGTCCTGGCTGCTTCCTTCGAACCACCCTGCGAGTTGGGCCCAGGTCCACCGCTGTCTTTCTATGCAGCAGAGCAGAGGGGGACGCTGTGGCGCCGTCAGAACGCTGCTCTGTCACGGGGTAGCGGCTCTGGTGGCCAGGCGGTGGGCCTCGGCCTCCCGCGCGTGGATGCCTGAACCCGCCAGGCCGCCATGGCCGCTGCCTCTGCCCTTTGTTAAAATGGCATATAAACTCTCAAGCCTAGTCCCTTCTAGGCTTAGGTTTCTAATTCCTTTCTGTGAAGCTCCTATGTGCTTGCATAATACATCTTTTCTCCTGTTAATCTGTCTTTTGCCAGTTTAATTCACAGACCCCTGTTACTGAACCTAAGAGGGAAGAGCAAAAGTTTTATCTTCCCCTACAACACTAATCCCAGTCTGCAGAAGTGAAATTGAGGGCAAAACAGCCAGTAGCTAGTGCCAGGGTTTGGAATCAAGCAGTCTGATTCCAGTCCCTATGCTCTTCCTTTTTTTATCCCTATGCTCTTTCCTAATTACTTCACTACAACTACAGTTTAGAAAAACAGTATTCTCTCTCACATCCCAGTTTCACACAAGGATCACATTGTATTCAAAATACACTTTGAGTCTCTAAATACTAAAATCATACTCAGGTAAGAAGAGTTGCAAAAGAACATGAGATGGAAGCCTGAATTCTGTCTTAGGAAGTCTCAACCTGGGGCACATGCCCATTTAAGTGTTTAACTCTCTCCTCCATGTCTCTTTACTGCACACATACAGGAAAATGCACGTATATTAAATGTGTGCATGAGGCCAAACCACTGTGTGCAAGGCAAGGTGCTTGGATTTCCAAAAGGACTCTGAAATGTAATGAAAAAGAGAATGGATGATAAGGACCAAAGTCTTCTACCCTGGTCAGCTTCTCTACCTACATGCTGCTTTGCTCGCATCTCTTACGCCTCCTGCATTGGCAGGCAGATTCTTTACCACCAGCACCACCTGGGAAACCCCTCTAGGCAGCCTACAATTACAAAATGTGATTTCTGCTGGTCAACTGAAGGCAGCTCTGAAGCCTCATGCAATCAGAAAAATGCTGAGCTGTGTTTCTTGCAAGCTCAGGATAAGAAAGCATGGCTGGGAGGGTGGGGGGCAGAGGGAGCACCCCACCCCAGGGAGGGTTCCTCCCAGCAAGGATGCTGTGGGAAGGCAAGGCCTGAGTTCTTCTGACTCTCTCCGTTTCTTTCTCTCTTGTAGTATTGCTAAAATATCTCTAAAGGGCTTCAGAGCCCCAGACCTGGTAGGAGCATTTAGATAGGCTGTGCTGATGCCACGCATACATCCATGCTGCCCCCGGAGGCTCAGGATATTTGTCTGTCAAGGAAGCTACAGCCCACAGTTTCATCATATCGATAAGACGCTCCAGGTGGTGAGTGTGAGGTGAATGGCTGCAGCCCTGACTTTGGCAGAGCAACTTGGCCTCACATCAGGGGATGTGAGTTGGAAACAGAGATGGCAGGTGCTGCACATTCCACCTTGTTACTTAATCTTCTCCAATGAAAAGCTATAAACAGGCTGCTACCTTCAACATATGATGTTGGTTCCACATTGACAGAAACTCTATGTTCTAGCTGCATATACTAGATTTCAGGTCGTTGGTTAATAACCCTTGATTAATTTCAAACACACAATTGAGGCATTCATTAAGTGGGTGGTTACTAAATGGGGAGTCTGAAATGACCCTTTCAGGCTTCACTGAGCTCAGGATCAGGAGACTCTGCTATGATAGACTTTGGATGTGTGCACCGACCTCACAGGGAGAGAGATTTTTATCATACCTCCATGTTCCAGGGGAACAGTGATAGGGGAAGGCAAGAGAGATGAGGGGAAAGAAGGGGTGGGGACAATGAGAGAGAGGCAGAAACCCATAAAAGCGAGAGGAAGAGAATGGGGAAGGAAAAAGAGGAAGGGAATAAGGAGGAACAGGGTAAGAGGAGGAGAAAAATTGGGAGGGGAAGGAGAGGGAGTAGTGGGAGACAGAAGGAGGAAGAGAAGAAAGAAGAGAAAGGAAAGCAAGAAATGTGTTCTATCATATACCTTATGGGTTGAATTTTAGGGAAAGAAAAACAATGACAAAGGGTTGTTTTCTTTGTTTGTTGTTTCTTAATGCAAAGGGTTTTTGTTGCCTCTGCTGTAGCTGGCTATACTCCACGGTGACTGAGCATCTGTAGGGGAAAAGACCAAATAGAATGACTTAGAAACCTAGGGAAAAAAAAAAAAAAAGAAACATCTAGAAGAAAAGGGAGCCTGGAGAGAGAGGCTGGGGAGACTTTTACTTTATTATTACTGCTATAATACAAGGGAATCCCACACCGAACAGATTCCAAAGTATCTCTGACCTGATTTTAGTGACATTGCTAATCCTGCCTGGAAGCACTCAGTAATTGACAGCAGGTAGATTTTATTTAAGAGAGAGAGGAGAGAAGGGAAAGACATCAATCAGCAAACGCTGTTTACCATTTGGCTCCCACATTGCATTGAACCAAAAGTAGAAAAAGATGTGATAGAACAAACAGAAACAAAGGTGGGAAGGTTCCAGGGGTTTCTCACGGGGCCGTGGCACATGTCTGACAGAGGCAGGGACACAGGAGCAGTTACTGAGCACTGCAGAAAAGGTGCACTCAGACCCTGCACTGAATTGCCCTTCCAAGTGTTTTACCAGGTATTATCAGTCTTTTTCTTTGTAAAATGGTGTAATATTTTATTTTTGCTAAAAATAATATTCTGGCAGGCAGTCACAAAAATAAGGTGGGTAGAGAAAGATTAGTAGTTTAGAGTACTTTGGCCACCTCATGTGAAGAGTTGACTCACTGGAAAAGACTCTGATGCTGGGAGGGATTGAGGGCAGGAGGGAAGGGGACGACCGAGGATGAGATGGCTGGATGGCATCACGGACTCAATGGATGTGAGTTTGAGTGAGCTCTGGGAGTTGGTGATGGACAGGGAGGCCTGGCGTGCTGCAATTCATGGTGTCGCAAAGAGTCGGACACGACTGAGTGACTGAACTGAACTGAACTGAGATCTGAGAACCAGCATCATCAGCATCATCTGCAAACTGGTTAGAAACACAGAATTGGGGACCCACCTTGGGGTGACTGAATGGGAATCTGGTCATGAATCAAATCCCCAGGGTATTCACATGCAGATGAAAGTTTCAGTAGCTCTGGTTAAGAGAAAAAAAAATGGTGTGCTAACATCTCACATATTTATTTATCTGGGGCCTTCGTTCTCTCTGAGATCCACGTACTTACGTTTATAACTGACCTCTGCAGCCTCCATCTCCTTCCACATCTCACAGGCCAGGCAGACATTCCTAACTTATTAATCGTGGACACCTAGAGCATTGTGTGTTCTTAACTTGTGAGGTTAACTCTAACTCAGCAGTAAAAGAACGAAAAAGTAAGCAAAGTTGGTATCCTAGCTTAGGGATTGTGTATATACATGCATGTGTGTGTATGTTTATCAGTGGTTCTCAAGCTTTAACATGCATCAGAATCATTCGGAGGACTTGCTAAAACACAGATTGCTCAACCCCAGTCTCAGAGTTTCTGAATCTAGGGAGGGACCTGAGAATTTGCATTTCCAACTCATTCTAAATGCTGATGGTGCTGATCCAGGGATCACCCTTTGAGAACCGCTGGTCTCTATCCTTCCCCTACCCCTCTTCCTCATGTAAAGGCATTGTTCTTTATCCCTCCCTTTAGAACCTTTCTCTGCAAGGCAAGGTGTAGTAGCTTGATGTGGTAGCAGATATTAGCTTCCTGCTCTATTACACTTAACAGAAAGTTTATGAATATTTTAAAGAGAACTCCTAAGAATACTGTCCTGACCAAATGGTTTAAAGATGAATGTTAGAAGATTCATATGTAGGAAGTGGAATAGATTGTTTGGGGGTGGGCAGAGCCATGTTGGGTCCTCCAAGTATCATCACCTAGACAGTCGCACCCAGGCCCTACCAGTAGGACCATGGACAGCTCCTGTGAGTCTTACCAGCAAGGCATGTGTCACTCTGCCAGGGAGACTCTTTATCATAAAAGAGAAGAGGGAGAAAAAGAGGGAATGCTGTCTTGAAACATCTTTGGGAGACAAGTAATTTCTTGAGTGACTGAACTGAACTGAACTGAAGCTGATTATTAAATAATGAGGAGTTACCTTAGGCAGGAGAGCAACTGAAAAATAGCTGTATTTAGTAGACCTATTACAGTTGACAACTTTGTGGAAAAAGGATTGGAAGAGTCAAGACTTGGGACAGAGGACTGGTTAGAAGATGGTCATAGCAGTCTATGGATACCTGAACTAGACAATTGCAGTGGGAAAGAGAAAAAAATGGACAGTCAGGAACCATTAAGAAATAGAATTAGCAGGTCCTGGATTAGTTGTGGATTAGCTTTATGTAGTCATACTTCTCCAGAATGACTATACAGATGTGTGGCCACAGGCCATTTAGGACTGCCTTCAAGAGAGGATCCCCTTCTATTTTAACCCTCTACTATCAACACCATACTCTTTTCTTCCTTTTTCACTGATTACTCTAGAACTGACCAGCATCACTTCAATACTCTTGTTTTCAGCCATCCCTATCAAACTCCTGTTTGGGCTCTGACTGCCCCCAAACACCCATGTCCCACCTCCTACATACTAATCTTCTAAAATTCATCTTTAAACCATTTGCTTAAGACAGTATTCTTAGGAGTTCCCTTTAAAATATTTTTAAATGGACTGTCACCTCATGGACTATGTTACCTTTTTGTCCCACCCCACAGTGTCTTTCTGGCCCTACTTCCCTCCTCCAGGTACCAAACTCTGCTAGCAGCCCCACTACGGATATGACTGGTACCTGGCCTCCTGGGGAACCATATTTTTTACATCAGTTCTTCTATAAAAATGCCACTTGTATTTACATACTTATTTCTTTGCAGACCTGTGCTTAGATAAGGCCTGTTTCCAAGTCATCCCTGCCTTTGTACTCATGCTCCTATCTCAAAGAAATCATAGTTTCCTTTCTGAATCAAGATTTGGTGGGAGGTGACATGTTGCACAGCTTATGGAATGTCAGTTACACAACCAGGGATTGTTAAACTCAGGCCATGGCAGTGAAAACGCTGAATCCTAACCACTAAACCACCAGGGAACTCCTAAATCAAGATTTTTGGCTACCCATTCCAGGTAAATTCCCAGCCCTATCTGTCTCAGCAACTTCAACCCCTGGCTGTTATCTGCCATTGGGGTATTTCCATTTAGCCCAAGGGGTATCTCAATATCCACTATTTGGCCATTGTAGCAGATGCCTCTGGTACCCTAGTTATATCCCCTGGGCCCTCCTTTGACTTCAGTGAAAGCTATGGTGGACAGTTCTGTGCAAAAACCCATTTCTGCCTGCATCCCACATCAAGCCACACCTTTTTTAGCTTTTGACTCTAGAATCTTCAGTTATACTAACAGTCTGCTCTCCCTCCATTTAAGCATGACCCCAAAATATGGGAGAGCAATGACCCCAGGGGCAATTCTCAAACAACAGGGAAAGGGAGTAATAGGGAAATAGGTTAAAAGTTCTGGCCTTCTATCAGTTTCCTTACACTTATTAAAAGAACCCACTGGAATCAAGACCCTGTTCCTCATAGCAATGACCTCAATTACAAACCCTAGTATTGGGTTTTCTTCCTTCCCTGTCTCTTCTCCATTTCTCCACTCTTGTTTCATGTGATTATCTCCCAAATAAGCTACCTGGACTCAAGTCCTTGTCTTAGTGTGAGTTCTCTCAAGGCAGAATCTAAGATAGTCATAGAGTATATTTTACACTCACTTCTAAAGTTACTCTCTTTCCAGAAAATGCCAAACAGTATGTAACATTCAAGAGGAAGAAAGGAAAGAGATCTATGAAGTAGAGATAAGAAAGGCAGTATTAAAATAGAGAGTTGATGATATTAGGCACAACAGATTTTATATGCAGAGAGGATACTGCCCATGTTGTCAGAATCCTTTGAGTTAAAGAACCAATCTCCAGGCAGACCACATATACAAACTTAGAACTCTTAGGTAAAAGGTACTAGAGATTGGTGTGCCACCAAAGCACTCAGTATCAGTCTTTAAATTATACTGTGATAGTATGTCTGGAATAGTACTATTGTACTATAGAGACTCTGACATGGAGGAGTGATCTGTTTGAGATCAAATAGTCTACTGGTAAAAAAAAAAAAAAAACTGTTGCTTTTGGGGAGGGGCAAAAGGACAGAAGGTAAAGAAGAGGAGAGAGTATTTGGGAAGGGATAAAGCAAATGTTAAAAAAGCAGCTGATGGATGAACTGATCCTTAGTGCCTTCTGCCAGGAGCTATAATAACCCAGATTGCTGACAGGTCAAAAACAGGATACAGACCCCCTTCAGCAGATGCTGGTGGTACCCAGCTCATATGCTCTCATATGCACTGTAGTGGTTTTAAAATAGTCTTACAGACTCTTTGACACAACTCCTTTCAAAAATTAGAGACTGATAACTCTCCCCTTCAGTACAGGCTGAAATTACTAATTTGCTTCTAATGACAGTATAATATGGCAGAAATAGATTACAGTGTGTGACTGCCAAGACTAGGTCATAAAAGGCATGGTTTCTTCCTCCTTGCTCTCTCTTGGATCACTCACTCTGAATAAGTCAGTTGCTATAACTTGAAGATTCACAAAGAGCCCTAAGGAGGGATCCACATGGCAAGGACATAAAGCTTCCTGCCAATGGTCATACAAGTAAGCTACCTTGGAAGCAAATCCTCCAGCCCTAGTCACACCTTCAAATGACTGAAGCCTAGTTACCATCTTGAACACAACTTCATGGGGAATCTTCAGCCAGAATCACCAGTTAAACTGATTTCCTGACCCCAGAAACAATGGCTTAGAAAAAAAAACACTCATTATCTCACAAAATTTGAGGGTAGTTTGTTATGTGGCAATAAATAATTAATATAGTTACTGCTCTAGTACATACCAGCCCAATATCTACCAACTGAAGGCAACTGTGCCTGAGGGCTTTTTCTGGCTGCTGGAGCCCAATCAGTCAGCATGAAGGAGCAGACCAAAAATATCATGGAGTCAATATCCCCAGAAGCAGCCTTCCTACAATGACTGATAGATTGTTGGATAAACACTCCAGCATTCTTGCCCTTAAATGTAGAACACCATCTTCCAGAGGTTCCAAAAAGGACTGAGTCTCAAGTGCACACAGGTCAGTAATCTTTGCACACTTTATTGGCTTCTAGTCCATTTCCATCTTACTTCTCTACTCTCCTACCTGTGACTACTGGGATAATTTCCCAAACAAAGTACTTCTACTCAAATCTTTGCCTCAGAGGCTGCTTCTGGGGTAATTCAACCTAAGACACCACCGGATAATTGAGTCTCATCCTTTCTGTTAAAATTTGATTTTAAAAAGTTGGGGGGGGGGGTGCGAAGATGTATAGAAGGAATTAAAGGAGATTTTCTTTCTTTAAAGATAAAATGACTGTCTTTCAGTTTGGGTTTTAGCAGCTGTAGGCTCTGTGGGCATGTACATGTGGGGATAGGATCAGACAAGTGTTTGAGTTCCCTTTGTATCTCCCACAGTGGGTCCAGATACATGACTACTGAAGTACTTGGACCTAACCTCAGTGAACCTCCACCAGTGGCTGGATTAAAAAAACACTAGAGAGTCAGCAGGGTCAATTGCCAGAATACCCACACTTAGGATTGATAGCAGTGCCAACAACAGTATACTTTGTAAGCCCACACAACAGGCGAGAGAGGAAACAACAGAGTACATTCACAGATAAACAGTTCCAGAAGAGGAATGCTCAGTGCATTCTCTCCCAGTGAAACTGCTCCAAGCCTGCCTCACTAACACTGCAGATCTGAATCACTGCTAAGAAATAGACCTAGGGGCCTCTACTCCAACTAGGGAGTAGACCCCATCCTTGACAGGGCAGTGACAACCACAGAGGACTAGAGATCTCTTCAAGGAAATTAGAGATACCAAGGGAACATTTCATGCAAAGATGGGCTCAATAAAGGACAAAAATGGTATGGACCTAACAGAAGCAGAAGATATTAAGAAGAGGTGGCAAGAATACACAGAAGAACTGTACAAAAAAGATCTTCACGACCCAGATAATCATGATGATATGATCACTAACCTAGAGCCAGACATCTTGGAATGTGAAGTCAAGTAGGCCTTAGAAAGCATCGCTACGAACAAAGCTAGTGGAGGTGATGGAATTCCGGTTGAGCTGTTTCAAATCCTCAAAGATGATGCAGTGAAAGTGCTGCACTCAATATGCCAGCACATTTGGAAAACTCAGCAGTGACCACAAAATGGGAAAAGGTCAGTTTTCATTCCAATTCCAAAGAAAGGCAACGCCAAAGAATGCTCAAACTACTGCACAATTGCACTTATCTCACATGCTAGTAAAGTAATGCTCAAAATTCTCCAAGCCAGGCTTCAGCAATATGTGAACCATAAACTTCCTGATGTTCAAGCTGGTTTTAGAAAAGGCAGAGGAACCAGGGATCAAATTACCAACATCTGCTGGATCATGGAAAAAGCAACAGAGTTCCAGAAAAACATCTATTTCTGCTTTATTGACTATGCCAAAGCCTTTGACTGTGTGCATCACAATAAACTGGAAAATTCTGAGAGAGATGGGAATACCAGACCACCTGACCTGCCTCTTGAGAAATCTATATATAGGTCAGGAAGCAGCAGTTAGAACTGGACATGGAACAACAGACTGGTTCCAAATAGGAAAAGGAGTACGTCAAGGCTGTATATTGTCACCCTGCTTATTTAACTTCTATGCAGAGTACATCATAAGAAACGCTGGACTGGAAGAAACACAAGCTGGAATCAAGATTGCCAGGAGAAATATCAATAACCTCAGATATGCAGATGACACCACCCTTATGGCAGAAAGTGAAGAGGAACTAAAGAGCCTCTTGATGAAAGTGAAAGTGGAGAGGGAAAAAGTTGGCTTAAAGCTCAACATTCAGAAAATGAAGATCATGGCATCTGGTCCCATCACTTCATGGGAAATAGATGGGTAAACAGTGGAAACAGTGTCAGACTTTATTTTTGGGGGCTCCAAAATCACTGCAGATGGTGACTGCAGCCATGAAATTAAAAGACGCTTACTCCTTGGAAGGAAAGTTATGACCAACCTAGATAGCATATTCAAAAGCAGAGACATTACTTTGCCAACTAAGGTCCGTCTAGTCAAGGCTATGGTTTTTCCTGTGGTCTTGTATGGATGTGAGAGTTGGACTGTGAAGAAGGCTGAGCGCCAAAGAATTGATGCTTTTGAACTGTGGTGTTGGAGAAGACTCTTGAGAGTCCGTTGGACTGCAAGGAGATCCAGCCAGTCCATTCTGAAGGAGATCAACCCTGGGATTTCTTTGGAAGGAATGATGCTAAAGCTGAAACTCCAGTACTTTGGCCACTGCATTTGAAGAGTTGACTCATTGGAAAAGACTCTGATGCTGGGAGAGACTGGGGGCAGGAGGAGAAGGGGACGACAGAGGATGAGATGGCTGGATGGCATCACTGACTCGATGGATGTGAGTCTGAGTGAACTCCAGGAGATGGTGATGGACAGGGAGGCCTGGCATGCTGCGATTCATGGGGTCACAAAGAGTTGGACACGACTGAGCGACTGAACTGACTGACTGACTCAATATCCAGGGCAGGCTCTGTTCACCAGAGCACCAGTCAAACCCTTTATCAAGTAGATAATGGCACAAGCCTCTAGACCAACCTCACCCACCAGGAGGCAGACACCAGAAGCAATAGGAATTACAATCCTGGAGCCTGTGGAAAGGAGACCACAAGCACAGTAAGTCTGACAAAATGAGGTGACAAAGAAATATGTTTCTGATGAAGGAGCAAAATAAAAGCCCACAAGAACAACTAAATGAAGAAGAGAAAAGCAATCTATCCCCCAAAAATCAGAGTAATGATAGTAAGATGATCTAAGATCTCAGAAATAGAATGGAGGCATGGATTGAGAAGATACAAAAAAAGTTTAGCAAAGACCTAGAGGTAAAGAATAAACAGAGATAAACAAGACAGTAGATGGAATGAAAAATACACTAAAGAGAATCAATAGCAGAATAATTGAGGCAGAAGAACATATAAGTGACCTGGAAGACAGAACATTGGAAATTTCTGCTGTGGAATAGAATAAAGAAAAAATAATGAAAAGAAATGAGGACAGTTTTCAGAGACTTCTGGGACAACACTAAATGCAACAGCATTCAAATTACAGGGGTCCCAGAAGAAGAAGAGGTGAAGAGGAACTAAAGAGCCTCTTGATGAGGGTGAAAGAAGAAAGTGAAAAAGCTGGCTTAAAACTCAACATTCAAAAAACTACAATCATGGCATCTCATCCCATCACTTCATGGCAAATAGAAGGAAAAAAAGTGAAGCAGTGACGGATTTTCTTTTCTTGGGCTCCAAAGTCACTGTGGATGGTGACTGCAGCCATGAAATTAAAAGAAACTTGCCCCTTGAAAGAAAAGCTATGACAAACCTCAACAGCATATTAAAAAGCAAAGACATCACTTTGGTCCGTAGAGTCAAAACTATGATTTTTCCAGTAGTCATGTGCAAATGTGAAAGCTGGACCATAAAGAAAGCTGAGTGCCAAAGAATTGATGATTTTAAATTGTGGTGCTGGAAAAGACTCTTGAGAGTCCCTTGGACAGCAAGGAAATCAAACTAAGATTCCTTTAGTCAATCCTAAAGGAAATTGACACTAAATAGTCATTGGAAGGACTGATGCTGAAGCTGAAGTTCCAGTACTTTGGCCATCTGATGCAAAGAACCAATTCATGATGGTCAGACAGCATCACCAATTCAGTGGACATGAATTTGAGCAAATTCCGGGAGATAGTGAAGGACAGAGAAGCCTAGCATGCTGTAGTGTATGGGGTCACAAAGAGTCGGACATGACTTAGTGAATGAACAACAACAAAAGAAGAAGAAAAAGAGAAGGGCTTGAGAAAATATTTGAAGAGATCATAGTCCAAAACTTCCGTAATATGGGAAAGGAAATAGTCACTCAAGTCCAGGAAGTGCACAGAGTCCCATACAGGATAAACCCATGGAGGAACATGCCAAGACACATACTAATCAAACTAAAAAAATTAAATACAAAGAAAAAATATTAAAAGCAGAAAATAACATACAAGGGAATTCCCATAACATTATCAGCTGATTTTTCAGCAGAAACTTCGCAGGCCAGAGGGAGTGGCAAGATATATTTAGAGTGATGAAAGGGAAAAACTTACAACCAAGATTACTGTACCCAGTAAGTCTCTCATTCAAACTTGACAGAGAAATAAAAAACTCTACAGATAAGTAAAAGCTAAGAGAATTTAGCACAACCGAAACAGCTTTACAAAGATGTTAAAGGAATCTCACTAGGCCAGAAACACAAGAGAAGAGAACAAAAGAGGAAGGGAAAGAAAAAGACCTGCACAAACCAACCCAAAACAATTAATAAAATGGGAATAGAAACATACATTTTGATAATTACCTTAAATGTAGATCAATTAAATGCTCCAAACAAAAGACATTAACTGGCTGAATGAATACAAAAACAAGACCCATATATATGCTGTGTACAAGAGACCCACTTCAGACCTAGGGACATACAGACTGAAAGCGAGGGGATGGGAAAAAAAAAATTCATGTAAATGGAAATCAAAAGAAAGCTGAAGTAGAAATACTCGTATCAGACAAAATAGACTTTAAAGATACTTACAAGAGACAAGAAAGGACACTACATAATGATCAAGTGATCAATCCAAGAAGAAGATATAACAAGTGTCAATGTTTATGGACCCAACATAAGAGCACCTCAATACATAAGCAAATGCTAACAGCCATCAAAGGGGAAATCAACAGTAACACAATAACTTTAACACCCCAAATACACCAATGGACAGATTATCCAGACAGAAAATCAGTAAGTAAATACAAGCCTTAAATGACACATCAGAACAGAAAGAACTAATTGATATTTATAGGACATTCCACCTGAAAGCAGCAGAATACACTTTTTTCTCAGGTGCACATAGAATATTCTCCAGGATAGACCACATTTTGGGTCCCCAAGTCAAGTCTCAAGAAATTTAAGAACAGTAAAATTATATCAAGCATCTTTTCCAACCACAACACTATGAGATTAGAAATCAATTAATTAAAGGGGAAAAGCTATTAAAAAAAACACAAACACATGGAGGCTAAACAACATGATACTAAATAACCAATGGATCACTGAAGAAATCAAACAGGAAATAAAAAATACCTAGAAACAAATCACAATGAAACATAGTGACCCAAAACCAATGGGATGAAGCAAAAGCAGTTATAAGAGGGAACTTTATAGCAATACAATCCTAGTTCAAGAAACAAGAAAAATCTCAAATGAACAACCTAACATTACACCTAAGGCAACTAGAGATAGAACAAATGAAACCCAAAGTTAGTAGAAGGGAAAAAAAATCATTAAAGATCAGAGCAGAAATAAATGTAGAGACAAAGAAAATAGTAGCAAAGATCCATTAAACTAAAAGATAATTCCTTGTGAAGATAAACAAAATTGGTAAAACTTTACCCAGACTCATCAAGACAAAAGGGGAGAAAACTCAAATCAATAATACTAGAAGTGAAAAAGGAGAGGTTACAACAGACAACAGAGAAATACAAAGGCTCATAAGAGACTACTATGAGCAACTATATGCCAATAAAATGCATAAATGTCAAAGTAACTAGACTACCCAAGGCAATCTAAAGATTCAACTCAATCCTTATCAAATAACAATTTTTCACAGAATTAGAACAAAAAGTTTTGCAATTTGTATGGAAATACGAAAGACCTTGAATAGCCAAAGCAATCTTGAGAAAGAACAGTGGAGCTGGAGGAATCAGGCTCCCTGACTTTAGCTGCTGCTAAGTTGGCATCTGGTCCCATCACTTCATGGCAAATAGATGGGAAAACAGTGGAAACAGTGGCTGACTTTCTTTTTCTGGGCTCCAAAATTATTGGATGGTGACTGCAGCCATGAAATTAAAAGACGCTTACTCCCTGGAAGGAAAGTTATGACCAACCTAGACAGCATATTAAAAAACAGAGACACTACTTTGCCAACAAAGGTCTGTCTAGTCAAGGCTATGGTTTTTCCAGTGGTCATGTATGGATGTGAGAGTTGGACTATAAAGTAAGCTGAGTGCTGAAGAATTGATGCTTTTGAACTGTGGTATTGGAGAAGACTTTTGAGAGTCCCTTAGACTGCAAGGAGATCCAACTAGTCCATCCTAAAGGAGATCAGTCCTGGGTGTTCATTGGAAGGACTGATGTTGAAGCTGAAACTACAATACTTTGGCCACCTGATGCGAAGGGCTGACTCATTTGAAAAGACCCTGATGCTGGGAAAGATTGAAGGCAGGAGGAGAAGGGGATGACAGAGGATGAGATGGTTGGATGGCATCACAAACTCAATAGACATGGGTTTGGATGGACTCTGAGAGTTAGTGATGGACAGGGAGGCCTGGCGTGCTGCGGTTCATGGAGTCGCAAAGAATCAGACACGACTGAGCGACTGAACTGAACTGAAGTTGCTTCAGTCTTGTCCAACACTTTGCACCCCTATGGACCATAGCCCTGACTTCAGACCATACTACAAAGCTATAGTCATCAAGACTGTATGGTACTGACAAAAAACCAGAAATATAGACCAATGAAACAAGGTAGAAAGCCCAGATTAAAAAACCCACTCACCTAATGGTCACCTAATCTATGACAAAGGAGGCAAGAATATACAATGGAGAAAAGACAATCTCTTCAATAAATGCTGCTGGGAAAACGGGGCAGTTACATGTAAAAGAATGAAATTAGAACACTCCCTAACACCATACACAAAAATAAACTCCAAATGGATTAAAGACCTAAATGTAAGACTAGGCACTATAAAAGTCTTAGAGGAAAACATAGCCAGAACACTCTTTAATGTAAATTGCAGCATGATCTTTTGGGATCCACCTCCTAGAGTAATGAAAATCTAAAAAGAAAATAAATAAATGAGATCTAATTAAACTTAAAAGCTTTTGCACAGCAAAGGAAACAAAAAACAAAAAGACAGCCTTCAGAATAGGAGAAAATATTTGCAGACAAAGCAACCAACATGGGGTTAATCTCCAAAACATACAAACAGTTCATGCAGCTCAATATAAAAACAAACAAACAAATAACTCAATCAAAAAATGGGAAGTGAAGTGAAGTGAAAGTTGTTCAGTCGTGTTTGACTCTTTGTGACCCCATGGATTATACAGTCCATGGAAGTCTCCAGACAAGAATACTGGAGTGGGTAGCCTTTCTCTTCTCCAGGATATCTTCCCAACCCAGGGATTGAACCCAGGTCTCCCACATTGCAGGCTGACTCTTTACTAGCTGAGCCACAGAGGAAGCCCAATGAGGGAAGATCTAAATAGATATTTCTCCAAGGAAGATATAGAGATGCCCAAAAAGAACATGAAAAGAAGCTTGACATCACTAATTATTAGAGACATACAAATCAACACTAGAATGAGATTGTACCTCACACTGGTCAGAAAAGCCATCATTTAAAAAATCTAGAAACAATAAATGCTAGAGAGGATGTGGAGAAAAAGGAACTCTCTTACACTGTTGGTGGGAATGTAAATTGGTACAGCCACTATGGAAAACAATATGGAGGTTCTTTAAAAAATTAACACTAGAGCTACCATATGACCCAGCAATCCCACTCTTAGGCACATATATGAAGAAACCCATAATTCAAAAGAGTGTATGTACCTCAGTGTCCTTTGCAGCACCATTTACAATAGCCAAGACACAGAAACAAGGTAAATGTCCATGGACAGAGAAATGGATAAAGAAGACGTGTTACATACATACAATGAAATATTACTCAGCCATAAAAATGAATGAAATACTGCCATCTTCAGAGACACAGATCGATCTAGAGACTATCATGTAGGGTGAAGTAGGTCAGAAAGAGAAGAACAAGTATTGTATAATATCACTTATCTGTGGAATCTAGAAGAATGGTATAGATAAACATTGTCAAAGCAGAAATAGAGTCATAGATGTAGATAACAAACTTATGGTTACCAAGAGGGGAAAGGAGGGAGGGATAAATTAGGAGACTAGGATCGACATATATACACTACTATATATAAAATAGATAATTTATAAGGACCTACTGTATAGAACAGGTAACTCTACTCAATAATCTGTGGTGACCTAAATGGGAAGGAAATCTAAAAAAAGAGTGGCTATGTTGCAGTTCAGATCATGAACTCCTTATTGCCAAATTCAGACTTAAATGGAAGAAAGTAGGGGAAACCACTAGACCAATCAGGTATGACCTAAATCAAATCCCTTATGATTTTACAGTGGAAGTGACAAATAGATTCAAGGGATTAGATCTCATAGACAGAGTGCCTGAAGAATTATGGATGGAATTTGCAACATTGTACAGGAGGCAGGGATCAAGACCATCCCCAAGAAAAAGAAATGCAAAAAGGCAAAATGGTTGTCTGAGGAGGCCTTACAAATAGCTGCGAGCAGAAGAGAAGCTGAAGAAGGTGATGGCACCCCACTCCAGTACTCTTGCCTGGAGAATCCCAGGGACGGAGGAGCCTGGTAGGCTGCCATCGATGGGTTGTACAGAGTTGGACACAACTGAAGAGACTTAGCAGCAGCAGCAGAAGAGAAGCAAAAGGCAAAGGAGAAAAGGAAAGATATATCCATTTGAATACAGAGTTCCAAAAAAAATAGCAAGGAGATATGAGAAAGCCTTCCTCAGTAACCAATGCAAAGAAATAGAGGAAAACAATAGAATGGCAAAGACTAGAGATCTCTTCAAGAAAATTAGAGATACCAAGGGAATATTTCATACAAAGATGGGCACAATAAAGGACAGAATGGTATGGACCTAACAGAAGCAGAAGATATTAAGAAGAGGTGACAAGAATACATAAAAGAACTATACAAAAAAAGATCTTCATGACCCAGATAACCACGATGGTGTGCTCATTCACCTAGAGCCAGACATCCTGGAATGTGAAGTCAAGGGGGCCTTAGTAAGCATCACTACAAACAAAGCTAGTGGAGGTGATGGAATTCCAGTTGAGCTATTTCAATATCAATAACTTCAGATACATAGATGACACCACTCTTATAGCAAAAAGTGAAGAAGAACTAAAGAGCCTCTTGATGAAAGTGAAAGAGGAGAGTGAAAAAGTTGGCTTAAAGCTCAACATTCAGAAAACTAAGATCATGGCACCTGGTCGCATCACTTCATGGTAAATTGATGTGGAAACAATGGAAAGAGTGAGAGACTTTATTTTGGGGGGCTCCAAAATCACTGCAGATGGTGAGTGCAGCCATTAAATTAAAAGAATTTAAAATAATTAAAAAATTAAATTTAATTTTAATTAAAGAAATTAAAAGAATTTTCCTCCTTGGAAGGAAAGTTATGACCAAGCTAGATAGCATATTAAAAAGCAGAGATATTCTTTGCTAACAAAGGTCCATCTAGTCAAAACTACGGTTTTTCCAGTGGTCATGTGTGGATGTGAGAGTTGGACTATAAAGTAAGCTGAGTGCCGAATAATTGACGCTTTTGAACTGTGGTGTTGGAGAAGACTCTTGAGAGTCCCTTGGACAGCAAGGAGATCCAAACAGTCGATCCTAAAAGAAATCAGTCCTGAATATTCATTGGAAGGACTGATGTTGAAGCTGAAACTCCAATACTTTGGCCACCTGATGTGAAGAACTGACTCATTTGAAAAGACCCTGATGTTGGGAAATATTGAAGGCAGGAGGAGAAGGGGATGACAGAGGATGAGATGGTTGGATGGCATCACCGACTCAATAGACATGAGTTTGAGTAAACTCCAGGAGTTGGTGATGGCATACTGCAGTCTATGGGGTCGCAAAGAGTCAGACATGACTGAGATACTGAACTGATGTTGCAGGGAGAAGCCAATTCTGACTCCATGATGTTTCTTTGACTTTAACCTTTGTTTTCCATTGTTTTTGTTATTATAATCAGACATAATGACCTGTTTCATGGAGCCTGCCCCTCTGCTTGAAGAGATTAACACTTCCCCTCCCTGAAGTTGGCCATTCCAGGAGATACTTGCAAGATAATGGTATTTACTTCCTCTACTCCTCCCCCTCTCTGTCCTATAAAAGTACCTGGCATTCAGATCCAAGGACAGGATGGTTACTTTGAGACATTAGTTTGCCATCTTCTACAATCAGCTGGCTTTCTGAATAAAGTCATATTCCTCTCCTCAGCACCTCCTCTTGGATTCACTGGCCTGTCTTGTAGTGAGCAGAGCTAGCCTGAACTTGGTAACAGATACATGTATACATATAACTGATTACTTTATAGAGAAACTAACACAACATTGTAAAGCAACTATGAAAGTAAAAGTGTTAGTTGCTCAGTTGTGTCTGACTCTGCAACTCCAAAGACTGTAGCCTGCCAAGCTCCTCTGTCCCTGGAATTCTCCAGGCAAGAATACTGGAGTGGGTAGCCAAGCTCTCCTCCAAGGGACCTTCCCAACCCAGGGATTGAACCTGGGTCTCCATACTTGTGAAAATTTTTTAAAAAGAAAAAATAACTGTCCTTGATCACAATATCTTCTAGTCCACCTGAGCTGCTCACCACCATAAATTCTACAGATCATTGCTAAAGATTAGAATGCAAAAAAAAAGAGAGAGAGAGAGAGTTGATGACACAGAAGCTATATCTGCTTCCTCTTCAACCTGGTATAGCAGAAATCTCTAGTGTGGGGTGCTGCCCTTGAAGCAAGTGGTTTTGGGTAAATCCTACACTTGATAAACTGCTCTACCTTCTCCCACTTTATCTGATTTGGGTGGGGATTGCCCTTAACAAGATTTTCTGAATTGGAATTAAGGAAATATAATTTGCTAGCAGTGCCATGATTCACTTACATACATCTTCCCAGCTTCACCAACAGAGATATATGAGCTTTGATTTTTTTGCCTGGGGGAAAATGATAGCCTGAGGGAATAGAGCTGGAACAAAGAAGCAGAGAAAGAAGGTGAAGAGTGAGGGTTATCTGGCATTTCAATCTCTGGTTTCAATTATTTGTGAATCCATTATTTACTCTGTGCTCTTACAGATTGCTTGCATAAGTCAATAAATTCTTACTTGCCTTACCTAATTTTTGGTTGCAAGTGAAAGAAACCTAACATGCAAACACTGATTAAAATATCCTATTTAATAATTCTGAAATAATTAGGCATTTCTCTTCTTGAACCTCCAGCTCCCAAACTGGTCTTAGTCAGGCTGATTGAGTTTAATTTAAAGGTCAGCTTTCACCTAAATAAGAGAAAGTGGACATACTAAAAAATTGTGTCAGATGCTTTACAAAGAAAGTCTTAAAAACTATAATGGAACCTTCACAATTTTCTTTCAAAATAGATATTCCCATTGTATATATCAGGAAACTGAGGCTCAGAGAAATTGCTGAAGGTTACCCAACTATCAGTGGTAAAGCCACAGATGATCTCAAAGCAAGAGGCTTAGCCCAAGTGCCATCCATTTCAATCCCTGGCCACCTCTATGAGGTCATATTTAACACCATCATTACTTTTGCATTTATGTATCCCCTGAGGGTAACCCTAAAATCCTTCTTGTACTCAACAAAAAGATGACAATACATGTGGAAGTGTATCACACAAATCTCCTATCTAGAAAGTACTTATCATTCAGCTATGAGGACTGCAGTTAACTGACAGTTTCCTTCTTTGTTATTACTATTATTATTATTGAGGTATAGTTGCTTTACAATGTTGTGATAGTTTCTGCTGTACAATGAAGTGAATCAGCCATTTATATACATATATCCCCTCCCTCGTGAGCCTCCCTCCCACCCCAGTCCCACACGCCACCCCTCTGGATCATCACAGAGCACTGAGCTGAGCTCCCTGTGCTATACAGCAGCTTCCCACTAGCTATCTATTTTACACATGGCAGTGTATATATGTCATTTTGAGTTGAGGTTTCCTGGGAAGCCCCAGCTGCTGACTGATGATGGCAGAGGTCGGTTCTGTCCAGTCCGGGCTTCCTGCGATGAGCTACCTTTACTCGGGCTCCTCACTGGATCAGCCAGGGTTTGTCAAATATGCATCACAGACTCAAGCTCTTTTGTCCAGCCCTGCTTCTCAGTCCCTTTCCTTGAGAGTCAGCTCAACATCATGGTCTGAAGGCTCTGCCTGCCTAATCCTGCTTCCTCTGTGCAGGATTCATGTGCATTCATCCCCCCAATAAGCTACTGTGCACTGTGAACACTGTCTCAGCATCTGTTTTCTGGAAGACCCAAACTGGCACACAAAATAGTGAATGAATAAGCAAGAGAAGTAGAAGGCAAAGGAAAATTGTTCTTTTGCATGACATATTTTCCTACACACATAAGTTAGCTGCGGTCGAGCAATGTAATTCAAGTTCTCTAAAGCAGATTGTGCTGAATATGCCAAATGGCTCCTCTTAGCTGGAGGGAGTGCCTCCCTGAGACCTGTCAGGCGCTAGGATTTATGGGACCATTTCTGTCTTAGTGATCCAGTCTCTCTTTATGGAGATGATTGCTTCACAGCCCTGCCATAGGTATTTACCATCAGGGCTATTACAGCTCACTGAGTCATCCAGGAGAGAAATCCAAGTGGATAATTAACATCCTGAAGAAGGTAATTGTGGAACACTTAAGCACGGGGCCATAACTTCTGGTTCAGTGTCAGTAAGGACAACCTGTAGGGCATATCATACTTAATGAGTCAGTAGCTACCTAAGATGATTATTAAAACCCAAAGCATATTATTTTTATCACCATGGGCAAGAGCTACAGATTATGTCCTTTTGACCTATTTTGTACTCTCATTCCCAGCTAAATAATAACCATTCAGGAGTGGAGGAAACGACTGACTCTTCTCATTATTGAGGAACATTATATGTCCAAAGTGTGTTTTCCTAAATGGGAAACTTGCATGGCAGGAGATTTTCTCCTTTCTCCCCCTGAGTTTATTTTCTATTTTAACTGTGAAAATGATTCTGCTTCTTACTTTGGTGGACACCCTCACATTAGAGTCCCCAGACAGGGGAGACTGATCATTTAAGAGACAGAGGTTGGGTTTGACCTTGAAAAAAAAGGCTGGAACAGTGCCCTTCAAATAAAGGGGGAAAATCTTCTGAGACAGGGCAACTATGTAACCAACAGTTTTAGTCTTCCCAAACTGCTCTGCTGGTTTTAAACACCAGTGGTTTAAAAGTAACTGTCAGTTACCCCTGAAGAATATCATTTCATCCCTGCTCATTTCTCATGTTTCCTCTTTCTTCTCATGCTACAGTACATATGTCCTACTCACTGTGTACACAAAATACATAGTGTTCTGCCATAGCAGAATGGTGTTAGTTCAGGTTCTCTGGTAAGCAGACCCTGACAATAAGTTAAGAGAGTAACATGTGGGGACTTCCTTGGTGGCCCAATGGTTAAGATTCCATGCTTCCCATGCAGGGGGTACAGGTTCAATCCCTGTTTGGGAAACTAAGATCCCACAAGCCACCCGGCACCTCCAAAAAATAAGTGTGTTACTGGTGTTGTGGAGTAATAACCTATGAAAGATAAATAGGGAGAAGGCCGGTTTAGGCACAGAAAGATTCAAGACCGTGAGGCCAATCAAACTCCTGTGAGAGGAAAGAAGCAGAGTCCAGCAGGCAGAGCCTCAAAATGCAATGGAGAGGAGACAAATCTGGTCAACACAACAAAGAGCAATGAAGCAAAGATTGGGGAGGCAGTCAGGCCCTAATACATCCCTGTCATGCTCAGTCATTGTCTCAGTGCTCCCTGAGAAAAGCATGGCCTTGGCTCAAATGCTGCAATGGATCTCAATGGTGCTGAAGCTGGAGGCTGTCAACTAGCCACACTCCTCACCTCACTGCTGATTGGCAAGTTTTTCACTGATGGGAGATCCAAGTAACACACCTCCGTGGTTGGCCCAATCATCGAGTCTATCTCTGACTGCAATACAAGCAGCAAAGGTTCATTTCTTGATCATGTTACATCTTCATGCATTGTCTGTGGATCTATTCTATTTTTGCCTCAAGTTCAAGAGCCAAACTAAAAGCATCTGGACCACTGCCAATAGCGATGGTAGAATGATAGCTCTAGTCGGTTTCACACTAAGAGCTCGCAATTCATTAGCCAAAATGGGTCACGTGGTCCCACCTAACCACAAAGGGGTAGGAAGTTCAATTCTATCATGTGTCTGGAAAGTGAAGAGCCTGAATTGAGCAACACCAATGACCACAACAGTAAACAAATCAATAAACTCCCCAAAGTTTCCTTTACATTCTATAGAACCAAAAGGAACAATTTGCAGGGTACTCAATAAGCCCAAATGATGTTTCTTTCCTGATAACTTAGAAGTAATCATTTCTCTAAGAATCTTTTCTATGTATACCAGTGGAGACATTAATTCATCTTGGAGCAGACCCTCCTTGTTCTGTAGGAAATAAACCGAATGCTCTCTTTTGGCTGCAAATAGGAGCTCACTGTTGAGGGAAGAAGATTTGGAGCTGTAGCTCTTTTCATAGTTGGGGCAGAATCACCCTGCCACCCCCAACCCTTGACCATTTCCATTAACTGTAAAATTCTGTCTTCTGAGAAAGGCATGGGAAATTCCACTGGGGACCTTCTGTAACAGAAAAGGTTAAGACAGCAGACTATTTCCTGAAACTTAAAGTTATTGAAATCCATTTTGGTGGTGACAGGTATTTCTGGCTATGAGCTGGTGATAGGAAAGACAGCCACACCTTGAGGATAAAGCCCTCCTACAAGTAGAAAAAGACTGGACCATAATGATGGCTTCTACACCAGGATTTCCATTGCTGAAGGGGAACATGGGTTTGTGAAAAGACCTACTGAAGATTCTGCCCCAAAGCTCCTCCCAGTAGTGGAATTTGACCCAGAGATGTGCCTATAAGAGGAGATGCTAATTAGCAAAGCATTATACATAAAGAACTGTTAAGTCAGAGATCCAGGCAAGTCTGAGACAGTCTATAACTGTGGATAATATGGGAGGTACAACCTCCAGATCAAGAATGGTACCTCAATTATCAAAGGTCACTTGATAGGTAGAGACAGAATTGAGTCAAATGACATTTAGCAGTCCTTGGAGTTCCCACCAAGTTTTGCTTTTCTCTTCCCGAAAGTATCACAATCAGGATGGACTCTTCAAACTAACTAAATCACTGTTCTTGGGCTTATTACAAAAACAGGAACCCAGACAGAAAGGCTGAACTCCTTGTTAATATGAATACAGGAAGACAAGTGAAGCTCAGGGCATTATACTTTGGGACATTGTTTGCCCTTGCATCTAAAGTGATTCAGAAAAGGTTAACATGAAAGCTATATTGTCACACCCCAGCAAGAACCCCTGAGGGCAAATTGCTCTAATTTGTTTTTAAATGACCTGTCCTGACTCCTGAGGTTCCTATTTGAATATAGAATTGTACAAGTCACAGTTGTCAGTAACATTTCTCTGAATCTTTTCCCCATGCCTGCTAAAGCCAGATCTTCAGGCCTGGGTGGAGGGAGAGGCGAGGAGGGAAGCAATATTTTGGGGAATCTCCAGGGACACTGCTTGAACTCACAGGAATATTTCTCTTTGTCACTCCATGGCATTAGCCATTTCTCTCTCCTCCTGCTGTGCTTCTCTGTAGCTGAGATGTCAACCCACTCATGCCCTCGAGAGGCAATATCCTTCAGTTTATAACAATCTGCCATCAGAGCTGAGGGCCCTGGCACTGCCACCCCTTTAAGAGAACTTATGGAGTAACTCACTGGGTTAAGCAGAGCCTCTGTCCCATTGTAGCAGGGCTATATTTTCTCAGAAGTGAGGACAATCCCTCTCCCCTCATCTTTGTGTTTTAAACATTACTCTGGAATTAAAACTGCATTGTCTTAAGTACTGAGTCCCAAACACTTCAGTGTGACCATTCTCCTCATTTTTACCTGCAGACTTCTCACCCCAAGACTCAGACATTGGTCAGTGGGGCTGGACTGAAGGACTGGCTGAATGGGAGACCATATTCATACTCAAAAGTCATCTCAGCTCTTTTAGGCAGGGATGAGGTTCTTTGGAAGAATAGTTGAGGAAATCCGGCTTGTTCTGAGGGGTTATTTCTTAGTAGACGTCTAGGTCCCTCACTGAAGAAGAAAATGGTGACCCTTAGCTCCACTGAACAGAGGCATGAAACTCATGGAGAGATTATCAGTATACATGCCCAGATCATACTGGCCCATGTTCAGTAAAAAGCAGTGGCTGGACAACTGGAAAAGTGAGGGGCAAGGGTCCTAACACTTCAAAGCTGGGGTCAGGGGACTTCTGTGGTGGTTCAGTGGCTAAGACTCCGCACTCTCAGTGCAGGGGGCCTGAGTTCAATCTCTGGTCAGAAAACTAGATCCCACCCACATACTGCAACTAAGACCCAACACATCCAAATAAATAATAAATATTAAGAATAATTTTTAAAAATAAATGATATTTTTGAAAAAAAAAGAGCTGGGGGTAGATGTGTCTACCTCTTCTTATTATTTAGACCACATACCTTCATATCTGTTATCTGCATGGTGATAGGGCCCACATGGGGTCTCACTGTTAAGATGGCTCATTATGTTGACCGTGAAAACAAAGAATAAAAATCACACACACACACACAAAAAAAAATCACAGAAATCCTTGAGGCTAACCAAATTGCCCAAATGACATTCTGTTTTCTCACTGGTGCCTACCTTCTCAAAGTTGTGATACCACGAGATTCCAGACCTCCAGCTCCATGACCACAGGACTCAACTACAGGCTAAAAATTAACCATCCCTTCAGGGAATTTTTCATTCGTGGGGTATAAGACAGACCCTGTCAGAAAGGTAGGATGATGGTTCTCCTTAAGGGCCAATCACACTCTCTTTTCCCTCTAATAAATTTCCCTTTTCTTGCCTGATTGCCCGGTTCGCTCTCTTTTCCTCTGCATTCACCTTACATTTTGGTGCCGAAACCTGGGAGGAAGGATCCACCACAAGTGGGTGAGTTCTTCCACGAGCCCACTTCCAGTGATGCCCTCCCTCGGACCTTGCTGAGAAACTGAGACGGAACTCTCCACTTGCCTTGCTGGACTGACATCCACACACCATTGGTTACAAGGGTGAGTGAAATCCCATTCCCTCGGATCCTCTCTCTCACCTCATTTCCAAGTCCTAGCACTAGGCAGGATGATCCCCATGACCTTCAGGCCCTTAGCCTTGTGCCCCATCTGATTTTAAAATAGGGGACTCCCATTTCAAAGCAGACTATTATTACTCTTTGAGAAAGTCCTGAGAATGGGGATGCCTTTTCTCTCAGACCTGTGTCCTCACTTTCTCTCGCCCTTGTCTAACCTTTCTATTTGGCCACAATAGGAAATTCTTAATCCCAGCCCTCAAAATCTACTCCTCTAGGATGCCTTTTCTGAAACCTAAAAGCCTAGGCTTTCCAAGGGGAGATAAAACTAAAAAGACTTATTTACTATTCTAACACTGTCTGGCTGCAATACAGACTAGATAATAGGTCCTAATGGCCAGAAAACAGAACTCTCGATTATCACACTCTATGGGACCTCGATAACTTGTGCCACCACAACAGCAAGTGGTTAGAAATCCCTTATGTTCAGGCACTCTTCGCTCTTTGCTCTCAACCCTCTCTCTGTGAATCCTGCTCTACTTCTCAAATACTCTTAGTCCACTCTGAGCCACATCCTCCTAATACAATGTCCCCCAATCCCCTGTTCAGACTTTTCTTCTTCTTCCTTTGACCCTTCTGACCACAGCCCACCCCCTATCGCTCCCAAACCCATTGCAGCCACTCCAGATCAGTTCCACAACCTCCACCTTACGTCCCCTCCTCCCTCCCTCCTTCTCAGGCTGCCACCACTGAAGCTGCAAACCCCCCTCCCCTGCCTGTGCCGGAGGCAAGATCTGAAACCTCAGCCCCACCCTCTACACTGAGGATTCCAAGGCTTTACCCCAACCTCCCTAGATCCCTCTTCATGGCAGGGCCCCGCTCCTTTCCCTCCTCCACTCCTCCCTTTACAGGAAGTAGCTGGAGCAGAAGGCATTGTTCAGGTTCATGTCCCATTCTCCCTCATCGATCTATCTCAGATTGAAAAGCGTCTTGGTTCCTTCTCCTCAGATCCTGATAATTATCTAAAAGAATTCAAGTATCTTACCCAGTCTTACAACTTAACCTGGCATCATACTTCCCTCCACTCTTCTCCCAGAAGAGAAGGAACGAGTATGGCAAGCCTCTCAGGTACATGCTGATGAAATACACAAGACAGACAACACCAAGCCCGTAGGGTCAACGGCTGTCCCCCGAGAAGATCCAAACTGGGATTATCAGGCAGGGAGACCTGGATGAGTAGCCCGTAATCATAAGGTTGCTTGCCTCATTGTGGGCCTTCAAAAGGCAGGGCATAACGCCATCAACTTTGATAAGCTCTGGGAAATAACTCAAAGACTAGACGAAAACCTGGCACAATTTCTAGCCAGGTTAACGGAAGCCTTACAAAAAAATACAAAATTAGACCCCACTTCAGCAGAGGGCACCGTTATCCTTAACACCCATTTTATCTCCTAGTCATCCCCAGATAATCAAAAGAAACTAAAAAAGGCAGAATAAGGCCCTGAAATCCCTCAATGAAACCTTTTCAATTTAGCCTTTAAGATTTTCAATAACCAGGAAGAACAGGCAAAGCTAGAGAAGGCCCAACGAGATCAGGCCAATACCACCTTTTAGCCACTGCCCTACATGGCTCCAAACCTCCATCAACCAACAAAGAAAGGAAGCCCCCTGGGCCCTGTTTCAAATGGGGCAAAGAAGGCCACTGGGCCACTGGCCCCCCCCTCTAGGGATCCAGACATCCTCTCCTGGTCTCTAGCAGGAGTCCTCTGACCCAGCTCTGCCCAGCCTCCTCGGACTCACTGCTGAAGACTGAAGGTGCCCAGGGTCCCAGGCCCTGACTCTCATCACATCTAAAGAGCCCAGAGTAATGCTTACAGTGGCAGCTAAACCAATCTCCTTTCTCATTGGCACGGGGGCCACTTATTCTGCTATGCCTGCCTACTCCGGATAAACCAAGTTCTCAGGTTTCTGTTATGGGGATTGACGGTTTAATATGTATGCCACAAATAACCAAGCCTCTACTTTGCACAATTCAGGATACCCCATTTTCCCATTCTTTTCTCATACTTCCAAAATGCCCCACTCCTATTCTTGGGAGAGACCTTCTCTCAAAATTCAAAGCCTCTGTTACTATCCCAAGCCCACCCTCTGATCTAGCCTGTCTACTGCTCCTAAACCCCACCTCCTCTTCCCCTGCCCCATTGCCTTCCTCATCCAAAAACCCCACAGTTTGGGATACAGATAACCCATCTGTTGCTTCTCATCATGCTCCAATTCATATCTATCTCAAAGTGAAGTCACTCAGTAGTGTGTGACTCTTTGCGACCCTATCAGATTCCTCCGTCCATGGGATTCTCCAGGCAAGAATACCGGAGTGGGTTGCCATTCCCTTCTCCAGGAGATCTTCCCAACTCAGGGATTGAACCCGGGTCTCCCGCATTGTAGGCAGACGCTTTACCTTCTGAGCCACCAGGGAAGTCTAAATTCCCCAATCAACCACAATACTCCATCTCCCAAAAACATCAAGTGTTAAAGCTTATCATCACTAAACTCCTATGTCAGGGCCTCTTGTGCCCTACTCACTTTCCCTGTAACACCCCTATCCTACCTGTCAAAAAGCCAAATGGTTCCTATCACCTGGTTCAGGACCTGAGACTTACCAATGTAGCTGTTATCCCCATACACCCAGTAGTTCCAAATCCCTATACTCTTCTCTTTTTCTCATTTCCTCTTCCACTACCCACTTCACTGTTCTAGACCTCAAAGATGCCTCCTTTACTATCCCTTTACACCCAGACTCTCAAGACCTCTTTGCCTTTACCTGAACTGATCGAGACAATCATTGTTCCCAACAGCTGACATGGACAGTCCTACCACAAGGCTTTCACAATAGCCCTCATTTCTTTGGTCAAGCTCTAGCATCAGGCCTAACCTCTCCTGACCTTACTCCAAGTACTGCCCTCCAATATGTGGATGATCTCCTCCTTTGTAGTCCTTCGTTTACACACTCTCAACAATACTCTATACAACTCCTCAATTTTCTAGCTGATTGAGGGTATCGAGTATCTCCCACCAAAGTTCAGCTCGCTCTTCCTAGAGTCACCTATCTCGGAGTCCTTTTAACACCAACAAAAAGATATATTACTACTGATAGAGAGTCCCTTATATCCACCGTACCACTCCCTACATCAAAAACAGAAATCCTGTCCTTCTTGGGGTTAGCTGGATATCTATGCCTCTGGATTCCTAATTTCGCTCTCTTGCACAACCCCTATATCAAGCCACCAGAGGAGATCTTTCAAAACCCTTAGAGCTAAAATCAAATATCCTTTGACACCCTTAAGCAAGCCATTCTCTCAGCCCCAGCTGTAACACTTCCTGAACTTTCTCGTCCCTTTATACTCTACACTACTGAGAGAAACAAAATTGCCCTAGGAGTTTTGGGACAAAATCAGGGCCCCTCCTTCACCCCTATCGATAATCTATTAAAGCAATTAGATACCACAATTCAAGGATGGCCAGCCTTCCTATGTGGTCTGGCAGCAGCTGCACTCCTTGCTCAGGTAAGTAAAAACTTACTTTTGGAGCACCCACTGTCATTCGTTCACCACATTTAAAGTTCACCACTTTAAGGACTTACTTTCTCACAAATCCATGACCCTTCTAACTCTTTCACACATCCAACCAATTCATGTCACCCTTCTCAAATCTCCCAAGTTGTCCTTTGAATGCTGTCCTACTCTCAACCCTGCCACCCTTATCCCTAATTCTTCTTAGCCCCCCCATCCATATTTGCACAGAGGCATTAGAAGACCTGATGCCTCATTTCTCCCACATTTCCTCAATCCTTTTAAATAACCCTGATTTTACTTGGTATATTGATGGCAGCTCCTCTACGACATCAGAAGGAAAAAAAGTAGCTGGATATGCAATTGTCTCTGACACTGAAATTACTGAATCCCAACCTCTCCCCTTGGGAACCTGTTCCCAAAAGGCAGCACTTATTGCAGTAACTAGAGCCCTTACCCTCGCAGCTAACAAGATAGCAAACATATACCTGATTCTAAATATACTTTCCACATCATACAGTCACATGCTGCCATTTGGAAGGAACGAAGGCTCCTATCTACTAAAGGCTCTCCCATAACTAACGCCCTGCTTATACTCCAACTTTTAAAAGCAGCTAACATGCCAACTGAAGTAAGCATCATACATTACCAAGGTCACCAGGTGGCCTCAGATCCCATTTCATGGGGCGATGATGTCACAGACAGAGAAGCAAAACAAGCCTTACTCCAATCACCAGCTCAACAATTTACGGTAATCCCCAACATAAAGCCGCTTTACCTCTCCAAAGAAAAAACATGATTGTTACAAAAGGGAGCACAACCACAAGGAGACTGGTTACAAAAACGGGACCGCTATGTCCTTCCCCAATCTCAGGCCACACAGATTCTTACAGACATTCATTAGGCCCTACAGTAGGCACTAAACCTCTTTATCATCTCTTAAGACCTCTTATCACCTATCCCAACCTTCTTTCACTCCTACAACAAATCACTCACTCTTGCATTATCAGCTCCTCAGTATCACTGCAGGGAGCCCTAAAGCCTATTCCCTCATTTCCAACACATCAGGCTTGAGGACATATCCCAG
>NW_024070207.1:91225740-91228069 GCF_014754425.2 Oryx dammah | reverse complement strand
AAGACATATCCCAGGAGAGGACTGGCAAATTGACTTCACTCACATGCCTCCAACACGAAAAATAAAACTCATGCCCACTCTAGTAGACACTTTTTCAGGGTGGATTGAGTCTTTTCCTACACGATCAGAAACTGCCTCAGAGGTAACACAGTTTCTCATAGGAGAAATCATCCCTTGCTTTGGCCTCCCACTCTCTCTCCAATCCGATAATGGGCCAGCTTTTATCTCCCAAATCACTCAACAAGTATCCCAACCCCTTAGCATAACCTGGAAACTATATATTCATTACAGACCCCAATCCCCGGGGAAAGTAGAAAAGGCAAATTCTACTCCGAAAACACACCTAACCAAACTCTCTCTAGAACTACAAAGGCCAGGGACCAGACTCCTTCCCATGGCTTTGGCTAGCATTAGGGCTACTCCACAGGCTTTGCCTTTCCTCAGTCCTTTAGAGCTCATGTATGGACGCCCTTTTCTCTTAGGTCAGTTCCCTACTGCCAGCCCCTTGCTGGGAGATTATCTTCCCACCCTTAACCTTACTAGACACCTTATGAGAGAACATGTAGATCACTCTCTTCCAAAGCTTCATCAAAGGAATTCAGCTGACTTAACACTCATACCCGGAGATCCAGTCCTGCTTAAAACCTTACACCATAAGGATCTCCAGCCTCGATGGACTGGTCCATGTGAGGTCATTCTAACCACACTAACAGCTGCTAAACTAGCAGGTCAATCCTCTTTGTTTCATATCTCTAGATTAAAGAAGGCCCCAGGAGACTCTCCATCTCTGCCAAGAAACATTTCCTGCGTACCTGCTGGGACACACCAGGCTTCAAGAGGATCAAATTCCAGAAGAAACAGAAAAGCCAAAAACAAATATTGATAAGTAAAACAAAACCAGTTGTTCAGTTCAGTTGCTCAATCGTGTCCAACTCTTTGCTACCCCTTGAACAGCAGCACGCCAAGCCTCCCTGTCCATCACCAACTCCCGGACTCCATCCAAACCCATGTCCATCAAATCGGTGATGCCATCCAACCATCTCATTCTCTGTCATCCCCTTCACCTCCTGCCCTCAATCTTTCCCAGCATCAGGGTCTTTTCCAATGAGTCAGCTCTTTCCAATGAGTCAGCTCTTTGCCAAAGTATTGGAGTTTCAGCTTCAACATCAGTCCTTCCAATGAACATCCAGGACTGATCTCCTTTAGGATGGACAGGTTGCATCTCCTTGCAGTCCAAGGGACTCTCAAGAGTCTTCTCCAACACCACAGTTCAAAAGCATCAATTCTTCGGCACTCAGCTTTCTTTATACTCCAGCTCTTACTGGAAAAACCATACATGACTACTGGAAAAACCATAGCCGTGACTAGACAGACCTTTGTTGGCAAAGTAATGTCTCTGCTTTTGAATATGCTGTCTAGGTTGGTCATAACTTTCCTTCCAAGGCGTAAGCATCTTTTAATTTCATGGCTGCAATCACCATCTGCAGTGATTTTGGAGCCCCAAAAAATAAAGTCAGCCGCTGTTTCCGCTGTTTCCCCATCTATTTCCCATGAAGTGATGGGACCGGATGCCATGATCTTAGTTTTCTGAATGTTGAGCTTTAAGCCAACTTTTTCACTCTCCTCTTTCACTTTCATCAAGAGGCTCTGTAGTTCTTCACTTTCTGCCATAAGGGTGGTGTCATCTGCATATCTGAAGTTATCGATATTTCTCCCGGCAATCTTGATTCCAGCTTGTGTTTCTTCCAGTCCAGCATTTCTCATGATGTACTCTGCATAGAAGTTAAATAAGCAGGGTGACAATATACAGCCTTGACGTACTCCTTTTCCTATTTGGAACCAGTCTGTTGTTCCATGTCCAGTTCTAACTGTTGCTTCTTGACCTACATACAGATTTCTCAAGAGGCAGGTCAGGTAGTCTGGTATTCCCATCTGTTTCAGAATTTTCCACAGTTTAGTGTGATCCACACAGTCAAAGGCTTTGGCATAGTCAATAAAGCAGAAATAGATGCTATTTTGGAACTCTTTTGCTTTTTGGATGATCCAGTGGATGTTGGCAATTTGATTTCTGGTTCTTTTGCCTTTTCTAAAACCAGCTTGAACATCAGGAAGTTCATGGTTCACATATTGCTGAAGCCTGGCTTGGAGAACTTTGAGCATTACTTTACTCGCGTGTGAGATGAGTGCAGTTGTGCAGTAGTTTGAGCATTCTTTGGCATTGCCTTTCTTTGGGATTGGAATGAAAACTGACCTTTTCCAGTCCTGTGGCCACTGCTGAGTTCTCCAGATTTGCTGACATATTGAGTGCAGCACTTTCACAGCATCATCT
>NW_024070207.1:91165427-91225640 GCF_014754425.2 Oryx dammah | reverse complement strand
TACCATTTCTGTCCTTTATCGAGCCCATCTTTGCATGAAATGTTCACCTGGTATCTCTAATTTTCTTGAAGAGATCTCTAGTCTTTGCCATTCTATTATTTTCCCCTATTTCTTTGCACTGATCGCTAAGGAAGGCTTTCTTATCTCTCCTTGCTATTCTTTGGAACTCTGCATTCAAATGGATATATCTTTCCTTTTCTCCTTTGCTTTTCACTTCTTTTCTTTTCACGGCTATTTGTAAGGCCTCCTCAAACAACCATTGTGCCTTTTTTGCATTTTTTTTTCTTGGGGATGGTCCTGGTCACTGCCTCCTGTACAATGTCACGAAGCTCCGTCCATAGCTCATCAGGCACTCTGTCTATCAGATCTAGTTCCTTAAATCTATTTCTCACTTCCACTGTATAATCATAATGGATTTGATTTAGGTCATACCCAAATGGTCATAGTGGTTTTCCCCACTTTCTCCAATTTAAGTCTGAATTTGGCAATAAGGAGTTCACTATCTGAGCCACAGTCCCGTCCTGGTCTCGTTTTTGCTGACTGTATATAGCTTCTCCATCTTTGGCTGCAAAGAATATAATCAATCTGATTTCGGTGTTGACCATCTGGTGATGTCCATGTGTAGAGTCTTCTCTTGTGTTGTTGGAAGAGGGTATTTGCAGTGACCAGTGTGTTCTCTTGGCAAAACTCTACTAGCCTTTGCCCTGCTTCATTGGTTAATAATTGAACTTGGATTTCCCCTACTTACCCTATTCACAATAGTACTCTACTCTGTGTCTCCCCCTGAGTGGACTATCATTCAAAAGCTTTCCCTCTGTTTTACCTGCTTCTCCATAGTTCTTGTTTTTTGGGCTGTGGCCCTCCTCTTACTGTGATCATCCTAGATGAATTCATTATCTACTTTCCTTCACAAGGTAACACAAACCCTTATCTTTCCTGGAAACACCACTGTTACTGATCCCCCTTTACTCTTTGACTTTATAACCGATCTTTGGCTCCAGGGAGACTTCATAGAGTTCACACCAACCCAAATTGATGTCTACACCTGGATTCTTATTTTTATCATTTTCTCCCCTTAGACATGAGACGTCACATCATGATTTTATTCTTACTCCCTCTTCTTTTACAGTCCAAACTTCACATTAATACCCTTCCTATAACTCTCTCTCTTTAGTCACTAAGTCATGTCCGACTCTTGCAACCCCATGGACTGTAGCCTTCCAGGCTCCTCCGTCCATAGGATTTTCCAGCCAAGAATTCTGGAGTGGGTTGCCATTTCCTTTCTCCAGGGATCTTTCAAACCCAGGAATCGAACCCAGGTCTCCTGAGATTCTTTACTGACTGAGCTATGAGGGAAACCTGCCCCAAACCTTGCCTACATATTCAGAACTCTAAATCTGACCCATCATTTACTCAATACCTCAAACTTGAGTCTGGCCAGTGATTTTTGGATTTGTTTATCTATCTCCTCACCCGGAGGATCAGCACTCCCCATTTCCACAGATAAATGGACTCACATAAACATTTCTCTTTACCACACATATAGAGGAGAATATCTTTTTTTATCATACATAAGTTATTTATATTTAATTGATCAAATTCACAATCCTGACAAAATACTGACCTCCCTCCTTACAGATCTCATTTCTACTCATAAAGGACCAGCTATAGGAGGACCCACCACCTCTGACATTTGTCTACAACAATAGGCTCCTTTCTGTTTTTCCAGACAAAATTCTATAAATAATTCTTACCCTCAGCTAGGAACTATACCGCCACACCTTTGTAATCACACTTTTCATCTCTCCTTCCCTTCAGGCCAATCTGTCTACCATGTCTCAGGAACTGCAGGACATTCTCTTACTTTCTCAGGGAGACTCCCTTCTGTATATAGTGTAAATACTTCTCTTGTAGGGGCTACAGTGGTGAGTTCACTGTCAGTTTCAGAGACTACTAACAAGTTCCCAGAAAGACTCCCATCTGCTATCGATTTCAGCTGTTGTATTCTTACTCCTGGAATATTTTTCTTATGTGGAACCACCACCATTTATGTCTTCCCACTAACTGGACAGGAACATGCACCTTGATATATCCAGCCCCAGATATTTCTATTGCTCTTAACAATCAGATTCTTCCTATCCCACTAACTCATAACTGACCCAGACGGGCAATTCAATTCATTCATCTATTAATCAGTTTAGGAACAGTGGCTAGGACTGGGACAGGGACCACAGGACTCTCAATCTCTTTAAATTACTATCAAAGCCTTTCTAAAGACCTCACTGACAGCCTAGAAGAAATAGCTAACAGCCTTATCACTATCCAAAACCAGGTAGATTCCCTGGCAGCCGTGGTCCTCCAAAACAGAAGAGCAGGAAAAGGAGGCCTATGCCTATTTTTGGAGGAAGCCTGCTGCTACTACACCAATAAATGAGGCGTTGTAAAGGAAACAGCAAGAAATCTAACAGGGCCTCGAGGATACATCAACACCTCAGTAATTCATGGGAATACTGATCAAGCAATTGGAATTGGATGCCCTGTGTCCTACCTTTTCTAGGTCCTCTCCTCTGCTTACCCTTATTCTAATTTGGCACTTGTTTAATGTGTCTTTTTTCAAAATTTCTTCAGGACCACTTATAAGCCTTCACCAACCAAACTACCCACGAGCTACCTCTAACTCACTAAGATTATCAAAGCTTTGACCCCACACAAATCCCCTTGACCCACATTCCAGCCTTTTCTTATCTCACCCTCATGACGCCCCTGTCCTGCAGGAAGTAGTTACAGAAGATTGACCTTTGGCAGTAATCCTAAATAAAAAAGGCTGGAATAATAACGTGCACATGGAGTCTCATTGTTAAGATGGCTCATTATGTTGACCTCGAAAACAAAGAATAAAAATCACAGTGATCCTTGAGACTGACCAAATTGCCCAAATGATGTTCTGTTTTCTCACTGGTGGCTACCTTCTCAAAGCTGTGAGACCACCAGATTCCAGACCTCTGGCTCCGTGACCACAGGACTACAGGCTAAAAATTAACCATCCATTCAGAGAATTTTTCATTGGTGGGGTATAAGGAAGGCCCTGTCAGACAGGGAGGACGCTGGTTCTCCCTAAGGACCAGTCACTCTCTCTTTTCCCTCTAATAAAATTTCCTTTTCTTCCCTGATTGCCCAGCTTGCTCTTTTTTTCTCTGTACCTGTCTTACACATGGTACTACCTTGTTATGACCAGAAAAGATAAGAGAGAGAGAAAGGACAATGCCTTCTTTCCAGGTGAGGGGTTTATTGTGAGTGCAGGTACTTAGTGGGGCTATGGGAAATGCTGAAGGGACAGTCAGTTGATCACTCTAAATGACCCAGAATGACCCTTAAAGAGAGTGTGGAAGAATTTGCCTAAGAAATGCAGCTTGTGGCTCAATGGTGGATGGTTTTGACTATCAGGCTATCAATTTGGTGTCTTTATCATTTACAGAATTCCCGACCAGTCCTATTTGTAGTCAGGATCCTAGCACCATATCTAGTATCTAGTAAGTATTAAATGCATATTTTGACACTTTTTATACTATTTTTCCATCTACTTGTGATAGAAAGATGACCCGGACATATGCTCTGATCTCAAACAGCTTTGTTCCTCATGCTTTGTTACAGAAAGCCAAACTATGAAACAATATGAGAAGTGCCGTCAGAGAAGTGGGTATGGCATTTTCTGGGCACAGAGCAGAATCTTCTTATTCTGGCTCTGCCTGGTGGAATCCAGTAAGACAGCATGGATGAAGTGATAGATAAGCAAAATATTGAATAGTAACTAGCCTTTTACCAGCCACAACAAAAGTATATTCTCAGAAAAAGTAACATGTGCAAAGGCAGACCAAGCACTAGAGAAAAAACTGGACTGCCTAATTGAAAAGGGAACTAGTCCCACCTCAATGCCTGTTTTGTGTTGTTTTGTTTTGATTCGATTTGTTTTGTTTCCCTTTAGGCTTTGCTTTGGAGGGACCTGAGCGAAGGTTTGCAAGTAGGGAATGAGAAAGTGAAAAATGCTACTGCTAATGGCTGGACCATGATCTTCCTAACTGAACATAAACAACGCTCCCAGGATATAAGTAACATTCAGATAAGTATTCTATGACCATATTTGGAACATGAGAGGAACAAAGCCACTCAACGATCACATGTTTACACATACAGGCATCCCAGGGTCATCCCTTTTCTGACCAATGTGAATTACTGATGCTTCTTCTCAGTGACAACTCTAGCTCCACTTTAATCCTCCCGCCACCAAAATAAAAACTATACAAAAATAACCAATAACTGAACTGTTTCTTCTTTCTGATGACACCTAAATCAGAACTGGTCCTCATTCCCTTAAATCCTCCTTAGGATCATTCAGCACAGTTCTGCATCCTGTAAGAAGCTCCACCTCATCCCCTCTTACTGAGATCTTCCTGGAGTGTGTCTCCCTCACTGGAACAAAGTAAATGCCATGCTAAGCCACTTTAGTCATTTCTGATTCTGTGCGACCCTATGGACTGTAGCCCACCAGGTTCCTCTGTCCATGGGATTCTCTAGGCAAGAATATTGGAGTGGATTGCCATGAGACCTCTCTTTTTCACTGTTGCTATTGCAAGTGTAATCCTAGCAGTATTTGGTTGTGAGTTCTAACAGCAATTTATTTAGAGATGTTACCAAGGAGCAGGAGTGAAGGACCAGAGGTGGGGTGATGGAAGGAGGGAAATTCAATATAAGGATATATATAAAATTGGCCACTATTGCAGGGGACTGATGCTTGATCTTTAGGACCTTCTGAGGAGCCTTATGAAGTGTATGTAAGAGTTACTTATCTAGGGAAGAAAGAAGAAAGTATTAGCCCATTAGTTCCTGTCCTCCTTTGATCAAGAGACATTCTACTGGTGTTGATTCCCTTGTACAAGATGAATCAGAGTCAGAAAAGCCCCAGGACAGAAAGCAGGGAGGACTCAGTGTGGGCCTGTGCACAATGACTAAAGCCTGGTCAGAACTGGCCACTATAGCACTAGCTGGAATAAGAGGTGGAGCCAAGAAGCTGTGCAGCAATGCCCAAGAGGTCTCTTTTACGCCAAATTTCAGTTCTGCTGTGGGAAATGAGAGTGTTAGTTGTTCAGTCGTGTCTGACTCTGTGTGACCACCTGGACTGTAGCCCATCAGGCTCCTCTGTCCATGTGATTCTCCAGGCAAGAATATTGGAGTGGGTTGCCATTCCCCTCTCCAGCAGATCTTCACAAGCCAGCTGAGTCTCCTGTATTGCAGGTGGATTCTTTACTGTCTGAGCAACCAGGGAAGTAGGAAGTAGTATTACCAAACTGTCAAAGATAGAGCTGAAGGTGAGCAGAATATGCCACCCCAAAATATGTCTCTATGGCATAAAGATTACTTTGAGCTGATTGTTTTGAGAAATAGTAGGCAAAGGAGAGGGCTTCCCTGGTGGCTCAGTGGTAGAGAATCTGCCTGCAATGCAGCAGACTCAGGTTTGATCCTTGGGTTGGGAAGATCCCCTGGAGAAGGGCATGGTAACCCACTCCAGCATTCTTGCCTAGAGAATCCCATAGACAGAGAAGCCTGGCGGGCTACAGTCCGTGGGGTCACAAAGAGTCAGACACAACTGAGCAATTAACCAGCAGCAGTAGCAGCCAGCAAAGGAGAAGATCTGAAAACTGAATAGAGTTACTCTTTTGTAAGAGACATTTGCATTTACAAGGGAAATTATCATTTGTAACAGTGTCTCCTTCTCTGTGAAGGAAGAGATGGATGACTCTCAATTATAAGAGAGGACTGTCCTGGTGGTCAAGTGGTTAAGAGTCCACCTGTCAATACAGGGGACACGGGTTCAATCCCTGCTCCAGGAAGATTCCACATGGCAAGCCCGTAGGCCACAACTGCTGAAGCCCCACAACACCTGAAGCCTGTACTCCACAACAAGAGAAGCCACAGAAATGAGAACGCTTGCACCAAAACTAGAGAGCAGCCCCCACTCATCACAACTAGAGAAAGCTCATGAGCAGCAATGAAGACCCAGCATAGCCAAAAATAAAAATAAAGTTTAAAGCTTTTTTTAATTAAAAAATAAAATAAATTACAGGAGAATCTTATCAATGGAGAAAGCAAGGACTTAAATCTGCATAGCAAACCATTTACCCTTGTTTACTGTGCTTTTCATGGTCACCTCCATTGCCAGCCTCCCCTTCACACCTTTCTTTCCTTTTATCTTTAGTCAAGATGGCATTTAAGCCTGTATTCTATGCTACCTCACAGAATTATTCATTTTTCTCTGAGTTTCTCCCTTGTATACATGTCAATACACTTCTGCTTGTTTTTCTCTTGTTAATATGTCTTTTATTACAAGGGTCTCAGCCAAGAACTTAGAAAGGTAGAGGGAAATTATTTTTCCATCTCTACATTGCACCACAAAGTTTCTAAAGGAAACCCAGTCACTAATGAAAATTAACAAAGACACTTATAAACTGAGCACACAGCTCCAGTGAGAGAGTAGAAATGAAGACTTGGAATTTTTTGGTGGGTAGGTGGGGGACAGCATTGCTGGAAACTACACAGATACATGCTGTGTTGGCAAACAAGTGTTTTCATCCTGGATGTGGTAAAATTCAGAGAAAGTCTGCAAAGAGGCAGAGGGAAAGAAAATGTGGATTATTTTAGAAATGGATTGTGAAAGGGGTAAGATTAAAAAAAGAAGAAAGGCTTGTTACTAGAAGAAACCGCTGACCTCAGAAATAAGCAGATGTGTCTCTACCACCAGGAGACAGTTTTAGAACGGATTCTCCCTTGTTAGCTCAAGTTTATTCTTATCCCTAAGCCCAAACGGCCTAGGAGATGGGGATATGGCTTGACTGCAGAATTGCACATACTGAGAGCCAGAATGCCAGGATAGTGGGAAATACAAACTTTGGAACCAGTCTGCTTTTGTTGAAAGACACAGATGTGACATATAGCCAACTCTGTGCTGGTGAGTGATTTACTCAACCGCCCTCCGTCTCAGTTCTCTCTATTTGATAGATGAGGTAAGGATGCCTACCTCACATAACTGCAGAAAGAATTAACATGGCAACATATGAAATATTCTTAGTGCAGTTCCTGGCACACAATTTCTCAAAAGATGTTTGCTTTTGTTACCAAGTCCAAGCTTGCCCCACGTCAGGCCATTGAACTGGAGACAAGCTGTTGAGGCAAGAAATTCGGTTGACAAAGAAGATTGCAGTCTAACATCTCAAAATAACTGACTTGTTGGGGTCTGAATGCCAGGTTCTTTTATAGATCAGAGATGAGGGGAAGCAAAGTAAAGGCCATTAATCTTGCAAACATCTCCTAGAATGGCAAGCCTCAGGCAGGGGATGTGTTAATTTCTTCCTTCCTGCCATCCATAGGCGGACAGGGTTCTGAAGAAAGGCACCTTAATTTAACAGTCAAGAGGAGTAGGATTCTCTGAGGTAGGCCATTATGTATGATTATAATAACAAAAGCAACTAAAAGCAAGTCAAAGAAAAAACTCCAACATGGAGTCAAAATTGGATTTTCTCTGTAACACTTTCAACATTTTCTTGTCATTGGATTTTAAGATTGGCACAGTAGAAATAAAAAATCTAATATTTACTGAAATATTTAGACTCAGAGCTTAACTTGCTCTGAAATTTTGTTCTAAAGAATAATAGCATTTGTTTCAGTCTATTTTAATTTTTACAAGTTATTTACATAAATTCCAGAAACCCATAGTGGTACTGTGTGATTAAGACCCACCATCTTAAATCCTATAGAAAACAACTTCCCAGCAAAGCAGGCCTTTAAGACTGTGGTACAGTGCTGGCATCTGGTGGCAGCAGGCCCTGAAACATGAAGTGTTCTGATTTAATGTTTTAGGAAGCAAATTGTCAACACCCATCACAAGAGTTTAATCAGCTACATTTTAGAACCCTTTCAAATTGTACAAATATAACCCAGTCCTAGGAGTTTTAGAGAAAAGAAACTCCAAAGGACTAATTAACATATGAAAAAATGCTCACTGTCTCTAGAAATCAAGATGAAACCAATGAGGTACCACTGTATATACAACAGATTATCAAATATTAAAAAGCCTGATACCAACTGGTGACAAGAATATGAAAAAATGGGAACTTTCAAACACTGCTGTCCACATTTGAAGTGCTATTTTGTTGTACCAGTAGCAATTTAGCAATGCCTTAGAAAAGTGAAGATATAAATGGCCAGTAATTCTAATTTGGGGTAAACACTCTAGACCTAGGGAAATGTCTGTGTTTAGGAAAAGTTACAAGGATGTTCATGGCAGTATTATTTGTAACAGCAAAAAAAAAAATATTCCAAATGTTCATCAATATGAAGATGACTAGTTTTCATTGGGTTAAATAGCATAAAGCAGCAAAGCTGAATAAACAAGGGTTACATGTATCAACAAAGATGAATCTTAAAAATAATAGAAAAATTTTAGAATGACACACACAGTATACTATTTATGTACAATTGAAAGCACAGTAGCATATATTGGTTTTGGAAAACTAAATACGTAATATAATAATATACAATGGAACAAGTTCAACACAGAGGGTGCCTTTAGGGAAGGAGGAAGGGGATTGGGATTGAGGAAGACAAAAGGAATTAACCTATATCTACAAGGTTTCACTTCTTAATTTTGCCTATTTTCTCTGGCATTTTTATATAAATGGATGTTTATTATATTCTCTTTTCTGCGCATTTATATGTATACAATGGAATACATATATTTAACCACTCAAAAAAATGAACTTCTAACATGTACTACAAAAGGGATGAACCTTGAGGACATGATGCTAAGTGAAAAAAGCCAAACACAAAAGGACAAATAGTGCATGACTCCATTTATGTAAGGTACCTAGGGTGGTCAAATTCATAGAGATAAACGGTAGAATGGTGGTTACCAGGAACCGGAGGGAGAAGGGAATGAGGAGTTGATGTTTAAGGGATATAGACTTTCCATTTGGAAAGATACAAAAGTTCTAGAGATGGATGGCAGTGATGGTTGTACAACAATGGGAGTGTACTTAATGTCACTGATTTGTAAATTTTAAAAATTGGTTAAGATGGTAAAACCTTGTGTAGATTTTACCACAATAAAAAAAAATATTTTTTAACCCCTAAGCTAGTTCCTGCCCACTGGGCAATCACTCGAGTGTGACAGAAAAGTATGCTCTATTGATGCTTGCAGTTGTAGTACGACTGCAGCTGTGCTCAGGAAAAGTGTTACAAGGATGTTCGTGGTAGTATTATTTGTAACGGTAAAAATAAAAAACAGGAAATATTCTAAATGTTCATCAATAAGAAGACGTAGTACAGCTTGCAGCTGTAGTCAGCGGAGAGGCAAGGAGATAGCCTTAGCTAGCATTTCAGCCTTTCATAAAAGCTATAGTAATAGGATAACATCAAGATTTAGTGTTTGGTAATTAAAGACGAGTGCAATTTCATTTTACTGCTTCTGGAAATACTTGCTTTTTCTGCCCTGTCATCAACAAGGGACGAAGACCAGCAGTGCCTGCTGATTTTTGAACAAATTCTATTCTTCCACTTCCCCTGGACTCCACCCTCAGCAGCAGAGGTATGACTACAGTTTCCTGATGACGCTTGGTTGTGGTGACAGGATGCCAGGAGATGGCAGCAAAAGCCCATCTAGTAGGAAAGTCCTGCCAAAGGCCCAAGAGAACAGAGAGAAGTCACAGACTGACTTCGATTGTTATGTCTCCATATCAGTTCACCAAAAAGCTTAGTGTTCTGTCGCTGTGTAATAACACCATGCCTTTGGCCAAGAGAGAGACACCAAGCAAAAGGGCCAATCACCCAAGAAAGAGCACTTCTAAAGTGAGAGCAAGGATATAGAAAGATAAAGGTGAACCTGGTCAGTCCATGGAGTTGCAAAGAGTTGGACACAACTAAGCGACTTTCACTTTTGGGAAGAGACAGGGAGTACCCAACGAGCCTTGTAAACAGCAATTGAAACTCTTTGAGCTCACATAGTCAGACAAAGACCTTCTTGGCAAGAAGAAGAGCCCACTCTCAAACATCAGGCACATAGGGGAGTTTGCACACCCATGCTGGAATCAGCTAGCTATTTGCAGCATTTTCTGCTAAGCCAGCTCCTTGCTAGGTGACCTAAGATAGGAAGGTAACCCAGCCATCCAGTAGACAAGTGGGCTTATGTCTCCTCTAAAAAGATTTTAAGAGGTCCAGAGTTTAAGCCCAACCTCTGTGGGATGGTATAATTAATCCATAAATAAAGAACATGAGCCTATGGAAGGCAGCATCTTCTTAGAGTGGGAAAAAAAAAAGAATGAAAACAAATTGAACTGAAGAAGAAAAAGAGTCACTAAGGAAAGCCAATACTGTCATGCCCTGGCTTTAGGAGTCACATGTAGACGACAAAAGACTCTCATCTCTGTTCATTTAAAATCTATTCAGGTAATGCTTTAGAAATAGCAGAAAGACACCCAGAGAGAACCGAATCTGGGAGAACATGGACCAAACTCAGGAAAACAGGCAAACTCTTGGCCTCCAGGCTAAATCTGTATGAAAAGGAATAAGCAGGCTTGAGACTAGAGAGAATCTACCCTCAACCCTGTCCCAACTTGGCAGAAGGCAAGTTAATTGATTTTGTTTGAGAACATAGGAGTAATATTTTATAAAGTTGTAAAACACACAAAAAGCACTAAAAAAATTAAAATCATCCAAAATTCCTCAACTGAAATGTGCTTTATTTCCTCTTTTATTTTTCTTAGGTATATAATTTTTTTTATTTTTTTAAAATTGAGACTATATGAAACAGTATCATGAGTATTATTTGAATTTTAAAATTCTGTTCTTTGTACAGAAACAGACTCACAGACTTAAGAGTACGAACTTATGGTTGCCAGGGTGGGAAGGGATAGTTAGGGAGTTTGGGACTGACATGAACAAGCTGATATATTTAAAATGGGTAACCAATAAAGCCATACTGTACAGAATAGGGAACTCTGCCCAATGTTATGTGGCAGCCAAGACAGGAGGGGAGTTTGGGGGAGAACAGATACAATATGTATATGTGTAAGTCCCTTCCCTGTCCTCCTGAAACTATCACAACATTTTAATTGGCTATATGTGAAAGTGAAAGTCACTCAGTTGTGTCCGACTCTTTGTGACCCCATGGACTTTATAGTCCATGGAATTCTCCAGGCCAGAATACTGGAGTGGGTAGCCTTTCCCTTCTCCTGGGAATCTTCCCAACCCAGGGATCAAACCCAGGTCTCCCGCATTGCAGGCAGATTCTTTACCAGCTGAGCCACAAGGGAAGCCCATTAAGGGCTATACTCTGACATAAAATAAAAAGTTTTTTTAAAAATCCTATTCTTTGTAAGTTATTACATGATCAAAGCTTAACATAGACTACAAGACTTACAATGAAACTAAACATGTTTTTCCATTATATTTCTAAACTTTATTTCATCAACTGAGCTATTAGAGATGAGGATTTAGCACTCTTACATAATGCCAACCCCCCTCACTTCTAACATTATATCAATTTCTGGTTAAACTAGTATTTACTATTTTTCTTATTATGATTATTATGATTCTCTACAAAGCTAAGTGGTAAGTATGATATGATTCCTTTTCAGTACTCTTCTATTGCACTCCTGAAATTCATTGACCTTGTTTTTCCTTTCATTTCAGTTATATATTTGTATAGGTTCAAAAGAAACAATTTGGAAATATGATATTTAATTATCAGATTAATATATAATTAATTGTATAATTATCAGTCATTAGTAAAGGCAAACCTTTTCAAACTAAAAGATACTACCATTATATGCTTCAGCTTTATGTGTTGAAATAGACTTCTGTACATTCTCAATTTTTCACAGAATTGTTAAGCCCTAAAAAGTATTGTTTGATGTATCACACAGACTGCATGATAACATTTTTCTTATGCTGAATGTCCTAAACTACACACATTGTCAGGATATATTGATGGTGTACTCTTTGCTAACAAGAAGGAAGAGAAGGAAGAAGGGCAACAGAAAAGGGTGGCAGGGCCTTTTTTCCCTTACTTGGCATTTATCATTTTCAACATTTCTCCTTTGCCTTCTGAGTGATGTCTTACATTCCCTTTCCCATGGAGACTAATCGGAATGTTCTTAGCGGTGGTCCTGAACACCTAAGTGGAGATGTCAGTTTCTCTGGCTCTCTATAAATCTGAAAGTCTTCCATACTTTCTCCTCATTGGTGAGCATAGTGTCAGTGACTCTTTCTGGAATGGATCAGTGTTTTCTGGGTTTTCCTTGTTAACAGACTCAGAATCCTAGTGCCAGAATGGTAAGGGAACCTGAGGCCATTTGGTACATCTTTTTGAGCACTTAACTCAAGTGGCCCTTCAGTTTTTGAACCATACTAGCAGTTGCTGGCTCCGGTCTCTGCATTACTTTCAGCACAGTCATTATTCCATTGAGGATCTTTTTCCCCATAACTTTTCATCTTTGCCGTTTGCAAATGTCTGGACATCCCCTTCTCCATGTCATACTGTGGCACTCATACTAGTCCTTTATCCCAAGGTTGGCTTGAGAGAATTCCCTGGCAGTTCCATGGTTGGGACTCTGCAGTCCCACCCCAGGGTGCAGGGGTTCAATTCCTGGTTGGAGAACTAAGATCAGGCAAGCTGTGCAGTACAACCAAAAAAAAAAAAGATAAGCTTGAGTTATGTATGGCTTTCTCTTCCTTCTTCCCTCCATTTTGCAATTTGATCTTTAAGCGGAAGCATGCATAATTTTCCCACAGAACAGGGCCATCTTTTTCACATACACTACAAGGACAATCTACCTTAGGATATTTCACTATTCAGATATATATTTGTCATACTTGTCTTGACTTCTGAAGCCATGACCACAGGTATGACAACATAGTAAAATACCCATTTCTTTCTCTTTCATCTGTTTTCTACTGGAAAAAAGATTAAAGTCATTCAAATTTTTATCTCATTTTTCACAGACAGAAACATATGTTTTCAATATTATACTACTGGGAATAGTCTCCTAATACTGTAGTGGAAGTGTTACAACCCTCCAGATGAAAATGGAAAATTCCAGCGAGGCAGTAAAGCAAGGAGAGCTCTAAGTGCTGAAAGGAACAGTCACCCAGGAACAGAGCAGGTGTCCAGCAGGCACTGGACATTTCCAATTCTTTGTCACCCCATGGACTATAGCGCTCCATGCTCCTCTGTCAGTGGGATTCTGAAAGTAAGAATACTAAAATGGGTAGCCATGCCCTCCTCCAGGGGATCTTCCTGACCCAGGGATCAAACTCGCCTCTCTTATGTCTCCTGCATTGGCAGATAGATTCCCACCAGGGAAGCCTATGAGAAACGCTCTAATCTGGGAGATGTGGTAAGGATGAAGGCAGCGACAGCACTGTTCAGCATCCAGTTGTCCAGCAGAGGGCAGTGTTGTCCAGAGATGCCAACATGGGAGACAGTCGTGGGCTGGGGTAGAAACCATTTGTAAGAACTGGTGAAAACTCTCGCTGTCTCAGCTTGAGACAACTCAAGGACAAATATCTATTTGCCTTTTTTCATTTTCTTAGTTTCTTGCTTCTTTATCACTAGTTCTTTATGTTCTACACTGGACTGGAAAACGCCTATGAATACATTTTTCTACATCAGTTCAGCACACTTCAGTCCCTCAGTCATGTCAGACTCTTTGCGACCCCATGGACTGCAGCACACCAGGCCTCCCTGTCCATCACCAACTCCCAGAGTTTACTCAAACTCATGTCCATTGAGTCGGTGATGCCATCCAACCATCAAATCCTCTGTCGTCCCCTTTTCCTCCCACCTTCAATCTTTCCCAGCATCATGGTCTTTTCAAATGAGTCAGTTCTTCACATCAGGTGGCCAAAGTATTGGAGTTTCAGCTTCAGCATCAGTCCTTCCAATGAATATTCAGGACTGATTTCTGCTGGGATGGGCTGGTTGGTTCTCCTTGCAGTCCAAGGGACCCTCAAGAGTCTTCTCCAACACCACAGATCAAAAGCATCAATTCTTCGGAACTCAGCTTTCTTTATAGTCCAGTTTTCACATCCATACATGACCATAGGAAAAACCACAGCTTTGAATAGACAGACCTTTGTTGGAAAAGTAATATCTCTGCTTTTTAATATGCTGTCTAGGTTAGTCATAGCTATTCTTCCAAGGAGCAAATATCTTTTAATTTCATGGCTGCAGTCACCATCTGCAGTGATTTTGGAGCCCCCAAAAATAAAGTCTGACAGTGTTTCCACTGTTTCCCCATCTATTTCCCATGAAGTGATGGGACCAGACGCCATGATCTTAGTTTTTTGAATGTGGAGTTTTAAGCCAACTTTTCACTCTCCTCTTTCACTTTCATCAAGAGGCTCTTCAGTTCTTCTTCACTTTCTGCCATAAGGGTGGTGTCATCTGCATATCTGAGGTTATTGATATTTCTCCCGGCAATCTTGATTCCAGCTTGTGCTTCATTAAGTCCAGTATTTCTCATGATGTACTCTGCATATAAGTTCAATAAGCAGGGTAACAATGTACAGCCTTGACGTATTCCTTTCCTGATTTGGAACCAGTCTGTTGTTTCATGTCCAGTTCTAACTGTTGCTTCTTGGCCTGCATACAGATTTCTCAGGAGGCAGGTCAGGTGGTCTGGTATTCCCATCTCTTTCAGAATTTTCCACAGTTTGTTGTGATCCACACAGTCAAAGACTTTGGCATAGTCAATAAAGCAGAAGTAGATGTTTTTCTGGAACTCTCTTGCTTTTTCGACGATCCAACAGATGTTGGCAATTTGATCTCTGGTTCCTCTGCCTTTTCTAAATCCAGCTTGAACATCTGGAAGTTCATGGTTCACATATGGTAGTTTGAACATTCTTTGGCATTGCCCTTCTTTGGGATTGGAATGAAAACTGATCTTTTCCAGTCCTGTGGCCGCTGCTGAGTTTTCCAGATTTGCTGGCATATTGAGTGCAGCACTTTCACAGTATCATCTTTTAGGGTTTGAAATAGCTCAACTGGAATTGAGCTAGCTTTGTTCGTCCACTAATTTTGTTTGCAGTGATGTTTCCTAAAGCCCACTTGACTTCACACTCCAGGATGTCTTGCTCTAGGTGAATGAGCACACCATCGTGATTATCTGGGTCATGAAGATCTTTTTTGTATAGTTCTTCTGTGTATTCTTTCCACCTCTTCTTAATATCTTCTGCTTCTGTTAGGTCCATACCATTTCTGTCCTTTATTCAGCCCATCTTTGCATGAAATATTCCCTTGGTATCTCTAATTTTCTTGACGAGATCTCTAGTCTTTGCCATTCTATTGTTTTCCTTTATTTCTTTTCATTGATCACTGAGGAAGGCTTTCTCATCTCTCCTTGCTATTCTTTGGATCTCTGCATTCAAATGGGTATATCTTTTCTTTTCTCCTTTGCCTTTCGCTTCTCTTCTTTTCACGGCTATTTGTAAGGCCTCCTCAGGCAACCATTGTGCCTTTTTGCATTTCTTTTTCTTGGGGATGGTCCTGATCACTGCCTCTTCTACAATGTCATGAACCTCTGTTTATAGTTCATCAGGTACTCTGTCTATCAGATCTAATCCCTTGAATCTATTTGTCACTCCCACTGTATAATTGTAAAGGATTTGATTTAGGTCATACCTGAATGGTCTAGTGGTTTTCCCTACTTTCTTCAATTTAAGTCTGAATTTTGCAATAAGGAGTTCATGATCTGAGCCACAGTCAGCTCCCAGTCTCATTTTTGCTGACTACATAGTCAAAATCCAATCTTTTGACTTCTTGGAACCACCTCTACTGGAACCCTCTGTTTTCCTTCTACAGTTTCAGTGGACATTTATCTGATAAGGTCCAGAAATTTGTTGAAGCCTCACCAAGTGCCCTTATCAATAGGCTTTCTCTAGAAATTTTATCTTTGAAGAAATTGAACAGTCCTAATCTCCAGTGTAGGATAGAAGGGTTAAGTTCAATGGTTGCCATTAATAGGAGTGGGCATGAGAAAGGATTGTGAGTCCTCGTCATTCAGTTGGGAAGACCTTCATCAATCTTTTTAATGTGACAGTCTCCCTCAACTGCTGTGCCTGTTGTCCTGGAACAAAGAGCTTCTCTGGTATGAAGTATCTTCAGAATAAGCCTTTAGTTTCCAGTGCAGTTCTGGGAGGAGTGGTCTCCTGGATTCATAGAAGGAGAGTGAAAAGGGGCTGGGGGTCATTGTGCAGACTTTGAAAACAACTTCCTTATTTTCAGCACCATGCCTCAGCTCACCATCAGAGCTACCACTATTTTGTAAGAGCGTTTCCTTGTCAGCAGCTTGAACCAGAACACTTTCCATGGCATCCCCTCTGCCAGCTGGTAACTTCCTAGCTGCCAAAGATGTGTGGGTATGTTTTTATAGTTGTCTCTTCACCCATCTTCTTTATCCCTGTTTCTTTAAAGAGCCAAATTACAACAATTCCTTAAAAAGTATTAATCCCCAAAGGCAAACACTTCCACTCCAACATGTTTAAGCATAAATTCAACATTTTTTTCTCTTAGGATTTGCGAAAGCTTACCCAGTATCATTAACAGCTTTAATTTAAATTTGTATATTGAAATACAAGTGGTTTAACATTTTACTTCTCAAATTAGCATATTTGCTGTTCCTTCCTCTTCCCCTTCCTTTCTTCCAGCAATCTGATTTTTATTGATTATCTTGTCCTTTTCAGTTTTAACATTAACTTGATACCAAAGCCGGATAAAGACAACACAAGAAAACTACAGATTAATAATATCCCTTTTGAATATAGATGCAAAAATTTTTCAGCAAAATCCTAGTAAAATGAATCCAGTAGCATGTCAAATAATGTAACCTCCCAGCTATATAAGATGAGGAAATCAGCACAGTTATAAATTCTAACAGTGTAGAAATGATATTGCTTCATACCATCTCTTCTCTTTCCCTTCCATTTCAATTAGTTATAAAACAGAATGTGAATGTCCAAAAGTATTTTAGCCAATCATATATTTAAGTATATTGTGATGAGTTCTTTTATCTTTTTTCCAGTACTTTTATATGGTTGAATTTCATATTTATCTAAAGAAAGGGCTCATTCTCTGAAATCTAGAATGTTCAATGCTTTTGCAGGCATTTCTCCAAACTTTTGTTCAAATATGGTCAAGCAAAGCCCTTAAGTAAATAAAGCATGACCAGAGCATTTTCTAAGGAGCAACGACTCTTTGAGAGGTAGTGAATATTGAAGATTAAAAGTAGTCTTCTTTCTATAAAGCTTTAAAATTAGAAGGCCACACCACAATGTCACAGGAACGAGACACTCTTAGAAAAAGTTATTTGATTTTAGTGATGACCATTTTGTGTCCAAAATCAAAGTGAATCTTTGGACAGCCAGGCAAAAGATTATCATTCATAATAGAGAAACAAAACATAAAACTATTAATGTTTGATTTGAAACCACTGAAGTACTAAAGCAATGGCCCAGAGCAAATAAATGGATAAAAAGAATTTAAAAGGCCGAATGAGAAAAGAGATATTTATAAGGGAGTTCAGTCAGTTCAGTTCAGTCGCTCAGTCATGTCCAACTCTTGCAACCCCATGGACTGCAGCATGCCAGGCTTCCCTGTCCATCACCAACTCCCAGAGTTTCTCCAAGTTCATGTCCATTGCATCGGCGATGCCATCCAGCCATCTCACTCTCTGTCATCCCCTTCTCCTCCTGCCCTCAATCTTTCCCAGCATCAGGGTCTTTTCCAATGAGTCAGTTCTTCACATCAGGTGGCCAAAGTATTGGAGTTTCAGCTTCAGCATCAGTCCTTCCAATGAATATTCAGGACTGATTTCCTTTAGGATTCAGGGAGTCCAATGCATACATAATTGTATTCTGCTTTTTTATTTCATTTCTTTTGTTTGCTGTGATGCCTTTTGTTTGCCACCTTCTTTCAAAGTCCCATGGATTTTTTTCTTCCATTTTAAATATGACTTGACAGAGCTCAGAAAATATCTTTCCTATGTCAGTATATTTTCCATGAGCTCTTATACATTTGCTTTGTGTTATTCTTTCATAGAGAATATTGCTTTTCCTGAGTTTTACTGTTTAGAAAGATATATTTCAAAGTTTTTATTTTCTCTGTGGCAATATTTTTCTGGTGAAGACTAGACTGTCACATGTTATTTCCATTCCTTTGTTTCCTCTTTTCATCTCTAAATAGGTCATGTGCTGTTTCCTTTCTGATTATTCATCTTTAGCTCAGGAAATACCCTGGTTTCCTCTTTGGAAGCACCACTAAGACTGTCAGTGTGGTACTCTCCTTTATTGTAGTATGTCCAGTGAACTTCTCTTTGTTCAATCTGATAGGTTTTTCTGGTGTACTTTTCTAAGGAGTGGACAGATGACAGATCCTAATATGTGAGACCAGCATATGACAAGTGTACAAGTTGAGAATTATATATTTAGTAAAAAGTTTTATTACCAACAGACTGAAACCACAGCCATGACTTTCATTTCACGTTGTTAGCAATTTAAAGGACCATTGAGAAAAATAATAGATTGTCAGTGGTACTTTCTACCCTACTTCCTCCACCTCTACTTATATTTCTAGGTTTATAGGAGAACTGTCCCAAGAGCATAAGAACCAAATGAAAGTGAAGATACAGTCTAGCAACTTCACTTCTAAGGATATATCCAAAAGGAATACAACACGTCCAAAAATATTGAGAAAAGTTTTGCAAAACTTGGAAATAATGCAGAAGAATGAATTAATGTCTTTTCCAATGTCATTGTGGAGTACTTTCTAAAAGATCTGTTCATGGGTTATTTAATTATATAGGAACATGTATCATTTTCCCCTCCATTCACTATTATTGTGGGTCAAGATTACTAGTTACACGTTAACATGTAATAAACCTTTGTCTTATAGAGAGGTAAGTGATTTTATTTTCCAGTAGAAAAAATAATCCCAATGGTATTTTGTTGCCCTATAGGCCATTAATCAGTTATGTATCTAATTTAGCAATCTTATGCCAGATTTCTTTCAGGATCTACATATACTGAATTGCTTGATTTACCCTTTGAACCAGTTTTATCAACTTGTCAGTTCTCTCAGTAATTAGTTAAACATTTCATGAACTTGCTACATTGACAGTTGATCTCTGAACAACATGAAGACTAGGAGCACCACCACCTGTGCTGTCGAAAATCTGAGTATAACTTTATACTCGTCCTTCTATATATGCATTTTTTTAATATCTGAGCTTCTGAATCCACAGATTCAACTAACCACAGATTGTGTAGTACTTTGGTAGGTATTTATTGAAAAACATCCATGTATAAGTCGACCTGCACAGTTGAAACCCATTTTATTCAAGGTTCAGCTGTATATCAGTAATCTTTTTAACATTTAAAAAATGTATACTTTGACAAAGATTAGGCATCAAGGTGTTTATAAAAGCAGGATTAAAACAAAAAAGTAGCTTCTAGTTCTGAACAAAATGGAAGAGGTGTGATAACCTTATTCTTCACACTAAGTACAGCTATAAACCCTGGAAATAATACATAAATCAACATTCAAAGGTGCTGAATGATGAAGAAAAGAACGCAGACTATTTAGGGATCTCACGATTTGAGTCATGACATGGAGGTAAGTTCCCAGAGTTTTGTTTTTGCTTCCTATATATATGGACTGGGCTCTGGAGAAGTCCACAATCTGCAGACAGAAATGAGAAAGACAAAAAGGCTTCAGGAGAAGCATACTATTGTTAACCAAAAGAACAATAATGGTAGTCTAACAAGACAGAACAGTTTTACAATATTTACCCTATTGCAGTCAAACAGCACTGAAAAAAAAATGTGAATCCCTCTTTGCACTCCATCAGCAGAGACTGAGTCAGGAGCAAGGATTCCTGTCTTCATTTGTGAGTAGTAAGGTAGTGATCTGAACTCTAAAGAAATAAATGTTAAAAACAGCTAGAGAGAAATAATACATTGCTAATAGTACAACATTGATTGAAGAGAAGATTTGTCATTGAAAACCATAGCGGACAGGAGACCTGGGAAGAACATTTTTTTAAGTGATAAAAGAGAAAAATGTATTCACCCAGAATTCTTTAGACAATGCAAATATTGTTTAGGAATGAAAGGAACCAACCAGGTGATTAGAAGGTTGAAACGTTCAGCTTCACCTCCTGATCTCTAGGGAGGGTAGATGGGCTGGAGGTTGGGTCCAACCACCAATGGATGTTTGGAGAACGGATAGGCTACCCACTCTAGTATTCTTGGGCTTCCCTTGTGGCTCAGCTTGCAGGAGACCTGGGTTCAATCCCTGGGTTGGGAAGGTCTCCTGGAGAAGAGAAAGACTACCCAAAAACTAAACTACCAAAACTAAATGATATCAAACTGGAAAATGTCAGGACTGACATTTTCCAGTCCTGTGGCCATTGCTGAATTTTCCAAGTTTGCTGGCATATTGAGTGCAGCACTTTCACAGCATCATCTTTTAGGATTTGAAATAGCTCAGTTGGAATCCCATCATCTCCACTAGCTTTGTTCATAGTGATGCTTCCTAAGGCCCACTTGACTTCACACTCCACGATGTCTGGTTCTAGGTAAGTGATCACACCATCATGGTTATCATCAAATTACATATGATATTACTTATATATAGAATCTAAAAATATGGTACAAATGAACTTATTTACAAAACAGAAACTGAGTCACAGATGTAGAAAACAAACTAAAAGGTTACCAAAGGCAAAGGTGGGAAGGGATAAGTTAGATTGAGATTAACATATACACATTACTACATATAAAATAGATAGATAATAAGCACCTACCATATAGCACAGGGAACTCTACTCAATAATCTGTAATAACCTATATGGAAAAAGAACCTGAAAAAGAATGGAGATATATATATATATATATATATATATATATATATATATATATATAAAACTGAATCACTTAGCTGTACACATGAAACTAACACAACATTGCAAATCAACTACACTTCAATTTTTTTTAAAGATATGCCTATTAGACATACAATTTGGGATATAAATCTGGAGATCAGGAAAGTGATCTGGGCTGAAGATATACTTTGGGGTGATACCAGCTTATAGTGACATTTAATGCAAAACCAAATGGCTAGATCAGCTATCAGGTATGACCTAGTGTGTCTTAGATATTAAGAGGTCTCACTGGGCTATTGATGCTCAAAAAGATAACAGCTCAAGCTGTCACAGGCAGTGGAAAAGTCAGAAAAGCTAGAAGTTTAAATGGTCAGTCTTCATCTTACATCTTAAGAGGATGAGACCAGTTTTCTAAAGGCCCATTGAGTTGTTTTTGGAGCACAACAACTTGCAGGGAAAATGAAGTTTCACTTGGTGAAGATGAAATTCTGCCCCAAAGACTGAGCAAGCCCAAGGCTACAGCAAGTGGACACAGGGTTGTTCCTGAGAATTTGTATAACACAGAACTTACAACATCCCCCAATTTGGAATCTTGTTTCTTGTCATGTGGTTGAGATTTGACCCTTGCTACGAAAGGGTTGGACACAACTTGTGACTAAATCACTACTACAACAATCAAATCCCAAGTACTCTAGACTGAGAACCTACCAAAATGCACTTTGGGTTAAATAGTGAATGCTTATCAACTTAAGGGATTGACTTTTCGTAGATCAAGGAAGCCCGATATCCAGATTTAAACATGAAAAAGAGTTGTACCAATGTATTGGCTTTGACACTGTAATAGAGTTATGTAAGATATTAATAGTAGGGGAAGATGAGTGAAGGGTAAATGGGACTCTCTGTACCATTTTTTCAAGTGAATCTATAATTACCTCAAAATAAGTTTTGGTTGCTGTTTCAGTGAGGTACAGGAGTCTCTCCAGAGGTCTTTCTCAAGGCCAGAGATCCTTTGAACACTTATAATTAGATTCCTAGCCTCACAGATTAACTTATCTGAATAAGGAGCCTTATAAAATATGCTGTCACAGTAGGGATGACCATAACCCACGTGCTGCAAACCAAAATAAGCAATCTATCTTTTACACTAGGGGTTCTTAAGTTAGAAATCCAAAGTATTATAATATCCATGGAATTTTCATTTTATTGAGAAAGCATTCATCTTTATTTTTACTAACCTCTAATTCAAATTTTGGAGAAGGAAATGGCAACCCACTCCAGTGTTCTTGCCTGGAGAATCCCAGGGACAGGGGAGCCTGGTGGGCTGCCATCTCTGGGGTCGCACAGAGTCAGGTAAGACTGAGGTGACTTAGCAGTAACAGCAGCAATTCAAATTTAGTACTTCTTCAGCTAATATATTCACCATTAGCAAAATCAATGAATTTGTCACTGTAGAAAGCAGTTATTTTTCATTCCACATTACCTTGCTGCTGAGCTCAATTTTGTGTTGATCACTACCTCAAAATTATGGTAGTAATTAGAGTAGCCACCAGTTGTCACAAGCTCACTGTCTTTGTGTCTACAGATATTGGTGCAAGGCAACTGCCCAACTCTGGGCCAGGTAGACATTCAGCTACTGAGGAATGAAGTAGAAATTTAAGTCATGGCTGACCAAGAAAGCCATGTTGTTTTCCTGTACTCACTACCTACAGTTAGTTTGGGCTTCCCCAGCGGCTCAGCTGGTAAAGAATCTGCCTGCAATGCAGGAGACCTGGGTTCAATTCCGGGGTCGGGAAGATCCCCTGGAGAAGGGAATGGCAACCCACTCCAGTATTATTGCCTGGACAGAGGAGTCTACAGTTATGGGGTCGCAGAGAGTCAAACACAACTGAGCAACTAACACTACACTTCTTTCCTATAAATGAAAGTTTCCGAGTCATTCTTGTTTTTACAAAACTAGCACACTCAAATAGGAACATAACTCTTCATAAGGCAGCATGAATTTTCTAACAGATAGTACATGGACTGTAAGGGTGGACCAGGCAAGTTGAAACACATCTGAGAGTTGTAGTAACCTTAACCAAGACATTTAAACAGTTATTACTAACAGACTGTGTAATGTTGTAGGTCATGCACAGTGTAAATGTGATGATTAACAAATGATTTTTTCCTTATACTCTTTTAGTACATGGTTAGGAAGTAAAGGGGCTTCCCAGGTGGCTCAGTGGTAAAGAATTTATCTGTCAGTGCAGGAGATACAAGAGGTGTGGGTTCGATCCTTGAGTTGGGAAGATCCCGTGGAGGAGAAAATTGCAACTCACTCCTGTATTCTTCTCTGGAAAATCCCATGGACAGAGGAGCCTGGTGGGCTACAGTCCATAGGGTTGCAAAGAGTCAGACATGACTGAGCGACTGAGCATGCATGCAGGAAGTAAAGACATACACAAGGGTGAAATAAGGTATTTTACAAGGGGTATTCATACACCATTTTGTGGAAATACCCTACTCAGTGTTTAAAAAATAATTTTTGCAAGAAAACCAATTACACATGAACACTATTTTTCTAGAAAGGCACAGAAGGCCATATATCTGGAATGACTGAAGTTCTTTACCAAGGTGAAGCTGCAATTCAAAATTCCATTTCAGTGATGAAAAATGACTGACACCTGGAAACACTGCAAAACTCTTTCAAAAGGTTTTTTTTTTCTGATGATAATGCTGAACCATGGGTTTGTAATCTCTTCTTAAATATAAAACTATATCAAAGAGTTTGTCTTAGCCAAAGATGATCTGTTGATTTTTTAAAAATAGTAGTTTTGAGATGTAATAGACATATGAAAAGAATTAACTCATTTAAAGTATTAAATTCAGTAGGGTTTCTTTAGTATAGGAAGTTGTGCAGCCATTACCGCCTTTTAATTTCTAAACATTTCATCATCTCAAAAAGAAATCCCAGGGACTTCCCTGGTGGTCGAGTGGCTAAGACTCTTTGCTCCCATAGTTGGGGGCTTGGGTTCAATCCCTGCTCAGGGAACTAAATCCCACATGCTGCAACTAAGAATTCACACATGCCGCAACAAAGACCTGGCACAGCCAAATAAATATTAAAATAAAAAAACCTTAGGGAAGGCAAATGTTCTTGTCTCACAACATGTATTAGGGAAGCTTTAGTTCCTTCTGAAACAACACATTGTGAAATTGAGATTTTTCATCACTTGCATCCACTAAACAAACTGGAAGTAAGAATTGAATGGATGTCCAATACGACATGCATTCTGTCTGACCCACAGACCACCTAGATTCAACATTGTGACACAAGCTAAACAGCCTTCCCACTGATGTCTTTAAACTTTAACTTATTCATGTTTAAAATGGATTGTGTATTATTTAATGCATTAAGGTATATATTTTTATAATACAAGTTTGCTTTCAAATTGACACCTTGCAAATTTTTTACTTTGAAATCCCATGTGTTTTATATTAGACTTTTATACACATTATTCTGAACTGCCCACAGAGTTCAAACTATAAAAGTAGATCATGGGGAAAAGCACAGAGGCCTTGCAGCAACTGCAGAGAAGAAAATGTCTTCCAAAGGAGAAGAAAAATCACTGCAGCATTTTTTTAAATGCTGTACTAAAATATATCAATAGTGAATGACAATGAGCCTCTGGCTCTTTTCTACCTCAATCTAAAGTTCCAAATTGCATACTGTCAATTTGATTGGGAGTAACAAGAAAGATGAAGCCTCTGACTTTTCTATATGAAAAGTCTTTAACCCTTAAAAGAGGCCAGCAAATAGATATTTCCGAGATTGCTTGTTGGGCAATTATTATAAGCAAATTTGTAAAGCAGACTTTTTTTCAGGGTTGCAAAGGTACCTGTCTTTTTTTTTTCTTTTCTTTTCTTTTTGTCCACACCAAGTGGCTTGTGGGGTCTTAGTTTCCCAACCAGGGATCTAACCCAGACCCTGGCAATGAAAGTGCTGTCTTAATCACTAGACCTCCAGGGAATTCCAAATATATGTCTTTTTAAAAAATTTATTGAAATATAGTTGACTTACAATGTTGTGTTTATCCTTTTCGATTATAGTTTATCACGGGATATTGAATATAGTCCCCTGTGCTCCACAGCAGTACCTTATTTTTTATCTATCCTATATATAATAGTTTGCACCTAAAGCAGATTCTTATATCAGCCCAAAATGGCACTGTCTTCAGAGTTACATTTGATCTTTTTAGAAAAATTTTGCAGCTTTCTATATAGAATTATCACTGTGGGTAGCAGAGTTGATACTAGTTTGTAAATCTTCACTGCTATATTATGGATGTAAGAAAGATGGCTTTTTTCAACTAAGTCAGATAGTAGAAATATAAACCAAATTCCCTGGGATCAAAGGCATCTAACTGTATATTCTTGTTCCAGTTTAAAAAAAAAAAAAACCCTTATAGTGCAAAGCATGGCAACCCTTGGGTCAACTGCCCTGTGCCTACGTCAGCTAGGACTTATAGGTGGGTTCTTTGAGGAAGAACCAGAATCAGGACTTACATACAAGATACATATAAATACCTCAATACACTGAAGAAAAGGCTCATGATCGAATCAACAAGGTCCCCATTCCATGGTTTCGAACACAAAGAGAATCAATCAGTGAAGAATGAAAGTTTAAGATAATCAGGAAACAAAAGATGGAATAGGAGAGGCTTCCTACTGAGAGGAAGATGAGTTCCTTGCTAAATTCCCTGATTCTAATATTATAATTTTTAATGGAAATATTTCTATCCATTTCAATCATTTTAGCACCTGCCATGTGTCAAGGGCTAGACAATGGAGATCCAAAGGTAAAGGACTGTTCTTGACCTCAATGAGTTTGTAGTTCATCATTTTGCATATTTAGGCATATCAGACTTGATACGTTCAAAACAGAACTCTTCAGGATCCCCATGCAGTATCCCACCACACCCCCAGTCTTACTCATCTCAGCTAATGTCACCATCCACCCAATAGTCTGGGAGAAAATTCTGTGCTACCCTTGATTTATCTCACATCCCACAGCCAATTTGTCAACAATCATGGAAGTTAAAGCTTCAAAGTTTTCAAAATTAGACCCACTTCTCACGACCTCCCTCAAACCCACCTGCACCACCACCACCTACTCGACTCTACTGCCAAGTCCTCTGAACTGATCCTGCTCCATTCTCACCTCTGCACAAGTCAGGGTGACCTATCAACCACATATGTCAAGTATCATGCCCCTGCTTAAAACCTCCCAATGAGGGACTTCCCAGGCAGTCCAGTGATCAAGACTGTGCTTCCACTGCCAGGAGCCCAGGTTCGATTCCTGGTCAGGGAACTAAAATCCCACAAGCCACGCAGCCCCAATGAAGTGACAATATAGTGATACTTAACAAAAAAATCCCAACTGCTAACTCTTTACCATAGTCTGCAAGACTACATAATTCCTGTCCCTGTCTGCCTTATATCTTTCTGCTTTTCTCCTTATTCAGTACTCTTCAGCCACATTGGTCACATTTTTGTCCTCCTGCACTTACTGGTAAAAAGAAACTCCCTCCATCCCTCCAGGCATTCATTCTATTGCCTCCTTCCCATTCAGGTCTCTACACTACAGAGGCCTCCTTTATAACCTTAACTAAAATAGCTACCCTTACTGTAGCTACCCCAACCACATACCCCTGTTTTGTCTTTATGGCACTTGGTTTTAAACATTCTGATATACATGTGCCATTTCACTAGTACCACTAGTCCTCATTCTAGATCCTGGGGATAAAGTATCAATTGTCTGCTGGGTCTTATGACTGCCTGACTCAGTGACAGCCATTCCTGACTGTTCTTTCTGTTAGCTAAAGTTGCCTATAAGTACCGTTATTTAATTTCTGTCTAATATCTGCTTATTCTGTTTCTTAAATGTATTCACCTACCTCTCTTACTCAGCTTGAGACATCTTCCTCTCCACTTTACCTGCTCTTTTTCCTCCTATATGCTCTATTCTCAGAATCAGACATAAGCAGACACTTACCTGATTCTTCCCATACAAAGATAAGCATCTCCTTCTCAATGCAAACTTTGCCTATTTGCTGTCCTAACAGTAGATCCCACCAACAGTTGTTGGTTTTGTTCAGTTGCTAAGTCATGTCCAGCTCTTTGGACTGCAGCACACCAGGCTTCCCTGTCCTTCACCATCTCCTGGAGTTTGCTCAAACTCATGTTCATTGAGTTGGTGATGCCATCCAACCATCTCATCCTCTGTTGTCCCCTTCTCTTCCTGCCTTCAATCTTTCCTAGCATCAGGGTCTTTTCCAATGAGTCAGTTCTTCGCATCAGATGGCCAAAGTACTGGAGCTTCAGCATCAGTCCTTCCAACGAGTAATCAGAATTGATTTTCCTTAGGATTGACTGGTTTGAGCTCCTTGCAGTCCAAGGGACTCTCACAGAGTCTTCAGCACCACAGTTCGAAAGCATCAATTCTTCAGTGTTCAGCCTTCTTTATGGTCCAACTCTCACATCTGTACATGACTCCTGGAAAAAGCATAGCTTTGAGTATATGGACCTTTGTTGGTGAAGTGATGTCTCTGTTTTTTAATATGCTGTCTAGATTTGTCACAGCTTTTCTTCCAAGGGGCAAGCATCTTTTGGGGTTTATAATGAATACACTAGGAAGTCTTTCATATATGACAGAAGTCTAACAGACCTCTAGGAGACCTGACGTGAAAAACAAAACTATGATCCCAATTTGTTCTGGAGATGGACACTGGAGTGTCTGTTCCTTTTCAAATTGGGGTCATCTAGTAGGTGAGCAAATCAGAGTTGATCAAAGCCTATAGTTTTCAGAACCAGAGTTTCCTCTCTCATTGCAGGACCCATTCATTGATCAGTTGAATCAGCTTAAAGCAACCTCTCAAATTCTAAGGCTCCCAAAGCTGCTGAGGGCAGCTCTGCAACTCAGATGTCACTGAAAAGAGTAGGATTGCCGAGAAACCACTGAGTCAGAAATGCTAGCCCTGTAATCTCAAGTAGTAACTGCTCTGATACTGCAGTGCCTGTGTTGCTACCAAGTCTAATTGCATCAAGCTCACCCACTTGTCCAGCTGTTCTGTTCAGTTGTAACCGAATATGGAGCTATAAAATCCAAAATTCATAGGGAACAGAACAGCAACATTCTTTAGGTCCCAGCTTACTAAGGAGGCAGGACATGGGGTAGAGCCACAACTCTAGTCATGACATTTGGTAATCCATAGAGAAATCATGATATTTTCATCACAAGTCATGTGCTCCATCCACATACATCCATTATCAATGGCATTAGCCCCATTGTTAAGCCCAGGAAGAGGAACATGGAGGTGAGGGAGGCAATGATCCAGCCCAATGGGCTGCCCAGCCTCTAAGTGAGTAGAATTGAGAATGGCTGGAGATCAATTCTATTCACCTCCCCCCACCACCACATTCCCTGCTTACCTCCACTGAACAGGATATGGCATCCTGCAGCCAGCCGTGTTCACACTAGCTCCCACAGAGGAGGTGTGCCCTACATGTGGGCTGCTACAGTGTGCTGCCCCAGGCTCAGAAAGCCTTTGCCCCTTCTGCTAAGAAGTACCCTGGGCCAGTAGCAGACACCGACAAGCAGGCCCTTATATTGTATCTCCAATTTCCCATGCTCACTTCATCCCTCTGAGCAGTGTTGCTGAATACACCCATCTCCTGTCCAACATGATGGTCTATTAAAGAGAATCCACAGATTTGTGAACCAAGTCTTGGTCTAACAGTCCAGTAGAAAATGAAAGGCACCCATTGATGGATAACTCCTGCCAGGGATGGAGCGATATCTCACAAGACCACCCTGTGAAACAGACTAGTGTCTTACCTTGAGCCTTTGGCACTAGGATCCTTTAAGCTACAAGCTTCATCAGCGTGACCACAAGATCCAGCCACTATTTTTTCAGCTGTACCACCAGACCTATTTATGTATCCCACAACACCTTGCTCCTTATATTCATATTTTAAGAGCTCCATCTCTACAAATATTTCAAACAGAGACAAGGGAGTTGCCTCTATGTTTTATATTCCTGCACAACAGACTTAGTTCCCAGGACCCAGTCCATAGCAAAAGGAGACTCCTTCTAGAAGCCAGATGAGGTTTGCTAACACTAACTTGCAGCAGGGGTTGTTAATCCACGGTTTGGCTTATGGAGAGTTCAATCTCTATCGTGTCACCAAGATCAGAGCATCCCACTCACCCTTTGTTTTTGATCCTTCACATGTGAAGGTCACAGGTCTTTATCAAACTATACCTCTGGGATACCCCAGTCTTGCCAGCCTTCAGGAAGGACTTTTAGCTGTTACTGAAGCAGGAGAAAACAATTTGGTTTGGACAATGGCTGGATGCCCACCAACAGTAAGGACAAAACCCAAGACTATGAATGGAATTCGGGCAATTCACCTGGGCGTTGTCTCCTTGAGAACCTACTTCAGGTAGACTCAATAGCTCCAAGGAGCCTGTATTCACCTCCTCCTTTCACCACACTTGTAATATAGAGATGCCTAGTGACATAATTGACAACCTTTAAGAAACTCTTTGCAACACCTGAATTTGACTTAGAACCAGCTATGGGAACTTGAAGATCTTTCACCCTTCCAAGCTCTGAACATCTCTGGATTTTGTATGAATTTTCCCAGTGACCATTGTGTCTACACTAGTGGACATCTTCAAAGAAATGGCATATGTCAGACTTAACTCAGGTACCACATTTACTGTATCCACTACCACCTTGCTTAGTGAAACTTTATGACGTGTAGACTAAACCACTTTATTTTTAGCCCAAGTCACATTTTTGAGGATAAGCTCCAGTCTCAAGTCTATACCCACAGCTCCTCTCCCATCACTCCCAGGCATCTAAGGTACATCAGTGGTGTTTAAGAGATATATATGCTATTTCATATCCCACGAATAACATCAATGTTGTACCTATACTATAGTCAGCAATTTTTGTTGTTGCTATTTAGTTGTTAAACTGCTTCCAGCTCTTTTGTGACCCCTTGGACTGTAGCCTACCAGGCTCCTCTGTCCATTGGATTTCTCAGGCAAGAATACTGGGGTGGGTTGCCATGGATCACCCCCAAAACCATTCCACACAAACTACAACTTCTACACCTCTGGCATCTATTCCTGAATGCTTACCAAATGGACAACACTTGGGGTATATCACTCCTTCCCAATATCCTAGAAATACCCAGCTGCCACTAGTCATTTAACTTATCTCAATGGGTTCTACTGTTCAGGACTTTTTTTTTTTTTTAACTAATCACTCTTGTAAACAGAGTGGATTATCCTATATCTGATTTGGCAACTTGACTTTTTAACTGGCTACTTGCCTTTAAGATTTCTTCAACCATTTTTAAAAACTTTTTATCTTATATTGGAGTAGAGCCAATTAGTAATGTTGTGTTATATATACTGTACTATATTTAAAATGGATAACCAACAAGGTCCTACTGTATAGCACATAGAATTCTGCTCATGTTACATGGCAGCCTAGATGGGAAGGGACTTTGGAGCAATCGATGCATGTAGATGTATGGCTGAGTTGTTTTGCTGTGCACCTGAAACCATCCTGTTTGATACAGCATGAGGCACTGCTACTTACTAGTCCAAGCCCCTCTCTCTGTTTCCAAATAGCACGTGGCCCTCTTTTGGAGCCAGTCTGACCTCTCAGCCACTTTCAGATCCATAAATAACCAGCCTGTCCACACCGGCACTGTTATTCTACCCAATAGGTCTTTTCTCTTCCTGGGGACCCCCCACTGGTTTTACTCCCCAAGGGCTGTCACAACATGGCCACAGTGAGCTGAGCCTTTGTCCTATTACAGTACAGCAGTATAGAGCCCATCATGTTAGTTGGGTACCTCAGCTAACTCTGCTGGACTTAAGAACAAACTGGACTTACAAACATCCTCTCAGAACGTAACTCATTCATATGTAGGGGACTTACTGTAGTCTATGTGATGTCTTTCCATCTGGCCTAGCAGTAGAGAATCTGCCTGCCGATGCAGGAGACCTAAAAAACGCAGGTTCGATCCCTGGGTGGGGACGATCTCCTGGAGGAGGGCATGGCAATCCACTCCAGTATTCTTGCCTGGAGAATCACACAGACAGAGAAGCCTGGCAGGCTACAAGTCCATGGAGTCGCAAGAGTCCCGCACGACAAGATTCAAAGGCAACTGCAGCCACTCAGCGCCCTCACATGGTAAAGAGCAGTCGTGCAACTGGGCAAACCTCTGCAAAGCAACCCCCAACACAGAGCCCCAGGGGCTTCTGACAACAAAACAGGAAATTCTGCAAAATTTTGGAGTCCAGCAGAGTTTATGGACATGGAATGAAACTCACTTGTCCTTTCACAGACTGGGAAACTGAGGAGGAAAGAGAGGTGCACATGATAAAGAGATGCAAGTCAAGTCTTTGCAAGTCAAGACCCTTACACCTCAAAGGATATGACTTGACTTAATGACTTTAGTCCATTTTTCTCCACAGCTAACTGCTTAGGTATTTTAGAACAACAAGTCCTAGTTTAAGAGGTAGAAGTCACTTGTGGGTAAAAAGCAAAGTCTGAATTAGAGAGACTTCATGAAGAATAAGAAAAGTTGTTAAATTTTCCAGCTTATTTTCCTCTCTTGCAGACCTAAGATGAGAAATCAGGTAAAACAGAGAGAGAAAACCAAGGGGATTTACCAACCATAAACTTTAGCTTTTTAACATTCACAGGCACAGGACACAAGTGATGTCTGGCCAAGGAAAGGTTGTTTGTTCTCAAACCAGGCCAGGCTGCTTTAGTAAGTGCTCTGTGTCACAAGAGAAGTTGTTCCTATATAGATTAACTCCTTGGATTACTGAAGCGTCTCATTAGGTTGTAGCAAAGACTGAGATGTTTGTTGAAGAACGCCATTCTCCAAGAGAAACCTATATCTAGAAACCAGCATGAAAGTATGCAGGGTCCTTCCTTATTCTCAACTGTAAAATTGAACTGGTTGTATGTGGGACATAGGGGAGAGAGGATTGGCTGCACACCAGGGGAAAAACTGTTTGCAAAGGACACTGAGGCCCTGCTAAGCCACATTTTGGCCAAAATCTTGGCCACTGGCAAATTGCAAAACCATTCCAAACAGCCAAAAATCCGACAGGTTCAGCTCTCTTTCCTTCAGGAGTCTTGCCCTGGTGCATATTGAGCAAACATTTCCTGCTGCTAAGTGCTGCTAAGTCGCTTCAGTCCTGTCCGACTCTGTGAGACCCCAGAGACGGCAGCCCACCAGGCTCCCCCGTCCCTGGGATTCTCCAGGCAAGAACACTGGAGTGGGTTGCCATTTCCTTCTCCAATGCATGAAAGTGAAAAGTGAAAGTGAAGTCGCTCAGTCGTGTCCGACCCTCAGCGACCCCTTAGACTGCAGCCTACCAGGCTGCTCCGTCCATGGGATTCTCCAGGCAAGAGTACTGGAGGGGGGTGCCATCACCTTCTCCAACATTTCCTAGAAAACCAACCACCCATTGGCCGTCTATTGTGATTCATGCTGTGTGCTCAGTCAGTCACTCAGTTGTGTCCAACCCAGGGATTTTCCCAACCCAGGAATCGAACCCGAGTCTTTCACATCTCCTGCATTGGCACGTGGATTCTTTACCACTAGTGCCACCTGGGAAGCCCTGAACTAGGACCTGCAGGTGGGGGCGGGGGGTGATTAGCAATATCCTTGGCAACCTTGTACTGAAGCACTCCTGCTGAGGATTCATAATAATAGTCTAACAAGAGGAATCCTGTAAAAGATCTTACCAGGTATTTTATTAGATGGGAGTATCATCTGCTAGATGGTTTTTTAAGCTAATTACTCCCTTAAGACAGCAGATTATTTACCTTCTCTTTGTTGTAGGATTCTTGATGCAAATTTGGAATGTATTAAAGCTAAGATTCTCTGCTCCCCTTCCTCAATATATTCTGTCGCTTTTCTTAATAGTTAAAGGAGTTTTAAAGCCTCTTGGTTAAGCTGTATTTATTTGCAAGCTCCATTACTAAGCTGTACAGCTGCACAGTGAGAGTTTTTCACTGGAAAGGTAAATCACTCAGACTAAATCAATCAGCTGTTTGTCCTCAATTTTTAACAACTTTATAGCCTTCTTTGGATATCCTATCCATCAGATATATATATAGACAAAAGGAAGGTAATATGAAGATTGTTGAATAGTAAAGCTGGGGTGGGGGGTGCGGCTAGCAAATGTTTTGTATCATTCACCATAAGATGCAAGGAGCGCCAGGAAAATAATGCTGAATGAGACAAGTACCCTGCCTTCATGGAATCCCAAAGAAAGGCAATGCCAAAGAATGCTCAAACTACAGCACAATTGTACTCACCTCACACGTTAGTAATGCTCAAAATTCTCCAAGCCAGGCTTCAACAGTACATGGACCGTGAACTTCCAGATATTTAAGCTGGTTTTAGAAAAGGCAGAGGAACCAGAGATCAAATTGCCAACATCCGTTGAATCATCAAAAAAGCAAGAATTCCAGAAAAACATCTACTTCTGCTTTATTGACTATGCCAAAGCCTTTGACAGTGTGAATCAGAATAAACTGTGGAAAATTCTGAAAGAGATGGGAATACCAGGCCACCTGACCTGCCTCTTGAGAAATCTGTATGCAGGTCAGGAAGCAACAGTTAGAACTGGACATGGAACAACAGACTGGTTCCGAATAGGAAAAGGAGTACGTCAAGGCTGTATATTGTCATCCTGCTTATTTAACTTATATGCAGAGAACATCATGAGAAACGCTGGGCTGGAAGAAGCACAAGCTGGAATCAAGATTGCCGGGAGAAATATCAATAACCTCAGATATGCAGATGACACCACCCTTATGGCAGAAAGTGAAGAGGAACTAAAGAGCCTCTTGATGAAAGTGAAAGTGGAGAGTTGAAAAAGTTGGCCTAAAGCTCAACATTCAGAACACTAAGATCATGGCATCCAGTCCCATCACTTCATGGGAAATAGATGGGGAAACAGTGGAAACAGTGTCACACTTTATTTTTTTGGGCTCCAGAATCACTGCAGATGGTGACTGCAGCCATGAAATTAAAAGATGCTTATTCCTTGGAAGGAAAGTTATGACCAAAAGCAGAGACAAAAAAGATCCGTCTAGTCAAGGCTATGGTTTTTCCAGTAGTCATGTATGGATGTGAGAGTTGGACTGTGAAGAAAGCTGAGCACCGAAGAATTGATGCTTTTGTTTTGATCTGTGGTGTTGGAGAAGACTCTTGAGAGTCCCTTGGACTGCAAGGAGATCCAACCCGTCCATTCTAAAGGAGATAAGCCTGGGTGTTCATTGGAAGGAATGATGCTAAAGCTGAAACTCCAATACTTTGGCCACCTCATGTGAAGAGTTGACTCATTGGAAAAGACTCTGATGCTGGGAGGGATTGGGGGCAGGAGGAGGAGGGGATGACAGAGGATGAGATGGCTGGATGGCATCACCGACTCGATGGACATGAGTTTGAGTAAACTCTGAGAGTTGGTGATGGACAGGGAGGCCTGGCGTGCTGCGATTCATGGGGTCACAAAGAGTCAGACATGACTGAGTGACCGAACTGAATTGAAAGCCTGTCTATGCTTTCTTTGTTCTTCACAGTCCACAAGGAATTTACAAACCAGTGATGGTATTTGAAGCTTAGGACAAAACTGTATATTGATATTTATGCCACCAAGTTTTGCAAGTACTACAAAAGATAGAAACAAATTTCTAAAACACTTCCAATTGTGCGGGTGTACTGGTGTAGAAAATCAAGGCACACAGTCATCTCTCAAGATTTTCAGCTAGAATCAACTACGTGTATGAACTTGGGTTCTTGACATCAAGTCATCTGGGAAAAGAGAGAGAAGAAAGACACTTTGAAGAATCCTGTATATCTGACATTTTGCAGTCATAGACGTTAAGATTAATTAGACAAAACTTTTCTAAAATGATCTTATAGTTTTCATAGTCTACCTTTTCAATGAAGATCTTTATTTGTGTAAAGAATCTCTTTTAAGTTCTTATCAGTACTCTATGAATAAAATGTTTGCTCGGTTTGAAACAAAAAGATTTTTCAGCTAATTCAAGCTGGAAAGGCAGTCCCGTAAAAGAGCTGCTGAAAGCCAAAATACTTCTGTCTTCCAACATTTTGAACCATTTATCAAATCCACTGAAAAAAGTATATGACTTTGACATGATCACAAGATAGACAGGCCATGGTAACAAGAAGTGCATAAGCTTGATTGTGCTGGGAAGTAAATCTGTTGCAGGACTGCTAATCAGTTTTGCTGCAAGTATTGAATCTTTGAGGTTCCTTGAAGCTTGACTTAAGCCTAATATTAAATTAAGTAAATATATTTTTCCATGGGGTAGGTTTGGGGTTTTGATACATTAAATACAACTTTAGGTTAAATACAAATTAGAGAAGCAACGATAAGGCATGAAATTCACATGAGGTTTTTGCCTCCAATGAGGCACTGACTCTCTTGGAGATATCATTCATCACTCAAACACAGAAAAGGCAAAGAAAATCATTCCAAGCTTTTTTAATATTGTGAAGGTGGCACAGCCTTGTGAAAATTAAATAATTTTAAATGCGGAGTTTCCTGCATGTCTTTCCACAAAACCTAGAGATTTTTTTTAACACTACAAATTTCTGGTTTACTTGCTCTCTGTGTGTCATAAGATAAAGTCCAACTTTTGGAAGTAAATAAAAAACCTCTTTCTCAAGAATATTCATAGGTAAGAATCCCTCACCCTCAGCTACCCACCATAGTGGATTGTTGTACTAGTTACCCATGGCTGAGTAAGTACCTCAAGATTTGGTGGCCTAAAACAACAAGTACTTATCAAACACGTTCTGTGGGTTGAAAATTTGAGAGTGGCTTAGTAGGTCATTCTGATTCAGGGTCTGCTGTGAGGGCATAATCAAAATGTTGGCCAGGACTGAAGTCACCCTACACTCAAAGAGAATGGAAGCTTGGGGCTGGGGATCCAACTCTTAGCTTACTCATGTGGCTTCTGGCCACAGGCCTTAGTTCCTCACCAGATGGGTCATACCATAGGGCTGCTTGAGTGTCCTCCCAACATGGCAGGTGGTTTCCCTAAGAGGAAATGATCAAGACAGAAGAAAACAAGGGAGCAGCCACAATATGATTACGACTTAGTCTTTGAAATTAAATAGCATCAGTTCTGTCATATACTATTCATTAGAAGTGAGTCTCTTAAGTCTAGCCCACACTTAAAGTGAAAAGTGAAGTGAAGTCACTCCATTGTGTCTGCTCTTTGTGACCCCATAGACAGTAGCCTACCAGGATACTCCATCCATGGGATTTTCCAGGCAAGAGTACTGGAGTGGGTTGCCATTTCCTTCTCCAGAGGATCTTCCCAACCTAGGGATCGAACTCGGGTCTCCCGCATTGCAGGCAGACGCTTTACTGTCTGAGCCACCAGGGACTACACAGCCCACACTTAAAGAGAAGTAAACACTGCATCTTGTCTTGAAAGGAGAAGCATCAAAGGATTTGTGAACTTTTTAAAAAAATCACCATAATCTTTGAAGTAAAAAAAAAAACCTAAAATGCTTCCCCATGAAACAGAAAAAGTTTCTATCATACATTAGCGGTGCTCTGTTGTGATTATCTGTTAAGAGTGATGGTGACCTGCTGTGTCACATGGAAATCATTTTGATGCAATCATTAATATTAAGCAAGTTATCCCAGAATCCCAGAGGTTACAGAATAGAAAAGTTCACAGACCAAAGTATGATGCCAATAATAAACATATAGTTTATTAAATCTATCTGAAATGCAATGAGAAACAAGAAGGAAAAGATGGGATAGTTTAATACCTTTAAGATAGGTAGAACAGAAGAACTGAACACCTAAATCTTTAGAATACTTTCTCTCTCTCTTCTCCTCTCTCTCTCTTTTCCTCTCTCTCTCTCTCTTTCCCGCTCTCTTTCTTTTCTTTCTGGGCAACATCAGCCTTTGTCTACTGATGATGGAGTTATGAAACTGCATTGTGGGTTTCAGGGACAGGCATTCCTAGACACAATAAGCCTGTTGAACAGCTATGAGATTAATTTGTTTCTCTTGGGAAGAGCACATGTGAAGCCATAATTGAACCCTGCAGGATGTCACCAATGTGTGGCCAGTTTAGAGGTGACATAACTGTCAACCAGAGGTAGCATGATCATGATTTGGTCTTGTTTTTTCCATTACTTTATATCCATAAGAACACTCTTGTCTATTCTATTCTATCCTTCATTTGTTCTATTTAACCTTAACATATCTGTTACGTTACTAACATTATCTAAATTCAAAACCTCTTAAAAGTTCTGCCTATCTCACAAGCTACATGCTTACTCATTGTGTATACTTAACACATCCTATGAATTTTGCATATATCTTATGAACATCTAGCTTATTACTATTTATGTTAACACTTCTTATCATTTTCATCTGTCCCATTTAATTTTCTTTTCCATAGCAGAAACAAATTATTGAATTCTAGCAGAAATATGAATGATAGCAGTTGTATTATTTTCAAATAATAGCAAAAAGAGACATTTTACAGTTTATAAAAGCAGAGACAGCTCATTGCTGATTGAGGGAATATTTTTTCTCATTATGTATTTGGATTATATGATCTCTAAAAGAAATGAGTGATAGCATTTAAAAGAGGTGATCAGGTCACCAAACAATGGACCTGCATAGCCGACAGCTCTCCTGGACAATAGTGGACTGCCCTCCATACATATACCCCACCCCTGCCGCTGCCTGCAGAACAACCAGTAACAAACATCAAGATCTATTCGGCAAAATGCAGCAGATTTAGTGATGACTTCAGGAGCCAGATGGCATCCAAAGAACCTCTTGCAGATTCAGTTCTCTGGAAGCAGATGCTGTGATAGAATCTGGGGTACAAGATGACTGTGTGCTAAATTGTTTCATCATCATGCCCAGCTCTTTGAGTCCCTATGGACAATAGCCCACCAGAGTCCTCTGTCCATGGGATTTTCCAGGCAAGAATGCTGGAATGGGTTACCATGCCCTTCCAGGGGATCTTTCCAATACTGGAATCGAACTCACGTCTCTTACATCTCCTACATTGACAGGCAGGTTCTTTACCACTAGCACCATCTGGGAAAGCCACAAGATGATTATTAGAGATTGAAATGTTTGAAAGAAAGGGGAGCAGAGGGAGAAGCTGAACTATGGAGCAGACCCGATACAAGCTAGTTCAATCCAGTGAGAATCTGTGAAGATGGGATCGTCCATCAGAGGTGTCTCCCAACCAGATAAAACAGCAAGGCCTTTACCCCACTGTGTCCGTTAGTCATTGGATGTGGGCTCCCCTGGAAGAGCATGACCTTTCACAAGGCTGCTTTCTAAAGAGGAAGAGACCCAGAAGGCACTGACAGCTGGAGGCTGCCTGCTGACTCCACTCCTCACAACCGGGTATCAAATTCTTGAAGAAAGAGCTGGGTGGTGCATCTCTGTGCTGGACAGAGGCACATCAGTCTTCTTCTGTGGGATGGGATGTGGCTTTCCTGATAGGGAAGAGAGAATATTCAGACTGAAAGATTTGAAAGAAAGTGTTTTGGGGAAGCAGAGACTCAGGAAAGAAAAGCCAACTAAGAGTTAGGGAAAGCTGGAGAAGGGAAGGCCTATGTCTCTGGGCACATCCCTTGAGAGATGGACTGGAAACTCAAATGAAGCAAAAACTCTGATTTCTATCTCTACCCTCTGTTCCTCTTTTCTATAAAAACTTTAGCTCTTTAGGGACAGGGTAGCCAGAGGGTGTCTCCCATATCTCTGAGAGAGAACAAACATCATGGTGATTTCTGGCCCTGGGAAGTTTCCCACAGTTAAGCCAGAGGTAGCAGAAAGCACCAAGCCCCTAGGAGAAATGTTCTGGACATAACATATGCAGAAAATAAGACCAAACCTTTAGGCTGTGGCTATAGATAAGGAAAATGACAGCTCTTAAGAAAGAAGGGGGCCTTCCTTAGTGGCCAAGATGGTAAAGAATCTGCCTGCAATGTAGGAGACCTGGGTTCAGTCCCTAGATTGAGAAGATCCCCTGGAGAATAAAAGTATTCTGGCATGAAGAATCCCATGAACAGAGAAGCCTGGCCAGCTACAGGCCATGGGGTCACAGAGTCAGACACAACTGAGCGACAAACACTTTCACTTTCAAGAAAGAAGGGAGGGACCCAGAAAACTCCTAGTTTACATACAAACTTCCCACGTTGTGAAGTAGCTTTTTCTGAAATGTTTGCCTCAGTTCAGTTGCTCAGTCTTGTCTCACCCTTTGCGACCCCATGGACTGCAGCAAGCCAGTCTTCCCTGCCTATCACCAATTCCTGTAGCTTCCTCAAACTCATGTCCATTGAGTCAGTGATGCCATCCAGCCAGCTCATCCTCTGTCGTCCCCTTCTCCTGCCTTCAATCTTTCGCAGCATCAGAGTTGTTTCCAATGAGTCAGTTCTTCACATCAAGTGGCCAGAGTATTGGAGTTTCAGCTTCAGCATCAGTCCTTCCAATGAATATTCAGGACTGATTTCCTTTAGGATGGACTGGTTGGATCTCCTTGCAGTCCAAGGGACTCTCAAGAGTCTTCTCCAACACCACAGTACAAAAGCATCAATTCTTCGGTGCTCAGCTTTCTTGATCATCCAACTCTCACATCCATAGATCAGTACTGGAAAAACCATAACTTTGACTAGACGGGCCTTTGTTGGCAAATTAATGTCTCTGCTTTTTAATATGCTGTCTAGGTTGGTCACAGATTTTCTTCCAAGGAGCAAGCATCTTTTAATTTCATGGCTGCAGTCACCATCTGCAATGATTTTGGAGCCCAAAAGATAATGTCTCTCACTGTTTCCCCATCTATTCACCATGAAGTGATGGGACTGGATGCCATGATCTTAGTTTTCTGAATGTTGAGTTTTAAGCCAACTTTTTTCACTCTCCTCTTTCACTTTCATCAGGAGGCTCTTTAGTTCTTCACCTTCTGGCATAAGGGTGGTGTCATCTGCGTATCTGAGGTTATTGATATTTCTCCCAGCACTCTTGATTCAAGCTTGTGCTTCTCCCAGCCCAGCGTTTCTCATGATGTTCTCTGCATATAAGTTCAATAAGCAGGATGACAATATACAGCCTTGACATACTCCTTTCCCAATTTGGAACCAGCCTGTTCCATGTCCATTTCTAACTGTTGCTTCTTGACCTGCAGACAGATTTCTCAGGAGGCAGGTCAGGTGATCTGGTATTCCCATCTCTTTCAGAATTTTCCAGTTTGTTGTGATCCACACAAAGACTTTGGCATAGTCAATAAAGCAGAAGCGGATGCATTTCTGGAACTTTCTTGCTTTTTTGATGATCAGACGGATGTTTCCAATTTGATCTCTGGTTCCTCTGCCTTTTCTAAATCCAGCTTGAACATCTGGAAGTTCATGGTGCATATACTATTGAAGCCTGGCTTGGAGACTTTTGAACATTACTTTGCTAGCATGAGATGAGTGCAGTTGTGTGGTAGTTTGAACATTCTTTGGCATTGCCTTTCTTTGGAATTGGAATGAAAACTGACCTTTTCCAGTCCTGTGGCCACGCTGAGTTTTTCAAATTTGCTGACATATTGAGTGACTCACTTTCACAGCATCATCTTTTAGGGTTTGAAATAGCTCAGCTGGAATTCCATCATCTCCACTAGATTTGTTCATAGTGATACTTCCTAAGGCCCACTTGACTTCGCATTCCAGGATGTCTGGCTCTAGGTGAGTGATCACACCATCGTGATTATCTGGGTCATGAAGATCTTTTTTGTACAGTTCTTCTGTGTATTCTTGCCACCTCTTCTTAATATCTTCTGCTTCTGTTAGGTCCATACCATTTCTGTCCTTTATTGAGCCCATCAGTATTCCCTTGGTATCTCTAATTTTCTTGAAGAGATCTCTAGTCTTTCCCATTCTGTTCTTTTCCTCTATTTCTTTGCATTGATCGCTGAGGAAGGCCTTCTTATCTCTCCTTGCTATTCTTTGGAACTCTGCATTCAAATGGGTATATCTTTCTTTTTCTCCTTTGCCTTTCACTTCTCTTCTTTTCTCAGATATTGTAAGGCCTCCTCAGACAACCATTTTGCATTTTTGCATTGCTTTTTCTTGGGGATGATTTCGATCACTGCCTCTTGTGCAATTTCATGAATCTCCATCCATTGTTCTTCGGGCACTCTGTCTATCAGATCTAATCCCTTGAATCTATTTGTCACTTCCACTGTATAATCGTAATGGATTTGATTTAGATCATACCTGAATGGTCTAGTGGTTTTCCCTACTTTCTTCAATTTACATCTGAATTTGGCAATAAGGAGTTCATGATCTGAGCCACAGTCAGCTCCTGGTCTTGTTTTTGCTGACTGTATAGAGCTTCTCCATTTTTGGCTGCAAAGAACATAATCAATCTGATTTCAGTATTGACCATCTGGTGATGTCCGTGTGTAGAGTCTTCTCTTGTATTGTTTGAAGAGGGTGTTTGCTATGACCAGTGCATTCTCTTGGCAAAACTCTGTTAGCCTTTGCCCTGCTTCATTTTGCACTCTTATGTACTCCAATGTTTGCCTGGGAACCAGAATATAATTCTAATATAAATTCTGAATTTTTTGGTTCAGTCACAGGTTCCCATAAATGGTGGGTGTATTAGTCAGGAAACAGTAACAAATAAACCCTAAAATCTCAGTGGCTTCACATGACAAAAGATTCATTCTCACTCACATTCTACTCAGGGAACACCGTGCTATATACACTCAGTCGGTCCACCGTCTTGAAGCTATGCCATTCAGAAAACATGTTCTCCACTCACTTCTACATGTCAGCTCATTAACCAGAATCCAGTGCCACGGCTACAACTTCAAGACAATAGAAGCTGGAAACTGTAAACTTCCTGTGCATCAAGATAGTAGAAAATGGAATGGATTTGGTGAGCACTTGGCATTGCCTTTTACACAGTGAGGGATAGATGGCAGTTTGGTTCTGTAAAAACTCCTGGTGTACCTTCAAACCCACTTCTGAGTTACTCTTACTTTTATCTGGGTTAAATAATCCCAGATTTGGCACTGTATATCAGCAATGCCAAGCAACTGCTTTGGGGAAGAAGACATGAAAGTAAATTTGGAGACAACTTGGTACCCAGGGATCATTGTCTTAGCTTACCTATACACCTTGAAACTACTGGGGTATAAAAATGATGAGTAGAATTGAAAAGCTATATTAATATATGCTCAAGTTCAAATACTATTTTAGAAAAAAATCTTCACAATTTTAAGAAAACCAGAATCAAGAGAGGACTAGTGGTCTATCAAAACACCAAGGAGCCAAATAAGCATTTTTCCACATTCTTCCTCAGACGGCAAGATAAGGTAGCTCACTGAAGTTGTTTCTGTGTCTCATTTCTTCTAAACATATGAATAAACAGAATATTTCCAGAACATGCATGCCATCTAAACTCACAGACAAATATGGTGTCTGAGTATCTTTTATTGATTCCATCTCTTTCTTAGTTCAACAAAACCATGATAGACTGGTATCATGGGTGCCTCCTTGAGATGAGTAAATGGTTTACTGTCTTTCTACAAACAGGCACTGAACATATATTAAGTGTGAGGCAGTTTTCTCTGAAGATGAAACAGTGGCCATACAGAGAAATTCTCTACCCATTTAAAGCTTGCATTCTGGATCTGGATACAGATAGACAAATAAATGATTCAATGAGATAAATAGTGTGTCAAAAGGTTGTAAGTTCTACAGGGAAAAACAAAGCAAGGAAGACAAAATGGGAGCTGAGATGGGAGTTGTCATGGGCTTTGGGTCACTGTGAGCTGGTTCCTGGTGCTCTCGAGGCAGATGGTAGCAGGAAAAGGAGACTTGGGCATGGAGGTTTTGCCAGAAACATGTAGTGTTCTGGTTTCCTTCTCATTCCTCAATGGTGAGGTGGAGACTGAGGAATAGATTACTGGAGAGACTGTAGAGTTCTGGAAAGCTCCTCTCGAACTCTTGCTCTCCATTGATTTTTCTGCTTTTCCCATTGAACTGTGAACTCCTTGAAGGCAGCAACTGTAACTATGGGGATTCAATAAATGTAGGATGACTAAATCTCTCTAAGATGCCTTTTCAAGTGTTGTGACTGAATTGATTAGCTAACAATCTATAGCAGTGGCTTGGTAACAGTGGTGGCTTTATAATGTGTCAGCCTGGCTAGACAGAACTACATTTTCCAGAATTCCCTTCCTTGTATGTTTCCAGTGAGGGTCAGTGGGGAGATTCTTGGGAAATTTGGAACCCAGAAGGGAAGCAGCAGGTGTTTTGTAGCTCAAACATATCGGTGTTGATCTGCTGACTCACTCACTAGTGTGAGGCTAGATCTGAGACCATTCTACCTTTGCCTGGATTCCCCTGCAGCGTCTCCAATTCCTGAGGCAGGTGTGTGTTGTCAACTTTTTAACAATGCATTACAGTCACACCCACTAAGGTCAAGGGCAACAAGAACTAACATGGATCTCAGTCCGTCCTTGGGGGTTCCAGGCTGCCTTTTCTCTTTCCACTTTACAGCTATCTTTCCTTCCTGATTGCCTGCCCTGAAGGCTTCACGTTCTAGCGTTAGAAACAAAGATTTACACACACACACACACATCCTCGTGGCTCTGCCTCTAGAACCTAGTTGTACTGTAATGGATATATATTTTTTAATTATTAATGTCCCTAGAGAGTTATGAGAAAATATTGCATCTGTGAAAACAGACTAGGATACTATAACAAAAGGGACATTTAGAAAACAACCCAAAGAAGTTATCAGAACTCAAAAACAAGACAGCAAAAATTTTAAACTTCAGTAGATGGCTTGGAAAATATAGATGAGATAATCTCCCAGAAATTAGAGCAAAAAGATTGTAACTTCTGCCTTGCTCACTTTCTGATTTTTCTGACTTGATTGCTCTGATAAAGCCAGCTGCCATGTTGTGATCCACCCTATGGAGAGGTTCATGGGACAGGAAACTGAGAATGGCCTTCAGCCAACAGCTAGGGAGGAACTGAGGCCCCCAGCCCAACACATGGAACTGAATCCTGCCAACAACCACATGAATGAGATGGGAATTGTGTTGTCCTCTACTCGAGCTTCAAGGCAACTGTGACCCCAGCCAAGGCCTTGACTGCAGCCTAATGAGAGACCCTGAATCAGAGGACCCGGCCAAGGTGTACCCAGATTCATGACCCATAGAAACTGGAAGGTAATAAACATTTGTTGCTTTAGGCTACTAACTTTTCAGAGTGATTTGTAGTGCAACATTACATAGCTAGAAGGGCTTCCCCGGTGGTGTAGTGGAAAAGAATCCCCCTGCCAATGCAGGAGGTTTGATCCCTGGGTTGGGAAGATCCCCTGGAGAAAGAAGTAGCAACCCACTCCAGTATTCTTGCCTGGAGAATCCCCATGGACAGGAGCCTAGCAGGCTACAGTCTACAGGGTCTTAAAGTATCAGACATGACTGAGAGACTAACACTATACTAATGGTAGATGATCATTAACCTAAAATAAATTGATCTGTATTCAGAAGTTATAAGTAAAGTGTAAGCACTTATTACAGACATATCTTAATGCAATCACATTCAGGTTAGGTGGAAAGCATTACCATTTTGGAGTATTAAATGGTATAAACTTTGTTTAGTCTCTCTCCCTGACTAATAGTAGCATGGATTAAACTTGGCAGCAAACAAGACGTTCTCAGAAGAGAAAAACAGGCTTCCATGGGTCTAGGACTAACCCCAGAATTTGGCAAGAATTTCTGAAGAAAGCAAAATCCTGACTTCTAAGGAGAACAAAAGATGCATTTGTTTGTCAGTGATTAAGCTTTCCTAGGAAGTTTTCAGAAGTGAATAACTCATATCTTGATATTCCAAGATACCTATCCCTAGGTGAAATGTGCACATATTAAGTTTGTGTCGTGTACGGGTATATGCAAAACTGCTTACTGTAAATTACAAATCACTGAGAAGAGCCGAGGTTATGCAACTTCAGGATTGGTCTTAATCCTGAGATTCTTTCTTGGCTCTATGTTTTTAGGGGAATATGCCGACATGCCAACTTGCAACATATTTCTACTGTCAAATGAGTGTGTTGGTCTCATTTTCCTTTTCCAGACATTTGCACAGTGTGTGTACCCATGCCGTGATTAACAATTGTTCTATATTTAGCAAATATATTTCATGAAAGCAGTGACAGCTGTGGTATTTAGATAATGGTTCAAGAATTTCTGTGTGAAAAACTATGTCACCTAGAGCTGCTTTTGTAGTTCTTAAACAGATTTCATATTGCAATGAATCCTTCACACAGGTTTAAGGATTTTAAGAATACAGCAATGAAGAGGATGAAATGAAGCCTACCTTGTTGAATTCTAAAGGAATTAGTACAAGCTTCTCATGTGATATCCCAGCACCATCATGTAATGCTCACTTAGTACTGACTTTTTAAATATTTATTTATTTTTAATTGATTGATGATTGGTTTACAATAGTGGTTTGATTTCTGTCATACATCAACATGAATTAACCATAGGTGTACTTTTTTTCGTATTTATTTTCTCACTTCAACTCTGTGACTTGCTAAGTGAGTAGGAAAAACTCACCTGTCTGGTGTGTCTTTTTATGACTCACACAGAACGTTTCACTTCCAACACTCTAGCCACCCAATGTGTGGGGGATAGGGTTTCCCCCCACCAAGCAATTCTCTGTGACACTAGCTGAGTGTCCTATAATTCAATTTAATTTAATTCTGATACTATCTACCAAGAGTTAGCATCAGCTCCTACAAGGTAAGAGTTCAGGTCCATAAGACTGCCCCAGCCCTACTTCAGATACCAATTGCAAGCCCAGGTTATCACTTGTACTTTTGACCAACTGGCTATAAATCGAGTTCCCAGGATCCCTTCCTTGGGTTGGATAGTTTCCTAGAAAACACAGAACTCAGGGACACACTATTTACTAGTTTATTATATAAAGGATAAGATAAAGGGCACATCCAGATAGAAGAGACACAGAGGGCAAAGTACATGGGAAAGAACACAGAGCTTCCAGGACCTCTCCAGGAGCATCGTTCTCCCAGCATCTCCATGTGTTCATCAATCTAAAAGCTCCTCAAACCCCACACTACTGGAATTTTTATGGGGATTTCATCACTTATGCAAGATTCATCGTGAAGGCAGATTCCAGCCCATCCCCCCTTCCTGGAAGATGAGGATGGGGCTGAAAGTTCCAAACTTCTTGTCATAGCTTGGTCTTCCTGGTAATCCGTCCCCATCCAGGAAGCACTGCTTCATTAGAACAAGAGATGTTCTAATTCTCATCACTTAGGAAATGACAAGGGTTTTAAGAGCTCTGTGCCAGGAACCAGGAGCAGAGGCCAAGCTCTATTTTTCCTGTGGCTTCACACTAAGTTGTTGCTGTTGTTTAGTGACTGTAACCTGCTAGGCTCCTCTGTCCATGGGATTTCCCAGGCAAGAATACTGGAGTGCGTTGCCGTTTCCTTCTCCAGGGAATCTTCCTGACCCAGAGATCTAACTCGTGTCTCCTGCATAGGTAAGCAGATTCTTTACCACTGAGCCACCAGGGAAGTGCCCCCCCACCCCACACACAGAAGCAAATCAGCAAATAAAAATGCATGTAAACAATTACAGGAAAATATCATAATAAAAAATTAACTTTAATAGCTTAAAACTCTCTAAACACAGGGGAACTATCAAATTCATTTTTGATTACAGCATCGGACCTTTTAAAATGGAAGAACTGGCTAGAACAATTAGCAGAACTGCTTGAACAGCATATTTTTCCGAAAATTCAGGTGGTCTACTTGAGGCTTAACTACTCTGGTAGGTAGCAGTGGTTGAAATCAGGAAAGCATTTACTTGACTTCAGGTCTGGAACTTTTTTCAATGAGTAAGAGAGGGAGATGGCTAAAGAAATATCTAACAATGCACAGGAAACATCTAAGCCTTTCACTCAACTTCTCTTTAATCACCTAAAAGAAAGTTCATGCACTAAATCCCATGTAACTTTTTCCCACTAGAGAGCACTAATCTATCACTCTGAGTTAATTTACAATTCTAACGTATTTCAGGCACCTAGCACGGGCAGCTGTGACCTGCGCCACTTAGCGTGACCGAGAGGAGCTACCCCATGTCCGAGGTCAGGGGCAGAAGCCGGGAGGACCCCATGCCCGAGGGGCAGTGGCCAAGAGGAGTTACCCCACATTCGAGGTCAGGGGTGGCGGCCGGGAGGAGCTACCCCACGTCCAAGGAGCAGTGGCTCCACAGGCACAGGAGGGCCTAGAGGAGCTATTCCCCAGTTGTGGATGTGACTGGTGATAGAAGCAAGGTCCGATGCTGTAAAGAGCAATATTGCATAGGAACCTGGCATGTCAGGTCCATAAATCAAGGCAAATTGGAAGTGGTCAAACAAGAGATGGCAAGAGTGAACGGCGACATTCTAGAAATCAGCGAACTAAAATGGACTGGAATGGGTGAATTTAACTCAGATGACCAAAAGTAGGAAGTCAAGAAACACCTGGGGCAACAGGCAAATTTGGCCTTGGAGTACGAAATGAAGCAGGGCAAAGGCTAATAGAGTTTTGCCAAGAAAATGCACTGGTCATAGCAAACACCTTCTTCCAACAACAAAAGAGAAGACTCTACACATGGACATCATCAGATGGTCAACACCAAAATCAGACTGATCATATTATTTGCAGCCAAAGATGGAGAAGCTCTATACAGTCAACAAAAACAAGATGAGCTAACTGTGGCTCGGATCATGAACTCCTTATTGCCACATTCAGACTAAAATTGAAGAAAGTAGGGAAAACCACTAGACCATTCAAGTACAACCTAAATCAAATTCCTTATGATTATACAGTGGAAGTGAGAAATATATTTAAGGAACTAGATTTGATAAATAGAGTGCCTGATGAACTACGGAATGAGGTTCGTGTCATTGTACAGGAGACAGGGATCAAGACATCCCCATGGAAAAGAAATGCAAAAAACCAAAATGGCTGAGGAGGCCTTAAAAATAGCTGTGAAAAGAAGAGAAGTGAAAGGCGAAGGAGAAAAGGAAAGATATAAGCATGTGAATGCAGAGTTCCAAAGACTAGCAAGAAGAGATAAGAAAGCCTTCTTCAGCGATCAATGCAAAGAAATAGAGGAAAAGAACAGAATGGGAAAGACTAGAGATCTCTTCAAAAAAATTAGAGATACCAAGGGAACATTTCATGCAAAGATGGACTCGATAAAGAACAGAAATGGTATGGACCTAATAGAAGCAGAAGATATTAAGAAGAGGTGGCAAGAATACACAGAAGAATTGTACAAAAAAGATCTTCATAACCCAGATAATCACGATGGTGTGATCACTCACCTAGAGCCAGACATCCTGGAATGTGAAGTCAAGTGGGCCTTAGAAAGCATCACTATGAACAAAACTAGTGGAAGTGATGGAATTCCAGTGGAGCTATTTCAAATCCTAAAAGATATGCTGTGAAAGTGCTGCACTCAATATGCCAGCAAATTTGGAAAGCTCAGCAGTGGCCACAGGACTGGAAAAGGTCAGTTTTCATTCCAATCCCAAAGAAAGGCAATGCCAAAGAATGCTCAAACTACTGCACAATTGCACTCATCTCACACACTAATAAAGTAATGCTCAAAATTCTCCAATCCAGGCTTCAGCAATACGTGAACCATGAACTTCCAGATGTTCAAGCTGGTTTTAGAAAAGGCAGAGGAACCAGAGATCAAATTGCCAACATCCACTGGATCATGGAAAAAGCAAGAGAGTTGCAGAAAAACATTTATTTCTGCTTTACTAACTATGCCAAAGCCTTTGACTGTGTGGATCACAATAAACTGTGGAAAATTCTGAGAGAGATGGGAATACCAGACCACCTCACCTGCCTCTTGAGAAATTTGTATGCAGGTCAGGAAGACACAGTTAGAACTGGACATGGAACAACAGACTGGTTCCAAATAGGAAAAGGAGTACATCAAGGCTGTATATTGTCACCCTGCTTATTTAACTTATATGCAGAGTACATCATGAGAAACGCTGGGCTGGAAGAAGCACAAGCTGGAATCAAGATTGCCGGGAGAAATATCAATAACTTCAGATATGCAGATGACACCACCCTTATGGCAGAAAGTGAAGAGGAACTAAAGAGCCTCTTGATGAAAGTGAAAGAGGAGAGTGAAATAGTTGGCTTAAAGCTCAACATTCAGAAAACGAAGATCATGGCATCTGGTCCCATCACTTCATGGGAAATAGATGGAGAAACAGTGGAAACAGTGTCAGACTTTATTTTTGGGGGCTCCAAAATCACTGCAGATGGTGATTGCAGCCATGAAATTAAAAGACACTTACTCCTTGGAAGAAATGTTATGACCAACCTAGATAGCATACTGAAAAGCAGAGACATTACTTTGCCAACAAAGGTCCATTTAGTCAAGACTATGGTTTTTCCTGTGGTCATGTATGGATGTGAGAGTTGGACTGTGAAGAAGGCTGAGTGCGGAAGAATTGATGCTTTTGAACTGTGTTGTTGGAGAAGACTCTTGCGAGTCCCTTGGACTGCAAGGAGATCCAACCAGTCCATTCTGAAGGAGATCAACCCTGGGATTTCTTTGGAAGGAATGATGCTAAAGCTGAAACTCCAGTACTTTGGCCACCTCATGCGAAGAGTTGACTCACTGGAAAAGACTCTGATGCTGGGAGGGATTGGGGGCAGGAGGAGGAGGAGATGACAGAGGATGAGATGGCTGGATGGCATCACTGACTCGATGGACGTGAGTCTGAGTGAACTCCGGGAGATGGTGATGGACACGGAGGCCTGGCGTGCTGCGATTCATGGGGTCGCAAAGAGTCGGACATGACTGAGCAACTGAACTGAACTGAACTGAACATATTTCCTTCCTTCTTAAATGAATACTGAACACCTACTCTAGGTCAGCTCCTTATACTAGCTATTGGGATTATAAGAAAATAGAAACAGTTCCTGCTCTAACGAATCTTCCATTGTATAGTGGGGCTGGGGGAGGCAGATGTAGATAATGAAACAGTTGACAATAATAAAACATGTAGTATTAATAAATTTTTAAATGCAGTGTCATTACTGGAGGAGAACTGAGGGAACATGTGTCACAGAGACCTAAACTAGTGAAGTGGAAAGTGGATTTTCCAGCCAGGTGAAAGATGCTGTCATTCATTAAGGTCATAGAGGAGGGGGGTAGTTACAGGAAAGGAAATGAAGAATTTATTCTAGGTCTGTTGAGTGAGCTTATGGTGCCTACACACAAGTTATATTTTGGTGGCAGTCAGATGAACCTTGTCTGGAGCTCACAAGAGACCTCTAACTTGGGAGTCTTCACAGTGTGGCTGGTAAAGGAAGTGTGTGTGTGTTTGTGTGTGTGTGTGGGCGTGTTCAGTTGTGCCCGACTCTCTGCAACCCCATGACTGTAGCCCACCAGGCTCCTCTCTCCACAGGATTCTCCAGGCAAGAATACTGGAGTGACCTGACATTTCCTACTCCAGGGGGTCTTTCGCCACCCAGGGATCGAACCCGCGTCTCCTGCATCTCCTGTACCTCCTATATGGGCAGGCGGATTCTTTATCACTAGCGCCACCTGGGAAGCTGGGTAAAGGAAGCCAGAGGGCGTAAATGAGCTCACCAGTCAGAAGACTGGGAAATGGAAGAGAGAATGCCTAGGGCAATACAATGAAAGACAAAAACATCCAAAGGAAGAAGAAAAAGAGTCAGAGAGAAAGCTACCAGAAACGTAAATAGAATTCCAAGACTGTAGAACTCCAGAAAGAAAAGAAAGAGTGCCTCAGGGCGAGAGGAAACGTTGAATGCTGTGGAAAGTCAAGTAAAATGACAACTGGAGAATGTTAATTAAATTAGTGACAAAACACTAGGATAAACTTGGCAAAACTAGTTTGAGAATAGTGGTAGAGACAGAATACAGATTGCTAGAGTGCGAGCTGAATTGGGAGAAACATCAGGTGTAGACAATTTATTCTAGAAGTTTGGCTGTGCAAGGGAGTTGAGCGAGATTGGACAGTAAGTGGGCAAGAAAATGAGGATGAATTGACTAAGCAATAGGTGAAGCAGGATGGGACGAAAAGAGATTTTTTTGGTCCATCCCCGGGGCCCGCGGGCTCGGGCTTTGGTAACCTTAGTTTGTTTTCTATGGTCTGGTACACTAACACTATATTGTAAATCAACTGTACTTCAATTTTTTAAAAAAGAGACTTTTTTCTCTTTTGTCTTTTGATTGGGAGATATTTGCAGATTCACACTTTGATGGGAAAGAGAATGTAGAAAAGAAAGGGTTAAAAATAAACGTCAGAGAGGAAGATGGAGTGAGGAGCAAGAAAGGGAATGAAAATGGCCAGAAATATAAATACTGAAGGAGAAAGAATTCAGAGCACAGTTCCTACTGCGACTGGCAGGAATGAAGGAAAAGACTAGTGTGAATGCTGATAAAGGTTGGTAGATGTAATTGCAGAAAGTGGAGAGGATTTTGTTATTGAGTTTTCCAGGCCACATAAGATAAAAAACAAGAAATTAAAAGGAGTTAGTTCATCAGAGCACTGTTTGCAATAGCCAGGACATGGAAGCAACCTAGATGTCCATCAGCAGATGAATGGATAAGAAAGCTGTGGTACATATACACAATGGAGTATTACTCAGCCATTAAAAAGAATACATCTGAATCAGTTCTAATGAGGTGGATGAAACTGGAGCCTATTATACAGAGTGAAGTAAGCCAGAAAGAAAAACACCAATACAGTATAATAATGCATGTATATGGAATTTAGAAAGATGGTAATGATAGTCCTGTATGTGAGAAAGCAAAAGAGACACAGATATATAGAACAGTCTTTTGGACTCTGTGGGAGAAGGAGAGGGTGGGATGATTTGGGACAATGGCATTGAAACATGTATATTATCATATGTGAAGCAAATCGCCAGTCCAAGTTTGATGCATGATACAGGATGCTCGGGGCTGGGTGCACTGGGATGACCCAGAGGGATGGGATGGGGAGGGAGGTGGGAGGGAGGTTCAGGATGGAGAACACGTGTGCACCCGTGGCTGATTCATGTTGATGTATGGCAAAAGCAATACAATATTGTAAAGTAATTAGCCTCCAATAAATAAATAAATAAAAATAAAACTCCTAAAAAAATAAAACATAAATAAAAGGAGTGGACCTATTAGGGTCCAACTGTTACAAAAGTAACAGTTGATCTTAAAGGACATGAAATTCATTTATTTAACAAACATTCACCTAGTACTATAACAGGGCTTCCCTAGTGGCTCAGATCGGAGAAGGCAGTGGCACCCCACTCCAGTACTCTTGCCTGGAAAATCCCATGGACAGAGGAGGCTGGTGGGCTACAGTCCATGGGGTCTCGAAGAGTTGGACATGACTGAGCGACTTCACTTTCACTTTTCACTTTCATGCATTGGAGAAGGAAATGGCAACCCACTCCAGTGTTCTTGCCTGGAGAATCCCAGGGACGGGGGGGCCTGGTGGGCTGCCGTCTATGGGATTGCACAGAGTTGGACATGACTGAAACAACTTAGCAGCAGCAGCAGTGGCTCAGATGGTAAAGTATTATAATAGGTTTTATGAGAATATTAAATTTTTGATGAAAAAAATTGTCTTAATTTTACAAACCAATGGGGAAAAAAATCTTCCCTCTTTTAGTAAATGGTAACCCCTACCATTCTACCATTCATCTAGTTGCTTGGAGGAGAACCCAGGAGTCAACATTAACTCCTTCCTTTCCTTCATCTACCCTCCATGCATGCACACACAACACACACACACATCCCATATCCAACACTGGGAAGCCCTGTCAATTCTATTTCTAAAACAAGTCTGGAATTTGACTGGTATTTGCATCTCCACTGCCTCAATCTTGATCCAAACCACTAGAATAAGAATTCAACTGAATACAATTTACAAACCTTATTGGTTTTATTCAGTGATTCATTAGTTGGACAGCATCCAATCTAGCAGATACAAAGGAACTCTGAGGAGCCATACAAGGTAAGAATTTTATAGACAGAAGGAAGCAGAAACCAGGAAGTTGGAAGAGGTAACAAAGCAGATCGATTACTGCAAGATTACTTTCCTTTAGGGGATGGCAGGGGCTTATTGGTCAGATTACCTGACTAGCGCTGATCAGATTGCTGATTGGCTGGTTTAAGATTCCATTAGTGGGAGAGCTGAGAGTGTAATTAAATTACAGCTTAGTTTGGTAAAGTGAGACTTAGCATAAACCACTCCATTTTGAGTCTTTTGTCTTTAACACCTTCTAACTTGTTTCCTCCTGATAACCAACAGCAATAACATAGATCAGATCATTATACTCACCTACATAAAACCTTCTAACAGTTTCCAACTGCTCAGAAAATAAAATTGTCACCATACCCTGAAAGACCCTACATGTTTTCCTGACCACTTGTCCACACTTCCCTCATTCAAAACACCTCCAAAAAAAAAAAGTTATAACCGGAAAAAAAAAAAAAAAGGCAAATCATCTCCTCCACATTGGGACATAGGCCCCATCTTAGTTCCTAGAATATGCTAAACTCCTGTTCAACTCGGGGCTTTGAACTTGCTGTTCCTCTGCCTAAAGCATGCTTCTGGCTTTTTCCATGACTGGCTCTTATTCAACCCCAATGTCACTCTTGCTTGATAATTTCATTAAAAGTGTCTCAGTTTACTACCTATGATAGCACTTTAATGATTCCCATCATAACACCAAAGACAATTTGTAGTCATTTTACAGGTTTACTTCTGCTGTTTCTATTTCCCACTAGAACGTAAATTCCATGAGGGCAAGGACAATGTGTGTCTTGTCCCCAGTTCCTAGAATAGGGCTTGGCATATGGAAGACACTCAAAAACGCAGCTTGAATAAATGAATTGCTCAAAAACAACTAACCAATAAACAAAGCAGAATGAAAGTGTACTGAATTACACATAAGATAAAATTTGTGAGAGCACATAAGAGATGATAAATTCTCCTTGTCTAGTAAATATAATGACAATGAGAGTGTTTAAGGCAAAGCTAATCTATGCTACTAGAGGTCAGAATGATGCTTTCTCTTGGAGGGGTGTGGGTTCTGTTTCTTTATTTGGGTGCTAACTACCCAACTGTGTTCAGTTTGTGCACTTTTCTGGATGTATATTTCTTAAAAAAGTGAAAATTGAGGAAAAACATACTTTATATGGACCATGTGACATCAAGGTACAATAACAAATGTTCATAATGGTGGCCTAAGTGATCAATAAGATTAAGTTATGTTTATTGTGAACTACTTTCTAAAATTTCAAGTGTGTAATGTATTTTTTTAAAAGATTTCCACTAAAAATAGTTAAATCATGCCACTGAGTTGGGTCTATTATCTGTAAATTTGACTTAAATGGAGTACCTTGTGTTTCCTTGATGCTCAAGAAATAAAATATTAATGCATTAATGCCACTGGAACAACCACAAGATCCAGGTCAGGACCACTACCCCATTTTACAGAAGAGAACATTGAGGCCCAGAGAAGTTATCCAATTTTTTTATAGTTGCACATGCAGAAAGGCTGGAGTCAAGTTCCTCTGACTCTAGGAGCAGTACACTATGCCTCTTACTACTCCCTGTATGAGTACATGGCAATCTGGAAGAGAAGAGGCAGAGCCAATGGGGTTGGGCTTGGGCCATCTCAGGAAGAACGGTCTGATAAGAAGATACTCTGTGAGTGATGACCATCTTCAAGACTCCGTTTAACATCTCCCATGACTCCTCTCCACCTGCTTTGAGTGGCACTTGGCATTTTTTTTTCCTTGAGCACTGAAACTATGAATCTTCATTAAGCATTAACCAAGTCTAACCACAGATATAGCTAGGCTCTGAGTGCAGCCATGTTTTATTTCTAGGGTCCTCTGTACATCTATCCTCTGGTTATAAATAGTAATAAACAGAAATCACCCTGCAAAATTACTATCCTCTGTTGAGGCCTAGAAATTTCACCTCAAAGCTGACAGAATCATTTAAGCCAATGCCTGGGTAACCACTTCTCCAACATCTAAGTTCAAGACATTGATTTATGAACCAATCAAGGATTATCAAGTCCTGATTGAATGAGAATGTAGGCTATTAGAGGAAAAGAAGTGAAATGCACTTTAGCATAAAGTGATCTCAGGAAGTCCAGTTTTCCCAGAATTCTATCAGGTCTTGAGGGCTTGGTGCAGGCCTCTTCTTGGGCCAATAAGATTAATATGTGTAATTCACATAAACCAACATAGCCACATAGCCCCCATGTGAGCATCAGAAATGACAGTTCTGTATCCCAGGAGGAACCTGAACTTTATACAAAGTTCTAAGATAAAGCATTAGATAAGACCCAGAATTGATTGGACTTGAGACCAGATTAGATTTAACAAAGCCTACGGGCTTCCCAACTGGAATTCCATCATCTTCACTAGCTTTGTTCCTAGTGATGCTTTCTAAGGCCCACTTGACTTCACATTCCAGGATGTCTGGCTCTAGGTGAGTGATCACACTATCGTGATTTTCTGGAACGTGAAGATCTTTTTTGTACAGTTCACTGTGTATTCTTGCCACCTCTTCTTAATATCTTCTGCTTCTGTTAGGTCCATACCATTTCTGTTCTTTATCAAGCCCATCTTTGCATAAAATGTTCCCTTGGTATCTCTAATTTTCTTGAAGTGATCTCTAGTCTTAGAAAGCATCACTACGAACAAAGCTAGTAGAGGTGATGGAATTCCAGTTGAGCTATTTCAAATCCTCAAAGACGATGCTGTGAAAGTGTTGCACTCAATATGCTAGCAAATTTGGAAAACTCAGCAGTGGCCACAGGACTGGAAAAGGTCAGTTTTCATTCCAATCCAAAAGAAAGGCAATGCCAAAGAATGCTCAAACTACCGCACAATTGCACTCATCTCACATGCTAGCAAATTAACGCTCAAAATTCTCCAAGCCAAACTTCAACAGTACATGAAACATGAACTTCGAGATGTTCAAGCTGGTTTTAGAAAAGGCAGAGGAACCAGAGATCAAATTGCCAACATCCTATGGATCATGGAAAAGGCAAGAGAGTTCCAGAGAAACATCTCTTTCTGCTTTATTGACTATGCCAAAGCCTTTGACTGTGTGGATCACAATAAACTGGAAAATTCTGAGAGAGATGGGAATACCAGAACACCTGACCTGCCTCTTGAGAAATCTGTATGCAGGTCAGGAAGACACAGTTAGAACTGGACACGGAACAACAGACTGGTTCCAAATAGGAAAAGGAATGCGTCAAGGCTGTATATTATCCCCCTGCTTATTTAACTTATATGCAGAGTACATCATGAGAAACACTGGACTGGAAGAAACACAAGCTGGAATCAAGATTGCCGGGAGAAATATCAATAACCTCAGATATGCAGATGACACCACCCTTATGGCAGAAAGTGAAGAGGAACTAAAAAGCCTCTTGATGAAAGTGAAAGAGGAAAGTGAAATAGTTGGCTTAAAGCTCAACATTCAGAAAATGAAGATCATGGCATCTGGTCCCATCACTTCATGGGAAATAGATGGGTAAACAGTGGAAACAGTGTCAGACTTTATTTTTGGGGGCTCCAAAATCACTGCAGATGGTGACTGCAGCCATGAAATTAAAAGACGCTTACTCCTTGGAAGAAAAGTTATGATCAACCTAGATAGCATATTCAAAAGCAGAGACATTACTTTCCCAACAAAGGTCCATCTAGTCAAGGCTATGGTTTTTCCTGTGGTCATGTATGGATGTGAGAGTTGGACTGTGAAGAAAGCTCAGTGCCAAAGAATTGATGCTTTTGAATTGTGGTGTTGGAGAAGACTCTTGAGAGTCCCTTGGACTGCAAGGAGATCCAACCAGTCCATTCTGAAGGAGATCAGCCCTGGGATTTCTTTGGAAGGAATGATGCTAAAGCTGAAACTCCAATACTCTGGCCACCTCATGTGAAGAGTTGACTCATTGGAAAAGACTCTGATGCTGGGAGGGACTGGGGGCAGGAGGAGAAGGGGACGACAGAGGATGAGATGGCCGGATGGCATCACTGACTTGATGGATGTGAATCTGACTGATCTCTGGGAGTTGGTGATGGACAGGGAGGCCTGGCGTGCTGCAATTCATGGGGGTCGCAAAGAGTCAGACACGACTGAGCGACTGAACTGAACTGAACTGAACTGAGGGGCTTCCCTGGTGGCTCAGACGGTAAAGCGTCTGCCTACAATGCAGGAGATCCGGGTTCAATCCCTGAGGAGGGAAGATCTCCTGGAGAAGGAAATGGCAACCCACTCCAGTATTCTTGCCTGGAAAATCCCATGGATGGTGGAACCTGGTAGGCTACAGTCCATGTGGTCGCAGAGTTGAACACAACGGTGCGACTGAGAACAAGCTCACAAGCTCCAGCTCAGAGTCAGTTTTCTGGGAACAGGGAACCTGACCTCAAACAAACCCTTATAAAATATAGAAGTTATTATAAGTTTGGGAAATGTAAAAGTCATGAGTGTAAATAGCTACAATATGAATGCAGCAGAAAATATCTTCCTTGGAATTTTATTTTAGAAGCAGTAAATTGAGACACTTTGAAAGGAGGACAACGTGAAACTGTCACTGGCAAAGCCCATGAACAATGCCCAGGAAATACAAATAGAATTTGGGCAATAAAACAAAGTCTAACCTTTTGCTTTTCCTTTGTGCTTAGTCAAGTTTCACTTGCTCAGAGGGTGCCTCCTGCAGAGGTCTTGCACACAGCACTTAAGACTGGAGTTCCAGGTGCAAAACGGCAGCAACCACACCTCGATTCAAGATGATGGCAGCAGGGAGTGTGCGGAGATGCTGGGCTTGACCCTGAAATCCTGGCCGTGATTAACACGTCTGCGCAGCTGCAGAGAACTCTTCACCCCTCCCCCTGAACCAGAGATATCTACAAAGCAGCCCAGCCCACAACCTGACCAGTGGTGAAGAGCAAGTGCTCACACCTCCTGTCTTTTTTTGATGAAGATTAAAAGCTTCCTTTTGTTTCTGAACTGAACTTGATTTCCTTCCACTGGTTCCAAGGACGGCAGGCAGAAGGATCTTTGTTGGGGGCCAGCTCAGGAGGGTCCATAACACAACTGCAATTAAAAAAAAATAGATTTAGCTTAGACATCATTTTAATTTTAAGGATGTTTCAGCCTACAGCTATTTTAGAACTGGAGACCCAGGCAGAAGTGCTGAATTTTTGTCTGTGGTAAACTGTGCCTGAAGAGACCAAGGGTTGATACTTTTAATATCTAAAAAGCTCATCTATATCAATAAATAAAAGCATGAATACTTCAAAAGATATAAATGTTTAATGGTGTGAGTACATAACTCAAAAGCAAGCATATATTAAGAACAATCTCCAATAATTTAAACTGCAGTTAAACAAAGCAATATTTTCCCTATTAAATTAAAATACATTAAAAAAAATTATAAAATTCCTAACCATGGCAAGGTTTTAATAAAACAAGTTCTTACTTACTGCCAGTGGGGTGCAAATTGGCAGTTTTTGGGGGAAGTACTTTAAAGTTTGATAGTAAAACTGAGAGATTAACATCCTTGGTCAAACTAATCCCATTTATTGGAACCTAACAATGCATCTGGTCTCATCACTTCATGGCAAATAGATGGGGAAACAGTGGAAACAGTGTCAGACTTTATTTTTTGGGCTCCAAAATCACCGCAGATGGTGACTGCAGCCATGAAATTAAAAGACGCTTACTCTCTGGAAGGAAAGTTATGACCAACCTAGACAGCATATTAAAAAACAGAGACAGTTTCTGGTCTTACATTTAGATCTTTAATCCATTTTGAGTTTATCTTTGTGTGTGGTGTTAGAAAGTGATCTAGCTTCATTCTTTTACAAGTGGTTGACCAGTTTTCCCAGCACCACTTGTTAAAGAGATTGTCTTTACTCCATTGTATATTCTTGCCTCCTTTGTCAAAGATAAGGTGTCCATATGTATGTGGATTTATCTCTGGGCTTTCTATTTTGTTCCATTGATCTATATGTCTGTCTTTGTGCCAATACCATACTGTCTTGATGACTGTGGCTTTGTAGTAGAGCCTGAAGTCAGGCAAATTGATTCCTCCAGTTCCATCCTTCTTTCTCAAGATTGCTTTGGCTATTCGTGGTTTTTTGTATTTCCATACAAATCTTGAAATTATTTGTTCTAGTTCTGTGAAAAATATCGCCGGTATCTTGATAGGGATTGCATTGAATTTGTAGATTGCTTTGGGTAATATACTCATTTTCACTATATTGATTCTTCCGATCCATGAGCATGGTATATTTCTCCATCTATTAGTGTCCTCTTTGATTTCTTTCATCAGTGTTTTAAAGTTTTCTGTATATAGGTCTTTAGTTTCTTTAGGTAGATATATTCCTAAGTATTTTATTCTTTTTGTTGCAATGGTGAATGGAATTGTTTTCTTAATTTCTTCTTCTACTTTCTCATTATTAGTGTATACGAATGCAAGGGATTTCTGTGTGTTGATTTTATATCCTGCAACTTTACTATATTCATTAATTAGCTCTAGTAATTTTCTGGTAGAGTCTTTAGTGTTTTCTATGTAGAGGATCATGTCATCTGCAAACAGTGAGAGTTTTACTTCCTCTTTTCCAATTTGGATTCCTTTTATTTCTTTTTCTGCTCTGATTGCTGTGGCTAAAACTTCCAGAACTATGTTGAATAGTAGTGGTGAAAGTGGGCACCCTTGTCTTGTTCCTGACTTTAGGGGAAATGCTTTCAATTTTTCACCATTGAGGATAATGTTTGCTGTGGGTTTGTCATATATAGCTTTTATTATGTTGAGGTATGTTCCTTCTATTCCTGCTTTCTGGAGAGTTTTTATCATAAATGGATGTTGAATTTTGTCAAAGGCCTTCTCTGCATCTATTGAGATAATCATATGGTTTTTATTTTTCAATTTGTTAATGTGGTGAATTACATTGATTGATTTGCGGATGTTGAAGAATCCTTGCATCCCTGGGATAAA